>NC_142283.1:36117029-36798357 GCF_052056855.1 Sturnus vulgaris | reverse complement strand
CTGCATCACTTAGTTTTCCATCTCCATGCTCTGCGCCCCACTCCCAGACCCAGTTCCATCCTCTTCTGCTTGTTCTCACTAAAGGAGGTAGTCTTTAAGTTTCAAAGACCTGTCAGCAGTGCAAGTGCTGGTCCCCATTTGTCAGCATTTCTCGTGAATCAGCAAAGGTCTGCAGTTAGTCTTAGTCTCACATGAAGTAAATTATGAATGGATGGTGGTGACACAGCTAGGAAGGGAGAGCAGTGACTGTCAGGACCATGTGACCTTTCCAAATGTTCTCCTCTGGCTTTGAGATCCTTTTAGTGGAGGAAGCCAGTGTTTCAGTGCTTCTTTTCTTTGTGTGTATACACAAATTGTTGCATAGGGATACTGAAATCAAGTGTTTGTTTATTTGGAGTAGAAAGGTAAATAACCAAATCTTGATAAAGAAATGCATCTTCATCTTTTAAATTCAAGAAATCGTAGTTACAGTTGAACATATACCAACCACTTCAAAACCATTAGGATAAGGGTAATGTTAGCTCTAGTCCTCTAGCTGTACAATGAAAAGATTGGGAGTCTGGGTTGATGATGTTTTCTGTAAGGTCACAATACAAAACATGAAACTTAGTCAGAAACAAACTTTTTGAAAACACTAATAGCAAGGGTAATTTCTGCCCATTGTAGTGATGCAATAGCTGTGTTGTACTTGAGCTGCAGAAGGGTATTACGAACTCCTATCACAATGCTTAGCCAGTTGATGCATTACTTAATACTTCGTATGGTGTCAATTTTAAAGGTGCCACACAAAATGCAGAATTAATGTATTTTTGCATGTAAAACTTCTCTAATTCGCTTAACAAGACTACATTTTTTTCATACAAAGTACTCAAGATACAGTGTTGGTGAAGTGTGGCATGCAGTAATGAAATGTGCGTCTGTGAGACCAGTTACAACTTGCTGCCTTCCAGTACTTACTTTGCTTGCATCTTCTCCAGACAAGAAGTTTGCTATTTCACAATACAGAATAATAGCAAATTCTTTCATGTGTAGCTGCCACTGAGATGTATTTTGTAGGAAGTAATCCAGATTAAGTTGTACATGTAATACAAAACAGTGAGGAATTTTGAATTGGTATTTGAGTCTGCCAAAGCATTTTCTAACTGTAAATGCAAAGTGTTTTGTACTCTTGTTGGTTTTACTCTATGGTAGCATATTAATCCATCTAATTACTGATTGTAGTGCAGTATCTGAAAATGAGTTGTTAGTGTGACAACTTGACTAGTGAGAGCTGTGTTTAGGCACAAAAAATGTTAACATTAAATGTGAACAGTGCAGATATGATTGGAAATATTTGAACACAGTCATTTTCTTTTTTATTAAACTTGTTTGATTTCAGTAGGAAACTGAATCATCATTTAATGATAAAAAGAGCTGGAGACAGAATTAATATTTTAACTGGCAAAATACGTACTGGCTTGATGGAAGCTAGGTTTTAAAAAAGGGTTCTAACTCTGGTTTAGGAAACGGTGAACCAAACTATTGGTGTTCCTGCGGAGTCTGAACGAGGTCTTCCAAAAACGTTTGTAAAGGGAGATCATTTTTTCTCTCGGGTCTTTATAAAATGTAATGACACCATCATGGGAAAAGGGAGAAGAATAGATTTAAGTTATCAATGTTGAAAGGCTGATATCCTATATCTTGAGTAGGAAAGCTGAAAAAGAACTGTGATACTTCCAACATTATTGGGTGGGGGAGAAGAGAAAAGACAAACGGTGAAAAAGCTCTCTTCCAAATATTAATTTGAAGAAGAAGGGATTCAGGGCAAATTTATAGAGCCATGAAAATAGCTTGAGTGGTACTGGACAAATAAAATTCATACATGTTAAATAAAAGGAAGAAAGTTTTTCAAATACTTTTGGATATTTACATTACTGATAGCATTTGAGGGAGAGTTGTTGGTGTCACTGTTCATTGTTGTATTTTCCTTGTTATGTTACTTCAGTTATTCTCAAATACAAGACCAAAGCAGTGACCAATACAAAAAGTGTTAATACATTCAAGAAACTGCTGGACACAGCAGCGTATTTGAAGAATGTTGCTCACGAATTGGGATGTACCAGAGACAGGTTGCAGAGACAGCAATAATTCAACTTCGTTTGAGTATCTTTATTTTGTAAACAGTTGCATATTATCTACTCCCACACCTCCCTGCATTCTTTAGGATGTGCAGGAGGGTTCTCTATATTAGACCACCTCAATGTTTGGGAGTGTACAGCAGATGAGCAGATAGAGACATTACAGAAAGAAAGGATGGCCAAGGTGTTGACAGTCAAGTTTTGCTGTGGAAAGTTGGATCAACTGTCTTGTCCTCTACTGCAGTCTCTGTGAACTGCTAGGTAAGTTACTTTACCAAGAATTCACCGGTAGTAGTTCCTTATGAAGACCTGGTGTGGAATTTTGGGATCTGAGCATTCACACCTGCAACTACATTAACTGAGCAATGGACTTTGAAGAAACACTTAGTTGTAGAAAAGAAAGAATTCTTAAAAATCCATCCTTTGGCATCTCAGATTGGGTGACTGAGTTCAGTGGACTTAAGAGTTTTATTCTTTACAAGTTGTGGTTTCTCTCTGTTTCAAGAGAAGTGAGATCTTGCTTAGAAGTGTTATTAAAATTAATTCAATGATATTTGGGCTGCGCTGAAATGCTGTTGATAAAATGCTTGTAGAGAGAAGGCAGTGAGAAAATTCATAGCTAGTGCAAATTTCTTTGAACTGTGAGATAACTAAGGGCTCAGGCTGACCAGGAAGGACAAAACAAATAGGGGCTTTCTTGTTTGTTCACTGAACATCACACGCTGGTGCACTGAGTAAGGTAGTATTTTTTAAGAAAGGAATATAATTATGTTAGATGACATCAGATGTATTCTCACCATGAATTGATGCTAGGGATACGTACATTTAATGTGAATAAGGTAGTGAGCTTTAATGGGTTTTGTTCCTGGAATCATTTGGGCGAAATCCTCCACATGTAATGTGTTCTTCCCCTCTACAGGATTTACAACAGATGAGCAGATTTGGTAGCTGTAGGGTCTGAAAATGGAGACATAGTGAAGAAGGGGTATACAAAACTTTAGCTATAGGCAGAAATGTTGCTCACTCATACAGAAACAGCATTATAAAGATACTGTGAGCAGTTCAGAAAACTCAAGCAGAGTGCTGTTAGTGGCTCAGGATGTAAGGATGTGTGAGAGGGAATTACTACATGGACAAAACCTGGAAGGGTATTTGCCTCAGTCTGATAGAGAATCTGAAAGAAAGGCATCACTGCATTAAAGGTAATCTGTGATCTCACTTTTCAAATACAAGAAGTTCATTAGTTCAAGGTGAGGAATAAAATTGAACTGCTTTTTGTACATTGTGTGATGAGATTATGGAGAATTTTTTTCCTGATTGTTCTTGAAGCTACCTCATACCCAGATTTAACAGTTAAAGCTTTGAATTTTATCCTAAACTTTCTGCTCTGGGTATTTTAACTACTTCCGATTCAAATGTGTCTGTCAAGAATCTTAAATCTTAGTTCCCTTTCCCTTGAGCATCACTTGAGTTTCTGGTTTGAACTTACTCCAACAGTTTTCTGTATATCTACTCCCAATGGTTATCCACATTTTTTTCTCAGTGTAGCATTTTGACACGATAAAGTAAGAGCATTTGAAATTCAGTGTGAGGCATAGAGGCAAGCTCATTGGTTTCACTGTTTCAGAAGATAGGTATAAACCCAACGTTTCAGTTCATATCTACTTGTAAAGTTGTGTGGTTTATTTATTGTCATTTACTAAGCTTAGAAGTGAGTTCTGTGCCAAGTATAAATTTTGAGGTGGCATCACAGGAGCCTTGAAATTGGGTATCAGAGATGTGTGCAGGTAATGGCTTTTCTTCTACCGCTTCAAGTTATTTGTTCTAGTTTAGAATTAATTTTTAAGTATGACTGGAAGTCATCACTGGAGCCTCTGACATGTTAGGAAAAAATTATTCCACCCCTCCTGCCTGGTTTGTTCTGAGATGTAGTTTGAATAACTTGATATGGGGAGGATGGATGGATTTACTTGATGGAACTTTAATTTTCTTTTGTCCTAATATTTAAATATTTGTAAAAAATTTTAGGTGTAGTCTGTGATTTGCTTTTTATGAGTGCTCTTTTTATTGCTCATTTGTCACACTATAGTGAATTTCATATTTGTGTTACTTCTTTCTGTTGTGATTGCTTTATTTGGAGGTTCTAGGAGACTGTCTCTAAAAGTTACCCCATTTTCACTTGGAGACCTGAGTACAACTTTTTTGTTGCAATAAACTTGGAACCTGGACACAAGAGTCTGTGGTGTTTCTCCCATGTGCACATGGGTTATCAGGTGTAGATTCTGTCTTGCCAGTAGGCAGTCAGCAAAGTCTCCTACAGGTAGAAATTAGTGGTCTTGTACTCGTTGCAGTGAGTTTTGTAGATGTAAGTCCATTCTTCTAAATTTTTTACTCATCAGGACGTTTCACTAGCATATATTGTTTGCAGCTATCACTTTGCATTACATCCCCATATTACTTAAAATTTGTCTTTAATTTCCCATTTTTTCAAAATACTATTGAATTACTTAAATTTTGTCTTTAATTTCCCATTTTTATGAAAATACTATTGATCCTGTTCTGCATTTGATTTGTATCATCCCACTGTCACCACTGATGAAATTCAGATGAAGAAAATTATTAATAAAAGGTTTTTAAAAAATATACTGCAAAAGGAAGATGAAACAACGGATAAAGTTCTAAAAAAAATTATAACTGCATTTTTTTTTTCTTACCTCAGGTCAAATTTGGTCTTTCCCCTTCTGCCACTTCCTGGTGCCAGATTCTTTTTGGGAGGCAATGTTTCTTGTCTTGACTGACAAGAGGTGCTGTCTCTGGTAGGATAAATTATCTTTGCTTTCTTTCTTTTTGTCTTTGATCTCTTATCCTTTACCCTCTTACTTTGTTGTCACTATTCTCTCTTCCCCTTGCTATGCTCTCCCTCTCCTGCTTTTCTCCTTTGAGTGCTCTGGGGTGGGATTTTCAACAACCCTTTGGGAAGCTGTAGACACCTGTTGGGTATAAGGGTAATAGAAATTTAATGCCTGCCTCTGTAAGCCTCTTTGAAAAGCAGAGCTCTGGTGTTTCTTGGTGCACAACTTGCCCTCGCTTATTTCAGAAAAAAGCTTTTAGAGGTTTTAGACAACCAGACACAGAGATGGATTTGTGGTTTGGTTTTGTTTGTTGGCAGATGAGATGAGGTACCTTTAATAGTGCAAGTTTTACTAGGTTATGGCTGATGTATTCTTTAATTATTTCTTGAGCAGAATCATTGTTTACAATCAGTAACAGCTGATCCCTTGTGTAAATGCTATTTACTATTAGCTTGTTGACACTAAAACAGCCAGTATTCTTGACTGAAGGTGCTTTCTAGTGGCTCCTTCTATGAGACTGTATTTACTCTAAAAATTTGAAAGGATAAGGTGAAATCTATATATAAACAGTGTAGAAATCACCATAAATTAATGTGCCAGATAAAAATAATAATATTGATATTAGGGTTGTAATTTTAAACTAATCTCCAGAACAGTTTTTAGACCAGCAGTGTTGCTTTCCAGATACTTGATGGTATGGGAGGAACTTCATGCAGCTTCTGGATATAAACACCTGGATATGTGCCTAGAACAACATTAGAATTATGTAGCAGATGAATAGCAGCATCCTGTAGGTGCCTGGTTGGAGAGCAGTGCTGTGAGCTGTTAAACGGGTGATATTCTGTGTACTTGATAGGTATCTCAAGTATCCTAGCTCCAGCAGCAATAGATCATGCATGATTTTCAAGGTCACAAATGCTTAGTATATAGTCCTGTAAGGACCTCTCGTGTGATTGTCAGTAACTTCTTTATCTCGAAATAAATGATTCTTGTAAGAATCGACATTCGGTTTTATTGGAAATATGTTTTTGCATATTTATCTCTGTATGTGTATTAGCTTTACATGCTCAGAAATTGTTGTTCACCTGGAATGAATTTCAAACTGCTGTGAGTCTTGATTGTAAACCCCTGTCAGTTGGACTTTATTTCATAATAGAATAAATTAACTCTGAAGAAATCTGTGGTTTGTGCACAAAGGCCTCTCAGGATACTAGCACATCACTTCTATTCAACAAAGCAAATGTTTGAATTATTGCATATTTATATATGCTTTTAATGTAGGCAGGAATGCTGAGATGTGCCTAACACAAATGGTGTTTAGTGTGCAGCTGTTACATGTATTTCAGCATGCAAGCTGATGTGTGGGTTATCTTTGCAAGTGGAAAATCTCTGTAGTGAGAAGTAGTTTATGATCCACCGATGAAGTGGGTCTGTGAGAGGAACTTTACCAAGACTAATAGTGCTGGAACAAAGGTCACATCTGGACTGACATAATTGTGCCACTGCAGCTTCCAAAGTTTCCTCTATCTTTACTTCCTGAGAGTAGATAAGGCCACTAACTTCAGCCCCTGAGTTATTGCTAGTGTTACTTTTTACGTGACCAAAGTAGATCCTTTGAATTAGTTGTGGGAAGGGAGGTAAGTTTGGGAAAGAGATTTCAAGGATGCCCTTGAAGAAAGACATCTAATTTCACAAAAGTAAGCTGTAGAGAATTCCTTTTTCAGTCTAGGTGTGCATTAGATAGTTCAGGTGATTTTTATTCCATACTTGTTTCCTGCTATCATTTGTACTGATCTGATAAGATGAAAATGTCAGTAAGTGTTGTTTGATCTCTGACTGTGCAGATGGAAGTCAGTTTCTTCTACTGTTGACTATGACCTGTTAATTGCATTAATTAGATACCTTGCAGGTTTAAGAAGATGGAGTAGAAACTGCAGAGTGTCTTGACTCAGGAGAAGGTCAGACGCATTTTCCAGCTCTCTTCTCCCTTGGTTATCTTCAAGTTTAGAAAATTCCAAAGACAAATAAAAGCCTATTTGCCTTCCTGAATTCAGAAAGAATGGATATTGTGATTTGCAGGTATCTTTTCCAAGGTTGTTTGCCAGAAGGCCTGTGAAATGCCAGACAGGATCTGACAACATACAGTGTTCCTTATTCTGAAAGAGATATGCGGTGAGGAGAGAAAACAGCTTGAGATTTTGCTATAGAAGTATGGCTTTGTAAATGAAGATATACAGGTAAAGATTCATTAGAATATGAACTTCTCTGTATAGTATAGATAATTGAATAATTGACTATTATTAGTGAAATTTGTACTAGTAGAGGTTGCTGTTTGTTGCTATGTTCCTGTACTGTTGCAGATTGCTGTCTGAAGTTTATTTAGAAGCAGAGAATCTGCAAGATACAAACTCTCAGGTTTCTCTCATGTCACATTAAAAAAATAAGTATAAATGGAGGATATTAATAAGTTTTGGATTATTTTGTAGTTTGTTAGAATATTATCCAGCTCTTAAGTATTGGAGCCAAAGATTGAGAGGTATCAGTCTTACTGTGCCTCAAAGCTCAGTTAGTACTTTGTTCCTGGAGGCATTAGGAATTAAAGGAAAATGACCAGAAAGTGAAGGAATGGACTGTTGGGTGTTGCACGCCAGAATACATTTATTTAGCCAAGACTGAAGTACTTCAAGGTGATAATTGAATGAAGAAATGGAAGGGATATCAAGCTTATACCCAACCTTAGTTTACAGTCATGTGTAGACTAGGAGACTTGATATATTTGTGGTTGCATATTTGACATGCAGATCACATCAAACTACAGAATCCAACACAGGGTGCAGTGAAGCAGTCTTAAAAAACAATGTACATGTTTAAATAAGGTAGTAATTGCAGAAGATACGAGTTCAAGGATGAGTGATTTTGCTCTTAAACATTTGAGAACTTGAAAAAGTTCAGCTGTTTAGTGGATGAAAACCACTTTTCTGTGTGGAATTCAAGCAGTGTCCAGCTGGCAGTGGAGAACAGAGCTTATAAGTTAGTCTGAAAATGTGAAGGAACACCTTATGCTTCCAAGGGGCAGAAATTGAGGTAAAACAGCTAAAATACCTCTCATATGCCCACCTTCATTATCTGGGTTTTCCCCGCTAGTATCTTTGTATTATGGATTTTTTTTTCTAATAGTTTGTCTTAAAACTTTTCAATGAAGATCTATCAGATTTGATTGTTACACTTAATTTTTTTAATCGCTAAAATACTGTTTCATGCATTTTGTAACTGTAGCATGGCAGCTGAGCCTATAGTAAGTAGTAAGACCTAAAGGATGTTTGAACATCCCTCTCCTTTTTTCTTAAACCATGAAGTGAGGTAAGTTTTATCTATTTTGATAAAATGCTGTATTATTGATACCTGGTTTATTTTGTGGTTCAGCAAATAAAGTTAAACATCTGAGTCTTGTTTGAGAAAATTAGCTAATTACATTAAAAATACTTAAGTACTGAAGACTTTTGAGCTGTGATCTACAAATTGGTGATGGGTTTTAGTGTTTAGTGGTAGATCAGAAGCTCTTTAGAAAAAATATGTGACATAATTGTTATTTTCAAATAGAGTGGTTAGTAAGTTATTCTTAAAAGTCAGTTGGATACATGTGAGATAATCAGGACTATTGGGGAAATGTCCCAGAACATCATACTTTGGTTCTTTATGCATGTACTGTTTAAGGGGACAAGAAAAACAAAATTATAGGTAATAAAGCTCAGTGAAACTCTTCCTGATGAGAAAAACAAGGGGAAAGGTAAGGCTGGCAAATGGTTGTGCTGCCAATACAGGGAACATATGAGCAAAATATAAGGAGCCCTGTTGAGAAGAGCTTGAGGATGCTGGTGGATGAGAGGCTGGACATGATCTGAGAGCCCAGAAAGCCAGTTGTATCCTGAGCTGCATCCAAAGCCGTGTGGGCAGCAGGGGAGGGAGGGGATTCTGCCCCTCTGCTCTGCTCTGGTGAGATCCCAGCTGGAACCCTGCAGCCAGCTCTGGGGTCCCTGCACAGGAGGGACATGGAACTGCTGGAGGGAGTCCAGAGGAGGCCACCAGGTTGATCAGAGGGATGGAGCACCTCTCCTGTGAGGAAACACTGACAGAACTGGAATTGTTCAGACTGGAAAAGAGAAGGCTTTAGGGGTACCTTAAATGTAGCCTTCAGTACCTGAATGGAGACTACAAGAAAGTTGTGGAGGGACTTTTTACAAGGTAGAGTGACTTCAAACTGAAAGTGGATGGGTTTAGATTAGATGTTTGAAAAAATTATTTTGAATATGATGAGGCACTAGAACAGGTTGCCCAGAGAAGCTGTGGATGCCTTATTTAAGGCCAGTTTAGACAGGGCTTGAAGCAACCTGGTCTAGTGAAAGATGTCCCTGCCCACAGAAGGGATGTTGGATCTAGGTGATCTTTAAGGCCCTTTCCAACCCTATTCTGTGATTGTTCGAATTAGGAAAGAAGTCTGTGCCATAAAGAATTTGAAAAAAGAGGAGGAAGGAATGGAATAAACTCAGAGCCTGATGGAAGTAGACATGAAACCTTTTTTGCTTCAGATTACTATATTTCCCACAGTGCTCTTCTGGTATAGCCTTCCTATCATAAGCAGTTCTAGTTTCTGGAGACATGTTGTCAACCTGAGATGCAGTTCTGTGTAACATAGAGTGGGAGAAAATGTCCCCAAGGCAGTCTGTTTATGCTCAGAGTAAGAAAAATGCTTTGACAAAGCCCAAGATAGACTATTGCAACTACTTAAATGAATAAATTGAAGGATTCCAACCTCCTATTTCACCTCTGTGTTGTGTTCAGAGTGACTTAATTCTTTTTACAAGTTACTTGACCTCTTGTGGTGTTAAGGAAAGATAAATTCCTTTTATGATAATGTGATGCTATTCAAAGTGGTGATTTTGAAGGTAGTCTTTAAGTTTGAAGGTGTTTTTGTGCTCATCTCTATGACCTGAGTTGGCTGGGAGGAATCTAGGTGTGACTGCCTTGTGTTAGGCATTGATGCTTTCTTTAATGACAAGAAGAACCACCTGCTTTTATTTCCCTTCCTCTTCCAGCTGCTTTCTAGATGTATTTTCATGACCTGAAAAGTGTGTATTTCCAGACCACATGGTGCAGGTCTTTTAAGTCTGAGCTATTATGAAACATGTAATCACAGAATGTTACTACTGAAGCTGGAGCACTTGCTGCATGCAGACTTCTTCTGTGTTTCACTTCCAGCTCTTTGGTTTCTTAGCCAGTATTGCATACTTTCTGCATTGTTACCTGCGGTAAATCATGCCTTTTCCCCATCCCACAGTGTGGGAAAAGCTTGCCATGTTTGCCTATTTGGGTAATGTTTAAAAGGATCAGGAGTGAATTTAATAGTGCAAAAGGAAGTAAAGCTGAGTGTGTATTCCTTAGAGCAATGTCGAAGGTGTACCTAAATAGTTAATTTCACTAAGCTTCTCTTAGCCTCTACCAAGTGTTGTGGGATTTTTTTTCTTACCTGTCTGGAACAGTGGCTCATATTAAAATCGTTCTTCAAGCATGTTTGCTCCTCTGTTCAACTGGTCTGTATTACTCAGTTGTCTTCCAAGCCTCATAGGACATGTGTCTTAGTCTTTTTGTGTCTCTTTTTTATGCCGCTCTTAAATAACAGCAGTCCAAAATGCACAAAGGTTTATTTTCTGAGCATACTGTTTCTTAATGTTTTTAGGGGTCAACAGAGAAGCACCAGTTATTTTGTTTAATTTCTTTTTGGTATTTTAGTCTTCTTCATTCATGTCTCTTACACCTGTAAAACTCATTTGTGTTTGATGGACTTTCCTCTGGCCCAATTCTTTTAGCTGGTGCTTGCCTGAGCAGTGTATTTCTGTTGTCTCATCCTGAAGCAAACTCAGGAACATGGTCCTGTCCTATTTGGTGAGAAATTTTGCTACTGATTTTACTAGATTGAGGATGTAGCTTAGTGCTGTTACTGTTATTTTCTTGTCCTAGAGTTATTGGTAGCTTTCTCATTTTAAGCATTTTTCTGTTAATAGGGTTCACATGCTGTTTGCCATTTTCCAGATTAACAGAGTTGTTAAATACAATCATGTCTGGTGCCAGTTCCTTTGTTGCCACACTACAAACTTCCAGTGCTCCATTGCTATCTTTTTATTTTTAATATATTTGCAGTATTTCAGCAGGTTTTTGTTGTGTTGATTTTGATGGTCAAATTAAATTATATTAATTGAATGATAAGAGACGTGAGATAATATGAAATAGGAAATCCAGATTGGCTTGATCAGAAATCCTGCATGATTCTGGCACAGAGTTGGGCATGTTTTGCAAGTGCTAACTAATTGCTTGTTCCTGATGCCCAAGATGACTGAAACTGTTGTGTGTATAACTTACACAACCTGGCATGTGAAAGCAAAAATGGAAAAACTTCTTTTTGCAGCAGGCTGGCTGATGCACATGGTTCAAGGCTGAAACTTGCTGGGCCAGGTGTACTGTTGGATTCTTTGTTTTTACAACAGGAAAATGGTTGTCCTGCTGTCCTCAGTACTACTGAGGCAGTGCCTCGAGTACTGTGTTCAGTTGTCTCTTCACTTTAAGAAGGACATTGAGGTGCTGGCATGTGTCCAGAAGAGGGCAACAAGGCTGCAGAAGGTCCAGAAAATACGGAATGGCTGAGGGAGCTGGATTTGTTTAGTCTTGAGGAGGCTCAGAGGAGACCTGATCACTCTCTACAACTACCTGAAGGGGGTGTGTGTCCTCTCATGCAGTGAGAGGACAAGAGGAAATGGCCTGCTGCTAAGACAGGGAAGATTCAGATTAGATACCAGAAAAAGAAATTTTAGGGTAGTCAAGAATTGGAATAGTTTGCCCAGGGGGCTAGGGGAACCAGGTATCCAAGATGCAGCTGGATCTGGTGCTGGCTGACATGGTTTAGTTGTTAAAGGATTACAGTGGTATTGCTGGGTGGACAGTTGGATTTGATGACTTGTAAAGGTCTTTTCCAACCTTGATGATTCTGTGATTCTAAGTATCAGGCACTGTGCAAGTGGGCTTCATGAAGATTGTTGACAACAGAGAGGTGAGCAGATTCAGGTGTCTGTTTCTAGTCCAGAGAGAAAGGAGGAGTGCAGTGAAGAAAACCAAATCCTTTTCTTTTGTAGGCCCGATTCCCTCACTTTCATCCTCCCTTTTTTTTTTTTTTTTTTTTTTTTTTTCATTTCCAAGTCTACAACATCTCTGGCTGCGACTTTAGTCCTGCTAGTTCTTTTTAGTCTGGTTACTTCTTCCACTTTGCTGTAAGAAGATCCTGCATGTTCAGCCATGTTGAACACGGGCTGTTTGAGGGAACAGAGTTTTTTTTGTTATTTCAAAGGTATAATGTTTGAATTTTCTGTTCAGTACTTGTAGCTGCAAGGGTGATGAAGTAGATTCTATATGTTGCAGGCATCTTTAATGTTTATTTTCTCAGTTTGCTTTAGTAAACATGAGGAAAAGTAAACAAAAATGACCATCCTATGATTTGGTTGATTTTTCTGGTGAAATGCTCACAGAAACAGCAGAAGTTATCAAACTACCTCTCAAACTAGGCAGTAGTCTGCATTAAAAAATGAATTTACTAAAGTAAGAAACAATTGGCATTTCTTCTTTATTAAGTATCAAGTGGCATGTGTTTTCCTGTCTTCAGTCTTAGAAACAACTGAGCTGCTTAAATAGAATGTCTTAAGGTTTGGACTTGCCGTGTAGCAGATAGACTACAGATGAGATAGTTAATGTCAAGCAAATTTATTTAAAACAGAACAAACCCAGAACAATCCTTTAAAAAGACATTTTACACTGAAACATATCAGATGCATTTTAAAAGTAGTGTTATGTATGATCTTCTGAATATATAAATAAGATGCAGTATACAGGTTGCAGCCTTTTGTACCACAAAAGAGGCAGCAAAACTTTTTCATTTTCACTTGCATGCTTAAGTTGGGGTTTTAAAAGGTAGAAACCTTAAAGTTTGTCCAGTCCCTTGCAACTGAGTGGTACTCTTGCATGTAATACCTTTAGTCTTTAGAACGGTGAGCCCTTTCAGTATTTCATGTAAGTTTGAAACAAATGCTTAAGTAGGTGGCATTTTCTTTCTGGAGAAGAAACCATTGATAGGCTAATTTAGTATTTGTGTTGTGCATTAAAGAAATACAGTGATTCTCACTCCGAGCACTAATGAACAAAAAAGAGTACCGGAATTGGCTGGAAGGTTGGGTTGTGGATATTCAGCAGCTGATAGGAATGCTAAATGCTGATAACCACCCATGAAACTAATGTATTCCAGTGTGTTGCTAAGAGAAAGGAATTTAATTCTCAGGAAGGCAGAATGACTAAATATTGCTATCTGGAACTAATGGTTGTTTTCACTGTTTGAGTACTTCAGATATTGGCATCATATGTGTTTATAATGTTTTCTAGTGACTAGTATTTTCTTTGAAATTTCTAAAAAATTAAACAATATATTCAAAGTATTGATAAAGTTCAAGGCTTTATGTTGAGGCTGGAACCTATTTCAGTGTCTCTGTATTACTCATCTTTGACCATATGCTCCTTACAAGAAAAAAAATGCTGAGTTTTCTACAGTTTCTCAGGGATTTTTTTGTCTGGGTCCAATTATTTGGTTTCTAATATCATTATTATTATTTTGATTGCCCTTAGTTTTGAGGACACTAACTAGGGGAGAAAACCTTTGCTTTTTTTTACGTCTGTCTATCCAAGGCAGTAATGACTTGGGACATTACAGACACTTTCATTGATATTACCTCATAACTTTGCTTGCAATTGTAAATACAAATTGATCCTGATGTATATAGTATTTGAACCATACGATTTTTTCAGTGTTTTTCTCGCAATTATGTAATCAGACTATGCGCTCTCTTTGGTGTACCTATTAAACCCAGGACGAGTTACATTCATTTTAGTTAATTTATAGCAAAACCAGTTCAGATCAAATTATGTTTGGCTATCAGGATTAAAATATGAATGGTGTTGAGAAGGAACATATTTTTGACTTTTTTTTCTATAATCCCTCAATGAACCATTCAACATGCTACATGTAAAATGCTGAAGTAATTCACCTGGATGAAAGATGTGAGCTTGATATAAATGTAGTAAGACTTCTGTAGTGAAGGGTAAAACATACTTTATTAAAGGGACTGTTAGGTATGACCTGACTCAAGTCACTCAGTGTGAAGGTAGAGAGACTGAGAGTTGATACAGCAAGGGAGTACTTCCGAAGAAACTTTTAGAGCCTAATGTTTGATAGTTTAAGGTGAACCAAAGTTCTTTAGGCTGTTAGCACAATGCTGTCCTCTGGTGGAATGGTGTAGCATTAAAAGAGCATTTTACACTGATCAGAAGGATTTTAATTAGATGTGATCTCTGTTACGCAGTGTATGTTATATAGCAGTATCAAAATAGAACAAAATTTGAGGATGCCTCCAATATAATCTATGATGTAATGTAATCTGTAGCAAAAATGGATATTTCTTACTCTTACCATTCCAAGCCAATATTTTCCATAAGATGAATCAGAAGCTCTCATTGAACAGCAAGTTGTTGGGGGTTAAAAGGATTTCATTCTGTGATTCTTTCAGAAATTGATAGTAACAGTTCTTGCAAGTCAGAAGCGTATCTGAATAGCTGTCATAGATTGTTCATGCTTTTCTTTAGACTGGTTCTGTGCTTTTGTTCCCTGCTTTAAAGTGAGCTTCTCCAGAATGTGTTTTTTTGTTTTGGTTTGGTTTTTTTTTCACAAAACCAGTGATTAATGTGGATACATGCTGTTTAGTCTGACAGTCTTGAATCTGTTACATACCTGCCATACTTGGAAATGTAAGGTAAATGCAGGGAAATATGGATAGACACATACTGAAAGACATGCTATGCTAAATAAAATGTTATATCTGGGGATTTGAGGTTTGTGCAGAATGAACTTTTGGAATTTAAGTTTATGTAAAGATTAAAGTGTAAAAGATAAAAATCAAAAGCTTTTGTTATAGGAGAAAGAATAAGGTAGGAGGAAATTATTTGTTTTTTTTTCAGTTTCTAGATCGCATGTTGGATAGGTAGTCAAGATTTTGGCAGCCAAGTTTTAGGCTTGTAGAAGAACAGGAGCAACTGTCAAGCCTGACTTTACTCAGACTGTTATAAAAAGTGAAAAATAAGTAATATAATTTCTGGAAAAGAGAGCCTGCTGGGTTCAAGGGGAGGTCTGGGGATTTTACAATGTGTTTAACTCCTAGATTTCAAGGTAATATTTACCCTTTTGCAGTTTTCATTCTCTGCTACAGATAAGGATTTAAATGTAACCTGGTACATCCCTTGCTCCCAGCCTATTCCTGGAGTGGAGGATGAGGTGGTTATTGTAAAATACCGACTTTGAGAGGTCTAGAAAGAAGGCTGTCTATAGAACATTCCTATTCTCTTGGTCTGACTTCACCAGCCATAGGGATGTGTTATGCTAATATTAGTTTTTTTCTGTTTGAAGCAGATTTTAGATAGTCTAATAATTGATCATAAGTAACAAAGTTGTCTGTTTTTTGAAGACCTGGTAGATTCTCACTACAAATGTTCTAAAGTTTTAAATACCAATATTGTTCTGGTTTATGTTTATGGCTGAATTCCCCCAAAGTTAATGTCACATCATATATGGAGACTGCAATTTGTAATAATGTGGAGAAGTATTGACATTAAGAAAACATGTAAATGAGAGCTTTTTAAAAATGTCTGGTTTTAAGTAGGAATTATGTAAATGTTTGAGAGAACACATTACAGGAGTTTGTTGCAAAGAGGCTTACATCTGCATTAAATCAGTTGTTCCAAGCTTAAATGGAAAGAGTGGGAAAAATACTACTTTCTGGAGAAGCATGGGTTAGTACTTTAGTTGGGAAGCTGTTTGTGTCTGACATAGGTTAAACTAATCTGCTTATTTCAGTGTGATGTCTAACTTGCTGATCAGCTGTTTTCTAGAAAGTTTAGTAGGCAACAAAAAGACTTGCAGTGCTGCCAGTAGCTGCTAAGTGTTGTGTGTACAGCATCCATTGTTGGGGAGATCTGCTTGCTGCATATGTAGAATTTTGCGGGTCTCTGTGTGGAAGGAAAAAAGCAAACAAACCAACTGAAGGAGTGAAATTCAGACTACAGGGTTAGCAAGCAAAGTGATGCCTGGAAAGGCTGACCTGAACAGAGACTAGACAGAGCAAAAGGAATAAAGTAAGTATTTCTTGAAAGGATACACCTTGGACAGTGCAAGAGCCTGGCCAGAGCTGCACTCAAGTCGAATCCAAGATGCATTCTGGTCATGAGTTTTAACTTTTATAAGTTTTGGTTCATCCACATATTGGGGTCAGTTGTCCAACCACAGCTCGAGGTTATGAAGTCTCAACCCCTTGGCTTGCCCCTTTCGCTTTGCCCTTGTTCATGTTTTTTGGGTAACGGGTGTCCTTGATTCTCTAGCTAGGGAGGGAATGTTTTGTCTGACTGTGAAGAGAACTTACTAACACATAACATGAAGTTTCAGAGTTACATACCAAGCAGCAGAGAGTCTGAAAAATATAAAAGCTAAAACCCAAGGCATCACAAGTGCTCTCAGAAATTAGCCTGCTGTCAGTGTCTAAATCATCAGTTTGTTAAAAATCGTTCTGATATTTATGGATGAAACTTGAGAGAAAAGAAAGTTAAGTGAGAAAGACCTTTTTTTTTCCTCTTTTAAGCTAACCAAACCAATTTTGAAGGTAGTAACATCCTCAAAACATAGTTCAGCTATTAACAGAGATTCTGAAGGTACTTTCTTCTGATATGCTGTTCCATGTAGAGCGGTGCTTGCAGAATACATGAGCACTGAGGTGAATAAAAAATAGATTCAGTATTCACGTAAGCACCATGCTTAGATATTAGAAGCTATTAGTGCCTCAAGCTGTCCCGGGAGGTGAAGAAACTAAAGGCAAAAGTGACAAAATTATTTTGCTCACTGTTTCTTTAAATGAAATGATGCAATTGTTTGAACAAGTCAGGGAGATTCAAAAGAAATTGTTTATTGATGTGTTTCTGAATTACTTGTGGTAAAGCTTATGTTAGATGCTACAGAGTGGAGTAGTAAAAAAAGTGCAAAAAATGTGCAAAAATATTTTGTAACTCACACTAGTCCTCTGACAACTAGGCTTAGAAAAAATAGAGATACGGCTAATGTGACCTTTTTGTTCTGGCAATTTACTCTAAAATTGTCTGTGCTTTTACCAAACTATGAAGAATAAATCTTAAGTGATGCCAAAAGAAGGTGTTGATTCAAATCCTGCCTTGGTTGTACACACTGGTTTATTTTGTGAAAGCCCTTAATTTGCTCCTGCAATTGAAAGATGTTTGTGTTAGCCTTCCCAGGTTACAAGATTATGTCACTTCTGCACTGACTAGGCAACCCAGAGAGAACTGAAACCATACAGAGAAAAATGAAAACTTCTTGAAGCTATAAAGCCTTTCTCCAGTGTGGCTACTTTACATTGCAAAGAATGAGCTTAAGGGAGAAATAGAATGGAGAAAACCGATGCAGGCTAAATTAAGAAAACGTGGGAAAAGGTCCTCATTTCTATACCACATGAAACGTCTGGCTATAGTGTTACTCTGAATTAAAATGTTAGGAAGTGTTGAATTAAAGCTGGAAAGCTAGTACATTTTTGGCAGTGATTGATTTGGTTGTTGTTTTTTTTTTCCTCTCAATCAGCCATTATACCAGTTTACCTTAAAAGTGGCACAATTCCTGACTGGGACAGTGAAAATACCAGTCAATAGTAAGAGGTAAAGGTGTCTATAGGAAGATGCAGCCAAAGAGCTTTTAAAACCTAGCCTGTTATTATTTCAGGTGTTTGAGTCTGCTTTACTTCAAGAAGTCAAGATCCTAATTTTGGGAGACTGGTGTCTTTTAAAGACATAGATGGATTTAAAAATTGAGTCTTGTGTCAGCTGAACATGACGTGGTTGGCTCTGTTTAGTTATTGAGATGCAATAGCAACAAATCTGCCTTGTAAAAAATAAGTGTATTTGTTGCTGTCTTAAAGCAATTTTATTTGTTTACAGGTGTCAGCTGTGATGCATGTTTAAAAGGAAATTTTCGAGGTCGCCGGTACAAGTGTTTAATTTGCTACGATTACGATCTGTGTGCAACTTGTTATGAAAGTGGTGCAACGACAACAAGGCATACAACTGACCATCCAATGCAGTGCATACTAACAAGAGTAGATTTTGGTAAGTGAAAATTTCAAACTCCAGTAATTTGTTGCTATACTGTGTCCACAAACATAATGCCAATTATCATGTTTCTAATTATTAATCACTTACCCCATTAGTGCACTAAAAATAAGCTCTTGAGTTCTAACAAGCAGGCATGTTTTGTTTGATAAAAGAACTGATTTTTTTTTTTTTAACTGCTGCATATGTATTGCTGATTTTGTTGCTTTGGTCTGATTACAGCAGATTATCAGATAATAAATATACTTAATCACAGTGACTACTGTTAAAAGTGCCACAGTCTACAGGCACAAAAAAAATCTTGGTGACATTTTATAGAAGGTCGTTCATTTCTGGTTTTTGTGAGACTGTAAGTACAGGACAGGTAAAGTGATGGGCTGCAATGAGTATGAGAGATTAGGGGTAAGGACTAGCATGTAGTCTTTTTGGAATTCCTTTGTCAGTCTCCTAATCCAAGAGTTATTTCTAACTGTAAAGCCTTGTCAGTATTTAAAATAAATAATAATTGTTCTTGTGTCCTGTCCAGCTTGTTGTTTCTGTTGCCTTGTAGTTGAAACTTGTGAGAAATCATTTTGTGAAATCTATTGCTCTGTGATGTTGTTGATGCTGTACATATATTTTCTTTTGATGTCAAACACACGGGACTAGTATTTCAGTATTTTTTCCTAGTGACTGCAGCACTAATCTTCATTTTTTGAATCCTTTAAATATGATGATTTCTCAAAAGCTAATAAAAGAAGTCCTAACTTCTTTACCTTTTTGATTAAAACAAAAGTAAAATTTATATACTTCACTGGTCTAAAGTTTAGAGAATAGCTACGTATGGAAACATGCAGTTAAAACAACCTTTATATGAAGTTGCCTTCAATTTTCGTTTGATTCTCAGGGCTACTCTTGCCCTGACACTGCCTGGTCATAACTTCAGAAATCCAGATCATGGGAGTCTGTGGTTTCAAGGAAATAACTTAGTGTATTATCAAAAATACATGCCCCTATTTTAACTTAACATGTTTTTCGTCAGGCTTTTCTTTTTTCCTCTGTGTACAGTATTGGGGATGAAGGTCCCTGTTTCAAATGCACGGTTGAAACTTCTTAACCTGTTAGCAACAGTTATTTTTGGATATTAAACATGGGCTAATAAGACAGTATTGCTGTAAGTACTAAATACTAATCACAGGGGTAAGAAAACTGAAACATACTAACGTTAAATGTCAGAGATTTCTGTGTACTGCAATAAGAACTTCCTCTAAACTATGCTTTTTTTTAAAAAATGCCTATAGTTAGAAACTTGAGAATGACTTAGAAATATGTTTTGTTTCTTGCAACTTGGTTACTTCTCCTTTGGAAGTCTTTGATAAATGTACCTTTGGCTTAATGCTTTTTATTGTGTGCATGTTGTAGAGACACAGAGGGGTTATTTTTTGCTATTTAAGTATGCATGAAGAAGGTTCACAATGAAGTATTTAGATAGGTAATAGGATTTGAAGGGCAACTTCTATTTTGCTTAGTGTATATGCTGTTTATTCTCTAAATGAGAATAAGAAAACAAGGTCTGTAAATTTCATATGACTTGATATCCAAGCATTATTCCCACAGAACTAGTATAAGGGAAGAAAATACTGCAGTTCAGCTCTACAGTAATTTATTGGTTTGATTAACTGTGCAGAACAATTAATATCACCAAACTGTGAGCCACAGCAAAGTCTGATGGTACTGAATTACTACTGACCTTGTAAGCTTATAGAGTGGAGAATGACTTGAGAAAATTAATAAACGACATATTCCTTAGAGTTCAGGAAGATCTGTGATATCATTCATAAAATGTTTTGATTTTAGAGTTCCATGTAGAATACACATAAAGGTGTATACGTTACAGTATTGTACAGATGCTTAAAGAAACTGGTGACTTTTCAAAGGACCTTGTGTGGCTAAGGAGTGACTTTGAGGAACGTGCAAAAAATTAGATACTAAGAAATGTTAAGTTTAATTAGAAAACCAATAATAAATGGTAGAAGTAGTCTAAAATTACCTGAATCAGGGTTGTTAGGATAGTTGTATTAGTGGATATTAATTTCTGAGATAAAAATAATCACAAGGGTAAAATTGGCAGCTAAGTGATACTGTTCTAGTTTATTCCCAGCCAGCAGCCAAGCCCCACACAGCTACTTGCTCACTCCCCACCAGTGGAATCAGGGAGAGAACTGGAAGGGTAAAAGCTGAAAACTCCTGTCTTGAGACAAAGACAGTTTTAATAGGGTAAGCAAAAACAGTGCACACAAGCAAAGCAAAACAAGGAATTCATTCAGTGCTTCCCACCAGCAGGCAGGTAGTCAGATAGCTCTGGAGAACAGGGCTCCATCATGCCTAATGGTGTCTTGGGAAGACAAAAAAACATCACTGCAAATGTTACCTCTTCCTCCTTCTTCCCCCCTTTACATACTTTATATCCTGAGCATGGTATCATATGGTCCAGAATCTCCCTTTGGTCTCTTGGGGTGACCTGTTCTGGCTATGTCAATTTCCCATGCTTCCCAACTTCCTCGCTATTGTAGCAGTGCAAAAAGCAGAAAAGGCCTTGGCTCTGTGTAAACCCTGCTCAGCAGTAACAAAAGCATCTTGCTATTATCAGTTCTGCGTTCAACAGAAATCCAAAAGATAGCCTTGTACTTCACACTGTGAAGAAAATTAACTCTATACTATCTGAAAGCAGCACAAGCACAGAACTAATAAAGTCTTCAGTAGTTTGCTGGTGATGTGGGAAGTCCAATGAAAGGACAGTGTTTGTAATGTATGACAATATGAGTGGGGAATTTTCTTAAGGAAGGAAGATGTTACTAGAAACACAAATTGGAAGGCTGTTAGTGTAACTAGGTGTGTGAATTGTAGTTTACTTGGCTACTGATAAACTTCAATGCTTTCATCTGTAGACAGGTTTGTTTCAAAGGTATGAAAATATTTTAAAAGCAGTAAACTTGCAGGTTTTGCTTATGATAAAGAGGAAGGTGGACAGCTAGTGAAAAAATGAGTATTTTTCAAGGAAAAGGAAGCAGAGTGGAAAATCCTTCTGTCGCAAAACTGATCCGAGCACTTCAGAGGAAGTCACTGTCATTTTTCTAATTTTAAAAGTGCACATGGAGATCAGCAAGTCATTTGCCCAAAATCTATCTGCTGCTGATAATAAAGACCCTGAACCATTAAATCTCACACCACTCTGGCCAGCACTGTTTAGACATGGGTGTCTGTGGAGTTCACTTCAGTACTCTGCCTGAAGCTGCAGCCAAGTTGTTTGTGGTGGACAGCTGACAACATGGATGATCCTTTCAGCATAGAAAAAGTCGCATATTGTTTACCTCCATCAAAGCTATGATCAGTTTTTAGAGTTCCTAGATACAGAAATAATGTTGCAGAATATACTGCAAGAAGATGGACTTTTCCAGGTACTCTGAAAGAGCTTTTGTTGTCAGCTTGACACATTTTGATTTCTTTTTTTCCCTTGCGATACAGACTAGTATAGGAGTAGTATGAGAACACTGAAAATGAGTAAAAAGCTCTAGTGTTTTCTGGTTGTGTATGTTCACTCTTGCACCATCTGGTTGCCATATTTATCTTTCAGGAGTTAGTATATAACCTATGTATATTAATTTTGAAGTGAGATGGGATCCAGAACAATGACAGGGCTATTGTTCCTCAGCCCCCACAAGAGACACTGGAAAAAGTACTTCAACACACACCAAGAGTGATATGCTGCTGTAAGAGGGACAGACCTTAAAATAAAGTATGAAGTCTCGTATGTAATGAGAAGTGGCCTTTAAAGCACAAATCCAATTTGTTTATTTAGAGGGGTCAAAGAGTAGAATTGTAATAGGTCTGTGCAAAGAACAGGAATGTGCTTACCAAGCAGCCACTGTACTTTTGTGGTCTTTGTAGATCAATTTGTCAGGACAATGGAGAAGTTCACAGCAAATTTCCTAGTTTCCTTTTACTTAAAAAAGCATTTTAAACTGTTAGGATGCTTTAGGGTCTAAGCATGTGGGTTGCCCATTACCACATCATTTTAAAGTGGCTATGCTGACAAATAAAGTAATACAAATTGTTAGTAGGATTCTCTGCCAAAATCCTATCATGTTACTTTGATCGAAGTACAGAACCTACCTTGGTTCAGAAGTGCCTTCACTTGTCAACTAAGTTGCTTGTGTGACAGAAGATCCTGCCACTCTTTGTGCCCAATTCCTAGGCAGAGGGTATCAATTAAATAATGGGTACATGATAATGTGTAGTGTGAGGTTGAGTAGATTCACCAGAATGCAGCTTGAGAGTTTTGTGGGTTTTTTGGTTTAGTTTTCTTTTTCACACACTAGAACAAGGTATGTATGCGGAAAGTGTACCATGCTAAGTCTGAGCATCGTATTTAGTTTGGAACAGGACTCTGGAGCAGCTTTGAGGGTAATACGGCTGCTTGATAAGTGATACAAGAACATATATACTTTGTTTTGTTAAATAGTGTGTTGTCACCATTTGGTTTCTTCAAACATTGAAGGAGTTTAAATAAATACACTGCAACTCATGTCATACCAACATTTTTATCTATATGTATAGATCACATTGAAATTACATTAACTTATATGAAGAAAAGTAAAACTAAAATTCTATACTGCTGTGTACCCTTGTAAAGAATTATGTCTTAACAAAAAGTAAAAACTGTTAGAAAATGTAGTCCTGATCAGATGTCTATTTGAAAGATTGATTTTTATCTAAGGAATTCTGTAATACTTCTGTTTCGTCACTAACCTTCTACCAATTTTAATAATGTGCTAGTTAGATTTTAATATTAAATATACATATAACTTTTGTAGCCATAGATGGATAAAAAAGCAAAGCTACTGATAGTTTTGGTTGCATTTTCACATTTGATTCAGGTTGTTTCTTGGAGTTTTTTTCCCCACCAAGGAAAAGCTATAATATCTAAACACTATTGTGCTTGAAAACTGACTTCATAAACTACTGTTGAGTCCTCATCAGACAGTGTTCTGATCCTTCTCCTCCTTTGCATTCTTCCCCTAATTCATAAGGAATATGGGTCACAAATCTTATCCTAGAGGGATGCAACTGAATCTGGTTTTACTTTTTTACTAAATACTTTTACTTGTCTTTCTAAGCATCTTGAACAGAGGGCTTTAGAGGTCTAGAGGAGTTTGAAGAACTATGGACTCCTGCTTTTGTCTTTGAAATGAACCAAAATTTTAATATCTGACAGATTGCTTTGTGGTCAGAAGAGGCAATTCTTCTATCATGGGCACATCACATTTTAAACTCACAGATTTGTAAATGAAAAGACTAACACAATTGTAGGTTGCTTCATTTCTGCAGCCGTGGAGGCATGGTATTTTCGTTTTTTCCCATATTGCCTCTAATTCTTAGTTAACTTCATTAGCAAAGGACCCCTTGGTAGTCAAGGACATGACTGTTCATTATTTTAGGATTTTTTTATGTGCTTGTAGAAATAAACAGATGGAGAAATACCCATTCAGTACCTCCAATGCTAAAATCAGAGATAAATATTCATGAGACCATTTGATTACCAACCTTATTTTTTTTTAACTTAGATTTTAATTTAAAGGAAACTTTATCTGGTGATCTGTATTTCTCTTCTTTCAGAAGAGATTTTGATAGTAAGAGTGATTAAAGTTGAAGAGAAAAAATGAAGGGAGGTATAAACTTAGAAAGGAAAAATATCTACATTTGCCAGCTTTAACTTCTGCACATTTTCTAATACTTCTTTTTCCAGATTAAGGCATATTTATTTCGCATTCTCATGTATGCTTGATGTATATTACAAGAAGGATGTGGAAGGAGGTGTGAGTGGGAGAGCATGCTGGAGGTATAATCAGGAGGTTGCAAAGAGCTCCAATTTTTATTTTATTAGCGAATATTTTGTATTCTTTGAAAACAGCGAACAACACGGGATTGGGCAGTCTTGTCAAACCTCCCCCCTCTGTGATAGAACTGTGTGTACTTCTAAAATTCTTGGTATCTGGATTGAGCTAACAGTGTATCTAAGGGAAAGATACCTCTCTGTGCATGCTTATCTATTTACAGCTCTCTCCAGATGGGTTGTGACTCTGGGGCTCTGGGCGCTTTGCTCAGCTGTGAAGTTGGAGTTGCCATTGTTGCCTTACTTGAAAGTACATTCATTCATTCTCAGTGAGTTTTATAGGTAGAGGTTTTTAAGCAGTCTGATATTTAAGAGGTTCCTTGTTTGGTTGGTTTTTTAATTGTGTGTTGTGTTTTTTAATATTGATGTGAATGAGAAGCTTATTCATGTTTCCTGTAACATACAAAATACCTGCAGAGAATGAGAGATAATAGGATTCTCTTCTTGTATGATTTGATAAATTTTCATCTTAAGTTTGGGGAACTTCTGTGTTAGCAACTTAAAAGTGCCAGCTTTTCATCAGTGGTGCAGAAGTGCTCACATTCAACACACTTAAAAGTTGAAGCCCACGTGTAACAGATACCCAGATTTCTTTTTCACTATCCAACTTTTATGTTACATATATGAGATACTTCTGAAACTACTTAGTCACCAAGGACATCTAAATTTTGATCTAAATTTGAGGTTTTGTCTAGAGTTTAGCTTCTGAAATTTCATCTTATAATAGAAAAATACCATAGTTGACCCTCTCTGTGGGATAAGAACAGTGGTGGAAAAGTGAAAGTTTGGCAGTATCAGCAGCATCATGATGGAAGTCTTTTTTTCCTAGTAAATATTGGAAAACTAAGTTATATGTGCTAATGAAAATGAAACTCAGTCTGATTTTTCTTCATCAGTAACTGAACCCCTCCTGAATATATCCATTTCAATGAAAAAAAAATAATAGATTTAGCAGGGAATACAATGAAGAACATTTATATACAGGTTGATGTGAACAAAATTAATGGTGATACTGCTTTAAAGTAACTTTTATTTAATCTCTTCCTGTTTCAGACTTGTACTATGGTGGGGAAGCTTTCTCTGTAGAGCAGCCACAGTCTTTCACTTGTCCTTATTGTGGGAAAATGGGGTATACGGAAACATCTCTTCAAGAACATGTTACTTCTGAGCATGCAGAAACATCAACAGAAGTGGTAAGAAGCCTCAGAATTTACATTCGTAGTGGAAATGCATTTTAAATGGTCTCATTTCTGAAAATTTGTCTTCCTGTTCTTTCTTGAAGCATGTATTCATTTAAATGCTTTGTCAGAAGAGAAAGTATCTATACTTAGAATAACACCCAAATTCCTCTATGATTTATGGATATCATAATATAAGCTTGCTTCCTTATTTTAGAGTTTTTGCTTGTCCTGATACAAAGGCTGCCGTGTTTATGAGATTCTTATACTGTCAGACAAAATTTAGAAAGTTCTCACAGTTACTCTGTCTAGCTGTATCTCCTTTTTCATAATTAGTATGCAGTTGTTCTTCAAGCTTACAGCTATGCCGATCTTTTGTAACTGTAAGAGAGAGAGACATGCAGATAGTTTGTTTTCTAATAGCTTTTTTAATGGACCTCTTATTTTATGCAGTGGAATTCTGTAATTGTTTTAAAACTATTCCACTCAGAGCAGGGGGTTTTCCCCCATCCCTAACCATTAGGACAGTAAATGTGGTTTAATATGCACTTCTTAAACAAGTTTTAACACAAATACTTTAATTGGAGATGTATCTTGATAAACCTTAGGAGTAGGAGAAACTGGGTTAGCAGTTCAGCAGAATGACATGGAGGCTGCTGTTCTGTGGTTAATCCTAGACCCCTAGGAAAAAAGCAATGCTTGCATTGCTCATCACTAACACATTGTGTGAAATTAGTTGTAAATCGGTTCTCTATTCTAGTCTTCCAGTTTTCTTAATTTTCAAATAATTCTGTGGAAGAAAATGAATGACTCTTGGAACCTAATAAGGACCTTGGGTGAAGGGGTGATATGGAATGGTGTTTGTTCACCTTTTTGGGACTCAAAGGGGTTACAAGCTTTCTTAAAAGCACAGGAAGTGTTTGCTTCACCATCAGTTGGACCGTGGTATATAATATAACTTGGTGACACATTGCAATTTTACAGTTTCTCTGAGTTTTTCTTAAACTTTGCAACTTTCAAACATAGCATCAACCGTTGAAAGTTCTGCATTTAGATTACTTTGTTGCTTGATATTGCAGTTCCGATTTGCACCACTTGATGTCAGTGATACGTTCCTAGCACTGAGTGTTCACAGATCCTGGGCTGTTAAACTTGACATGCCCTTGTTTGCAATTGTGACTTCCAGAACTCCACACATAAAGCCTGAATTTGTGATTCTTCACAGCTGCTACTGTGGTGAATCCTGAAAGAATTATATGTGTACAAAAAATTAAAAATCGCACAAAACTTTCTTTTTATGCATCAGTCTGCAACACTATTACATCATTATTGCAAACAATTATGAAGGACAATCTTTTAATCCTTGAATACGTTTGTTACTGTTTGTAACAGAATCTGGCATTTGTGGTAAATGTTTAGTGTGCATGCACATAAAGTTTTTTGGGTACTGTACCCTTACTGGGATGGCGAACGGCTAAAAGACTAGTAAAGAGGAAAATATTATGGATTCTAAATGTTTGTGGTTATAGGCTTTCAGACAATTATTTATGTTTACATACTGAGCTTCTTGTTGTTTGAATATCTCCTTCCAAAGATGTGCTTTATTTTAGACATGTATTTTTAGGGATGTAAGGGAACTTTACAGGGACAGAATAATTTTTATTGGCTTTTCACCCCCATTTTTTCAAAGAATAAGCAAAAAAAATTCATCTGTTAAATTTTACCATTTTTATATTCAAAGTGGTGCAGATAAGTTTGCTTTCCTCTGATTTTTCTCACGTATAGGCATTGATAAGTACAGCTGTGTTAGGTATCTGCAGGCAGGAATCACATGCTGAATGTGATTGAGAGGGACCTCTGGGGGTCATCTTGAGCAGGTCCACGTACAGTTGGTTGCTCAGGATTGTGTCCAGACAGTTCCTTAATAGTGACTCCACAGTTAACTCTCTGATTAACTTGTACCAGTGGTCAGTGATCCTCACAGTTAAAAATGTTTCCATGTTTTCTAATGTTTATAAGGAAGCTCCTGTGTTTGAATTTGTGCCTACTGTATCTCATCCTGTCACTGCATGGCTCTATCGTCCTTTTAGGTTCCTTTCAGGTATTCATAGACATTCCTGAGATCCATCCCCGTTTACCCTGCCCTTCTCCAGGCTGAACAGTTCCATCTTTCTCAGCCTTTCCTCCATTCCTCTGTGTAACCTTTTACTGAGCTCTTTTCAGTGTGTCCATGTGTGGAGCTGAGAACTGGACACTAATGCTGGCTGAAGGCAAAAGAATACAACTCTCAACCTGCTGGCAGCTCTCTGTTCAACGTAGCCCAGAACACCACTGGCTTCTTTGCTGCAAGAGCACACTGTTGGCCCGTGGTCCACCAGGACCCCAGGTCCTTTCCTGCAAAGCTGTTCCATATCACTGGCCTCCAGTATATGCTGGTTCCTGGGGATATTTCTGCCCAGGTGCAAGACTTTGTACTTCCCCTTCCTGTTGTCTGATTTCTTCAGATTTTTAAGGTTGCTCTAAATATCAGCATATCTAAATATGTAATCAGCAGAATTCCCACTGATCACCACCCTCTGAGCCCATCCACTGAGACAGTTGTCACTCTACCTTACCCTCTGCTTATCCCGCCTGAGCATCAACAACTTATCTTTGAGCACCCTGTGAGAGGCAGTGTCAGTGGTCTTACTTGAAGTCCAGGGAGAAAATTTCTCCTACTATTTAGTCATCTGGCAGGCCAGACACTTCTGCATTGAAGTTTAGGAAGCTAGTCAAGCATGTCTTCCTCTTTGTGAAGCCAGTGCTGACTACTGTTGATGATTTTCTTGTCTTTAATAGTCCCTAAAAATAGTTAACAGTAGTTTCCTCACTTTGCCAGGGATCAAAGCAAGATGACCAGCCTGTAGTTCTCTGTCTTCCTCATACTTGCCTGTCTTTTAAGATAGGAGTGAAATTTGCTTTACTTCTGTCCTCAGGCACGTCTCCCAGTCACCATGATTGTTCAGAGGTTGAAAGGAAGCTCACAATGGCACCTGCCAGCTCCCTCAGCACCTCTTGGTGCATCACACCCATCACAGCCTGTGGGTTTAAGTATTCTAGTTCACATAAGTATTCCGCAGAGTGATCCTCTTCCAGCAGGGGAATGTACTCCAGACTTTACCCCTGCTCTCTGGGGCCTGGAGTTGCTAAAAACCAGTCTTGCCAGTAAAGACCATAGCAAAGAAGGTATTCAGTACTTCAGCCTCTTCTGTGTCCTGTATAACTCAGCTTCATCTATTTTGAGCAATGGGCCCATATTTTCCTTAGTTATCTTTATTTTCTATGTACTTCTAGAAGATCTTCTCTTACCTTGGACATTACTTGCCAATTCAGTTCCATTTGGACTTTAGCTTTGCTTACATTGCCCTGTGACACTCAGATAATTCTTATGGTAGGCTACACTATGGCTTCCCCTAGGAGGGTAACCTCTGTATGTTTTTGTGTTTGAGTTTGCCCAGGAGTGTCTTGATCATCCATGTAGGCCTCCTGGCATTTTTGTCTGACTTCATATTCATTGGGTTGGAGAACTCTCGAGTTTGGGCGGGAGTGACCTTTCAATATTAACAGGCTTTCTCGGGGCCCCTTTACTCTCCAGGTTCATACATAATGGGACTCCTTCAAGCAGATATTTTAAGAGGCCGAAGTTTGCTTTGCTGAGGTCCAGGGTCATGAGCTTGTTTTTCTTCTTCCCTGCCCTCAGGATCTCAAACTGCACTAGTCAAGGTCACTACAGCCATGACTTTCTTTGACCCTCACATCTTAACTGAGCCCCTCCTTGTTGGTGATGATGAAGTCCCATATACCACCTCTCCTCGTGTGCTCCTTTGTCACTTGGAAGAGGAAGTTACCCTGAGTGCACGCCAGGAGCCTCTTGGATTGCAGTTATGCTGTGTTGCTGCTCCAACTCATACTGGAGTGGTTGAAGACCTCCATGAGGATCAAATCTTGCAAGTGTGAGGCAGCTGCTCCATGACTCTAGAGGGCCTGATCTGTTTATTCACCATGGTCAGGTGGCCTATAGTAGACAACCCTTTGCCTGTTCTCTTCTTAATTCATAACATGTAAGATCTCCATCAGGTCTTCTTCCATCTTCCATCTAGACTGTGCTTTTAATGCACCCCAGCTGCTCTCTCACTTAAAGGGCAAGGCTCCCTTCCTGTTCAAAGAGCCTTCTTCCTCTTCTAAAGAACCAGTATTTCTTCAGCTATATAATGTCCAGGGACAATGGTTAGAGTTAGTTGCAAGGCAGAAGAATCTGAGAATCAGTATGATGGTTGTTTTGTTGGTGTTGAGGTTTCAGGTTAGTTGGAGTGGTCTAGATAAAATGCAGTGTTCAACTATAAGTCCCTTAGCACTGTAAATAAAAAAGAGGTTTAGGAGACTTTGTAAAATACCGTCTCTTCAGTCTTGTTTCATAACAGAGATGGAAATACTCTGCTATTACATTGCACTGCAGCAGCTTTCTCACCTTCAGGAAGGCAGTAACTAGGCTTCTTGTAGATGAATGGCAGGCATTAGGTTGTTACTGGGATGATAAAACTGGGGAGAGCTTTTTTTTGCGTTAATGAAATGGACAGTGAGACAGTCTCTATGTCCCTGTTCATCTTCTAAGATCCCAGTGACTCTTGTTGGTTATGGAAGTGCTGTCACTTAAAGTGCTTACTTTGTATGTAAATGGGGAAGTAGTGGTAATACAAGCGCAGTTCTGGAAACTGGCAGATGTTTTGTGAGTGGATTGACTTAGGACTTTAGAGTCATCATTCAGGGTTGCATGGTGATTTCTTAATACAAATGCTTACAAATGCAAGAGAAAGTTCTGACAACATTTGCCTTTTGTCTGCACCATTTGTTCATGCATGTCATAATTAGCAATGATTTTTAGCTGTGTCATGCTTAATCAGTGATCCAGCAGTCTTTGTTGTGATTCTGTCAGAGTTTATGCTTAACTAATGTTTGTGCATAACAATACTAGAGTAACTGCCCCTAGTCAAGAGTTCTTGAAAATGTAGTTGATATTTAGGATTAGGGTTGGGATACTTTGATTCCTTCTAACTCAACATTTATTATAACCTTTTCTTAACTGATGTTTTTCTGAGGTCTGAGTATATTCACAAATATGTGCAGTTAATAACACCTTTATCATGTTAACAAAAATCTCTCTGGTGATCTCCTGCATTCAGGAGTGGGTTTTTCTTCTTATGTTGGATTTCTGCTTCCTCACAGTAGCTTGATTGCTTTGAAAGTATTGTATTCTCTTGGTATGAGAAGATTAAGCAGCTGTAATTAAGTTTAGAGCATTCAGAACCATCTATCCAATACACATCCATTTCTATATCTCTACAGGCTAGCTATATGATATGTTAGCATAGCTGAGTATTTATTATATTATATTGTGATAAGATGTGCCCTGTAGTACACTTGCTTGGCTTCTGTAGTGGTGAAAAAGCTGTGGAGATAAATGCTGAACACTGAAAATAAGAGGGAAAGAGTTGTAGCAAAAGGCTTTTAAAATGCCTGGTTTTCTTTTTAGAACTGGCCACTAAAATCAAAGTGGAATTAGATGCAGCAGTTCCTGTCAAGAGCAGCTGAGATTTTACGGTAAACTTGTTTCAAGACTTTGCTCTCACCTCCATGAGAGTTCAACAGATGTGTGCTCTTTTATACAGGTGTTCTTAATGCTCATGTAGATCTTTTGAGATCTACTTTCAATAGCTTAAGTATACACATGAAGAAATGAAAGAAAAATGGAAGATGCTGTTTGTGGAGTCATTCAAAGAACAAGACATAATTATGGCAATAGTAGTGGTAATGTTTGCTTGCTTAGTTAACTGTACTTTGGTTTAAAAAGCAAAACAAACAAAACCTACCAAACAAAAACTGTCAAGTGGGGAAGAAAGAAACCCAAAACCAAAAAGAGACCTCAGAACCTGCTCTCAAAATACTGTTGTGGAAACAGGTGTGGAGATCAGCCCTTCTTTGCCAAACCTGCAGCACCTGGGTGGGATGGTCTCAGCCTGATACTTAGCAAATATGGGCAGTTCCATTCTGATTTGTCTGCTGGGATGAGTGTCAAGCAGGCAAATAGCATTCCTGTGTGATTCGACTCTACTGTCTATGGGAGAATTGGCATGCAAAAATACTAACTTTCAAGACACTACAAATTGATTTTGAGAATCCTAGCTCTGGTTTTCATGGTATTCTGAAATTCATAAAGTAAAAGATGACTTAAATTAATGTCTGTGCTTCAGTAATTTTTCTGAGTTTACTGAATATGTTGATATCCAGGTATTTGTGAATACAAAATGTGATTTTAAAGCATAAGAGCCAATGTCTGATGATTGACTTGATACAAGTTCTGTTTCTTTTAATATTTATAAAGTTTTTCCTTGCTGTGTCATTTCAGATTTGTCCAATATGTGCAGCATTACCTGGAGGGGATCCGAATCACGTAACAGATGACTTTGCAGCTCATCTTACACTGGAACACAGAGCTCCTAGAGATTTAATATCCTTTCCAATTTGCGACAGAGAGGCTAGACTGTTTCACCTAGTAGTCATGGTGACTTTGTTTGATTTTTATAGTCAAAGGGTCATATTCTGAATTTCCTGGAACTTGGGTTGCTAAAGATGTATGTGTCAAAAATAAAAAGGTTCATCTGCTAGTTTAAAAATTGAAGTGTAATTGTCAGACTGCACAGACGTACAGGTATACCTGAGAGTGTTTTTTGCTCTAACAGCAGAAACATTTAAAGGATTTTGACATACAGAGTTTTTTTCTACCTACACTGTGTTTTGTTCTGCCTCGTGATTACTCTTGGTGCTAAGATTCAGTGCTGTAGGTATTTTTAATATAAAGATGATTCAAGCATAGCTGCTTGTAACAGGATTGTAAACTTTCTTAATTACTTAAAACACAATCTTTTAATAATATAATTTCATAGTGTTAAGGACATTTTGTAATACAGAACTCAGAAAACCTTCAGATTTTCTGGGGACAAGGATGTTTGTTGTCCTTCAGTTACATTAGCAGCCAGTTATGGACATTTCTCTATGCTTGATGGCTGAAGAGCTTCAACTGTTGGGATTTTTTCATCCTTGTTACAGGAATACTTGTCTCCTTTTAAAATTTTTTTCCTCCCTAGGATTAACTGATACAATATCTTTTTGTCTGGGCTTTTTATTTAATGACATGCAAGCTATGTAGCATCCCTACAGTAAGTAATCTCTGAATTAATCTCTGAATTATTCCTTTGTGTCTCATTTAAACAAACAGAAAAAAGAGTGCTTTATAACTTTGATAGTGGCTCTTTTGTTCAGAGATTTATAAAAAGGAACAATTAAGCTCCAGCAGTTGGGAAAAAAAATCCAAACCCTATCAAATAGAGTTAATTACACTAATAGAAAGGAAAGAGCATTTGAAATGATGGTTCCACTTCAGTTATGATTGCATTTGATTGCATTTAAGTTTGTTAGTATTAACATGATCTAAGGTCAGGACAGACTAAATGCACAGGTTAATTACTGTGCAAAAACTGGATCAGTGTAAAGGAGTTTGGGTGTAAATTGTCTCTGTGAAAGGTGAATGATGAAAAAGTGATACAAAAACTGGTAAAGTTTTTGTAAAAGCAAACTTTTGTCGAAAAAAGATGGATGAAAGCAGTTACCTGTACTTGCCTTTCTCAGGGACAGGAGTAGAGCTCTCAGCACTCAGGAGGAGCAGGGGGCTGAACACGGTGGCTCTGGCCATGAGAGCTTGATCCCGGGCATCCTTGTAGTCCTCGGTGGCCAGGAGTCATGCAGTCATCCCTTTCTGGAGGAGGTGGGATAAGATTGATGAGGAGAGGATATCTGCAACTGGATCTTTCCTGGCCTTTGGTCAGTTTTGAAATGTCGCTTGCTGTGATGTATATGATAGCTGATGTAGTTTGTGTCATTTTAGTTCTGCTCATTGTACCAGCTGTGAGATTTTCATACTACCTGCCTAATTAGGCTTTTTCTAACAAGAATTGCATAACTACATTGCAATATGCCAGAGTTCTAACTGTGGTCTTCTAACATTGGCTTAGCTGTAAGGCAGGAAGTTTAAATTTTCCCAGCTACAGAATGAAATTAATTTCTTGCTAAAATGCACAAGATACTTGATTAGAATTCAGGCTACTACTGCATTTTTACTCCTGTAGTACCATATGACCATTGGATGACTTTTACTTAGGGAATATTTGAGCCAGAAAAGACAATCTTTTTTTCAAATAGAGAGTAAGGTTTCGGTATCAGTCATCTCAAAATGGATCTGTTTTGGGAATACAATGCCAAAAGATAATGCCTGTAGAATTTCCTGCTTGTACTCTATTGTGTTGGTGTATAGTGCTATCAAATCTCCAAAACCTGGTAAGAAGTATCTTGATGTGACTGACATTGGACTCTACATCATATCTAGCAACAGGGAGATCTAAGGTAGGAAAAAAGGAAGAGAAGATGCCCTTTTTCACTCAGGGTCTGAAATAAGTGTAGGAAATAAGAACCATCACTCTCTGATACACCATTATATTGCTGAATATGAAGTGTACAGGAATAATGTCCTGTAATTACCTTTATGTACAAAAAGGAGATAGAGAAGGCTTTTGGCTTGCATTTTCTAGAGTAAAATTTTATTTTGCTGTTTGAGATAAGCTTTTACTGTTAGATCTGCTACAGTTCTGAGGGGTGGCCTTATCCATCAGCTATAAATTAGACATGTTTGGTTAATTTTGTTTTTTTTTTTTTTCCTAAAGTTGTCCCAAAACACTGCATGCATTTCTTACTACAAGCCTTGTTCAGCTATTGCAAGGTATGTCATTTATTCCTATAGTCTATGGACAACTCTTTAAAACCCAGTTTCTTTGTTTAGCAGGAAAGTACCTGAAAATTAATTAAATGCATCTTTTCAGCATTAATGATACAAATAGTTCTCACATGATTATTCAGTTTAAATGTTTATCACAAGGTAAGGTTTGCGAAGGTAAGGTTTTCTTACTCTATCATAGCTGGTAAGACTCAAGTGCATGCTTAGCTGGTATTTGAAGAACAACACTTACCTCAAAACACTTTAAAAAGTCTATTGGAAAAGTTAGCCCAGAGCCCTGTGTCTACTTAAAAAATCCCCAGATACTGTCCTGTTCTAACATGTTTAGTTATAAAAAGCTTGCCAAACTACACAGGGTCTATAATCCATCTAATATAGCAACTCATCTCCAGGAGCATGCAAAATTGGCACACTCAGAGGTGCAAGATGCTCTGTACTAAGCAAAGTGTGTTCTGTGCTGGGGAGGTTCTCCTCTTACACCCTAGATGTTAAGTTCTACACTGTAGCATAACTAACAGTTTTAAAAGAAGCAAACGTTCTGTAAAGTCTTCTTGTAATGGCCAGAAGCTCTCTCTTGCCTTGGGAAGTCAAGTCGTTCTTTCAGTCCTAAGTTCTTGACCTCCATGACGTCATGAGGTTCTGCCTCGTAAATGTGATTTATGAAAAGTGCATTGGACGCTCCCTTACACAGAAATTGATACCATATGAGTGGTAACCATACTATTATGGAAATAAAAAATATAGGAGATAGAGATCTAAGATAATTCTAGTAACACTAAAGTAAAATATTAAAGCCTATGCTATTTCATTTTTCACCAGTGAGTCATACTAGTGATTTTGAAGAAGAAGCCTTATCTGGGCTGTCTCGGAGGAATAAATGTTAGCAAATTTATGACAAAAAGAATCTTTAAATTTGTTAATTGCTTCAAAGTGTATATGAGAACCTATAAAGTATTCTTTATGTGAAGAGTGACAAAATACAAGCATCTGATGGGGGAAGTGGAAGGAAAATAGAAAATGAAAAGCATCATTGTCATAACTGGAATTAGTTCTTTGGCTGTAAGAAGAAAGGTGAAACAAAGGGGTGTAATAGGTCTGCTGAATACTCCAGAAACCTACAGTTTCGTAAGGACTGAAGTGAAGAAATCTCTTGGATAAAAGCATGAAGTACAGAAGTCAAAAGCAATTTGGTAATTATTCTGGTTGGTTTTGACACTTAATGTAAGAATTGGAAAGGGAGAACAGAAATTCCTGCCTCAGTAGTAAGCTTGGCTGAGCATGGATTTGTGTGGATCTTCATAGAAGAATTTGATTAAAAAAAAAACCCTACCAGATCAGTAAGTCTGATTCTGTTGCATAGCTACCATATACCTTAGCTTTGCTTCTGTATTTAAATCATTACTTTATGAGTCAAGTTCGCCTGAGTATATGACCCATCAAATGTCCTTTAATGGTCATTTAACACTCAATGCCAAACAGTCCTGTTTCCTTAACTTCTTGGCTACGATGAATCCAGTGGCGTTCGGCATGTACGTAGGATGTTCCACCCAGGCCGGGGTTTGGGAGGCCCCCGTGCTCGTAGATCAAACATGCACTTTACTACCAGTTCCCCTGGTGGGCTTTCGTCTTCTCAGAGTTCGTATTCTCCAAGCAATAGAGAAGCCATGGATCCTATAGCTGGTAAGAGCTGTAACCCAAATTTTATCCCACTAGCCTCCATCCACAGAGAAAGGAGACTGCAAGGTGACAGTAGCTGCCCTGCTCTGTCGTGCTGTGAAGCTGCACGTACAGGCACAGCATCCCACAGGGCAGGTGAAGAAGGAAAGATTGTTCTTACTGTCAACATCAGAAAATAATTAGGCTGTTTCTTTAGGATTTCCAGAAATAACTTGTTTGTGCTATTTTTAGCTTTGATGTGAAAATAACTCTTTTTTACAAGGAAGAAAAAAGAGGCAGTGAAGACAGTTTTGAAAACAAATCTGGTTTTATCTACAGAGAAATCTAAGCATTTTAGACCATTCCATGGTCTTTGTCCATACCAGTATGTCAGGGAAACCTCAGAGTGTCTGCCACAAATCCACCTTTACTTCAGATGCAAATGAGGCATGGTGCTCAAACTGGAGTTTGCTACTCTCAGTCTGTAACTTCATCAGGGGGAGGTAGCCAGCCATTTGGCTTAATAAGGCACTGACCCTGGAAGGGGAGCTGTGGATCCAATGCTTCCTTAATCATGGTCCCCTTTGCCTGCCTTCTGCTGTGTGACCTGATATAACTCATTAAATTAGCTGTGAAGAAGTAGTCCATTAAGAGAAAAAAACAAGTTAAGTGGGGTCACAAGGCTGAAGTTTGTTTTCAGCCTTGCAGGACCTTCCCACTTAGCAGCATTAAATGTGGGATAAAATGTCGTTTTTCTGCATCTTTTGTGTTTTGGTGAAAGATGGTATTCCTGTGTTTAGAGCACACTGAGATGATGTCCATCTTGTTCCAGGACTGTTTTGAGTTCACATTTCTTTCCAAAATACTGCTTCCCATTATTCCAAGCTTTAGCTTACAGTGAGAATAAATATATCTTAATCTTGCCTGTGAGTTTAACATGTGTGCCTTTTTACAGAAGTAATAAGTCGGAAAAACCACAGTAATTTTTCTATTTAAAGTTTACAGCACTAGTTACTTTTCTTAAAAATTTTTTTCTGCCTGTGGCATTCTCTAGTAATTAAAATTTAGTTAATTTTGGTGCTGCTATCAGTGTTGGTGAAAATTACTTGACCTCTCTAGTTCATATTTTGATTTGTTCCTTCAAAAACAGCTTGCTTTAGAATGATTACATTTTGTTAATACAATGGAAGAAAAGTTGTCATGACCTATGTAGTAACTTTGTAATGTAGAGGAGAGGGGCAGAAGCAGGATTGTCCCGTTTCCTCTGCCATTGCATCAACTGCAGCAGGTATCTGAGATAAGAAGTACCTTCTGCACAGAGCACAGAAGAGATTCTGCAGTAATGCACCGAGCAATAACTCGCTGCTAATATTTATTTTTAAGAAAACTTTGTGGATAAAAATTTGCAAGGAACATTCCATCTTTCTGAATTGGAAGACCTCATAACAGAGGAGGTTTTTAATTGCTAGGCTTTCTCCATGCTTGTGGCAGGTGTAAAAATTCATACAGAATGCTTTTGAAGTAAAGCAGTGATTTAATATGTTTTCTTAACTAAATTTCTTTTACTGAATGTTTGAAGCAATGGTACAGTATTTCTTTCTTTGCTGCAGCACTGGCTTCCCTCTGGGATAACTGGGAAGATGAAACTGGTGTTTTGAGGGAACACTTGTTGAAAGAGGAAAGAAGTCACAATCCACAGCCAAAATAAAGAATTTTGACTTGAAGTTTCAGAGAATGGCTGCAGAGGACATCTTCTGCCAGGCCTACCTGTAGATTGACTCTGCTGTCATTTTTGAGACTTTAAACCTTGTCTTGTTATTTGGACTAAATCTGCATAAATTAGTCTTAATCTTTATGGGCATCAATCTTCACAGTCTTCTCTGGGCACAGTTGGGTTTTGATGTTAGTTGAAAAAAATTGAATTGGTGGACTGGAATTCAGAATGTATTTATTCTGCTGTGTAATGCTCATTTAAGACGTTAAGTCACAGAAGCTTTCTCTTCTCTGGCAGAGCTTTTATCCCAGCTATCAGGTGTGAGGCGTTCTGCAGGAGGACAGCTCAACTCCTCTGGCCCTTCTGCTTCTCAGTTACAGCAGCTGCAGATGCAACTGCAGTTGGAACGACAACATGCACAGGCAGCAAGACAGCAACTGGAGACTGCACGCAATGCAACCAGACGCACCAACACGATCAATGTCAACACCACTATGACACAATCTACAACAACAACCAACACATCTAACACAGAAAACAGTCAGCAGACTATCCAGAATTCCCAATTCCTTCTGACAAGGTAATTTGTTCAGCTTATTTACTTGTATTTAACTCCTATAATTTCTGTTTACCTTAGTTCTAGAAGAGATACAGAGCTTTGTGAAGCTTGTATGCTTGGAGTCAGGCACATGTCTAGGATGGCATTGATTAATAGAATACTTACCTAGTTTAGAAATTATACTTAGACCACAGGATTGTTTAAAGGAGGATTCACCTCGTGTTATCTCAGTTCTTCTAGAACACTGACTACTGACCTGAAATAAAAATATTTTCCTCATCTCCCTTGCCACACCCTCTGCTAACATACTTATGTTTGTCTGGTATTGTGCAAGAGTGTGGTAATTTTAACAGCTCCTGTGCCTGAATTTGAGTCAAATGGATTTTTCTCTAAGTTCAAAATAATGCCATGTGAGATCTTTTAATTAGAAGTTCGCTTGAGAACCTTAATCAAAGTACCCACAAGTGACACAGACTGTGACTTTCAGAGTTGGAATGAGCAGTTTCCTAGCTGCTATCAGGCATGCAGTGTACCTTAGGAGAGTGGAATTACATTCAGTAATTAATTCAGTAGTGCTTTACGTGTGCAGTGATGTGTTTTGTAGCCATTGTGAACTTAGTAGTTGATATGGAAACAAAGAAGGCATGTAATTCCATGTCCAGGAAATGGCACCAGCCCTCCTAAAAGACTCCTTGAATAGCAGGAAACCTTGTAAACAGTTTTTGATGTCCCCCTAACTTTGGGCTCCACTGCAAATGCTGTCGCAGCAGCAGAGAATGGGCGGGTTGTTAAATGCATGCCTGTTGTGCTGGATGTGTTGAAGGGCAGGTGGGAGTGTTCTGAAGGAGCAGTTTCTGGGCGCGTCTCAGCCTGTGGGTGGTGTCACCAGTGAAATGGGCGTTCAGCAGCTCTGTGTCTTCTCTTCCCCTGCTGCTGCACAGGTTGAATGATCCGAAGATGTCAGAAGCAGAGCGTCAGTCAATGGAGAGCGAACGGGCAGACTGCAGCCTGTTTGTTCAGGAGCTTCTACTGTCCACCTTGATGCAGGAAGAAAGTTCCTCCTCAGATGAGGATGAGCGGGGGGAGATTGCAGATTTTGGTGCTATGGGCTGTGTAGATATTATGCCTCTAGATGTTGCTTTAGAAAACCTAAATTTAAAAGAGAGTAATAAAGGAAATGAGCCTCCTCCACCTCCTCTTTGATGACATCCCACTTTGCAGACAATGTCCTCTGTGCTGTATTTGCCAATGAAAGTGGACAACAACTATCTTGGGTTTGTTTTGGTGATTGTAATTTCAGGTCTGTCACTCTTGTTACATTGTGTACATTCAAAAGAAAGAGAGAAAAGATATATATGATAATCATTTCCACTTAACTAATTTTTACTTCTAGCAGGTAATGTAGGTTGCAGTGCAGAGCAGAAGGCTCTGTGTCCTGTACCTTGACATGCAAAAGGCTCTCCTAATACTCCACATTCAAACTGAAGAGGAAAAAAAAAAAAAAAAGAAAAATCTCTAATGAAGCTGCTGTGTGTATTTATGAATATTAATGAATAAAAACTGCTTGGATGGTTTACCTTAACTACTGCATGACGTTTTTTGCAGCGTGCATGAGTTTTAGTGACCTTGTCATTTAAAAAACTTAAATACAAGGAGTAAAACTATAAAACACAAAACTTTCCCATTATTCAAAGGTTACGTGATGAAAAAGGTTAGCGCTGAGTAGCAGTTTGTGGCCACAAAGTAGCTTTTTAATAAAGTGTGACAGAATGACATCTTCATGTGCTGTTCCTGCACAGGATGGGAACTCTGGAGTGGGATACATTGTCCTTACCGGGGTGTGGCGTTTTGTTGAATGTGACCATTATGTTGCCCTCTCAGCCCTTGCCTCTCCTATGTGGAGTTAAACTTCATTTTATGCATTTGTAGGAGACACAACAGTAAGGCCACTGCTGGAAGCTACTGCAAGGGGCTTTTGTGTGCCCCAAAATCAAATGATGTTCACTTTTGTTTAAAGTTTTTCTTTGTTGTGGTTGTTAAAATTTTTTAATTGTTAAGTATGTTTTATTCAGGTGTAGACAATTCATATATTCACTGTGTTTCTTAAAAAAAAAAGTTAATCTGGATCCTATTGTCTTAGTTTAAAAGCCTTTCACAGCCTCAATCATATTTTGAGTTATTTATGTATTTGCTTCATAGTTTGCAGAGACCTGACAGTATCAGGAGAGCTTGAGGATTTGGATTCCCAGACTGTTAGTATAGTACAAGAAATTCTTAATGCTAACTTCAGCACCTTTTATTTATTGTTTCTTTTGGTTATTTTTGCTGGTATAAAAAAAGCTGGAAAAAAAGCCTTTTAGTTGAATCATGCCACCTACATGCCTATACTGTTAATCCTACTGGTTTGGAAAAAAAGGAGTATGGTGTTCTTGTGCATAGAAATTTATAATAGCCCCAAAGCCAGGACAGAAGGGGTATTTTGGTTTTTGGGTTTTTTTTTTGTTTGGTGGGGGTTTTTTTTGTGGGGTGGGTGTTTTGTTCTGTTTTATTTTGGGGTTTGTTTTGTTTGGTTTTGGGTTTTGGTTTTGTTGGGTTTTTTTTGTTTGTTTGTTTTTGGGGTTTGTTTTTTTTTTTGGTTTGTTGTTTTGGTTTTTTTTATTAAGGGGCTTTTTTGGTTGGTTGGTTGGTTGGGTTTTTTTGGTGGGTTTTTTTGAATGTGAAGTTAGAATATAAAAACAAAAGTGCACACAGCTTCTGATGAAAACTTAAACTAGGCTTATATCATAATGATGTCTTTCCAGATCTCTCACCTCACCCCCTCTCTCTTTCTCTGTATCCTCTCATCTCAGCAGCATTGTAGAGTAAATTGTAATGAATTGGACACCATGTGGTGTTCTCAGCAGAACTGTGACATGTATGCTAATCCAAAATAACAGCAGGAAAAAAGCTGACCCCACAAACTGAAGTTTAAGTTCCTTTCTCTCTCTCTCTCTTTTTTTTTTTTTTTTCTTTTTTTTTTTTTGTCTCTGCAACAGAAAACTTTACCTGCAGCCTCTGGTTACCCCCAGTTACCCCCAGTAGGGGACTTTTTTTATTGATTGTTGAAGACTTTAAAAAATTTTTCAAGCTGTAGTTTTTCAAACACATCTTCTGCACATTACAATAAGAGACACACAGTTCAATAAAGCATTTTCAAGACTGTTGTTCAGTTGATTTTCTTTGGTTCCAATGTATTTTCCAGACAGTTTTGTTCCAGAAATTTTTGCATCTGCCTTTAGTTCTAACTCTATCTTCCAACACAAACTCAGCGTTGTGTAGACAGCCTTGGGTGGTTTATATAAATATGTTTTAAAACCAAATGCTTTGGCAGGTGATGAAGGACATAATCCTCAGCTCTTCACAGGTAGGTGAATTGAAGACTGAATAGACCAAGATGTGTTTATTTAAAACAGGTGTTTTGTGTTGCTTAAGGCTGATCTCTTATATTGCCCAAATTCTAGACACCACCACACTTGCTTGGAAGGGCATGCAAACCAGTGCTACCCATGTTTGTTTAGAGACTGAATAGATAATGGCTTGGATTTAAAAGTGCCCTTGGATATCATATTAATTTGTACAAAACAGTGGTTTGGGAGGCTGTTTGACCTTTTTTTTTTCTTTCTATTTTAGGTTTAAAAATAACATTAAATGGCTACTAGGAAGGTATTCTGGTAATCTGTAAAGTCCTATTTGCAGGCAAGTGGTTTTCCTTCTCAGAGTAAGCTTAGCCCATATAGCATTTTTGGGGTCTTTCCAAAACGTTTCAGGGTGCTTTGAGCTGCAGTGACTACAGCCTCCATCAACTTTAAAGGGGAATCCCACAGCTGGTTATGGCCTTTTCCATGTGAGGAAAAAAATCATGAAACAACAAAAAACCCACCCCAAGACCACATCCCAGCTCTCAACATGGACAACTCCCTGGCAGGAAGCCTTAGTACTCCGTGCTCACACAGTTCCTGGCGTGCAGGGACACCTGTCTTGTGACCGGGTGGTCAAGGTCATGTTCAAAGGCATTGCAAAAGACTTGTGCTGTAAATTTGTAGAAGCATGACAATGTTCTCTTGCAAGGTTTGCTCTGTTACCACATAGATAAAGCACACAAAGGAGAACTGGATTAGAGTGAATCTGGAGTGACACACAACAGAGACTGGGGCTACGAAAGGGTGAGGATGGAGAATGTAAGGGTGCAGAGGGGGAAGGGAGACCCTCCCACTGAGTCACAAGGTTCACAATGGGCCCCTTGCCAAACTTACCCTTGGAATTGCTCAGTGCTCTATCTCTAAAGGATTTGGCAGCACTTAAATACTGACTGATTTAACTCTTACAGAATGATTCCTTAAGATTTACCATAACCACAACAGTAATTTAATTTTAAATCTAAGATGACAGCACTGATGCTACACTTGCTATGACATGTTGAAGTCAGTTTTCACACATGCACACAGAGACATGTGCGTATTCAAATATTCATGTCTGTGTGCATATGTACAAAGCAGCTGTTTAAAGCTCCCCCATAGTTCAGGGAAATGCACACATTGGTTGCCTTTGCATCTCTCAGCCTCCAGGAGGGGGAACCAGCCCAGGCCCCACGGTCAGTTTTTGACGAAGCTCCTTGGAGTTCTCAAGGGAGGTGCTGGCACAGCCACTGGGAACATGGCACCTGAAGGGCCTCCCGTGGCACCCCCTTTGACAGGGTTGTGAGATGCCTGGCTTTACTCTTCCATCAGCTTCCATCCTGGAGTCAGACGAGGTCAGTAATTTCCCTCTAAAGTCCAGTAACAATAATTCTATTTCACTACAGCTGTGATTCACACAAAAATACTTTCCAAGGCTATTCTTTACAAAGCAGAAGTTAGTTAGGCAACACATTCCTAATAACAGGGAATGTTACTGATAAGTTGAAGACGCCATTAACTGTGCACGTGCAGTGGGGAGAGGTGTGCACCGACACATGCTCCTGAGTAGTGTGTGCTCTGTGTGTGTGTGTGCTGGGTGTGTGTGTGCTCTGTGTGTGTGTGTGCTCTGTGTGTGTGTGTGCTGGGTGTGTGTGTGTGCTGTGTGTGTGTGTGTGTGCTGTGTGTGTGTGTGTGCTGTGTGTGTGTGTGTGCTCTGTGTGTGTGTGTGCTGGGTGTGTGTGCTGTGTGTGTGTGTGTGCTCTGTGTGTGTGTGTGCTGTGTGTGTGTGTGTGCTGTGTGTGTGTGTGCTGTGTGTGTGTGTGTGCTGTGTGTGTGTGTGTGCTGTGTGTGTGCTCTGTGTGTGTGTGTGCTGGGTGTGTGTGCTGTGTGTGTGTGTGTGCTCTGTGTGTGTGTGTGCTGTGTGTGTGTGTGTGCTCTGTGTGTGTGTGTGCTGTGTGTGTGTGTGCTGTGTGTGCTCTGTGTGTGTGTGTGCTGTGTGTGTGCTCTGTGTCTGTGTGTGCTGGGTGTGTGTGCTGGGTGTGTGTGTGTGCTCTGTGTGTGTGTGTGCTCTGTGTGTGCTCTGTATTTGTGCTGTGTGTGTGTGTGTGCTGTGTGCTCTGTCCCTGTGCAGTGTGAGTGTGCCGTTTGTGTGTGTTCTGTGATGTGCTGTCCTATCAGGCAGCAACCCCCATGCATATCGCTGGTGCTGCTCCAGAGCGTGCCGTATCCTTTCCTGTCCGCTCAGCGCCGGTGTGCCAGGTTCCATTCTGGTGAGGGCTGCCAGGGAGTCGTTGTTGGGGATGGTGCAGACAGAAAGGCATTCAGGTATTCCACTATTTTGTATGTTAAAGTGGTAGGGAAAATAGTTGAAACTGTGAAGTCCCTGCCAAGCTTTTTAGAATATCGGTGTGGTCTGTAACTTCTGATCTGCTTTAATAAGAGGTCTCTGTTGATTTTTGGAATCTTTTTAATGTTTGTGTAAAAGACAAAGAAAGGCTCTTGCACATGGTGGTATGATAAGCAGTGAAAAAGCATCCAGCTCGTGTTTTACTTGTAATTGCTTTGATCAATTCCCTAGCACTGACAGTTGGGGGAACTTCCATTCTCTCCCCTTCACTCAGGTTGTGTTTCCATCTTGGCATAGAGTTTGCTCCCTGTTACGTTTGTGGACAGCATAGTTTGGCGCAGAAACCAAACTGTATCTAGATATGTGCACGGCTGCAGCTTTGAAACACTTGTCTGGTGTGAAGGACAAAAGACCATTTCCTGCTACCAACAGGAAGTCTCAGGAGGCAGAAAGGCTTCACGGCCTCCTGGGGCTCTCAGACTTAAACCAGGGAAGCAGTGTGTGCATTCATTGTGTGAACATTTTCCAGTTACATCACTTTATCTGCTTTTCCCTGGCATAGCTGTCCTTCACTTCTGGTCAGCCTGCTTTGCCACATGGGTGCTGTGCTGTTTGGAGGCTGTTTAATTGTTTTACCTCCTAAGGAAGAGGAAAGGGTCTTGAGACAGGCTGGTGGGCACGAATATTTATTTACAGCGTTTATTATACTTCATGTGCACAGTATACAGGTGCTCAAAAAGAGTAGGAAAGGGGAACTGTAGGAGGAAACTGTGCAGCTGCTGGAGTGTGCTTCCACCACACTTTTTAACTCAGCACTGGCTGTCACATCCTGCAGCATCTAACGCAACATAAACTTGTGTCACAGTGCCAAAAGCAGGGCCCTGCAGCTGTGGGGTGTGGAGAAGAGGTACCACCAGAAGAGAACCTGCAAAGCTGCATCCTCCCTGCTGGGCCAGCACCTGTGGAGGAGCAACATGGAGCAGGGGGCCAGTGGCACAATTCCCCCAGTACCACGTGGAGTCTAAGTCATGGCCTTGAAGGAGCTGTCAGGGAGCAGAGCAGAGAACGAGCTGTGGAGGTTAGTATGAGGGATACCAATGTGGGTCTCAGCACACTGCGAGGTGGGAGAGCTGGGAAAGGAAAAAGATGTATAGCAAAAGTTAGGAGAGGTTAAGAGTGAGGGAAACAATAGGGCAGGGAATGATGGTCAGAGGCAGGAAACACTACAGTCATGCCAAAGATGAAGAGGAGTGACAGGTGGGCAGGAGGAGGGCAGAGGACCACAGTGAATTACAAACAGCTAGAAGTGAGGTTCTGGCAGCTTTCCTGCTTCCACCGTCCACTGCCTGTGAAGCAGGAGGAAGCAGGCCACAACCTCTGGGGCTCTCCTGCCCTTCCCAGACAGCAAACACTTCACCCCAGTCTGCCCTCAGCCTCACAAGCTCTCCAGTCACTATCAGGCTGGCAGCATTGCCACCAGGGCACCCTCCCCTTTCTGATCCTATTCCTTTTACAGAGCAGCCCCTGAAAGGCTGTGCCAGGGTCCCTGCACATCATTCTTAATCCCAGCATCCCACACAACATTCATGGGCTCAGTATCTCTGGTGAGCTGTTGCCTTCTCTTTCCCATTTGCCCATTCTGACCCAGGCCTCCTTCTACCCCTGATGCCAGAGCTGGTCATCAGTGCAGGATTGAAGGACCGTTGTTTCTGCACACAGTAGCAGTGCCTCTTTACTCCATTTTTGGTGACATCTGTTGGGAAGCTTCCATTGGCAAAGGAAAATGTTCTTATTTCAGTCATTTAGGCTTCACCCTCGGAGAAACAAACCATGACAGGCACCTCAGGCAGCCAGAGGAGATGTGTCCCAGCAGAAGTGAGGATGTTGTGCTTTCTGACGCACTGGTGCTCCCCACCTGCCACTCATCGTCCTCTGCAGAGCCCCAGGAAATGCAGTTCACAACCAAGTACCAAATAAAGGAGACACAAGCATTTATGTTTTATATAAGCGTTTATTTACAACTTGTTTAACAACTGTACACTCTTCTATCACCTTGGAAGCATTAGTGTATTTGATTGGGAAAAAATATTAAACTTTTTGATTCCAATTATCATTAATGAGGTTTTTTTGTCTATATACAGGTATGTATATTAATATTGCTACCATAACAATCTGGTAGTTACACAATTTGTAGATGAACTGAAATGGGAAATTAATGTTTTGACACTCTAAGAATTCATTCTTTTACAGAAAATATATCACTGGCAACTTCACAAACAGTTATTACTTTGATAATTGATCAACATTTAATTCAGGACTGTCAAACAAGCTGCTATTAAGAAGGTAAGAGAGTTTTCTAGGCAGCACAAATGAAGTTAGTATATCAGAGACATGCTGGAGATCAGCTCTGAGTTGAGAGCTCACAACCACTTCATGACAGAGATGCCAGGCTAATCAAAGTAGCCAGTTCCTTGACTGGCTCCACCTGGCATCTCTCTGTTGCATTAATAAACAACTTTTGTCAAGCTAAACACACTTACATACAAATGTCATCAAGGCTCAAGAACAACTGATACTTAGTCTCTAATCTGCACAGACCACTTAGAGAAATGAGGTACTGCTCGGCATCACTTTGGGACACTTGTGGTGGCAGGTGCACAAAAAAAGCAATCCCCTCCTGCCTAGCACAGTGCCCTGATTTCAGGGATCCTGCACCCAGCCTGGCTTGGGGCAGGGTGTGGTCCCTGCCGAAGCAGCACTTGCAAATGAAAAACATGCCTTTAACACTCAACTAAAAGAAGTTTTACTAGTAACGCTTGCCTTGACACATAACAAGGGATCAATGGCTAGGACCTGGAAAGACACAAATCCTTCAGCTCTCTGCTGGACTCAGTCTGATGAAATGCTGCTGCCTCTGCTGCACGAGTACTTGACTCATGCAGTAATTACCAAACCCCAGATCCTGGCTGCAGGTCACGTCAGACTTCACTGTCCCTGGCCCTTGTGGACCAAGACATATATCCCCATCTGAAGCCTTTACGGACACCTGTCAGCCAGAGCACCTGGTAGCCTCAGTACCTGATACAGTATCCAGAAGGGAAAACAACCGCAGCTCTCACTGGGATCCTAGTTTTATCCTTCACTCTGCTGCCTGGCCTGCTTGGAGCCCATTCTTACTGCCCATCCCTTTGCCAGGCGGCGCAGGCCACCTCTCTCTGGTGGGGCACACGTCTGTCCTTTCTCCATGTCATTCTGCACAAGGCCACGGACACCGTGGGATCAGGATCCCTGAGGACTGGACACAAGCGGGCGTCTCGGCGCGTGGGGCGTGGCTCTGTCCGAGCCCACCCGACGGGCCAGAGACACGGCAGGCACTGTGTGTGTGACCAGGAGCGACTGCAGAGACAAGCGGACACAACGCTTCTTCAGCGTGGGGGCGCCCCCACGGCAAACAGGGCTGGAGGCTCTTCTACTGCTCAAATAAACAAAACTATTCCTGGAGGCAGCAGAGTTCATAGCAATATTTCTGCCAGGATTAAGGCCCAGGTGAGCAAGAAACGGGGTTTCTCTGTAACTGGATTTAAATCAAACCGCTTAAGGTACTCGGCATTCAGACTTTTCAGTTTTTCCAGCAAATCCTATGGCTTGAAAGCCCCTTTCCCTGTTTGTTACGTACTAACTCTTATACAATATAAACCCCTTAACTTACAACACTACAGCACTCCCTCGTCTTCTGAATCTTGCCAGTACTGGATGTCCAATACAAAACAAAGATACAGTAGTACAAATGTGCAGATATTTAGGAATATTAAATAAGCAGCTTTTTAAATTAATATAGGCAGTACAAAGCATTTTGAGTTACACTGTCTACATATGGCAAATCTTATAGCTAAACTTCAAAATACAAAGAAACAGCCAAGCTAGTGCAATTGGAAATTAAATAGCTAAGACTGTGACAGGAGAAAGAAAAAAGAAAGGAAAAAAATAGTACAGATGAAACATAAACGATCCAAATTATAAACTGGCAAGGACAGTCTGCATAATACTGAAAGTGTAGATGACTTTCATACTTATCTCCATTCATGGTCTTTCCTCAGATTGTTTTAACAATTTTACACAGATTGGAAAAAATGTTTCTGAAAGAAACCAACAACACTCAAATGTAGAGAGAAAAATACAACAGCCACAAACTACTGTGTATATACATATTAAGGAAGCAGGCAGTGCCTGTGAACAAAATACCACCCGGTAGTTTGCCTGGCTCGGAGATAATCAGATGAAACTTGCTTGGTTTTCTAAGGAAGATGGGATCGCCAAGCAGCAATTTCTCCTGGTAAAACACCTCCTTCGCTTTACTTTATTTGTTTAAAGATTCAAAATGGATCCTTTAAGGGTGCAGGTGCTTTGAAATTTTAACAAAATTTCCAACCAAAAGGCCTTTTTTGGGAACTCATTAAGACTAGATTTTTATAGTTCGGTATATGAAAATGTTGCAGGAAGTCTGTGTGTTAATACTGTTAATCAGAATTAAATAAAGTGGACAGGTGGAAGTAAGATGGAGAGCTGACAGTGCTCTGTCAGTTTGCAGAACGCCTCCTGTTGAGTTGTGAATAGAGGATTTCTTCTCTTCTAGCCTCATAGGAGACTTTTTGTGAAGAGAAAGAGTAAGTGGAAGTGGGAAATGGGAAAGCCACTCCCCAGGATGGTAAGCTTCTCTGCAAGTAGATCCCCCTTTGAAATCAGATGGCCATGAGTCTTAAGTGTAGAACTGGTTAAGTTTTGGTTATGCAGTCTGGACAGAAAAGCAAGTCATGCACTGAACAGTCCCTGTTATAATAATGCTGCAGGTCATGCAACCACATCACTGCAAATAAAAGAATAAAGAAGAAAGTTAAAAAGCAGATAACATATTATCGTTGAAAAAAACCCAAACAAAACAGAGAACAGAACAGGTCTTTTTAAAAGCAGTTTAGTAAGGCCACTTAAGAGTTGTGCAAATTCACGGGGAAAACACTTTTGCCAAGCAACTGTTTAAATTAACAGGAAGGTTACAGGCCAATAATTGGAAAAAGCAACAAAATAGCCTTGGCCAATATCTAAATTTAGCTGTAATTAAACTTTACACACTTCTGAATAAAATTCTTCAGGGCACCATTCTTAACTAATAAAGCTATGGCACGTAAGTTTACACAGCAATAAGCAAGTCTCAGGCATTCCTGCTGTCTGTGAGTACAACTGTTAAAGCAAGATAAAGTGAAAGGTGCCCACCCAATTCTGCATGTGTTTACATGCTAAAAGATAACCAGAGTCATGACAACACTCCTGAGCTCTGAGCACCACTGAAGGCATTTAAGTTTCATCAGAGCTCATCCTGTGGTGCATGAGGCTCAGCATCACTGCCCCATTGCACTGGCAACTTCTATCCCTTGCAGGCAAATACAGGTTTGAATTGCCAGAAAATGATATGTGTTCTTGTTAAAGTAAGCCGAGTCAGAGTCACCGAGCAGTTAAGAGAGCACTCCATAAAGCTACAGAAGGGAATCTAAGTTTGGAAGAGAATCGGAGACGCTGGCACAGTTCTCCGTCCTCACTGATGCACCCTTTTTCTGGGCCAGTGTAACTGGAATGGAATGCTTTACTGACACAGCTACGGTGCTTCCACTTTGCCCAAGTAACACACATCTCCCTACACTGCACTGGCATAGCATTAATGGGCATTTTTGTTTTCATATTGCAAAGAGTAAATTGGCTTCACCAGACTGAAATTAGAGCCTGTTTCCCCACTTCCTTCTCCCTTGTATTGCACTGGTCAAAAATGATTCTAAGAATGCTTCTTGTGATGGGACAATCCAGGTTAAATAGATAAAAAAGAGAAGAATTTATGCTACATATCCTGTAGCTTGTGTATCCCTCTTTTTTTCCTTCTCATTCATCCACCCAGAACACTAACCAGAATTGAAAAACTAATAGAAACACAGAGACACATATCAAATGGAATAAAAAAAACTTAACACATTCAACACATTCAAAGATCTTGAGGGTGTGTATTTTAAGCAATCATTGTCTTTTAAGCTTGCTTGGCACTGCTTGGTGCATAAAGTTACACAGTTCAGGATTAACATGAAGATCACTGTAGTTATTCCATAAAAAAAAAAAGTGCAAGCTACATAAGCATGTACCTATTCTATCATGTATAAATGAATATAATCTACTCCTTTAGTCTAAGCTGGCTATTATTTAGCTCAAAGTTACTATTTAGTAGAACTTCAAGTGTCCTTCAAGTGTACGTTGCACATACACAGAAGTGACGCTTCAGGCTTCTCTCTGAGTCAATAGTACTTCTGAGAGGTCTTGTAAACTCAGGACATGGTATTATCTTTCAAGGACGTAAAAATTCATTTGTTACTGCTCTTTACTGACTAGAAATTCTTACCATGTTCTAAAAATAGTTGTCTGTTAATTTCTCTATTTTAAAGCCACTTGTTGAGGCAGTAACACATAGAAAAAAACAGAGATGCAAGATGTGAGTAAATTCACTGAGCATAACCTGTCACTGCATCTGCAGCATCTTTAGAAGGAGACAGTTTATGCACAGACAATGTGTCTAGGGAGGAGTGACAAAGAGCATACAAAGCAGGTTATAAATTTTTAAAATTGTGGCTTTATAATGTAATACTTATAAATATTCCAAGACTTTATTGATACTGGTAAACAAAAACTTTAAAATCTCTCTCAAAACCACTGATGCCTCCAGGAAATAAGTTTACTCTCCAGCTTGCTAACCTTTTGTGGCTGTGAACAATAACCTCTGCTTTACAATATTTTAAATTATATAACTGATGTTATATTCAAATCCAAATCAAAAGTCTGATGGTCTCATTACAACTATTTTATAACTCCATAAATACTACACCACTGGGAATTTTCTCTTAAAATTTCATTCACTTTCATGATCAGTCTAACACTATCTAACAGTAACAACTGGACTTTATGCTAACTCTTTTCAAGTTAGGTATAATCATTAGGTATTCAATTTCCATTTCCAGAACTACTCTATACCTGTGCAAGTACTCGCTTTTGCAGTGTTTCAGATTTGTGCCATGCTACAGCAGTTAGCAGCTCTTCAAAGTGCTGACAAATGTCTGCTTTTTTAACAATTAAAACAACCATGTTCCTCCTTCTGAAATCACCTCATCTGATTGCAAAGGACCTCTCTAATGCAAAGCAATGAATAAAGTCAGCACCAGGAAGAAAAGGCTGCCCAACTTACCTGTATTTCCCTCTACTAACAGTATTTTTATTGTTGTATGGATCAGACTCTGAGATCCACAACAGCAAGATAGCCACAAGACATTTTTATTTGACAAATGGAATCTGTTTCCAGTCTGGAAATTACTGAAAATATGACTGACCATATGCAAAGGGGACTAAAGGATATGCAGTTTTCCAAACAACTTTACATGTGCAGCAAACAGCAGCAAACTCCTGATTTACCACTAGAGCCAACTAATGCAGAAATATACTTCAAGATAGTCCTGTACTAACTTAGCAAGGCCTAAAGGTGTAGGTGGAATCTGGACTACAGTGAAGCTGACAGCAGCACCATCCCGCAGCAGAAGAGGACTTAAATTACTGCAGTCAGCACAAGTTCCTACTGACTGACTACAATCTGACACCAGGACAATTTATCTGGGAAGCTGTCTTGGCTACTCTGTCAGGTGCTGTTTCAATGCCCCAAGGGACAGGATGATTTGTCAAGTTTCCTAGAGCCCCCCAATCAACATTCATTCATTGCCTAATTCAATGAGCTAATGCATTTTAAAAATTAACTTTACATCCCAAAAACTTAATGAAGACACAAAAATATGATCAAAGCAAAAACAGCTTTAAGGATGAAGCTAGCTAAGTCTTCAGCACCTCCAAATGGTATAATGGAGATGGAAGCAGAGTCAAAATTTACAGGGTTTCACTGTACCAGATACAAGAAGTCTGAGGTTGCGGTGGTTGATAATTACAGATTTGCCTTATACATGGGTAAAATCTCTAACAGTTACTCAATTAAAAATAAAATTTAATTAAAAAGATGAAAACCTAGCTCAATAAGCTCAGGTTCTTCACCTTTTTTAAATGAAAACCAAAATGCAAAATGGTGAAAGAATGCTCTTCTGATTTTTGTACTGACTAGTTACTTGCATCAGCCTCCCCATTTTCAAGCCAAAGAAATCCCACCTTATTTTTAGTTATAGCCTGCAGGATCACTGACAAACTTCTGCTACTTTTCTGGACTTCCACAGGGAAGAAAGACCACAGGAATAAGATAATCCAATCAGCCATACCAGGATAGGTTCTTGATTCCTTAAGAGCGACAAACTGGAGGCATGGCTAGGATCCTACCTAGAATATGACATTTGCTCCAAAAAACCTCATCACTTGGAAGTATATCCTGATAAATCCTTTCAGCTATTTATTTATGCAATGCCAGGTAAGGGAAATGCCTGCTTAATTTGGTTAGGAGATATTGAAGCTTATCAATACAATCTTACTGCAAAATATATAATCCACATTCTACCTAAAACACATGTGCAAAAACCCATTAGAAGTCAGTATTGCATAGCTGACTAAGTGCAAAAATACCTCCCTCATCAATCCTTGCAAAAAGTCATTATGTTGGGTAAGAATAAAAAATCTCTATACAATAAGTAAAACTGAAATATTGTTTTACTTCGTAAGGAAAAGGAAAGTTGGCCACATTCAGGATAGTCTTTCTCCAGATCACTAACTAGAAGAAAATCAAGTGGTGACATTAAAATATCTTACAACTACCAAATCTACAGAAAATGCCAACACATCAGGACAATTAAACCCTCGCATAATCATTCAAGAAACTGTTAAGTGTGCAGTCTCAAAAACTACAGAAGACAGGAAAAGCAAAATCTACTTGCACATGTCGAAATACCAAGGACTTTAAAATTGACAAAAAGCTTTTAAATTTTTTCAACAGCTTACACATACCACTTCCTATTTGAGATCATAATAAAACAGTAATAGGAATATTCAGTGTTCATTCTTTCATACACATATAAAAATGTCAGTGCTCCTTCTAAAACAGAGAGCCACAAAAAACTTGCAGAAACATTACTGCTAATGCAAGTGACACCTGAACAGCACAAGACTGCCATTTGATTATTTCCAAACAAAATTAAAGGCATCTTGTAGCCATTTTATATTTATATCATTCTGCAATACACAAAGTCATATATTCCAGACATGTATTTACCTTTGCACTGTGGATGGAATACACAATTTAAATTAGATTACTTCAGTTTCACTTAGAAAATACAAGTTATGATCCAAGTGGTTATGTGCTGCTATGAAGAAAACAGTGAACTTGAATTTCTTTTTTCTGTAATGTCCCATCAGCTATGCTAAAAATTCAACTCTCCACAGAAGTACATGAACTGGACTGCACATGTGAACACATCCTTTTAGGTCAGAAACTAAGCTTCAGCTCTAAACTATGAAAATATTTATCCATTTATCTGTTTTCTTTTATTTGGATCGATTAAAATCTGTCAGAGAGATTATTCTGGCAGATCCTCAGCACAGTGCCCAGAAAAATACTCTAATGAACTCCTCAACTGTTTTATCTCTGACCTGGAGAACCTTTTCTCTTTAAGCTCCATTGTAGGGTTTTTTCTCTGTAGTGTATCAGGACAGGATATAGCACTGGCTTAATAATTACCACTACAAAATTTTGATGTAAAAAGTCTTTCTTGTCTCAGGGGAAAGAAGTATTCCTAAAAACTTCTCAGAATTGTCTAATGTATTGAGAGAATTCTGTTCCATAGGTTGGGGGTTCTGCTTACATTCTTTTATTACTCAAGGTAATACAAATAGAACATACACTGGTAACTCCCCTATATATGTGTTTATGTCCGGGAGTCACAGTCTGAGCTCCTTCTTTTTCTTAATATACACTGCTTACAAAGATACATAACAAGCAAGCAAAATAATGAAAGTGAAGCCTTTGAATGAAGAAGCTGTTCTTGTGAAAGACAAGGTTCAGTGATGTTCACTGCTTGCATTCATCCACACACAAAGATTAAGAATGGATGTATGCAGCAAATTAAAGAAGCAAAGCACTGAAGAATAAAGAACTGAACTCCTCTTAATTACTAATAGAAGACATAACAAATGACTTACTAGAACTACACAGCAACCGAGTATATTTCTGTACGACTGTAGTAGATTTTATATTCAACACGAATTCTGGGAAATACCAGAATTTCTGCAAGTTTGTAAATTCTCAAAGAAAATTGATTGTTCACTTGCATAACAATTACTATGAGCAACAGTAAAGCTCAGATTTAATATGAGTTTTGTGTTGCTCTTTGATGCTATGTAATGCTCCTATCTATTTTTGAAGAGAACTATAGAAAACACTTCAGTGTCTTCAAGGGAAAAGGAAAGACAGAATCACAAAGAAGAAGAAAAAAGCCAACAACCACCAAGAAGCAAAAGAAGCTATGAGAGACTAGAAAGTAAAAGCATAAGACAAGGCTTCCAACCAGCATCTGTTCATCTCCTAACCCTCAGGGGCATTAGCCTGTCATCAAAACTTTTGAGACAAAACAGTAAAACAAATATTAACATAATAAAAGCAATTACGTTTATTCTATTGTGCTGATTGTGTTCAAGTTCTTTTAGACCTACACCTAATTAACAGCAATTAAGTAATTAAATTAATTGACAAAATTAACTGATGAAACTTCCCATTATGGTTCCATCCCTTTCTTTCACAAATAGCCCTTGGCAGCTTAGTAACAGAAGAAGTTAGCTAGATTAAAATGAAAATGAAAACGTAGCTTTAGGTATTCTTAAGTTCTTGCTCTGGGTGATACAAAATGCTGTAACCTCAAACAGGAACATCTAATTTCCTCAGAGAAGTGGCCTTGCTCCTGTTCACATATAGCATGTGGTAAAGAGTTCTTCAAGTTATTAAAATCGATTGCACAACAAGATCAGAAGAAGATATCCCACACAAACTGTAATCGTCTAGATAATTACAGATAACATTTTGTATACAGAGCATTTTGTATCTCAATAAGAGACAGCAGATTGAGTATATCACCTCACTGAGCTACAGAAATTATCCATAACTTTCTTTGCATTGTTAACTTTCTGCACACAAGAAACTTGCAATGTCTCATCTAATTTTTGTAAGCACAGCCCATACCAGTCATACACTGCATAAGTACAGAAAATCGTTAGAAAACTATTTCTTCCCAAATGTGAGGAATAAAAGACAAAACTGTAAGTAGAATTCAACATCTGTTTTATGGGGGGCAGGGGCGTAACTGGAACTGAAAATATTTTTCAGACACATGCTGAATGCATTTCTCAGCCCAGATTAAAACAGATGATGTACTTGAGGATAAAACAACAGTACCTAAAAACGTCAATCACTTGTTTATTACCCTTTAATCTAGGTGTGCTTGTTTTAATTATCCATTGCTCATTCTACCCATGTTTTGACTTAAAACATACATTCAGATGATTGATAAAGGCTAGTATCTTTTCTCTAAGGGGATTGATGCAAAAATAAATGTCTCCACTTAGAAGGGCATTAAAATCAGATGAAAGAATAAATTTATAAACCAACCGCACGTGCATTAGAGTCCAAATAGTCTCAAAATACAAATCTAAATTTAAAATCAGTCTCCAAATTTAAAAGTGAATCACAACAAGTTGTATGAATATGAAACTTCCAGCCAATGCTCAGGTTCTCTGTGTCTGTATGTGTCCATCAATTCTTTGACAAAAATGATAGGGAATGCATAGAACTGATCAGGGAAAAAAGCGCAACTTTGTAGGAACAGAACCTAAACAGGAGGAGCCTCCATCCACTGATCAACATGAAAGCACTGCAACAATTAATCAGCTGTACACTAAAAAGGCAGTACAACAAATCACAGCCAGTTTCCAACAAAGTCAGCAATAAACTCACCTGAAGGCACTGGTACCATTAGTAAGGCAACTGATACAATTATACCCTGAATCAATATATTAAAAGCAAGTCTTTTAGTGGGGAATGATAACTGGAATACATTAACAATATTAACTGGGGCCTTGATCAATTACGTATTGTTCATCCATAATCATAAAATTTTAAAACAAATGTCCTTTTAAAATGGATGATAGAGTAGCAGATTAGCACATGCTAAATACTTCTCCACCTATGTAGAATATGTATTTAAGCATACACTTGACAAAGAAGAATGGAATAACCATTTGAAAATATTTATCTCTACTAGCAAAAGAGGCAACACCAGTTGATAAAGAAAAACCTGGAAAAAGATCATCCTGCTTCCCTAAATGCCAAGAATAAGAGTAAACTTTGCACTTAGGAGATTAAAAATAACCCCAAATCTTTCTTTTTTTGCATTGATGAGTTTTTTTAGTATGAAATATATTTCACAATAATATTATAATCCAACTTTGCATTTCTGTAATGAGATTTCAGCACTTTTCTGAAGCAACAGGATAGGAGTTGAAATAAAAAGCTAATTCCCTTTGAACAAAAACAGTCTTAAAAAGCATAACAACCCTTACAGGCACAGAAGTAGCAACTGTGATAAGAAATCTACATTGTTATAAGGTCCACATGAGGTTTTTTCTAAGAGACCAGGCTTCATACAAATAAGACTGTTATTATACAGCACTCCTCCAGATGTTTCCACAATTTTGGCACATTCAGAAAATGCAGAGAGAAATTAACTCCAAAAAAATAAGAGCAAAGGGCATTACAGAGCAACGAGAAAGCAAAATAAAACCCTTTCCTGAACTGTTAAATAATAGCAGTAACAAGGGAGAAAGAGAAAGGATGCTGGTTTATTTTCCTTGAATGTTTTCACTTGCAATAGAAGTGGCCTGGATCACAGGGCAGTTTTCTTTCTAAGGGCAAGGCTTCTCTACCTTGCTGTTGCTGGCTGGACATGACCAGGGTAAGATCTCCTTGTGCTCGTGGCTTGCCTTTGTCTAGCCAGGAAGGACTGTCCTGAGCCTGTACTCGCCAGTCTGTCTTCTGCTGCTTTTTTATGCAGAGTCATCCCCTATGGACAAAAAGAAATTCTCAGTGAATACCAATAAAAACCACTGAACATCTTTATTATTTTGTTCATTATTTCAGCCTCCACACTGACTAAACTATTTTGAATTCCATACACAAAGCATCATATTTTCAAGGACAAAAGTAAGATATTCTTCCTAATACTTTGTATGGAACTCTTCCCCTTCCCTGCAATCATTCTCTAGGTTTAGAGTAACCACCTAAGAACTCAATACGTGCTTCTCATGGCAACTGGACAATTCTTTTCAAAAGGGCTCCCCCCAGTTCCTGGCTTCTTTCAGGATGTTGACCTAGAAACGCACTTTTCTTCTGAATCCCATGTGGAAACACTAGTTCATATGTCAGAATCACATCTTGGGAGACAGTATGTTCTCATCAGGCAAAAACACAATAAGGAAATTAAGGAAGCTTTGGTGGGTTGTACCATTGTGTATAAAAGCAGAGACTAATTAAAGAATGATACAGACAAAGCTATCAGTGACCATCTTCATGTTCATGATAGATCACTGAACTGTGGGTCTTACCTCAGGCTTGTCTTCTACTTGTTAGTGGGACTAATGTCGTAAAATGGGCCAAGGACACTTGTCACTTGAAAATACGTTCAACATATAAACAGTTCAAACAGTCTGCTTGAGTTTAGATTTGCTATTCATGAACGCAAGAAGGATGCAGAATAGCAAGAAGAAAACTCTTCCAAAGGAATACAGAGAGGAGGAAATTTGAATTCTATGGTGGAGCAGAATGAAACACTAAAGTTAGAGATGTCCAGAGCAGATGTCAAGTTACAGATGAAGAGCAGTTTCAAAGCAACCAATCTGCCAAAGGGAAGTCTTGAAAACATCTGATGCGGCTGACAACTCCCCTGGCACACAGGCCCAGCAAAAGCTGTAAGGCTGCACAGACCCTATCTTCTATCCAAATTTATTCTTTGAAAAATTTAAGGGAGGGTCTTGCCAATGCTCTCACTCTTCGTATGGGGCTAAATTTGTACCCAACTTAAAGGTACCATTTCTCAGAGCACTTCAACTGAATTGCAAGTAAGATGAATTGCTTGGATTGTGCTCTTCATTAGAAACAACTGGAAGAGAGAGTGGTGAATCAAAATAAATTTGAGCACCAGAATTGTTTAAGTGAAGGGCTGGGATTACAAAATAGTGATCTGAACCACTTCTGATTTTAAAACTTGAAAATTACAAACTTCTTTTTTTATTTTCCACAGGGTTATTATAGGAAAACACTCTAACATAAACATAACCTAAGATTACTAAAAAGTATTTGCTTCTGTGTTTTTGTGCTGGAAAACGCTTTTCAAAAATACTGTAAATAAAAAATGCTGTTATAAACATGCCAGAAACAAACAGTACTAACAGCTTCTTTCCTTTTTTTTTTCTTTTGAATTAAAAGGTTTGTGAGATTCTTACCATGTTGTACCAGGCACTAACGATAAATTTCTCCTCCATTTCTCTTTGACTTTTAGTTTTCTCATATTCTTTCTATAAAACAAAAAAATCCATATATTTAAAGCCGAAGTATAATAGAAGTATTTGTCTCCAACTAAAAAACAATGAGTTTTTACCACAAAACACAAGGATTACTACCTCCAGGGAATGAAACATTCTGTCCCGCTCCTGCAACTGATTTTTCAGTGCCTGAATCTCAGGAGCAGCACCCTGGTTCTGTTTAGGATCTAATGTGCGGATGACCTGTAAGACAAATCAGTTTGGTTTTTTTTAATTTCTGTAAAAGCAATCTTGTTAAGGAATTAAAACCTTTGAAGTCAGATTAAGAAATTAAAAAAAAAAAAAGTTACTTAAAATACGTCTACCTCTCTCATCAGCTGTGACAGACCATCTGAACAGGGGCCCTTTTATATAGGACTGGGAAAAAAACCCTACTGACGAGAAAATGCGATACCTAAAAGTATCAGTATCCCAGACTCCTAACTCAGGCTACATTACCTTGGGGCCATGGTGACACAACTTCTATAAGTTTTCTCTCCTTATAGTTATGATTTTCCTGTCTGTCAGTTTCTCCTGCTTGAGGAAGGACTGCTTCTATCCTTCTGGATACTTGCCATGATTCACCTACCTGGGGTATCCGATGCTGTAACTTCTAGGTAGCTCTGTTAAGCCAAGAAGCACTCTCTGGCACATGCATAATTGTTATGGTACTAAAAAAACGAAGGGACACCTGGTACACTTGTATGTGTCATCCAAGAGTGCTAGCAAACAGAGCTAAACCAAGAAGAAATCCAGCAAAACACTTGAATTATTAAGCCTTTAAAAGCAAATGTCTTGAAACTCTTTAACAACCTCTGGCTATACAGAAATAGACTTCTCATCTTTTATTCTTCTACGTATTTCAGAGTTGTGTCCAGATGCTGAAATAAAACAATATCCCCAGTACTTAAGTATTAGTCACCTTCTTGACAGATGCATATATTAAGCAATAGACAAAACAGAATGCTGAACACCATCAGAGAAATCTAACAATTATTGAAGGTGATCCAGTCAAAAAGATAACTTTACTGCAAAAAAGCATCAATAAGAGTCTCAAAAATGGGGTAAGCTTCTGCAAAATTAATATACATTAAATACTGAAACAATAAGATGATAATCAATGGAGCTTCCTTCTCTTTAACTTAGTAGTATGTATACAGATACCTCCTTCATTTTTATTCCCACAGAGTGGACACGTAGTACAGTCTCTCTCAGACAGGGATAATTAATGTGGAAGATATCTACTTACACTTTTGGCCTTTTCCAAATACTTTTTGTATCGTTCTTCCATTTGCTTCATTTCCTCCTCCTTTTTCCGTAGAGCTTCTTGTAATTCCTCAATTTTAAGTGCTTTATGTCAGACGATGCACACATAAGAAAATAACATAGTTATGTATGAATATTTTCATGTTTTACAACAGAGACTTAAGACACAGCGGAAATATATTTCAGTTAAAAAAGCTGGCATAAGAAACCTGATGTGGCAGATATCACAGATTTAATTACTGTACAGCTCAGAAATACATTAAAAAGATATACTCCTATAAAATCTCATGAAATGGATTATTTGGGACGTAATCTTGCTTTTTCAAATTATGACAAAGAGAAATAAAATCATAACACAATCATGTCACTAAACACATTTAGAAAATGGGTTTACTAATGACTTACAGCTACTATAATATCTTGGCATGTAATATAGGCAAATATAATTTTTCCTGTTTTATGTAAGAGGAATAATTCCTAAGAGGCACAACTCCTGCTTAAATTTACTAAACTGTAACATGAATATACCAAGTTTAATTTCTCCCTCACATTTTCTTAAGCAGCAATCAAGATCAGTAGGACAATTTAATTGCACAGATTTTTCCTGTGTTGGTGTAAGAATACGTCAAGCCACTATTACTTCTGCTTCTACACAACTTCTCAGATTTCAGAAAACAAAATTATATTTCTTCCTCTGTCTCACTATGAATAAAATAATTTCTCACTATGAATAAAATAATTTTACCACAAACCAGAAAAGCTGCCATCAGTTAGTCTTTTGCCTTGTGCTAGAATAACTAGTATTTTGAAAAATCCAGACTATCTCCCTCATAACTCCTCTGGGAGAAACATAGCAATAACGTGATAAAAATCAGCTAGATGCTGGGTTCTGTATACCCTCTGAGCAATATGACGTATATCCTATATTCTCTTTCACCAGTAATGGAAAGTTTGCTCAAATTATAACACATTTTTGAAAACACATTGAGGGAATATACACTGGAAGTAAAAATGAGTCGGTGACAACAGCAAGGATCTTCTAAATTAGGGTCTTATGAGACATGACAGCTCTGGACAGCTGAGGTTCAATGGCAGGTATTGCAGTGAGCTGGTACTTCTCTGGCCAATGTCATTGGGTTTGGGAGTAGATGATCTTTAAGGTTCATTCTAACCTCTTAGCATTCTATGATTTCTTACTACAGTGTTTCTAAAATGTGATTCCCATGTACTTAAAGTGTTAAAAGCAACATTTTGGTTACCCTAGTTTCCAGAGAAATTAATTACATACATGTCACTCCATTAAAAATGTACATTTTGCTTACCTGACACCTGTTTTAGGTATTACAATTAAAGACGTTGCACATGAAATAATTTACAAAGAAAAGAAATGGACTGCACAACTCACAACTGTTGTTGCATCTTGGTTCCAAATCTTCAATAATAGCTCGTTTCTTCTGTAGCTCATTGTTAGCTTCATGGAGCTTCTCACTGTTAGAAACCACAGAAGCACATATTGTTTCCCCAGTAGTATTACTGCGCTTGACATGAGCACTAAGCAGTACAGAAAATCCTCAGAGAGAGTATTTCTAAGGGCATGATTGATTTTTTGATTTTTTTTTTCTGTGGAGCATGAGGACAAGTGAGAGTATCACTGTAGAAATATTGGTTAGATAAGATGAAAAACATCATTCTGTATGGAGAACTGCAACAACAAACAGTTCCTTAGTCAGTAACTGTACTTAATTTAGAACTTAAGAGTTAATTGTACAATAAAGAACTAACATGAATACTCATAACTGATATTACACTGAGGAAAGAGTGGCTAAACCCAAAGGCAACAGAAACTTCTTTTTTGCAAAACAGTCAAAAAACAAATACTCTTTTAGGGAAGTAAAAGATGTGCAGAAATAGCACAATAAAATGATAGCACTTCCTAAAGTATTACCTTCTATGCCATAATGTATATCAAAGAGTAAACAAATTAATTTTGTTCATATTACCATGCTTTTCTCAGAAAAAAAAATTACTTAGTCCTCTTGAGGAAAGATTTCCATAATGTTAAGCCAAGTTTTCTACCCAACACAAAATGACGATTCCCTCATCATTGTTATTTTCACGAAAATGGTCTTCTCCGGAAAAATAAAAGAATCTGAACAGCATATTCCCAAATATTCCTGTGTTATCTAATCTCTCTTAGTTGTATATTTTCCAGATCCATGATTAATGACTGTCTGCCTTCCTCATTATATGGAAAAACGGATAATTTCAAACTGCAAACAAAATAGGCAAGCAAAAATACTTACAGATGTTCTTCAAGTTTCTTTTTCAGAAGAACTGACTAAAATAGAAAGTTAAATGTTTTATTTTAATGTATTGTGAAACTTTAACATATTAAAAAAATATTTTAAAACATGCAATTTTGACATTCTAACCAAAATCCAACTTTTTTACTTCAACTTTAGATCACAACTGTAAAGCCTCTGTGGTAGCAACCTTTCTCTTCACAGCTGTGTGACTTTACTAAAATTAGAACCCTTTAGAACTTTACAAATATTTTCCCAGGAACTAGATCAATAAAAGTAAGATCCATAAATGACAGAATTCTAAGGCAGTTGTTTTAATTTGTTCAGTACTTTGTATTGGAAAGTGCAGCAAAATTTGCAAGAAGAGCTCTCCTACCAATATTGCATTTCAACTTGCATGAAGACATAGCAAATTAGTTTAAGTAAATTCCCATCCCCACAGAAACTAGGAGGAGTAGAGTATTTCTAACTGCAGTGTAGCAAAAAAGTCACCTTTTTTGTGTTTCTTTATTCATTACAGATATATAAAAATCACCGTACAACTTACAGTGTTCCACTTTCTGGTTAAATCACATTTAAATAAGCTCTTCAAATAAAAACTTTGAAGTAATTTTTAAATTTTAAACTCACTTCATACACAGTGAGTATCTTTTGAAAGGAAAAAAACCCAAATCCAATAAATGTCTATGAACTGAAAGTAGTGTTAAGTAAATAGAAAGCCATACTCACAATAGCCTTGAGCAGAAGCCCATGCCAAGAAACAGAGATGACATTAGTATAAAGCAAAACAGCAGCCAACAGAAGAAACTATTTAGAAAGTCATGAACAGAAAAAGTTAAAGCTATGTATTTTTCACCTATGTGCAATTTTTTCCTCTGTTCTCATGAGCAATTTCATCTTGTAACATTTTCTAAAACATGTCACTAAACCCAAAAATATAAAGATAAAAAAGAAGCATATTTACAAATCATTGTGTTTAAATCAGAATTCCAAAGGAAAGCAACTGCTATTTTGGAAAGTAATTTTAAACCAAAAATCATACAACTAACAAAACCAAGGAAAATAGCCATTCTGTTGGGCTACAACCAGAATTAAGAGATGCAGGTGGTTTTGTGGTGTGATGCTGAATTGTGTTATTGCCAAAGTGACTGAATACAAAGCAAATGTAGAATATTTAAATGTGCAACTGCCTTTTTAGCTTGCATTTATATAGTATTTAACTACAAGGGAAGGTTAGCATGTGACTGATGGTCCACAGTACCATCAAAATGTAACATAAAATCACCAACAAAATTACTTCATTGTTTTTTCTCCAATGTTCTCTCAACAAAGACTTAGTCACCTTGCTAACAGAAAAATATTACTGTGTGCACTCAAAAAGCTTTTTTAGTTTGGTTATACTTCAAAATACTGTCTTTGATCACATTCTTGGGGCGTGTTTTTTCATTATTACGAAAGAGATTTTCTTATTGCATCACAAGAAAGGTGGGGAGCCATAAAAACAAGTCAAGATGGCTTTACTGACTTCACAGTCAGAAATTGGCAGCAGCTAAAGATCTGCAGGTTTTGACCATCTGGCTTTATTCCTTCTCTCTGAACAACTGCAGAAACACCACCTTTTCTGTAATAAAATATATTTGTATGCATCTTTATCAGTCACAAATCATGTGAACAGTCTCCATCACTTATACCAAATCATTTAGGGGACTACCATCTGGCTGGGACAAGAAAGGGAAAAAGTTGGAAGCAGTGCCCATTTCCCTAAGGTAACAAAATCAAAATCACCTCAGCTTTTTTTTTTTTGCATCCTTGTATTGCACTTGGGTTTATCTTGAAACAGACGCAGCTACTAGTCAACACTGATTCCACTGGTGTATTATTTACCTGCATTATTGAGGGAGTAACCCCTCTCCCAGCTAGATAGATCATGTTTTCACAAGCAAAAAACTAATTGTGATAAACAGCCTAAACAATTAATAGAAGCAGAAATTAGTTTACCCACATTAATTCACCCAAGACACGTGATTAGGAAAGAGACTAAAATACTCAATATGCCATTCTAGGCACCCAAAGATCCTGTATATAGATAAATTCAAACAGATCACTCTAAAAATGGGCAAACGTTACTTCTGGGATTTTTGCAGTATCAATAAGCTTTAAAGACTCATACAAATCTAAAATGTAATTACTGTAATTGTTCTCTTAAATGAGTTTCCTAAACACTACAGAAATGGAAGTTTTTTTGCTTGAAGTTCCTTTCATCCTTAAACAAGTCAAAAGAACAAGTCTGTCCCCCTTTGCAGGGCAGAATTCGGTTTCATTTTAGATGCTAAGGTTAGGGGCAGATGGCTAGGTTCTGGCCTGAGGTTAAGCTAACTTAGTGGAGTGTGGGAAACTGTGGGTCATTACTTCAGAAGACTGCTGGATGAGATTAGTAACACTGTGGGGTGATGAAAGTCATAAAACAGCACCATGATGGATGGTCAGATTCCAAGGATGCTGAAAGTAATTACAGAATGGTTTGGGTTGGAAAGGACTTCCAAAGATCACATAGTCCAACCCCCTGCAACAAGCAGGGACACCTTCAACTACATCAGGTTGCTCAGAGCCCTGTCCAACCCAGTCTTGAATATTCCATGGACAAGGAATCCACAACTTCCCTGGGCAACTTGTTCCAGTGCCTTACCAAATGAAAAAGTGGCTGAACTTCATGGGTAACTGAAGAGGTAACAGAATTCTGGGGACGTTTTAGGGAAATGTTGTATCGGTAACAGCATGTAAGGCCAAGACTGTATATATTACATTATGAAAAACATTAGATGTGGGATGGATTTAACAAGTGAAGCAGAAGTAACTAAAGGCAGGGTGTTTATATAGGAAGGAATTAGGGCAGAGAACAGGAGAATAAGGATGACAAAAGACAGTGATAAGACATGCATATTATGTAGTTGAAGCTGTTCAGGTAACTGTTGAGTAGACCCACATGACTACTGCATTCTGGAGGAAAATAAATCAAACCTATTCTGAGCACACCAGAAATATCTGAGTTGATTCCGTAGTCTGAAAGATATGGGCAAAGAGCCTTTGCCTGGCTAACAAGGTAACACAAGGGATGGACGAATCATGCATCCTGACAGAATGCGTCAGTGCCCGTTACAGGCCCAACTGCACAGCTGCCTTCCATTGCACCTCAGCGATAAATCGAAAGTGCTTGTCCTTGTGGACATTTGCACACAGCATGTAACACTGCAAGGACACTTGCCTACTGGGTTAGGATACTGTATCTTTTTGGGCATGTCTAAAAATAACTTCAGCTTTAAAACCAAACAAAACTTAGAAGAAAAAAAGGTCAAAACAAACAAACAAACAAACAAACCAACCAAAAAACCCCCCAAACAAACAAACAAAAAACCCAACAACAACAACAAAAAGCAAACCTGAGCTCTCACCATACATTTCCGGACTGAATTAAATAAAGTGTCAATTTTCTGGATTGAGCACATTTACAGTATAAGCACATAAAAATACGAATTTCTGTGCATTGTTGCAGAAAAATAGCAAAACACAAGAAATGAACTAAAAATTGTTTACTGGTGAACTGTAAGCTGTTTTCCATATGTTTCTGAAGAATCACTCTTCTTTTGTATGGCTATACTACAGGTAACTCAGGTAGTCTCAGCATAACTTCAATCTATTTGAGCAGCTGGGTTTAACTTTAGAGGTTTGCTCTGCTTTACAAGGGAGATTGCATGAGAAGATCACAATGTCAGAGGTTCTTGTATCCTCAACACTTTCCAGAGTCTACACTCGCTCTTTAGCTTCCTTAACAGTAAATGAAATCCTACAGATTTAACTCAGCAAAACAGGCCATGGAATCAGTGCCCATAAATCACCACTGCTATGGTCAGACCAACACAGAAGCCATGAGTGCAGACACACCCTAAATTACTGCCCCAACCAGAGCCTCAAAATGGACACAATTGCAGTAAATAAAGCTAAACACAATTTTACAGGGATCACTTACAATACTCAGTATCTGAGAAAAATTATTTTATATTCTTGTTCACCCTGAAAATATTTTGGCCAGTAATCAAGACAACAAAGAACATCTCAGAATAGACCTATTTTAACGTGCATCCTAAAACACATTCTAAGTTACTCAGGATAATAATCTTGTTGGGAATCAACTGGGTGTTTAACATTCATATAGTTTATTCTGAAAATTAAAAGACTAAACTAAATTTAACACAATTTCAAATTAACATAAGCATCTAATAAAAAACTTTCACTATTTTATATACGTTAGTTAAAACGAACCCACAAAAACAGCACATTACAGTTTGTTGCCAATTAGCAACATGATACACTGAGATTGTGAGCATATCATGCATGTACAGTCCAACAAATTGCTGCTTTCAAGAAAGTTCTAGAGCTTCTTTTTTGAAATACAGGGGATAATAAACAATTTTTGAGTGGAAGACTGAAAGTTGTTTTCCACACTAACTCAGTTACAGTGTGTCTTACATTTAAAATAAAGTTAACTCTGTATACAGAAACAGAAAATGCTGCATTGTGTTGAGGGCCTAATTATTTGACTTATTTGACTTTTTTTTTTAGTTTTGGTCTAGCTGGCATTTTTCATTCTGAAATACATTTACATGAAGAATTATAGACCTTCCAGTGACTGGAAAGGCCTTAACTTTCATTAAGAAAACTAAACCCAAAACAACTTCAGATGCTTTATTCACGGAGAATCAACATTTCCTCAATTCCCTGCAAAGCCCTCTATTCTAAATAAGTAATATTAACGCTGAGTTTTCTATTGCAACAGACATAATTATTTAAATAAAACATGTGTGACACCTTCTCTACATAGGATGGTTTTCTATAGGTTATCTATAGATGGTTATCTATTGGATATCTTACATCCTAGTTAGAGATGCACAATTTATTGGTAAGACCATACAAGTAAATACACAAAACTATTAGAAATCTCAGCTTGTATAATTCTTTTACTTTTTTTTTCTTTTTACAAAAGGGTGAAAGTTTCAAAAATGGCAACTACTCGAATGTAAGTTTGATGTACATTTCTACTTACATCTTCAGCTTTTGAACCTTGATCCTGCAAAGATTTTTGTAGTTCCTCAACCTGGGACTGTACTTCCAGAAGTCTCTGATTTACCAATCTAGGAAAGAGACAATATTTGTTTTTCAGAAAAAAAAACAACTGAAAAACGAACTCTTAGATTTTTAGTGTCCAGTGTTTTCAGATTGTCTACAAAAAAGAAATGCAATACTGTAAATTGCTCACAAAAAAATAAAGCAGTAGTTAGATCTTACAGCAGTTCCAGAGATAACATCCAGATGTTCATCCAGAACATTTTCATATTACTTGAGAACAACATAAAGGCACGCATAAATCAGCTCTATATACATGAAAGACTGACTTTTACCAGTCAGTGTGAGAGCCGCTAGCTTATGCTTTTACACCATTACAAAACCCTATAAACCTGTAGGTTGGAAGGGATGTCCACAGGTTTCCTAGATCCAACCTCCTCCTTAAAGCAGGTGCATTTAGAGAAGATTGCTGGGAACCATATCCAGTACCAGGTTTGAATACTTGCAAGGACAGAGGTCTGTCTAACAGTCTCTTTGGGCTTCTCTTCTAGAGCTTGGACCCATATTCTCTATTTTGTCTGTTGCCTCTTGTCCTTCCACTACTAATCTCTTGAGGACAGCCCAAATTTGTCTTCTTTCTAACTTCCCATCAGGCAGATGCAGTTCACAGTACACTCTCCTCTATGTCACCTTTCCTTTGGCCTGGACAAACCCAGTTCTCAAGTTTTATCCCACCTATCATACATTCCAGTGTTGCTCACTTCACCAGTATTCTGCTGCACTTCTACACATCCACATCTCTCTGGTACACGGGAATCCAAAATTAAATGCTCTGTCCAGATGTGATATCATAAGTACTGGTGAGAGGTGAACAATCACTTTCCCAGACTGACTGCCTGCACCTAAGTGAGGACAGTCCAGACCACAGTAAACTGCAAGGTCTCCACATAACACATCCTCCTTTGCCACCCAGGAGGACTCCAGGGTTTTTGCAGCAGAGCTGCTCCATAGCCGGGGACAGGGGTCCCATCAGTTCATTTCTCTGGACTGTTGAGCTCTTTTGAATAACAGCTTTCCCTTTCAAGACATCTTGAAGTGCTACCATTCTCAAACTTGCTAAGAGTGTAGCCCCTCTCATTAGTAAAGTTGTTAATAAAAGTGATGAACAACGCTGATGACTGAGGAACTGGTTGCCAGTTGGGTTTCATTTCACTGACAATACCACTTTAAGCATAGCTGTCTGATCACTGTCCAATCAATTTTTTTTGCTCACTTTATTGTCCATTTACTTAGTTTATATCTAGCCATTCTGTACATAAGGATACCATGGGACACTTCAGCAAAGGCTTTCCTAAAGATAAGTACCATCCACTGTTTCACCCTTCTTCACATGTGCTGTCATCTCATTGTCAAGACAACTAGATTAGTTAGACATGATTTGCTCTGAAGAAATTCATGCTGACATTTGCCAATTACTTTCCCATCCCTCATGTAGCTGGAAATAGGTTCCAGATCGACTTGCTTTGTGAAATTTCTGGAAAGCAAGCTGTGGCTGACCAATCTCTGTAGGTCCTCATGCTCTTTTTCTTGCCTTTCCTGAAGGTGAGTGCAGTATTTACCTTTTTTCAGGCTTCAGGCACCTCCCCCAGTTGAAGGGGAAGATAGGGGAAGATTAGATAAAGAACAGATTCAAAGCTTAGATAGAAAGCAGCCTCGCATCACTATCAGCCAAATACTGTGGCATGCTTTGATGCGCTCTCTCTGGTCCCACAGGTATCTGTATGCTGATTGGCTCAATCCAGCAGGGTCAGCTAGAGAAGGCTGCCAAGGAACATGTCCTGCTAAGTTTTAAATATCTACAAGGATGGAGACAACCTCTCTGAGTAACATACTCCAGTGTTCAGCAACCCTTACAGTGAGAAAAAAAACCACGTTTTTGCATTTAGATGAAATATAATGTGTTTTAAGCTCTGCTCACAGCCTCTTGCCCTGTTACTGAATATAACTGACAAGAGTCTGTCTCCACCTTCTTTAGACCCTCTCATCATACACTTTGATAAGATACATTGATAAGATCTAATCTAAGCCTTCACTTTCCTAGGCTACATTAGTCTTTATCCCTCAGACTTTAGTCATACAAAAGACTCTGCAGTCCTGTAATCACATCGCTGTGATCTTTCACAGACTGATTCCATTAAATCCATGTCTTTCCTCTCCAGCCTGTAGAAAAGTCAGCTAAAGTAGAGGACAAGATTTCTTACCTGTTTTCTGTCTCCAGTTCATTCTTCCGTAAGTTTGCATCATCAAGAAGGCTCTGCAACAAGGCAATCTTCTCATTGTCAGAACCTTCTTGGTTCAATTTTAACATCTTGTTCTCATGCTGAAGGCGGATGAGTTTCTCCCTAAACACATAGAACACGATTTTGTGAAAGAAAAAAAAAGAAAAAAAGAAAAAAAATATAAGACAATGTCTATAAGAAACAGTTTACCATAGGAAGTAAAATAATAACATAAATATAATCTTTTTAAGGGAGATGCTGAAACAACAATCATGTCTTCAAACCTTCAAATACAAATCCAGTTTAAGGAGTTGTAACTGCAGAATGCAGAACACATGGAAATTACCTCAGTGCCCCCATCAGATCTCAGAGTACAGCTCAACAGATTTACAGGCAGAAGAGAGAATGCAAAACTTAATGCCAAGTGTGAAGGAAGATTGTAATCTCAGCTGTCACTGAACTACTACACAAACTTGAGCAAGTCACTTCAACCTTTAGTCTGTTTACAGAGAATCACAAAATGATTTGTGTTGAAAAGACTCTTAAGATCATCAAGATGCAACATAAACCCAGCACTGCCAAATCCACCACAGAACCATACCACTTAAGCACCACATCAACACATCTTTTAAAAACCACCAGGGATGACAACTCAATCATTTCCCTAGGTGCAATGCCTGATAACCCCTTCTAGTGAAGAAATGATTCCTAATATCCAATCTAAACCTCTCCAGCACAGCTTCAAGAAAAAAGACTTTTTGTTTAGTTTGAATTTCCCGGTTAATGTACTAATAAATGTCAGAGTTTAGGTTTGCCAATTTTAATTGACTTATTTTCTGCTGTGAGATAGAATTAGGAGCAAAAGCAAAGCAGGCCTAAAACTTAAAAGGGTAAAAAGAAAAACTTTATCAACAGCACAAAGAAAATAATAAATTCAGAATAAGATCTTTAGACCACTTCTTCTCACTTTCTGCACTTTCGTAACAACAACATATGGAAACACTTCAGTCAGTTTTTAACTTAATTAACTGTTTTCAGTTTACTTTTGGGAGAGGAGTTTTAGGGTTATGGGGATTTTTTTTCCAAGAGAAAAAGAACAGTTCTTTTGTGACTTTACTTTTCACGAACAGCAGTTGCTCAGGAATTTGTAACTGTGAAACTTTTCTTATTTTCATAGCTTTCCTAGAGCTGTGTTTGTGGGCTATGTCAAACTTACGGGGTATTACTTTTAAGTATGAGCTGTTTAAAATCAAAACTTCTCTTTATTTCTCTTTTCTCTATTCATACCTTATTCCCAGGAATAGAGATTTCTGTTTTTCTTTTGGGTAAAGGATTTTCCCAACACTTTAACCCCCTCTTATGTTTTTTCTACAGTTTATAGGAATTTTTAGTGTAGTACAGTTCACTATCATAGCTTACAAAAGCATTTTGCAGCTAACTTTTACGGCATTTCTTTATTCTTTTTTCATTAAAAAACTTAGCTCTTGTTTCACTGACTTTGGTGTATTTTGTTTGTTTGGTTTTTTTTTTTACTCAAGGGAGGATTGAAAGTTTGTAAGTCTTATCTGAGCATTAAAAGGGTTAAAATCTCACACAGAAGTTTCAGAGGCTGGGCCAGGCCATGCTAGAACTCTTTTAGGCTCTCAGGCCACTCAGGCCGCGCTGGGGGAGAGGGGGCCGGACGAAAACTGCAAAGTCCAGCCAGGGAACAAAACGGAGACAAGCCTCTGGCTCCAGGGCTGCCCTCCGGCGTGACCACAGCGAGCTGCAGCCGCGGGCCAGGGCTCTTCCTTTCCTTTGTGAAAAGGCTTCGCCAAAACGGGCCCGCCTGGGCGGCTGGGCCCGGCACGGCGGCTCCGGAGCGGCGGTGGGGTAAGGCCCTGCCGAGCCGCGGCCACGCTGGGAAAGAATAGAGAGCTAAAACCTTAGCAATGGGTCTCTCCTCCTCCTGGCTATCAAGGCCCTGGTTAAAAACGGGGCCCAGCGGCCTCCTGAGCCCACCCCTTGCCCGGCCCGGGCCGCATAAAAAAGGGCCCAGGCCAGGTTGGTGTTATCTTGTGAGAAGCTGGAAATAAAAAGGAGTTTTTCCCAGCGTTTACCTACTTTAAAAATGTAAATTCATGGAAGGAACTAACTTCTCCAATTAGCTTTTCAAGCTGTCAACAACCAAACAGCTTCCAATCAGTCCCATCAATTCACAGAAAAAGTTCTCATGAAGAAAAACTTCTAAGTGTGCCCTCTCCCTAGGTGCCTTCAATGCATAACGAGCACAAAGACCAACCCCCACCTCGTTACAACCGCCTTTCAGGTCGTTGTAAAGAACGATAAGGTCACCCCTGAGCCTCCTTTCCCCAGGATAAACCTCCTGCTCCTCATAGGATTTCACTCTCTAGGCCCTTCTCCTGCTCTACTGTGCTTCTCCCAGCCCCTCAATCTCTTTCCTGTAGTGAGAGGGCGCAAAACTGGACACAGAACTTGAGGTGTGGCCTCACCAGTGCCAAGTACAGGGGGACAATTCCTACCCTGGTCCTGCTGGCCACTCTAGTGCCGATACCGGCCAGGATGCCATTGGCCTTCTTGGCCACCTGGGCACTCAATGGTTCATGTTCAGCTGCTGTCAACCAACACCACCAAATCCACACCAGAACAACAGGTACTATCCAAAGGGACCTGGATAAACTGAAGAAGTGGGGCCATGAAACCTCATGAGGTTCAACAAGGCCAAGTGTAAAGTCCTGCACTTCCCCTACGGCAATCCCTGGTATCAGCACAGGCTGGGGATGAAGAGATGGAGAGCAGCCCTGTGAGAAGGACTTGGGGGTGTTGGGTGACAGGCCAGACATGACCCAGCCATGGGCACTCCCAGCCCAGAAAGGCAATGGGATCCTGGGCTGCAGCCAAAGCAGCGTGGGAAGCAGGGGAGGGAGGGGATTCTGCCCCTCTGCTCAGACCCCAGCTGGCACCCTGCATCCAGCTCTGGGGTCTCAGCACCGGAAGTATGTCAACTAATTGAAGTGAGTCCAGAGGAAGCCTAAGATGATCACAGGGATGGAGCACCCCTACTATGAAAATAGACGGAGAGAGTGGGGTTATAGATCAGACTCCATGGATACCTTAGAGCAGCCTTACTGTACCAGAAAGGAACCAACAAGGGAGCTGGAGAGGGATCTTTTACAAGGGCATGGAGACACAAGAGAAAGGAGAGTTGTGTTAAACTGAAAAAGGGTGCCTTAGATTAGATATTAAACAGAAATTATTTACTTTGAGGGTTTGGAGGCAATGGCAAAGGGAGTTCTGGATGCCCCATATCTGACAGTGTTCCAGGCAAGGCTGGATGGGGATCTGAGCAGCCTTGGTCTACTGGAAGGTGTCCTTGCCCACAGCAATGGAGGTGGAACAAGATGATCTTTAAGGCCCCTTCTAAACCAAGCTGTTATGTGACTCTAGGATTACTTCCCACTGTGCATCTTTTTAGACACTCTTCTTCAAGCCTGTAGCACTGTACAGGTTGTTGTGACCCAAGGGCAGGACCTAGCCCTTGGCCATGTTGAACTTCATACAACTGCCCTCTGCCCACTGATACGACCTGTTACGATTCATCTGCAGAGCCTTCCAACCCTCCAGCAGATCAACACTGTCCTGAATAACCCAGAATGTTATTGTATTCCACATCTATCTGCCCAAAATTGTTACTCTGTTCCTGCAGCTGGAAAACAGAATGGCAGAGCCTGTGGAGGTACCCCAGGCTCTTTAAAAGTTGAAGCACTCAGGCAGAGTTACCCTCTGTCTACTTGACTTCCCTCTTGCTTCTTTCTTGCCTCTACTTGCTACAGTAGCAAGTCGAGAAGCTCTACTGAGCAATCAAAAGTGTTTCAGAGTTAATTTTGCAACACCTGTCTGCAGCTACTCCTCCAGTGGATCCCACCCATCCCCATGGACTTGCAGGGGTGTAAGTAGCATACAGCTGTTTCCTCCTGTATTGCAGAGGCTTTATTCAGCTTCTTGCATCTGTCTTCTAGATCAGTGGTCTTACTATCAAAGAAGGCAAAGAAGGCTTTAGTTAGATCAACCTTTTCTTTGTCCTTTACCAGTATGGTTCTCCTTGCAATCAATAAGGGATTGAGTTTCTCCTTAACCCTCATTTAACTGTGAATGTATTTACAGAAACATTTTTTATTGCCTTTTATTGCCAGCAGCCAGAATAAGATCTAGCTGGGCTTTGGCCCATCTAATTTTCTCCCTGCATACTGGCAGAACATCTCTTTAGTCCTCCTGAGTGGCTTTGTCCCTTCTTCCAAACATGATACGATCTTTTTTATCCTGGGTTCTGGCCAAAGCTCTCTGTGCAGCCAAGCCAGTCTTCCTGATGGCTCACCATTTGGTACAGGATCCTGCTTCTGCACCTTAACAGTTTCTTCTTGCCCTCCTGGACTCCTTTGCCCTTTAGGACTGACTTACTAGCAACTCTGCCAACCAGACCCTCAAAAAGGCCAAAGTGGAAGTCCAAAGTGGAGGTTCTGTTGGACTCTTTCCTTAATTCTCTGTGAATCAAAAATTCTCTCATTCAGTGGTTGCTGTGCCCAATACGGCCTCTGATCATCACATCATCCATTAGTCCTTTCCTGTTCACAGTGAGTCCACATCTTCCTTCCCTAGTTGGATTGCTCAGCAGCTGTGTTACGAAGTTACCTTCCACACAGTTCAAGAATCTCCTAGACTGATTCCTTTCTGCTGTGCTGAATTTGCAGCAGACATCTGGGAAGTTGAAGTCCTCCATAAGAAGAAAGGCCAGCAATCTCAAGACCTCTCCCAGCTAATTATAGTAGTATATAGTATAACTGCATCCTAGACAAGTGGTCTATAACACATCCACTAAAATATCTGCCCTGTGGCCTTCCCCTTAATTCTTACTCATAAATGCCCAACTCTTTTGGCACCATCATCAGGCTCCGGACAATCAAAACAGGGCAACAACAAGAGCCTTTTTCTAATATCCAACCTAAGCCTTCCTCGACACAAATTCATACCATTCCCTTGGGTCCTGTCACTGGTCACAACAGAGAAGAGATGATTGTCTGCCACTCCTCTTCCTCTTGTGAGGAAGGTGGAGAACGCCATAAGATCAAGCTGAGGTCATTTGATCTGCTCAGTCTCCTCCTCTCCAGGCTGAACAGATCAAGTGACCTCAGCTACTCATCATATAGTTTCCCCTCAAGGCCCTTCAGCATTCTTGTGACCCTCATTTGGATCTTAATAGCCTTATGTTCTTCTCATACTGTGGCATCCAAAACTGCACACAGGACTCTGCCCCAGCTCACAGCAGAGTGGGACAATCTTCCCCCTTGCCCGGCTGGTGATGCTGTGCCTGACGCACCCCAGGACAGGGTTGGCCCCCTGGCTGCCAGGACACTGCTGACTCATGTTCAGCTTGCCATTGACCATTGTAGAAGTTAGTAAAACAAAGCATGCATTAGCTTACTTTATTTCAGGAGTAATGATTTCTGCTGCTAAACTGTCTGAAGGCTCTTGTCTTCCCAGAGGCATCAATCCTGAGTAAGGAAAAGCACACCACTTACATTTTTACATGACAAGAAATAAACACTGTTCTAGAAGTTTCAGACTACTGCTGGACAATGTAAAATGACACAAAGTCAGGCTACAGCAAGACTGACAGACAAGCATCATTTCATTTGGTGAACCATTATGCCTGATTTTATCCATTCTGAAGAAATAATGTTGCAGTTTATTTTCTGCTCCTTATCTTATCTAAGAACTACAAAGGTACACAAGATTACACATATAAATGAACTATAACACAGGAAACATCATAAGAAAATATCTCTCTAAATAAAACTATGTAACTACATAGAAATCAAATCTACATGATAAAAACATCCCTCTGGAGAGGAGACTAACATTTCTGATTGACTGAAATACCATTTGAAGCTTTTGCTTGCTTACGAAGCTATGAATAGTTGAAGTTTTTCACTGCTGATTTTAGAAGAGCTTAAAATTATTCTGTGCTAGACAAAAGCACATTCAATACTCTATAGAAAACTCCTGTGCACTTTAGAAAAGAGGCCTTTAATCTCCTTATTTGTTCTTTACCTGTAGTGGTGAGTTGACCCTCCTGAGCTTGTACACATCTAAGTTCTTCAATAGTTTCTTTCAAAGAATCCCTTTCTGTTCTTAATCTCTGAATAATTGGAAAGAGAATGAATATCAATCTTGGGAGTACAAATTCATCTCTAACAGCCTTCAAAAGTCAAAAAATAATTTAATGCATCTCTAAAAATTATTTTCAAATGAAGTTATCTCAGTCTATTTCATAACAGAATAAATTTAAGTATTATACATTCCACAGGAACACAGGATCTTTTTTGGGGAAAAGTGTTGCTCATCTTATTGGACTAAGAATAGCAGGGGTCTAAGCTTACAAAATCAAGACATTAGTGACAGAAGGTTCTGGTACCAAGTAGTAAACAGTATCCACTGGGGCCAATCAGCTGTTTTACTTTTCCTTTCATTGGGGCTGATTCCAAGAGAAATGGAAGTCAATTGAGAGACCATAGATTTTTCACTCACCATGAATCCAAGATTCAACCAGGAGTGAAATAACGAGCAGGTAAATACAGAGTGAACAAAACAAACATACAAACAAACTGCTTTTACTTCATTTTGTCTTTCACCAGTGAAAGGATGAGCGGCATTTCCATATTGCATTTCTCCTGTGTGTCAGCTGGCCTTGTCTTTCACCAGCATCTTGGCTATGAAAGAAAACTAGTTGTTTAAGACTTAGTCCAAAGAGAACTGAAGAACAAACTGCCTTGGAATCCAAACATATGTGCTATTCAGTAGCATCAGGCAAATACTCTTTAAATTTGGTACTGGTACCCTTCTGGCAAAAAAAATGAGATAACACCAAGATTTTGTCCAGAAGGTTGCCAAGAGTCAAAAAACAAAAAAGGAAAGAAATTGGCTACTATGTAGAGATCCAAGTTGTAGTTTGCTCCAAAATCAGACATGTTCAATATTACTAAATGGTCCAGAATACACTTTGTCTCTGTGTAGATATGGAGTTGGGCTGGCTGGTACCATTTCATTTTTGTAACAGTTGATTGCCAAATGCCAGAATATTTTAGTGACTAGAAAAAGCTCTAGGGCTTCACTGGTACGAGCAGCTCAATAATTACCTTAGACCTTATCACAGAGGTAAAATTCCAAGCTACTTCGAGGAAGATATCAAACACTACCATGCTTTGCCAGAACATAAGGAAAAGGATAAAATCAATTTCAGTAACTATTTCCAAAATATAACTGACAAGATACCACTACGTAGTTTGTGATCTGTGGTGGGCTGCTTTACTGGTACATATTGACAACAGAGAACAAACGGAGTAGGTAATATGGACAGTGAATCACTAAACTCATGTGATGAGGGACTTCTAGCTGTAATTTACTTCTCACAGGTGCATATCCATTCAAGAGAATTTACTTAAAAACAATATCCACCTCAAAAAAAAATGCTATTTGCCAGGGGTAAAACAGAAAACTACATGACAATGGCCTGCAATTCAGATCCTTTGTGCAAGATGAAATGGTCCACTGAGCCATGAATAAGCCACAGAAACAACTTTAGCATTGTTCAACATAAAAGAAATGGAAAAAATATTAAAAATAAAAAGCAGGAAAGAAAGCCAAAGCACAATACCAAGTTATTACGAGCATTCCAGACTGATTTGAAGGGCAGATGAAAGTGATATGAAGGTCAAGTGTCCACTAGAGTTTGAAAATTCAATAAAAAATGGAAATCAATGACCTATGAATATAAAGTGACTGAAAACTTTCAGTTCAAATGATATTTAAGTGCTGGGCTTGGAAATCTTGGAAATAACTGGACATGAAATATGACTATTGAGAAAAAAGCCTTCAGAGTCTCTGACAGTTGGATCAATGGGCTTTTAATTAAAACATGCCTAAGAAACTGCTAGCTTCAACTGCTGACCTTGATTTTAGGTACCTTGATTTGAGGCACTTGCATATACATTCCTAAGAAACATGCTGAAATTAACTGTTGAGAAATGACAGTGTGTAAGAGAAGTCTGAAGGATCAGTCTCGGAAAGAGAGGGCAGAGCAATTAACTGCAGAATCACTAGTAGCAAATGACACAAGAGGAAGGGGACAGATTGGTATCTACTCTTGTTCCACACTGGCAGGACAAGATAGGTCAACAAGGAGCTGTCATAAAAGGTGAGATCGCCACAAAGGACATTTCCCTCTGCACAACTACTAAGCCTCTTGCTACACTAGTGATGACTCAACAAAGAGAAGCACATTGATGGTATCTCAAAGAATGCTTTAGGAAAAAAAAAGCAACAGGAATTCAATTCTAGAATGACACTGCAGAAACCCTGTTGTAAACAGCTTTTCAGAATACATAATAATTACCCTCGGTTTTTATTAACTTTATCATGGGAAATGGTCAGGAAACAACTTCTGATGCCAAATATGAAGGCTTTTCCTCTTAAAAATGGGTTTCATATGTTTTTGTACAGTCACTTTATTCCATGCTGTACAATTCTTAGGTTTAAAAAATATCTTGTACACAAGCATTAGAAAATTTTAGAAGAAAAAAGACAGCCTAATTTAAAAAGACAGCTAACCATTTCTCTGTGTTATAAAGAATACAAAGTTGCTATTGTTACTAACAAAAAAATAACACCTTGGCACTTACATCTTTTTCTTTTTGGAGGCTGTCTACTTTTTCTTTCAGTCGTTTGCATTCATAATCTAATTTATCAGCTTTCTTGGATTCTTCAGATAACCTGTTTTGTAGTTCAACTGCCTGTGAGAACAAGAATCAATAATGTGTCTGCAAATGTTCAAACAAAATACACAAGACAAAGTAGCCAATTACAATGCATCACAAGTCATGTTGTAAAACAAGTGAAATAGTTACTTATAGGACATGCTAAAAATTTCTTTCATCAGTTGTTCTGTGTTTCAGCAAAATAAAAAGCATTCAAATATTAGGTCTTAGTGCAAGCAAAAGATTGAAAAAAAGTGAAGCATTTTCAGTACATCTAAAACAAGAATTTAAGCTCAAGCAAGGTTTACAAAAAAAAAGCTATGTAATTCTAGGGACCAAAAAGCTTAGGAACAGCAGAAAAATCTATCTGCATTCTGAAAAGCCTAGTAAAAAGAAAAGAGACTGAAGAAAGCAAATTATCTATACCTTTTCTTAACTTTATTTCATAAGCCTCACTCAGAATTCAACTAGTAGTTAATTCAGCCAGGTAAAATTCCCTAACCTGAGATGTCTTAATAATTTTTAATAAACTAACATAAAGATTCAGCCACAGGCTCCAAACAGTTTTCTTTATTTCAGTGAGAAACACACATGTATACTTTTCAACTACAGATCAGTAAAGAGCTCTTAAAATTAAGTGAGCAGAAATCTGAAAGCCAAGCATAACAGAAGGTAAATCAGTGAAGTCTTCCCTTTCCAAAACTTTCAGCCTTTACTAGCAAAGATTCATTCCCAGAACACTAGTAAAGCTCATAATGCAGAGAGCACAGAAGCAAATAAGCTAAATAAAGACTGACCTGCAAATACAAAAGCTGAATGAAGACGCAGCTAAAGATCTACAGCTTCTTCTGAAGTAATTTATAAGAAGGCTTTTTCATGGCTTTTAGATTACAAAGGAAATGATTAAACCAGTAGCTATATCTACATCAGGATTTCCCAGTGGCTCTAGCGGCCTTTTATTTTCAATGCATGCAACTATAGCAAAATAACTACAAGGCCTAAAATATGCATAGTCTTAAGTCTTAGAGAAGGACTTTGCTGCTGTTGTTCCTAAATTAAAGGCTGCAAAACCAGCACAGGCCTGAATTTTCTGAGATTTAAGAAATGAACATGTTCGACATGAAAATATTTCATTTTTCAGATGTGACATCTATCACTGGGGCTATCAGAATAACTGCAGGTATAACAAAAATACTGCAGGCCTTCAGCAGTGACAGTGCCACCACTTGCAAAGTATGAGTATTTTCACCTCAAATGGAAACAAATGCATTTATGTTTGCAATCAATCATGCTAAGGTAATGGTATGTAGAAAAACACTGCAGAAAATAAATTTGTCTTGAATTAGGACTTGTGAGTGTATAGAAAAAAATACAGTTTCATGGTAATGCAGAAGATTGAAAAAAAATTTAACTGCCATCACATTTACTAAGCATTATCTGTGTGAGGAATGAGTAAAGCAGGAATTTTGCAACAAAGAAAAGCAAGACATACTATTAACTATGTATCAGAATGCACATGCACAAAGGGGCTGAATTAAAATTACAAAAAAAATTATCCTGCAGTTTTCACATTCTAATTATTTATGCTGAAATAAAGTTTCTTAGAAAAGGCTTGTGCTTGCTCTCAGAAGAGTAAAAACAGAACACCACCACTCAATGTCACCTTACAGAGACTGCTCTGTGCAGGGAAGATGCAATTTCCTTGCAGATTACTACAGGAATTTGAATCAAACACTTTCATCTGCATAGCACAATGATTCTAAGCCAAAGAAATAACTCTCCAACGGCGTCCTCATGAGTGGGGTTGGATCCTTCAAACACCAGACAAGACATATTCCATTACAGGAGCATGCTAGTACTCAGCAGTGATGTAACATCACAAGCCTTATATCTGGCTTATTTCTGATAGCATAATATCTAGGATTCCCAGAAAAATAATTTTGTGGCTTATGAGTCACATGCAGGTCTCAAAAGGAGTCCAGTCTTACAGACACTGAGGACAAACACAGAGTGTTCATTTTGAGACACCATAATTAGGTGAAGAAAACATATCTGTCACAGGACACCTGAGGTTTATTCCAGTCCCAGCCAGTAAACAGTTTTGCATCAAACAAGCTCCTCATACAGGAAATCCTACCCATTAAATAGAAGGAAGAAAAGGAATACTTTAGCAGCGCAAATGATGGGATTGGCCCTTTCAAAATCCTTTTGGTTTGTGAAAAAAGGAGAATCAAAGGCAGATGTTGAGATTACACAACAATATCACATGCTCAGCTGTTTAATGGAGTAAAATATTGGGTTGCCAGTAAACCTGATACTACTCATGTGTGGAAGGCCACTCCTTTCTACATTTACTTTTCTCTTTGCTTCCTTGGACATTTTTTCTTGTCCAAGTTCTTTTTTTTTACAGTAAAATACTTTGGTCTGTATTTAAAATTTGCCCACATAGGCTGAAACGACTTGTTTTAAACACCGAGATGGCCAAGTGCAGAGAAAAAAATCTATCCAGACTTGGGGAGACACATTGCTCCTGGGCTTTCAATACTCTTAGTGCTTGTTTCTATACTTCATTCTGCAATAAGCTGACATACATGAACCCTGTGCTGTTATCATTTGATCAGGCAGAAATATAGAGCAGAAATTACTACTTTAATAAACCATGATCTGTCTAGCCCTGTAAAAAGAATACCAAAATGATATTACATCCCTGTAGTATAGAAGCAGAAAGAAGATTAAGCACATCCTCCACCTTTACAGAAACAGCATCACATGGCACTTGGATAAGCAGGAGGACGAACAGGTGCCTTTCACTCCACAGAGTGTGTTGGTGACACATTTTGTAATCCACTAGGTGCATATAAATAATAAGAATGATATGCGTCCTTCTCTCTTCTTAAGTGTAAAAGTTCAGATACATCCGACAAACTAGAACATTAAAAAAAGGGGTGATTTAACCACAGGAAAAACTTACCTCAGCTGTGGTGTGTTCCTCACTTCTGGAAAATTGCAAGTGAAAAGTAGATACTTTTTCTGACAGGACAGCCTCTAATTCAAGCCCCACTACTGAATATGAATTTGGAATCATTTTAGAAAAAACAGATAACATCTGTTGGATCTTTAAATGCGAGAAACACTGCTTTTTTGACAAAGTAACAAACTTATAGTAATGACAAGAACTGCAGGAAAGGAGGACAAATGTAGCAAGCACCTACAAAACATGGAAGCCTTCTACACAGGAGTTGTTTTTTTCATAGCTTTTTTTTATTTTGAGATATTAGCCATGTTATGAAGAAAAGTGCTGAACAATACAGAGTACTACTGCATTGATGATGCCTGTCCTCACCTGTCTCTTGTATGTTTCCAGCTGACTGCGTGCTGCGTTGGCCTTCCTTAGTTCTTCCTCCAAGCTCACGGTATTTTGCATATACATCGTATTCTTCTCTTCCAGAAGCTTCACTTGCCGCCGCAAATCACCCAGGTCTTCCAATTTCTTTTTGTATGACTCTACCTGGCTTTCTAATTTGGCTACTTTATCAGAAGAATGCCTGAAGGGACAGATTTATAACAAATTTGAACTCTGAAAACTAACAAAACTAACAGAATTTAAAACGCTTCCTGTTTTCTCTTAATGCAAAGACATTCTCAGACATCATGGGGAGGGCAATAAAGCAATCATATCCTCCTGTTACTAATGTTTTCACTTCTAAATGGACTGTTTTCTTCCCATAACTATTTCTCAAAACCAGGAGCTGCTGCTGAAGGCTCTTTTAGACCCTATACCCCCTCCTAATACAACTTTCTTATCTGTTTCCAACCTTAAAATAATAGCTAAAACAACCTCATTCCCACCCATTTCCTTTCAATTCTACATTATTTTCTGTCCTAAATTTTTCAAGGGTAAAGAAAAGTTTCTGCCATTCAATTCATTTTAATGATAACCAGGAATAAAATCATAAAGATCCCTCTGTTAGACAAATTGTACTTGGTGACACGGAAGTACCATAACAGTTTGGAACTTGATTCCTTTACAAAAAAAAAAAAAAAAAAAAAAAAAAGGAAAAAAGAAAAAGAAACACCAGGTTTCAGCTTTTCAGAGTTTTATCAATCCTCCTGCTGCACTGCCAAGATTACAATGGACCTCACGTCCCCAGTGACCTCTGCTACTGCTACTGTTCCCAGTTTCATTTTAGAATGAACCAATTCACACATCTAATTTTCTCTGAAATCGAGGGAATCTCCCACTGAATTAATGCGTTGGTTTATGGGACACTGAGGCAAGCCAGCTCTGTTTAATCCTCAGTGAGGTGCAGGGTGTATCTCTTGGGACAAGAAATTGCTCTTTGAAGCCATGCCACCCACATAGTTTATGCAGCTGGATGCATATCCTTATATTAATGACAGAAGGGATAAAGACAGATGGCTTTGGTAGAAGGCTGCTGGTGAATCAGGAATGGCAGTATTAAATAAGCCTTGCTGGAGAGAATGGGTAACTGTCCTGAATAACCCAAGGCAATAGATGCCAATACTGAAGGAATATGCTCCATAGTAAAACTGCCTGCCCCACCCTATAAATCCCTAGTATTATCAAATCAAAAAATAGTTTTCATTGCTAAAATCCAGTGGGAATGAGAGCTGCATGACAATATTACATGATAAACCAAACGCACCACCGTAAGTCCAAGCAATGCAAACCCAGGAAAGGAAACGGCCTAGTTTCCTGATGAGAACAGATGCCTAGGACATAATGAAGGTGAATACTGCATACTCAAAGAGACCAGTAAGTGCCCTGTTATAATCATACGTTGGTGCAGAATTATTAAGTTTACCAAGAGTTAATGATTAGATACAAAATAAGCAACTATTTTACTCAAGCAGGACTGTGTGCTGGTCAGTGTACCTAAACTAGAGGATCCAAAGAATCTTGGCATTAAAAGTGTTTAATACTTAAATTATTTAAACAAAAGAGAATGCAGATTAAGTACACAAATCATACAGATTAAAAGGCAGTAGATAAAATTAGTGGAATAAAATCTACCTGAGTACATCTATCTCATCCTTCAAAGACTGAGCCTCTTCTGCCAGTGTAGTAAGCTCTTCTGTTTGTTGCCTCAATTCTGCAATTTCCTTCTCCAGCTCCTCACAGCGTATTCGATAGTCATCTTTGGCAGCTTCTAATCTGTAGGAATTGAAAAGAAACCACAGGAAATAATTTCTCATCCTGAGCCACAGTTACCTTTCTGCACCATCATCTCCTCTAAGAACACATGACATGGCCTCCTGCTGCAGTGAAGGAAAACAACAACCCAATGTGCTTATTCAAAATGTAAAAGTAAATTGGCTTTATCAATGCCCCCAATTAATATCAGTCTTTCTGTTTGAAAATTCACAAGGTAATATATGTTCTCATAAAGACAAAACCTGAGGTTTCTTTCTATAACAGCAGTTTTTCACAAGGGAAGCTCAAGGAGAAATTTTAATCTTTCTTCATCTTTGGACATCCAGAGTTTGAACATGTCACCTTTATTCTAAGATTCTGTTCAGCTGTACAACTCATCTACCTCCAACAATATTGACCTGATTGTTAAATGTTATAAATGCCATAGACCTCTCATTGAAGGGGCTTTATTTAATAACTCATAATGAACCTGTGCATGCCCAGTACATCTGGAGAACCAGGCTATCTAGTTAGCAAATAAAGAACTCTGACCAAAGTTGCCGAACTTCTTGCACACACTGTGCATAGGCAAAGTGCTATTGACTTGGCAGTGAATAAAGAGAATAATAGAAACTTTTTCAAACAGAGAAGTACACAACCCGGAACAGAAAGTTCTACTGGGATTTTGTTCTGAAATTAAAGCTAAAACAACCCAGGATATGAGATAAGGGTATGAGGAAAAAGAAAAGTCAAGGAGTCCAAAAAAGAATGCCCAAGAATGGAGGCAAGAGAAAATCTCTAAGGCACCCAGAAACCAGAAACAATGAAGATTTGGATCCTGACAGACCAGAACAGTCAAAGAACAAATATGCAAGACTAGGAGGAAAAGCAGTGTACCGCACTAGGCACCAGGTAAGCTGTGCGTATGTCCTGCTTGACTGGGTAGAGTTGGAAGCAATTACCATTAGAAGCCACATAATATGAAGACTGGGGAAGGATGTAATGGAGACTGGGAATGAGTCTCACATATGAAAACCGTTTAGAATGACCTTCAGAACCCAAAACTACAGTAAAAGGCAGTGCAGATATTGAATATGGGGACAAAATCTGTTCGAACAGTAATTGATACCAGACTCAAGTAGGAATCACTGCAGAGCATGGAGATGAATCAGAAGAGATAAAAGGGGATATTATAATTATTTTATTCCTTTACACGGTAGACGTATAAAAAGAAGAAATCCAGACACTAGTTGCTGTGAAAGAGAAACACCAAATGTTTTTCAAGGAACTGATGGGAGATGATATGTCAGAATAAGCAGGAAAGAGGCTTAGCAAAAGGAATTGAAAAAATGGTAAAACGGACAAAAAAAAGGAAAGTAATGTGGCATATATTGTAAGAATTGGAAAAAGATCATGAGAAGAAGACAGAAAAAGAAAAACTGGCATTGTAAAGAAAGAAATACCATAATTTCACTCACAAAGGAGAGGGAAAGACGGCAAAGAGAATGAAAAGGTTATGGTGAAGTGAACCAGCTTTCTTCAGCAGAATAGGCTTACACAGCCTGAAAGCAACAATCAAGACGACCAGGAAGGATCTTTAAAGAGGAACTGTATTTTCTACATAAATTGCAGAACTCATACATATATGATCTCCATCTTTCATCATCTGAAATTTGTTTTCAAGTTCAGAGGAGAACATGTTTTGCTATGTAATATGGTGACATCAGCAGTACAGCCTGTGGCAAACTTTCATCTAGGAATTACTAGACTTTAAAAATACAATCAGAAAAATTTGCATAAAGGAAAATATGCTACTTTTCATTCTCACTGATATATGGGTGAAATATGGGTGAAATGACCAAACCCAAACAATCAAAGTAACTCACAGCAGAGTGACATATTAAGCACTTCAGCACTAAGAAACTGTGCTTTTTTTAATGCTAGAACTTGTAAAGAGTGAAATTATAATGTATACATCACTTTAAAAACTGTACTACTATGGTTATACACCATCCATTATAGTAATTCACATTGTCAGCAGAACCAGAAGTATTTGAATCGCCTCTATTGCCAGCTACAAACAAACAACCTAAACAAGTGTAGCTTTTCTACCTGAATGTTTCCTCTTGGAGCTGTTCTAATTGTGTCTGCAGCTGCAGGTGTCTACGACCTGCAGGACTGTTAGGATCTTCAATGGAATCAGATTGATTTAAACGTTCCATCAAAATCTGGTTCTCGGCAAGCAGGCTGCTCTTCTCCTCTTGGAGGGCTGCAACCTGTTGTAACAAAAGTATGAACTGGAATAATTAACCTACCCAGGAACAGAAAGTAGCATTTATTCATGTTCATAATGAAGCAACGACCCCACAAAGAGAAATATTCAGGCCTCATAAACCACATTTCACAAGAACACACTGTATCATTTAATTGGTATTCAATTGCTACGCGATGTAACCAACATTTTGCAACATTAGGGGCAGAATTACAACTCCGGAAACATAATTATTCTTTCAGATATTTCACACAAGCACTTAAAGAAAAAGTCTGTTATGACAGAATATAATTTCATTGTAATAAAAACTGCATACTTTCCCTACAAACAAATAAAACTAGCTCTCCACAGTAAAGGCCATCTGCAAGCAGGCCTGAAATAGGAACACAGTCCTGAAGACAGCTCAGTTTCCACTGACACTGTAAAAACAGGTAGTAGTGCAAAGAACCCAAAGTGCTCCAAGACCTGAAACATGGGTTCATACATTAACCACGAAGAATGAAGATCAGCTTCATTAATTCCAACAGTTACTGAACTATAAGAAACCTGAATTGATATTTCAAAGAAGGGTTGCAATAGCAATGCCTTTCAGGGCTCCCCCTTCACACTCCTCATGTCTTCCAGATCAGTACTGATTTATTTACAGTAAGACTTAGTCTAAACCCATACACGTTTAATGGTCTACAGCAACATCTGACTGGGATTTAACTATTAACTGGAACTGTTAGATCACCAGAACTTTTATTAGTTCTCTATGGTAAAATTTTACCACACAGCTCAAATCCTTCCTAAGTGAATGAAGTTTTGCTACCATGAATCATAACGCTGGTAACATGATAACAGGATAAGAAAACAATTACATTCCTTCTGCTAGCACAACTGAAAACAAAACAACTACTCTGTCATTTTCTAAAAATTATGTTTCAATACACTAGTACTTATTTTCAGCCATGTACTGCTTAACACATTGTTTCTCCACTTCAAAATTGATACTAAGTAGCAAACTTACCTGCATATCTAACTCATGACATCTCTGGGCAATTTCTTCTTTTGTTGCAAGTGCTTCATTTAATTCTTCTGTAGTTTTCTTCAGCTACCATAAACAAGAAATGTTAACATTTTCAACCCTCTCTTTGATCCATTAAAAATATTCTGAACTACATGTCTGTAAAATAATTTTTACATTTACGTGATTTTTTTTTTAAGTGAGCAATTCTGCTCATACAAAGAAAAGAAGAAGCAGATGTGAATAGTGTTTATGTGTATCAGTAAAAAGCAAATGTACCTAAAAGTAGTTTTTGCTCTTACATTAGAATTATCACATCTACTCTATAAATTGAGTCAAAAACTCTAGGAGAAATTAGATCTGAAGAAATCACCAAATCTCTACACTGAAAAAAACTGTCAACACCACTTTTCTTTACAGACACAAAGACTGCATAATTTCAATTTTCAATCTACATGTGAAATACAGAAAGGACTGGAAGGTGGAATACAGGGAATGGACAATTAGGGCAAAATCCCTCTAGTCACTGGAAGCTACTTGTAGTGCACAATAAACTATTATGTGATAGAGTAGCCTACCCTTCCAAAAAGGAACACTGAACCTTATAAGCACTGGGAAATATTCTGATGCCTCCCTTCAAAGGCTTAATGCTTAAAGATATGTATCTCACTGGTTTGCAAATGAATGCAGTTAAGATAACAAAGAAAACATAGCTACAAGAAAAGTGGTCTGATAAAACAGGTGCATGCATGCTATGTATACAGATACAGATATATCTGTACTATTTCATATGATTAAGTTTAAATGGGCTTTCTCAAACAGTATCATTATACCTTGCATTTGCAAGTTTATTTCTTATAGGCCTGTTTATATACAAAGACTTAATTTCGTCTGCAAGAATTTACATATTTCTTCAGAGAAAGCATAATGGATGAATACAGTGAGCACCACTGTACTATTCTTCTTCTCAATTGGAAAAAAATTCTGAGGCAGTATGATAGTGTTAAGCATGAGGATAAACTAGTAAAAAAAATCCGGTTTGTATATTTTTTAGATATATCAGACTGAGAAGGATTTGAAAACCTCTCTTCTATTTTGCAGCAACTTTTCTATATCCTTTAAATGCACAATAGCAGCAAAACTCAATTTATAAAGCAAAAGGACTTGAAATACTAAAATCCACAACATCTTTTAATGATTAAAAAAGAAAAAGACAGAGGTCTTATTATGGCCCCTGACGTGCTTTGATTGAAGGAAAAGAAACATCTAATCTTAGATACCTGCCGATCAAGGTCAACGTAAGCATCATTTCCAACAGAGACTGGAGACTCTTTACTCATCAACTGCAATTAGATTACACTGGATTAGAAAAAGCGAAGTTTTATTTTTATATTAAAGCCTAAGTTTCAATGAAATACCAAGCTGATTTTCACTTCTGGGAGCTTTAATCTGAATTAAATTGAAAGTTTTTAACTTCATTTTTATACATGACATATTCAGAAGCAATAAAGAACAATAAATCTTCAAAATTTGTAATATTTAAAGTTCTATAAAAGAAACCTTACATCATCTCTTCGTCTTTTGACAATGCACATTCTTTGTCTATGATAAGCCTACAGAACATCCCACTAAAATCTTTATTGCAGTGGCATTGGAATGATAGTAGATATCAACACATCATGCAAGACCTATCTTTAATTTTCCTCTGTTAGTGAGTGGCTTTTTCATATTTCCATTACCTGGACTGATTTATTTATCTCATTCAACCCCAGGACATATCTATCTCAACTACTAGTACAAAACAAAGGTGATAAAAATTCTGTTCTGGAGTTGTCTGTGATTTTCAACCTTAAAAAGTAATTCTGTACAGTGCATTCCTGAAATGAGTATTACAATTCCTTGTGTACTATTTCAGTGCAGGAATAGCTGATAGTGGTTTTGGCCTAGAATATTAAAAAAAAAAACCAACAAAAAAAACAAACAAAACAAAAAAAAAAAAACAAAAACAAAACAAAAAAAAACAACTCCAGCCAAACTCTCAACACAAACCCTCAAGTCCTACAAAACCAACTGAAGTATTTATAAAAAGAAAGAAAAAACTGATAAATAAGTTTTCTTATAGTAACCTAATGATCAGTGGCACTGGTTGGTAAAAGTGAAACCAAATGCAGCAAAAGTTCTAGCTTAGCAACCTTCTCCCACACAGCTCAAGCAAACATAATAAGGTTTACTAAAAGTTTTAAGACAAAAACAGGAGGAGTATTGCAAATTATAAATACACTGTAACTAATTCAAGAGGCATCATTACACAACTGGTGGTTTCTGTCCAAACAAGAATATTCTAGGAGCCCTCCAATGATGCAATTCATAAAAGTTACAATTAAAAAGGCCCTATCCTAACCAAAATCAGGACAAGATTTCTTCCCTGGAATCTCCTGTCTAGCCTGGTAACTCTCAAGAGAGACAGTATTTCCTTTATTCCTTCTAGAAATCAGTGCTTTTGTACTGTTTTCCTTAGCAAGGTCTTTTGGGATACACTGCACAGAGCCTTCACTTCTCAGTCCTGTTTATATCACTGTGCACAAGTGAAAAATCTGTTTAACATTTACATAATTCAAATACTTACACTTATATTTCTCTCACTTTCCCCATTTCCTTAATTAGGATTTAGCTGCATAATTTAGATTAATCTATTTCTCCTCAGCAGTCCTCCTCAGACCCTGACAATATTTGCCAAATCTCTTCCATTTTCTTTTACATCTCTATAATAACAAACTACTCCACGAAGAAGCATTCAGTGGGCTTGATGCCCACACTCTGCAAGAATAATTAGGAAGTCCCAAGCCTCAGAGCTGTCCCCTGAAAAACGAAACCGTATCTTTTTCATTGCCATATATAATGGTATTACAAACTTGTCTTCAATTTAGGAACCTGTATTCTAAGCTGATTATCATTTAAACAAAACCTCCCACTCCCTCCCTGCTCTGTGATGTTCATACACACTTGGAATACTGCATTTCACCAGCTTTTCCAGATGGCTAACAGGGATATCCCGTATTAGCCAAATACTGAACTCCTCTCACTATTTCATATTCCACAATGCTGTTCACAAACACACTTGAGACACATGTAATCACACACACACAGGTAAGTCCCACGAGCTAAGTCAGTGTTTTTCAACAGGAAGGTCCCCTGCCTGCAAAGGTGTACAACAACATGTCCCTAACAACCACCACTCCTTCCAGGCCCTAACACAACTTCCTCTTTGAAAAACCAGCTCAACAGGCCTGTCCAAGACTTAAGAGTAAAAGGAATACAACTGACCACATAACCCACTAGAGGCCACTGTGGTGTCATTGCTTTCTATTATTAGCCATGCCATTTCTCCCAAAACATCCTGTCCTTGAGAACTCTTAGCAGAAATGTCCAGAAAAAAGGACATTATCTGGAATAGGATGAAGTACTGGAGATATATAGTCTTGGTGTACCATGAACGCACACACTGCATGTGTGAATTTCACTCCATGGAGGGTACATTAAGAATGTCATGGGGAAATGTGAATGAGGTACCACGGGCAAGAGCCACAGATACATGTGCAGATGTATCTCACAGGACTCAGTGCAGTAGAAAGCACCTTGCAATTGGATGGTCTGTGGTATGTACAGTGGAAAAGCTGAAGGCGAAATTTATGGGATTGTTTTGTGTCCAGCAACACAATCAGACAAAGAACGAGATTGCTAGACAACTAAAAAGGAACACAGGAATCCAACTTCTGGTCATCAGTTAACAATAAAATAATTTTAAGAAGTGAGATGTAACAGTCGAATTATCATGGCAAAGGAATGCTTCCATCTTTTCCCTACATATCTCCCCACATATTGTAAATATTTTATGCAAGAAAATGTCTTGGCCACGCTCTGCTTCAGGACTGCCTGTACACAGCTTCTCCCCACTGAGAAGCAAAAACTTTACCATAAATAGCACAGCCAATAGAGCATACAACTCCACTCACCTACCCAAACTTCTCTCTCTTCAGTAAGATCTTTTGAAAATTTCAAGAAAACTTTTACTGAATGCTATGTTTTAAGATCCCATACAGATAGGTATATCAACTTGAAACACATACTACACTTTCCATCCACCTAAAAAATATAAGATAAGAGGTTCACCCAGTTTCCCCTATTCTTGGCTTTGTTTCTGGTCAATCAGCATTCTCTGATATTACTGAAATTTAGAGTTGCAAAATGCTCATTTAATCAGTTACCTGCTCAATGCCACATCGACTCTTTCTGCATTATTTATTACTAATCATACAATACTAGTAGGTTGTTAATAATTTTAAAGCAAATTTCCATATTGATTTCTTCTATGTATTTCCTTTACTTAAAAGCTCGGAGTCAGAAAAGTTCATGAAATACTGACGTAATTTCAGAGCTTCATATGCAACCTGCAGCCGTGATATTAGAGTATGCAGTCTTGGGAGGTATGGATCAACGGCAATACTTTTGAGTTTAGAGGGGCAAACTTCATTTCAATTATATTTCGAATGAGTCAAGATAATAAAAAGCAGAAGGAAATGGCCTTCTCGTTTTCCCTTGACATCTGTAAGTTTTCTTCAGAACCAGCCTACAAAGGGAATAAAGGTTTACCTTCACAGTTTTGCAGCACTGGAACTGATTTTCAATTCCAAACTCATTATTTAGTCTAAGAATAGTATAATCAACTATTTTCACACATATCTTTAAAGGAGGATATGTGCAGAGATTATAAAAAGAAAAAATACTAAAAATGTGCTTGCAAATAGAAGCAATTGCATTAGGCCTCTACAGGAGAAAGAAAAGCCTGCTTAAGAGCTTCCCAGAGTGAAATAAATTAACAACTAGCATTTACAGGCTTGTTCTTTTTCTGGTTTATTTTGCATAGAAGTGAGTCTGGATTTTAAATGGTGCAATTATCGGGACAACATGACAATTCTTACAGTTATTTGTGTAGTTTTGTAAGAAGTAGCTGTCATTCCCTGTTAATCCTTTACATCTATATTTTTTCATGCTCATAGCTTCGGTATGATATATTACATAATACCTGTAGGTCTGCTAATCCTCTATAATTAAAACCTTCACTTTTTAACTGCTTTGACTGTAAAATGTGAACAAGCTGTGTTGTCATGGATACATGAAGATTAGGGAAGGGGTAAAACTATCACAAAACCTGCATGCATGAATAACCTGAATTATGAAAGCTTTTTTCCCCTGCACATGATTTTGCAAACACAGTTGCTCTATTTAGTCGATGATTTTAAAATCCAAAACACTTGCTTTATCTGAAATGCTTCTTGTACATTTAATAATACTGTATAAGCTCACGTAAGTGCCCACAAAGCATTATCAAAACCTAGCTTCTGTACTCACGTTCTTTTTCTTTCTTAGAACATCTTTATGTTAGTTTTTAAGAGTCATGGCTATATTTGACACTGCATATCCTTTAAAGCAGCTGGACTTTCTTCTTCCTCCATTTGATACCCACTCTACCTCCACTCTATCTATTGATAGACCAAATAAAATACTTTTATATCATTTCCTAACTTTTCAAAAAATTATTTTACTTCAGACAAGATAAATCTTTAAACAATCAGGACAAAATAGAGGAGAGAAAAAACCCACAAAATCAAAAAGTAGAAGTAACACCATTGGTGTTATTCTCAACTTGACCTGTATAGAGAGCTGCTAAGTGATCCAATTTAGAGATGTTCTAAACAGCAAAGGCAAACAATTTATTTACCTCAGCTACCACCTTCATCAACAATGAACTTAGGCATATTTTAAACACTTAAATAAGTGAAGAAAAGAAATTATGAAGAACCACAAGTTAATAAAAAATTAAATAACTGAATAAAACTTAGCATATAAAATGCTGCTTCTTCCATTGAAACATCAGCTTCTTCATAAAAAAAAAAAAAAAAAGAGAAAACTTGTTCTACTGTGCCTCATGAAATAATTCCATGAGTAAGATGATTTACCATAACCAAAGAAGCATCAAAAGATTTGTATGTGCTCAGCTGAAACAGAAAAATGAATTACATAATACACCAGTAAAGCTAAGAGAGGTCTTCTGACATACCTACTTTTGAAAACTACCTGCAATGTCAAATGCTTTGAAATGTTTGGATTAGGCGACATACCAACTTTTCAAATATCCATATATAGCTAATTTCCTTCATATTGCTTTTTCTAAGTCACTTGAATTCTAAGAGCTGCTGTGAGTCTAAGAAATAGAAAAACCTCCTTACAAAATCTCAGAAACTTTCACCCCTTTAAAGACTCTTCCCTTATCAATCTGTGCTGGCTATGACCTAACTCCCAGAATAACCTCCATAATTTTGCCAGCCACTGAAGTGAGACAGGCCTCAAACTGATAGCGTCGTCCTTCTTTCTCTTCTTGAAAACTGGAATAATATTTGCTAGCTTCCATCTGACTGGGACCTCTCCAAACTCCAAGTCCATTGAAAAATAATGGGAGAGAAGCCTTGTCTCAAAGTCTGAGACACCTTCCCGCCTCTTCATTAAGCACTTGACATACTCCTCATTTGGTCCTGAAATGCCTTCAATTTCTAAGCAGCTTGGCAAGTAGCATTAAAATGACTTAAAACTGTGCCAGTAGCTGAATAGTAAGCTTTCTGATTCACTGAATTTTAAAAATCTGTTCCAGAAGAACATACTGTTACCCTGTGATTTCTTCCTACTTCTGCTCATCATGTCAGAAAAAGGGCACAAACACTGAAGAAGTTCAAAGTTTACCCATCAAATGCTGAATATTGTTGGCTGCTTCAAGTCTAACTATTTTATCAAATAAAGGAGACCTTTATAAAAATCAAATAGATTTTCAACATAAGGAAGATGAAAGAAGGTTTTCTATTTCAAGGTGGTGCAAAAGACAGCGATGCTGCAATTTGGGTTTAATAAAAAACACTAGAAAAATCCACCAAAACACGCATATTACAGTTACAAAGCTTACAAAAAAGTAAAATATACCAAAACTCCAGCAAACTGGTGCTTGGCAGCACTGACTGGAAGATGATTTAGACAATGATTCTTTTGATGCTCATTTCAAAAATCCTCTCTGCTATGTTATAGACAGCAGTCCACACACAAACAACAGAATGTATGACTGTAGGGATACAGCACTGCTCAAACTGATGACTGTGGACAGATTACCCTGTAGGCTCACTGACATTTCTTGCTCTATGCAGACATTACAGAGATGAGAAACTGCTCTAAAGCTCAATGCGGAGTTTAGTGTCTCTTGTTCAGGTTCAGAAGAAACGGAATTACTTGTGGTTTCCTGTCTTCCCTAGGGAGTGGCATGCCTTGCAGTAAACACCTATAGACCGATGGGCATTTCTCTTATAGGCACTTTGGACTTCTTTTAAGTCATAGGGGGATTTCAGTGGCTAACACTGTGGTTTTGATTTACCAAAGAACAGCACTTCTACAAAATGCACTGCAGTATACTCACTGACTTGCATTATTCATATATGTTCATGTTACATATCGTTACCCCACTCATAACACTACAGCTGACAAAACAACACTGTTACCCAATTCTCTCTTTTCACTTGTCTACTAAATTAAAAAAATAAAATTAACAGTTTATGAAATTTTGCAGTTTCAAGGTACAAATTTTGACAAAATTACACAGTAATTGGTTATCCATGTAAAATCTATCTAGTGCACTTCAGGATTCACAGGGTGGGAAAAGAAAAGGAAAGGGAACCCAGTATCAAAAATATCTAGAAGTTTCAGTCTTCTAGATTTAAAGAAAAGTGGGATATTAAACCAGAGTTCCTTGACATGAAGCAAGACTTTTTTAAGGAAAAATAAGCTATTTTCCACCGTAAAATGGCAAAATCTATGCCCCTTATTTTCTTTACTTCCAACTAAGCTTTTCCTAAGTAGGAAAAGGCATACTACTGCAAAATAATGAAAGACTGAACTTCTACACACTATGGGCATCCCAACATACCTCCTGAATGGCTGTCATGACAACATGTTGAACTGATTCTTCCATCATCATTATGGTCTGGATGTACTCTGAAAATAAAAGCATTCTGAAATGTCAATGCTGAAACTCAAGTCATAGAGGTAAGATCAGAAGCTGCATCCTCCCTAAAAAATGACTAGATGCCATGGGTGACAACCCAACAAATTCAACAAGATTATATCACAAGCCTGTTCAGACACAAATCCAGGCTTCTTTGAATTCTACAACAATGAAAAAGCTTTTTTCCTCCCCTGTCATTTCACACTTCTGAAACAACTACTTTTATCCTTTTCTCACTTTGTTCCCAAACTGTCAGGTTCTTGAAGTAAATGATCCATGCATAGGTGGTCCTTTTCTGTAAGTGTAACAATAACAGCCTGCCTTTCTACAGAATTCTCATTTCAAACCATTTTCACGTTCATTTTTGGTGTTTGTTCTTATTTTTGTACTACATCACAAATTAAGTCCCCTCCACTTTTAAAGTTCTCAGCTATGAATACATGTGAGTATAAGGGACACAAGAATAAGATGTATATCCCACTTGAAAATGACAAATAGTCATCAAAAGATAATTTTATATAAAGTAGAGATGACAAGAGATTTGATAAACCAGAGCTATTTATGTACTTGTGGAAAAACATTACTTCAATTTTAATTAATAGAATGACCAGACCATTTCCTGGTTAAGAGAACAGAAGTAATTTCAGAAGGAGAAACTAAAGTGATTTAGTCACCTAAGAAAATTGTAAAGGGGAAACTAGCTGTAAAATTAAGATGCACCAAGCAAGAGGAAGACAAAAGGCCTGAAATCTTGGCAGCCATCAAACTCAAAATGAGCTAAATCTGGAAGACACACGTATTTGATGCAACTGTAACATAAATACAGTAAAAAAAGTCTTCTTTTCCAACACATCTATTTTTCCCACACATGACTACGTTTCCTGTTCCAAGTATTTAGAATAAACATTTGCATTTGCCATTACCTTAATCTGGCTTGAATTAAGTGTAATTTAAGGTATCGGGGTAATAATAAAGAGCCTGAACCCAAGGCAAATTTAGAACATGAGATGAACCACACTTTAACAATCATCTCCATTGTCCATCACATCCTCTCTGGCATCTCCAAGAAAGATGAATGGGTCTCTATGGTACTTGTGCATGTCAGAATTAGTCAGTGTCATGGAGCAGAGAGGCGGGAGTCTCCTTAAGGGACTGCTGAAGTGGGATTCAAGTATCTTGCAACGGGCCTGAAATGACTTTTTGGATCACCTTGTCGTGCTCCATCTTCAGCTGTTGCCTAAAAGGGCATGGTTGCCAGCATTATTTTTTCCTATTTGCCAATGCCCCGGAAACATCTCAGAAACTACAGTACCCCACATCACACCAGACTTATCTTCAGACCAAGCACCAGTCATACTGACGGCTTTGGGCCATGTAGTAAGATGATGCCTGGAATGTATCTCTGCAATCAAAAGTCATGCTGAATAATGCAATAATTACTCTTTTCCATTCTTAACTATCCTGATCTACCTCATAAATGGCTAAAAGGTGTGCCCAAGAACTTTTTCTCTGTAGACTGATTTTTCAGCTCAGCAAAGCAAAACTGAAAATATGGATGTTGGAAGTAAATTCAATTCTGGTCTGAGTCTCCAAAAGTAGTGAAGCTTACGCTAAAAAACAGTTACTATCTATACAACAAAATAATGTCATCATTATAAAAAAAAATCCCAATCTGTTTCTGACAGAAATCCAAGAAATATAATTTTTCACCTTAGTAGTTGTACAATAACTAAGAACACATGTTTTCGAAATTTATTACCTTGCTTCTGTTCACAGTTCACAGCACATCCCAAAATAAGCTGAAGCATTCTCCCAAGCTCCGCAGCATCAGCATGCTCTCCAATCAGGTTAACATCAGGAAGAGTGAAGTCATTTATTTGCTGCCCTAGAATCTGCATAAAGACAAAGTACTACATGGTTGTATCACTGCACATATACATATCCATTTATTTCATACAAAGACGATTCAGAACCAATAACAGCAATTCACTCGTACTTTACCACAGTTTTGAATACACCTTCAAAACAAACTAAATTGCCTAACATCCCACTACAAAACCATACTATTTGTTACAAATGATATTTGTGAAAAGACAAACACGACTGTCTCAAATCACAAGCAACTATTAGATAAAGACTTATCCAGTGTTACCCAGAATCTAAGATTCTCTCTCTTCAGATAAGAAAGCTAACAAAAGCAGGCCTCCACATGGGTAATTAATTTTTATAAAGAATTCCATTAAAAACATCCAACTAAAAACACCTCCTGTAGCAGAAGATATTGCACACAAATCTGGCATTTCTTAAAACTACAAAGTCAGAAAATTAAAATGTTTCACCTATATAGTACATATATCTAACACCAACAGGTGACAAGTACAAGACAGCAATAAAACTCAGATCATTAGACCTCATACTTTTAGCAAATATAAGGAAATCTGGCAAGTCTTACAGCTAAGAAAGCTGTTCCATGGAAGAAGATCTGAGGTAGTAGTACAATGATATGTAATTAAACAGCCCACATGCAGAAAGAAAGAAAGAAAAAACCCCGCAAAACAAAAGCCCATGTGACTCGCAATTAGTGTTATCTGATTTATCATTAAAGACATTAAGGATTAATGACTGTCAGGAGAAGGAACTAGACAATTCTGCTAAATTGCTCTTTACTGAACAGAGGGTTGAAAACATGAATATGAAATTTGGAATTAAACACATCTCTGACACATTAATTGCAGATAGAAACTAACTTCTTAAACAGAGTGCAATAAGGAAACAATGACTGTATGGAGGGAATCAGTCATGTGTTTTTGCTGCATGCTCCTTTTTGTGCAATTCCCAAGAAAAACAGAAATCAGGTTAAGGCATTTACAAAAAACATAGCATATAGGAAGAATACAAAGAAAACAAGCCATTCTAACGTTTACTAGTGTTAGGCTTTGTGGAAGTGTTGTGGTTTTGTTCTGCGCACGTATGTAATGTTTTGTGTTGAGGAATGGTAGGATTTTAAGCAGTTTCCTCAAAGAATTAACTTCAATACTACTAAAAATCTCTGTATACTTTAAAGGACCCAGATTCACTCTTGTTGGATAAGACTTCCTATAGGTCAAAAGAATTCTGTGAATGCATCAACCACAATAGAAAATATTACCATTGTATACAGACTGAAGTAGTAGAAAATACAATATTTTTAAATTCTGATATGCATTTATATATTGATCTGTAGTTCCTGAATTTCTTTCAAATACAATGCTGGGTTTAAGTTAGCAATACTACAGTGACTTCATAGTCACTGGCAATAAAACTCCTGTTGAGGAAAGCTGAGGGGAAGAGGTAAATTGGCAGGCACTAGGAATAAACCAAGGATGTGAAGGTGTGAACAGAATTTGAAATGAACAGGAGAAAAAAATGAATTTTAAAAAAATGAACCAAAAAAACCCATCAAAAGCCCTGAAAGAAATATGAAAATTAAGGATAAACTCTACAATAACGGTCTTGAGATGAAAAAGAGCGTTTAACCCATTTTCAAAAGACAAAAATATTATACATTTACAAAAAAAAATTTAGAAGTTTCAGTTCCAGAGCAGCAGAGGTCTGCAGCAAGATAAACTGAAGCAGAACAAAGCATGAAAGCTATAGATAATTAACTCAGGCTTGTTGTTCTTCTATACTTTAATGGACAAAGATAGCATTTGGACAAATTTGGCATTTTTACTGATTGTTCCTCTGAACGTGATATAGATTTCTGAATTTTTGAGGATTCAAAGGCTTTTAGCTACATCAGGTAAAATCCACATATCAATAATTTCGTAGCTGGGGAGGACATAACATTGAGGAAAACATAAGCAGAATTCATTAGTAGAATCCAGATTTCCTCCACTATCACCCCCAGCATTGCCTCGGTAGGAAAAATACCAACCTAAACCAAAATCCTGTCAGATTTATAAATGTGCATTACCTTTACAGAAATTAAGCAACTTGAAACCACTCAGAACTTGCCTAATAGTAAAGCCTTTACACCAGAGACTTAATCATCATACATACTAACCAACCAAAAAGAATCTTGCATCACTCAGTCTTAGTAATATTAATTTTCCAAAACAAAAACCTGATCTGTTTCTTTTTAGTGTTTCCAGTCATGAGCAGCTTGCTTAATCATCAGTTTTCAACATTTATTTAAACATGGATACCTAATCACTTACTGAAGATGACCACCTAAGAATAAATTTTTCTTTCTGAAATATTTCAATTTATTAAGAAATAACCTAATCTCTAGAGTATTTATGAGAAGACACCATTTTGAAACAAGTAATGTCTAGAACATGCATACTCTGGATTTTGTGCTGCTGCCTGTACAGATTAATTTGTCTCAAACATCACTGAAAGCATATTTCAGCTGATAAATCATCACTGAAAGAAAAAATATTGTCTCGTCTGGAGTAATTAAGTACTGAGTTTGCTCAAAATAAAAGAGAATGACAAGAGCTGAGTCCAATACCCCTGAATTAAAATATTTAATTTAAAATCTTAATGTGGGGAGAGACTAGAAATGGTCTTTACTCACTCTCCTCAAGAGAAAAATTGGGAAAAACGCACATTTCAGCTGCAGAGGCGGAAGGAAAAAAATCAGACATAAGTACATTACAGTACATCAGACACAAAGCCCACCATCAGAACACAGTCAGAAGAGCCATCTAATCTTAACATGAGAAAATTTGCATATGAGGCTTCCCTGGAACCCCTGAGTAAAGCAGGTGAGAAGTTTTAAAGAAGGCCAAGACTAGGGAATAGGCCATGGCATCACTATATACGCCAAAATGTTTGCAAGAAAATGTCAGAACTTAACCTGCAGAATACAGTTTATCTTCAACAGGTTAACTGAAATACGTAACTCAAAAGGCAAGTGGATGCGGATTAGTTCAAATGGTTCTTACCTCATGGTTGTAATCCAGTATTCCTTTTAAAATTTTCTTCAGGTTGCTTACCTATTTGACAAGGAGGAGGAAATACAATAAATACAGGGAATATTTTACAGAGAATTGATCATAAAGTGGGTAATCACAGAAGAATCACACAAAAGAAGGATATAATTACATCTATTTACCCGCAGCTAAATTTCGAATCATGAAAGTTTATCAAAGAGGCCCTTATGATCAGACTTCCAGATGTAATCACGAATCTTTATTAATTCACAGAACCGATTTAAATTTATGAAAAATGTAACATTGTCTTGGATAGGCAATAAATCAGGTCCTACAGCAATGAATGTTTTTAGATATTTGTTTCTCTTACGATTATCTTTGCATCCAGAAGTTGAAACATTCTTTTCCTCCTTCCTTCTCTTGAAGTATCCTAGTACTCTACTGTCTGCACAGATAAACCTCTTCTTCCAAACCAAAACCAGCTACTGCTCAATATCATCTTTTATTCCTAACCCATATAACTTTAATTTGTTATTTTTCTCATTAATTATTCCTCTTAGCTCTTTCATTTTTGTCCTTGTCATTCTCCCTCCTCCCCCTTCCCTGTTTTTATAAATAAACGTCTGTCTTACAGTATCTGGCAAAATTCACATTTCTCTGTGATGACTTCACTGCTATACAAAGGTAGCTTCTGTTCACTCACATAACCAATGGCACCAGTTAAGTATCTCGTACTATACAGAATGTATGCCACATATCTCTAGTACTGACTATTGCTCCCTTCCCAGCAAAAATCCATTTGCATCAAGTCTCTGAAAATACTGTGTTTAAAATTATAAAAATGCCCGTGGGTCTCACAGGTGAAATTCAGACAAAAAAAAAGAATCTTTGCTGAAAGTAACTGCTAGAGATTACCACCAATTACTGTTCAAATATTTTAAGAAAAGAATTTAGACAATAGAAGCAGTGCACTATTTCCTGGGACAGAGGAGTGGCTAAGGGGAGCTGGAGGTGTTTAGCCTGGAGAAAAGGAGGCTCAGGGGTAACCTTATCACTCTTTACAACTCCCTGAAAGGAGTGTGTAGCCAGGTCAGCCTCTTCTCCGAGGTAACAAGAGATGGGATAAGAGAAAATGGCCTCAAGTTTTGCCAGAAGGAGTTTAGACTGGGTATCAGGAAACATCCCTTTATCAGAAAGGGTTATCAAGCATCATAACAGGCTACCCAGGATATGACTGAGTCACCTTCCCTGTGGTGTGCAAAGAGCTGTGTAGATATGGTACATTGGAACATGACTTACTGGTAGACTTGACAGTTTATGGTTGTATTCTATGATCTTAGGGATCTTCACCAATCCAAATGATTGTTTAAACTGAAGTTTAAACAGGATCTGCAAAGACTAAAACTGATAGAAACAGGATTCAGAAAGTCCTTGCTGACCACAGCAGCCATAGGAGCAAACTGTGGAACTGCAATGAAGGGAGAGCAAAACCTCTCAAAGTTGTAATTGTCTTTGAAACCCTCAAGAAATTTTATACTCTTGACTGCATTCCAGAAATACCCAGTTAGAAGATTCTGTCCACTTACAGAAGTTATTTATCTTTCAAATGACCTGATGGTTGCGATACTGAAATTCAGGAACAAACTCAACACTTCAAACAAAATGAGGTGATGAAAGTAACTTCCAAACTCAAGAGAGAAACAGGATGCATACACTAAGAGACTTTTGCCAAGAAAACCAAAGTGGTCACAAGCTAATTATCTGACTCATATCAATCTACTCCCTTTTGGAAACAAGTGCCAGAAGTTGATGCCTTATTAAGATATAGGAATATTCTGACTGTCTCCATAATCGCTAATCTTAAATCATACAAGAAACAAAAATTCATTTTGACCTTAAAAGTGGGTCCAAAACAAAGGGACATCAAATACCCTGACAACCTAGAATGAGAACTGGAGATGCCATATTATAGCATGTATATGAGAACATTTACTGTCTCTCCCATAACAGCGTAATAGGCAGTTTACACCTTCTACACCAAAGCACATACTTTTTCTGTACTATTACACACAACACAGCATGGTTCTGTAAGAGTTGCAACTATTTCCTAGGTGTCTGCCCAACGGCAACCAAGACCACCACTCAAAGGCAATGCACAACCATAACCAAAGTCCACAACAGATGTAAGAATTTATAGAGATTAAGAAATTTTATTTTTATGTCAAATCACCACAAAGAATACCACACTGATTGGAACATTATTTTCAAACTTGATTAATTACAATCTTCTGGTTTATAATTTACCTGAGTCTGCTGCAGAAAGAGCCACAGAAACGCAAGGGCCATGCTGCTGAATTTAAGTCCAGTTTATCGATGAGAACATTGTGAGGAACCTTGAACTTGAACATAATCCCAAAAAAAGGAGAAATCAAATGGAAACCTGTGAAATACTTCTTTTCCTCTCTCCTTGCAAGTATTTTTAAATTAAAATCCCTTAAACACAAAGAGCCACCTTCCTCCAAGTAATCTTTATAGCACTTAGAGTGAGGTAGCAGAACAAAATCAGTATTGATCAAAATTCATCATGAAAACGAGCTTATAGGGCAGCATCCTTGAAATAAGAGAACTGCAAACTGAAAAACAAATCTTCACAGTCCTATTTCATCCCACTGTCAATCAACAGTACCAGGGTAGCTTGTTTTCAAGAATTAACTGTACCATCTTTGTATCTGGCACACAATCAGACAATTGTGAGGTTAAAGTAGCTTCTTTATAGACTTCTTTTAAGACTAAGACTGACTTAAACTTAACCATGATATTCAGTATTACTCAGACAGCTCTCGATTCTTTTCTAACTTGCATGCAGTGAATAAACCTAGATGGTTTTACTGCCCCTGGCAGAAAGAGGATCATCATAGGGAAACTACAACTAATATTTTATACTTTGAAATTGAACTGAGTAGTTCCAGCAACATTTATGAGGTCAAAGTATATGAAAGGAAGACCTCAAGCAGCTGAATGAAAATGAACAACAGCCCAAGAAAGTGTTAGAGACAACCAGTTAGATCAGAATTCTAAGTCACAGCAGGTGATGGCTGTTCAGAATTACTTTTCGCTTTCTTAAGCACATAGGAAAACCTAACTGTAGGTAACAAAGACCATTAAATTATGTAATGTCAGAACATAGCAGACAAACTTGCCAATAAAGATTATGACTATAAAGTACTAAATTATCATTCGAATGTTGGTCCATGACCACGTGGGATGCCAACTTGCTTGCATCAGCAACCTGAGTGATTCCTTCCCCATAAAAATATACACTCTACCCTTCCAATGCCTTTTAACATTCCTTCCCTGCAGCCATACTTCTGCTGGAAAAGATGCGAAGTTTACTGGGGTAAAAGAAGCGGTAACTATGTTTTATTTCACCTTATAAATTTGTTGCAATTCACAGTAGACGGACTATTAAGTATTTCTAGACAAACTTCTGTTCATTTTCAATCTCTTTACCATCTGGCTTTTCTGTTTTACCTTCCCAATGTATTATGAATGACAGGATATCTGCATCCACAAAAGCAACCTGAATATTCTCACTCCTTTGAACATCTACATTTCACTAATACTCACACCAGAGTTGTGTGGGTGTTCTCTACGCTAAATTAGCATTACCTCTCTCTTAACAGCATTTTGGCTGTAGTATAGCACTACATGCTAAGCATACAGTGCACAGTATGAGACTGACCCTTATTACACAGCATTAACCTGATAAACTGACTGGAATGAAAGCAAAGATGATGTGATCTGCCAACACCAGAAGACTTCATGGTTGCTTGTTTTTACTCCTATTTTTCTTTTACTCTCACTTGTCATATAAAATCTTTATTTAATTAAAATTTACTTACTGTTTCCAATCTCAGCGTTGTAACGGCAGTCTGTCTAGGTTTCTGTTTTTACTAATACAGTTGTGCAACAAAGATGAAGCCAATGATACGGCAATAAAAAATGCCCTTAAGCTTGTGATTGTTGACAAAAAGAGTGCATGGGTTATCTAACTTCTTGGTTCTTCTCCAACATTATGACACCCAGTCTCCAAATTTGCATTACCCTTGTATTACAGGTATGACTGAAACCCTGTTTGTGCTGAAGCCTCTGTGCAAATTGGCTTTTCTTTTTTTAATTTCAGATCTTGAATAACCTCTGGAAATGTTTCTAGAGAACATTTTCAAGTGGTGTGGAAACTCTTAACCAATAAGCTTTGGCCAGCTCATTAAGGTACATTTTTATCCATTTGCAGTTAATAGTTGGGGTGAGAGGTGGGTGGGCATGGGGTCGTGGGTGGGTGTGTGCATGCACACCAAGAAGGGGAGGGAGCATGTGTGTGCACTGTTTGTATCACTCTCACAGTCATCTCGTTACTGATTTAAACTCTATTTTGCAGGAGCAGGTGTCATCACTGATTACAGATGGAACCTAAAGGAAGATTTGGTAGTGAAGGCTCACAAGACTAACACAGCTTGCTACTATAAACATCAATAAAACTGTACTTTAAATCGATGATGCACTCTGAATGCCAAAACGAAAATTTCAGAAGAAAAAGTCAGAAATCAAGCTGAACAATGTGTTTCCTTTCCTTCCTAAGTTTTCCACACCAAATCGAAGAGGATGGCGGGGAAAGGGGGACAATTTTATGCCATCCCTCAGACAGCTAACAGTTTATTCTGTAATTGCCAAAATTGATATGCATGCATCAAATCAGCAACTTTTTTCTTGATTAGGGAATTTCATTCCTGCAAAATTTCGGCAAATTATTTTCTAAGCTGCTTTTCATTTTCAGTATAGGTTTTATGTTCAAGATGTCATCTTCCTATGTTGTATACAATTTAAATCTGGACTATAAAGAAGACTATATAGATTATATGTTCATTGTACACGAGGAAGGAGTTAATATCTTTGCCTTTTTTTTTTTTTTTGTAAACCACCAAAAAACTGCAGGTAAGGCAGCAGTGAAAAGTTTTTTTGTTGCCCAAGGAAAAACACAAACTATTATGTACGTTGATGTATGCTATGAGCATTAAATTTTAACCTGAAGAAATAACATTTCTCCACTAAATACAGTAGACAAAGATCTGGTCAGCTCTAAGAATCAGAATGCTTGGTTCCTACTTCGCAAGCTCCTCAAGTTTTAGCATTTTCCTTTCTTCTCTCCTGTGCATTGCTCAATTTCTCAAGTCTGGCAACTTGCCCTGAAACCAAGAATTTAAAAACATCCTTATGAGGTTTGTTGGTTTTTGGTTCTTTTTAATGGTACAGCAATAGCAAAAGCATTGCAGTTATCAGAAAACAAAATACTATAAAAACCAAACTAATCAAATCCATGCCTCCCCCTTCCCCCTCACCACAAAAATAAAAAATCTCGCCTTATGCTCTTGCTTCTTCTCCACACAGGACAACACACAATTTAAAATTAACCATCACATCACCTATTACCTTCTCCCAGGTAACAAGTGACAAGACAAGAAGAAACAGCCTGAAGTGACATCAGGTAAGTTTTAGTTTAAGTATTAGTGAAAGATTTTCACAGAAAGGGTTGTAGAGCATTGGAACAGACTGCCTAGCAAAATCGTAGTCATCATCCATGAAAATGGTCAATATGATACAGCATTTGGTGACATAACAAGTTGTTGTGAACAGTGGTGGTGGTAGGTTGACAGCTGGACTCAAAAGTCTTTCCCAACTTTAACAACTGTACTTCTATGAACAGTGTATACCAGACCTACACTAAACTCTACCATCCCTCCCAACCACTGTTTCACAAAACTTCCTACACTTTACATTTTAGATTTTTTTATGTATTTCCCCTACTAGACTGGCTCCTTTATGTGGTTCATAATACCAAGAGCTTGTACAAGAGGTGACTGTTATATCAGATGGCATCAGAGGCAGAGATCGACCATGTTTAGCAACAAGAAAACAATGCAGCTCATTAGCACAACATTTGAGATAATCCAATTATCACTTGTCATGGCACTTCTTAAAGTATGAAGGGAATGCTATATTCTAGAGTCATGCAAGTATGATGCCCACATCTTAAATCTAGTAACCTCCTTTCTAAAAGGAGGTTGTAGAGACATGAGGGTCAGTCTCTTCTCTCAGTTAGCAAGTGACAGGACAAGAAGAAATGGCCTCAAGTTGTACCAGGGGAAGTTAAAATTTGATATTATGAAAAAATTCTTCACCAAAGGCTTTGTCAAACATTGGAACAGGCTGTCCAGAGAAGTAGCTGAGTTACTGTCCATGGAAGTGTTTAGAAGAAGTGTAGGTTTGGAGCTTAGTGACATGGTCTAGTGTGGACTTGGCAGAGTTGATCTTAAGTCTTTTCCAAGGTGAACAATTCTACGAATAGAAATGCACAGACTGAAGTGCTCCTACAAGCCAGACTTTAAATGAAAGATTGGATGGTAGACATTTGGAAAACTAGACTACCAATAATGTTTACTGACATATAAAGAACAGTTGGCAAAGTATAGGATTACTTTCCTGATTAAAAAACAAAGTATCACACTTGTGCCTTTTAGTATTCTTCATGGAAAGGGAAGTGGTGTATAAAAATGCATACAAAAAGGAGAACTATACATATTTCTTAAACAAAACAAAAAAATCAGTCTTTAGTTCTTGTTTAAGAAACTGAAATTTGACCTGATGCTTTGCCAGCCTCAGTCACATTTGGAAGTTACTAGACTGCTCAGCTTCTTTTTTTTTCACACCTGCTAAGCTTTTTACATCTGCCAAAATGGTGGGAGACATAAAAATAAAATATTTATTCCTCAAACTCCATATGACAGCTATAGAAGCTGCTGCTCCACATTCAATCAGCTCAAATTCTTTTATAATGAACAGTTCTCAGTTTGTTATCCTCCACATTTAACAGACAAGACTTAAGTATTTCTTAGGAAAAACCCCTCCAAAAATTTACAGAAAAGTAAGACCTTATATCCAGCTGTTCAACGGCAATTCCATACAATTCTCTGCAAAGTTCTTTTATATTAAGTGCTCTACATGCAGCAGATGTCAAAAGTGTCCTAACGTTTTTTAGGGACCATGTCTTTTATTCATGGCAGGCAATATATTCTCATCAGTGTATCCTCACTTTAGCTGGCAGCCCTAGTAGACAAGACATTCTAAAGCATTCCAAACTTCACAGAGCTGGTCAGACAGCAGAAACCATGCTGATACGTTTCCTGGCCAAGTCAAAACATAAACAGCAGCAGTGCACTCCATCTTTGTCTCGGGCAGTGTGTCCCTGCAATTCAGAAAGTGGTGTAGACAAGCCTGTAAATACTAGAGCATTTAACAGTTGTAGGCCTTCCCCAGATGCTCAGAATACGCTTTGGTGGCTAGAATAAAATGGTTTTGCAAGAAACGAGAACTAACAGTAAATTCATAACTATTCTTCTTCCTCCAAATTACGTGGGCTGAAAATAGAAATTTAGAAAATAATTCTCTGAACAAAACTAGTCAGAAACTACACTAATATCTGCATGTGAGACTGTGTTCTTCAGATTCTAAAGTAAAATGTTCCTCATTCATACCTCTCGTAAATTCTATTTTCTTCTCTTCAGGTTTGCAGAGAAGTGCTAGAATGCCAAGTGATAAAAATGACCCAGCAAACAGACTGGTTAAAAACCATGCTGAGTAGAAACACAGAAAAAACGTTACTTCCTCCCTTAAAACTCAGTAGTTCTGCAGAGCTGGCAAGGTAAAAGGAAGCAACACTTGGCCATTTTTCTTTAAATATATTGTTTATTATGTTCCTATTTTTTATGCAAGTGCTTCCCAAAAAAGATATTTTTTCAAAAGCTGCTTTCACACTGCATTAAAAAAAATCTCTCATTCAACATTTGAAAAACAAGAGGTTACTGATACATAGCATTTATTTTAATGCTTTCCTTTTAAATCATTAAAACCTGCTTACAAATTCAAGATGTCTTTGCTAAAACTGTGCAGGACAATACAACATAAAAACAAGTGAGTGTAATTTAAATGGTCTAAAATTCAAAATGCCGCCTATGAAGCAAAATCCTAATTCAGAAATGCTAGAATATTTAGACACAATATTGTATTAAGAACTGAAATACAGATTCACAGACAAAAGTAAGTCAAATACCTTTAGCCTCCAATTATCTCCTACTTCTGTTTTGATTCTGTTCAGCCAATTTTCATCAAAGTAAGCTGGATCACTGAAAGATAAAAAGCGTATTCATTAAAAACACATAATAGAAATTGTGAGTACACATTAGTCATTAAGCTCCTATCTCAGGTTTGAGTTAATTTAAATTACTACTTCTTATATCTGACACATTGCCTGAATATAGTAGTTCAGAATCCTGTTACTACTCACTTTTCTAAGATCTAGCACCCTGTTGACAGCACAGCTTCATTTGTGTGCCATTAGCAGCTTATGCTTTTGAGGAAGCTTCTCTGTATTTTGAATGCATTTTGTCAGTTTTCCCTCTCTAAGTCCTGCCTCTTAATTTCTCCTCTGGTGCTGCAGCAATATTTACTTGCATTTCTTAAGTGTTAAAAATCATTACTTTTCCATATATTATGGATCCCTACCATTGTATGCTGCTTACAACTATTCAACTCCTGAAATAAAAAGCCTGAAACTGAACAATACATATGCTGTCTTGATATAGCAAAATGAGCTAGGAAGCATCAGTCAAGTTTTTATGACTAAGAACAGACTTCACTATTTCATCTACCAAACACTATCAGTTCTTGAAATTCTCTTTTCACAGTAACCCTACACAAATCTTTTTGTAAACACCATTCCTCAGAAGTTCTTCTATCCTCTGCACTTTTGACACGGCAATCAAGAAAAAGAAGAGAGAACTCCTACTGCTTGCAGAGTGTACTTCTATTTCTATGGACTTCTCCCTACTCATTTTTCTCCAAGCATTTTTCACAAGCTGCTTCTTCAAGACACCTCCTGAGATTCTCTCTCCTGATGCCAAGCTCAAAGATCCTCTAAAAGGCTAACATTTTCTACTGCTCAGTTTAGTCAAAATTTCCCTTTATCATAGAGAATTTTGAAAATGCTATAATCAGAATTAAGGAGAAAGAATGTACTACATATAACTGGTTTTAAAGGAGCAGGAAACATAAGGAAGGGCTCATATTTCATTCAATATATGAAGTTAATACAGTCAGAGTAAAAGAAAACACCTTTCTATTGTTAGCAAAATGCTCTTAAGAATTTGTGTTACAGTTTCAGGTGAAGTACTCTTATTTTCTGGATTACACAGCTGCATTCACCTTTGATTACTATTAGATTTACTGCTGCACCTTCTACACATAGAAGAGTTCTGGACTGAGCTCTTTTTTTAAGGGCAAGATGCCATGAGATCTTTTGGCAAAACTTCAAGAGAAATCTGAATATGCCTGGAGATTCAAATAACATCCATATCATATATACTGTAAACCAGCTATTACATCAGTACTTTTATTAGAGTACAACTTTGCAGCCACACTTTGCATCTGATGCACATGCTGTATTCCATCTTGTCCACGGTGTCTTCACAATGCATCAAGGTCTGCAAGCTGTATTACAAATAAAATACACAGCAATGGAGGAAGATCACAAACAGCAATGTTTCTCTACTGACACATTTTCATTGCTATTTTTGCACACTTTGTTACAGACTCTAGTGAAGATTACAGCACATTTCGTTTCCCTTGACATGGCATCCGCAAACATATATCTGGAAGAACAGCTTTAATTACTAGTTAAGTTGATGACTCCAAATTACTTCCATTCAAGAACAGTACAGTTCTAGCACAGATGACAGAATCTTAAATTACGAAACAGAAAAAGCAATGTCTCATCCAGACTATCATCAGTTTTTGAAATATATGTTTTCAAATAGCTTTCAAATGGCCTCTCTGCCACAAGAAGACAAGTAAACCTAAGAATGACATTGATTCAAGTATATATAAGATCTCTGACATATGAAGAAAGTTCACATTCAGCTTTTACATGAAAAAAATACCTCTACTTGCAAAAAGCCTTAATTAAAAAGTCTTCATTTGCCTAATTTCCACTCAATCATAACAAAATCATCTGGACACTAATGAAAAGAATCCCATTTTAGGTATGGGGTTCAAAAAACACACTGATGACTGTCAAAAGAGTCTTCTGGGAATTGCCAACACACAGATAAGCTTGCTTAATAACAGACTCACAATTATAAAGTATTTACACAGCTGAGAGAGAAAGCAGGTATGACCTGTGCTTCCCCATCAAAAAACCCCAACAGGACTTCCTTAAGGATTGTACCTTATTATTTTAAAGGTTGTTTTTAAAGCCTGCCCACTAACATCTTCAGCTGCTTCAAGGTTGCAGTGTCATGAATATATCAAACCTTGACATACCATTTTTCATGGTAAATAATGGTTCTAAGAAACAACATGGATAAGTATAAACAACACCCCACAAGCAAAATTATATTTGACTGATATTGCATATCCAGTTTTCAATAATAACAGCACCAATAAGGGCATCATCTGAGGAACAGTAAGAAGATTTTAGAGTTAGGTCCAACTCACTTCATTCTGGAAGCCTGAAATTCAGCAGAAACTAAGCAGCTTTTCTCATCTACTACTGTAATAGAAGTAACACGTGGACAAGCAACTGTCTCTTTCAGTTGTGATCAAAGTCATAGGCTACCTAAATCCTTATATATGTCATCAGACATACTTAAGGAAGGTCCCTGAGAAATAAATCTAAACTCAGTGCAGTAGCTTTCTTTCTCAGATCCCATTTGTTGTTTTATTGGTATGTATACAAACCTTATGGAAGCATCCAAGGGTCCAGCAGCTGATAAGCAATCCAGTTGAAATCAATACCACGTAACAGTGGTCAAAATAGCACAAAAAATTCTTTCTAGAGAACCTTTATACAGGCTACACAATAAGTAATAGCACACTGCAAAAACACTTTGCCAGGAATACAATAAGCAGAAGAGCAACGAGTTGGGTATCAACACCAGTCAAATCTAAAACGATCATCCTTTCTTTAACCTAAATCACCTACCATTATAATTTTCTTTCTCTTCAAAAGTGTAATTAAAGTTCATTACCAACAGCAACGCTCTCTCTATGTAACATGTATGTAAACTGCTGGAAGTCAAACTTGAAATAAAAGCTTTTCCACAAGAACTTCTAAGCATACTTTTAAAAGGGAGCTTCCAGATGTTAGGTAATTCACAGCCTTTGCTGCAAACAAGTCTCCCTTTGCTGTATTTTTGGGGATCAAGTTTAAATCAAATTCAGAGTCCTTTAACCACCTTAGGCCATTTCATTTGCAAACAATAGCATTCTTCCTACAGTGTTTGAAAAAGCATCACCTAATCAAATATGAAAATGTGTGGCTAAGAAGTGAGCAGCTAAACTATCAGAAAATTGATAGTTTAGTTGGAGCATCTTCATTACCACAAGATGACTAGTACATGAACTAAGTATTTTGAGTTCACTAAGTTTCTGAGCATAGATCCAAACACACAATCTCTAGCATTGGAAAACTTTCAGGTTTAGAAAGGTATTTGTGTATCAGTTGATTGCTGCCTACTATCTCAGTAGTACTGCAGATAAACAGGACTTTTCTTCAGAGCACAAGATACTTATGCAGTTGTTAATGCTCTGTCGCTTCATGTGATGTTTTCAGTGCTCATTTATACCATCTCCATCTTATTTTATATGCAAATTTTCCCTTATTTAAGCAATCATCTCTCTGCATCACAGATGCCAAGAGACAGAAATACTCTTCTGAAGAAAACCAACCCACAGAGCATGTAGTGTAACTCATGATTATTACTCATTTTAACAGTGGTACAGTAAGCTGCTTCAAAAACTTGTAATATACAAAATCACGGCTTTTATGTTTTGCATGTGTCAAAACATACACAGTGTGTTGCAACGTATAATATAACAAATGAATAATTCATTGAGAGGGGCACAATGCACAGATAACAAAAGGAAAAATATACCATTTCTTACATTTACCAAGGCCAGTGTAACAGAAGAAGAAAGAATTAAAACAAGAGGGACACCTGGTATTAAACAGTCTCCAGACTGGGATGAAAGGAAAATTTTAAAATGTATTATAAAACAAGAAATTGTACTATTCTAGGGATATCAGTAGACAGTGAAAACATAAGTAACATCAGTGCAAGCTACACAAAAAAAAAAAAGGATGTGATTCAGAAGCAAGCTATGGCACCTCTACCAGCACAAGCCACACAATTTTAGGCCAACAATCTACTAATAAAAAAACCTAAACATTTTCTTTTGCTTCCAGTCTTTACTCCTAGAGTACAACATTCATTAAAATAATCAATACTGAGTATGTACAGGCATTTTATTTCATTATACTTCACATCAATCCTAGTCAGAGGGACTAATGCTAGTCAGAAGGATCACCACATCTGATAAGAAACAATCTTACAGAATAACACACAGAATATAAGCTAAAGCATAGGCTGAATTTCTTCCAAGATAATACAGTTAGCACTAGAGAATTACATTCAATGCTACTTTAAGCTGAAATTCAAAGATAAAGTTTTAATGCCACAAAGGATGAAAATATCCTTTGGGAATTTACCAACACCTGTTTTTTAATAGCTGAGACTGTAAGTAAAACATTCATGCTTGGTTACATAAAACACATTTTTGCAATTTACTATCACGGACTACAGCAAAAGTGAAAAGTTTTTGAAGGTGACAGTAATTTCCTCTGCAGCTTTTCTTCTCACAGCTTCTTCCAGCAGTTTTGGTAAAGAAAATTCTGCTATATTTGTTGTGATGTCTGGAATTTACCTACAAATGGGCTGCTACTGTGAATGCAAAAATATTGAGAATGATGTACGAAAAATTAAGAACCATAGAAGAAACTGTCAGTCCCTTCCACTTGGCACAGCTGTTTTTTATCAGCTGATGAGCAAGCAATGTTCTTCCTCTTCTCTTTCCTCCTTTCTTTCTTTTTCTGACCATAAATCCTACAGTTCTGTTTTGGACAAATTTTATGTAGGTCTAAAACAACTAATTCCCTGAGCTAGGGATCTCTCAAAAACAGTTCCTCATGATGACTACATCTCCTATCTTCATAAGTACCAGTGGACTCTTGCTATGAAGGTAGATGTAAGGAAGAAAAATAGAAATAATAGAGTTCACTATTAAACCTTCAAGTTTTTTGGAAGAAATGCTATCATCACTCCTCTCTCTGGAAATATATCCAGGTCACTGGAACATCCCAACGCCTTTAAATTTTCATCAATGCTCTTCTTTACTGGATATATTAATCTGCTCTTTCAGCTATTTTTTAAACATTAATTTACTACAGTAAAATCCTGATGCACATGAAGTTGCCAGACTTCCTCTCCTTACCTTTACCTAATTAACGTCCCCTCTCATTGTTATTAGGCTCAAAGAACACATTCAAAAGAACCTTTAACAGGAAGCACCTATACTACGAAACACCCACAATTCAAGGAACAAAAATTACAAAAATAGTCATTTATCCTTAAATGCCATGAATGGCATTTAAGTTGTGTCAGCAGTCAAAACAACACTTTTATCCGTTGAAGACTTTTTGAGAGATCTTTATGTCAAAGACAACTATGCAAGTTTTCACTGCAAATGATATATCTGCAGTGACCTGGTGCTTTCAGGCTTGCTCTTTGCTATTAAACAACACTGCATGACTTTTCCAAATAACCTTAAGCATGCAGCTGTCTTCCTGCAAAAATTGCCTTCTACATGATTATCTTTCTTGGGACAGAGTGGGAACCCATGCTGCTAACACAAAAAGAAAAAAAAGGAAAAAAGCCTGCTCTAGACTTGCTTCGTATTGTTGAGCATGCCCTGACTCCCAGCAAAGTAGTCTTCCTGTTGTATCTCTTCAAAGGACCAAAAGGAGGATTTCACTGCTGGTGTTGAATTTGGTTTTGTTTTCAAGAAAGATTATTTTAAATGGCTTTGTCAACATGCTCCTGATCAGTTTTCTAGTCAGCTATACAAATGCTGATCCCTGTATTTGATCTATATTCCAAATTCATGTCCAGGGGAAAAAAAAAAAGTTTGGCTATTCTACAATCCTTGGTTTCTACTTCAAAAATCAATTAGACCAACCTTCTGTTACACTTCTTATCTTATACTACTTATCTTCTGTTTATTATGTTTTACAAAGAAAAACAAAAAAGCGGTATTTTCTCTCAAAGATTGTTCATGTTATCATTCCTGTCGTACAGTCCAAGGTCAGACTTCTGCTGCTCTTCAAAGTTTATCTCAAAAGGAATGCAGACAAGATTTAGCAATACTGTTGCCAAATTTCAGCATGAGAATATGGCTGTTCATTACATAAGTATGCAAAATGTTAAACCTGAAGCACACTATCATAAAGTAACATAGTTGAATACTAATTTTGGCATGTTCAAATTATTACATAAAGAAAATTATAAATTTTTTGGGTGATCGTTATATATTTTAAAATCATGCTACAGAAATGCAGTATTTGTGTTGTGTATTTATTTTAAAAGTATCAGTTCATCAGCTGAAAACAGTATCTCAGAACCACATGCTAAAATGTCAGGCTTGAAATATTTGACTATATTGAGATTTCCCTTTTCCCCTCATTATTCTTCCTATGAACTGGCTTCTCCTTCTCTCACTAGGAGGAAGGCTCCTCCTCCTGAGAATCTGAAACTACAGAACAGACTCAGTGCCCTCATAGCAGTTACAGCCCTAGGACTGTGTCAAACAATTCATCTGTGTTCAGTAAAACTGAGCCACACAACAGCACAAGAGGGAAGTGCTTAAACTAGCACAGGATGGAGGACCCTCATCTTCTGACTGACATCATCCAAGAAGGGCTCTTGCTTGCTAGGGGTTTGATTTCCTGGCATTGTTGAAAGACTGCTGAAGCTTGTCCAGCCCTTACATTATTACTCCTTCTGCTCTTCCACCCGGGCATGAGCTGTACAGCTCGGGAAATCTGCAAAGTGCCAAGTGTGATCATGCAGCTTTGGAAATTATGGTCAAGGCTCAAGTGGTGTTCTCCCCTGTTGCCCTGCTGCAGCTATTGAAGAGGAGGTTTGAGCAGCAGACAGATCCCACAGGTCAACAAACAGCTGTGATATAGTGTTGGCAACAAAGTTTGGTTACGATAACCTTTAAATCCTTTTGAAAGTAAGGACTGCTTGAAAGAGATTGGATCCACCAGACTATGGTGGGCAGACACCTCTTCACAAACAGGCTGGCCAAGGTGGTAAGAACAGTTTTACACAAGGAACAACAGAAAAAACAAACAATAGGTGACAAAGTAGAGGACTCTCTTGAAGAACTGGACTCTGTTGAACAACTAGGGGTGAGGAATGATATGAATAAGATACCTTGGAGCCAACGAAACAGGTCTGGGTAAAGTGGGATCATCCCAAGCATATGCACATAAATACAGAAAGGCCTAAAGAAGAACACTCTGGGGAAAGCTTCATTCATTTGGAATCAGAAAAACTGGATGCATACGTGGAGTGCTTGGGCACTGAGGCATGCAGTATGGAGAACAAATAGGAAGAATAAGGTCACAGTCTCACTGGGATCATGAAGTTGTGGTATGATGGCTGACATGCCAAGGCTGCTGCCATGAACATATACAGGCTCTTCTGGAAAAACAAGCTGAGAAGGCAGTGACAGAGAGACACTCTTCCTGCAACAGACCAGAGGGAATGCATGAGCTCTGTCTAAGGATGGATATGAGCCAGCTGAGAGATTACTGGCCAGAGTGACTAAGAAGATCAACATGGGTGACACAGGCTATAAACTGCCTGATCAGGATGACATCTTCATAGAAGAACTGATGAAGCATGACGGGGCTAACTGGATAGCAAGGTGGGCTGAAAAATAGCTGAAATGCTAGGCTCAAAGATTTCAGAAGCATAAAATCCAGCCGGAGGCCAGTTCACAAGCAGCATATCCAAGGGGTCAGTACTATAAAACGTCTTAAATAGAAATCTAGATGATGGGACAGAGGGCAATTTTTCATATAATAAAAAAATGGAAGCAGTATTTGATATACCTGATAGCTGCATTGCCATTTAGGAGAAATTCAACAAGCTGGAAAAACAAGCTGAGAGGAACCTTACACATTTCAGAAAAGCTAAGTGCAAACAAACCCTATTGACCAGTATATACTGAGGGCCAGCTGGTTGGAAAACAGCTTTGCAGACAAGAAACTAGGCAGAAACCACGTGCAACACACTCCAGCAATGTGTCCTTGCAGCAAAAAAGGCCAACAACAATGTGAGCTGTATTGAGAAGATCGCTGCCAGCAGGCCAAGGGAGGTACTGCTCAGATCTGTTAAAACCAGATCTGATTTGCTGCATCCAAGACTCCTCAGTAAGAGAGACACCTGGACATACATGAAATTAAGCAAAGGGCAATTAAGATGATCATCAGACTGAAGTTTCTGTCAAATGAGGTGAGACTGAGTGAGCTGTGTTTGTTTAGCCTCAAGAAGAGAAGGCTCAGTAGGATCTTACCAATCCTGTGTAAAAATAACCCGATGGTTCCTTCTTCTTTATACCCTCACATAATCTCAGTGGTGTCAGGTGAACAGACAAGGGTAGTGGAAACAAACTTAAAAATACTTGCAACTGCAAACAACTAAATTGACGGTTCCATTCAGTTTATCATTGAAGCCTTATTACATTTATACAAATTAATTTTAATTTTTCAGGGCCAATTACCTTACTGAAATCACTGATTTCAATTTTAAGTGTGAATCTGTAAGTTTAGTTTTAATTCAGCTTACTTTCCAGTAAGTTCACTTGCATAAACTCTTCTCTCAAACAAAACTTTTTGTTTTTCATTTAAGATATTTATCTGTAAACTACAGAGAAGAAATCACTAGTCATGTTCCAGTTTAAAGTACTGTTAAAGCTACATCCTTAGGGAATTCCAGCCACAGTAAAACACATGGAAATATATTTTAAAAGTACAGTAAAAAACCTCTATATTTAATTCATTACATAAATAATTACTTACATTTTTTGAAGAACCTGGGCCATCACAACCCCACTCGTTAAATCTTCCACGGTCTGGCATGGTGCCTCTACATTAAATGTTTGAATCTGTGGGAGAAAGGAAAAAGTTACCTTTGTTTCCTCCAATGTCAAGGAATTTTCAAAAGCTTGAAAAAGACCGCTACCAAATAGAATAAACTCCACACATTTAGTGTACATGTTACGTTTAAAAAGTTTATATTTAATAGCCATCAAAGAAACGAACAGAGCTCAGTATCCTTGTTTTCTCAATAAACTACTATAGAAACCAGTATTGCATTCTCCAAAAGGAAACTTTTTACTGCATTTTCTACTTTCTGAAAATCATCAGAGCATTCAAGTACTTCCATATATTCATGTGTATATATTCAAGTACACCCTCTCAATCAACAAAGAAACTCAGTTTTTAGAAGGAACACTGATCACACAGGACGCTCATCAGCTCCCCACAAAGATGAAATGTAGATTGACATACATATTCCAAACTTGAGTATTTCCTACAAGCAGATGGAAGAACACAATGCTGCTAAACCCTAATTGGTCTGTACACTACTAGAATTTTGAATATTTCATGCTACTGTATTAACACAGTGACAGGTACCACAGTCCAGAGCAAAAATCTTTCCTTCCTTGCTCTCTTGGTGAGAAGAATCAGTCCACTTCAGGACAATCTTTTTAACTGGTTTAAGTTATTTGACAATTGACTTTAAAGTAACATTGTTTTTAAACGACATAAATGAGTTTGCAACAATCATTTTGATGGTAATTTGCAGGGTATCTGCCTAGTGCTCTCTGCTACTATCCTCCTCCTAGGGGAAGCTTGGGTATATTTGTAGAAAGCACTACTCATGCATACAAGGGATAAGACAGTCTGCAAGAGCACTTGCAGTTCAGAGTACAGAAATGTAAGATACATTAATTATTTTTTCTGAACATAATGTACAACCATTCATGCTTTAGTGGAATTTGAAAGAGTATCCGTGGTTAGCCATTTCCCAATAAATACCCTTCATATGTGTGTATTACAATCAAAGGCAATTCATATTGCAGTGGGAAATTTTGAAGGTCTTTCTCTGAGAAGGCTGTCAAAAAGTCAAGTGCACAATAGCCAGATTCTCCTCACACCTTCGGAATAGTTATAAGCATTCTTGGTCATGTAAGTTACAATAAGTCATGTAAACACTCTAGCAATGCCATTTAACATTAATTTGGAGTGCAGGCACCCAGGTGAATTTTCCCTTTTTTTTCCTTTATTCTGGAGAAAAAAACTAACACTCAACTAGGAAAAAAAAGCAATTACATCCATGAAGAGTCAAAAAATTGAGCTCTCAGAGCATGTTTCCTGATCAAGTTCAAGTGTGACCAGTCAATAGTAACGAATTATGTCCATGTCCCAAAAGCAAACCAATAAATTACAGAACGGCATATAAAACAGACAGAAGTGACTTCTGATTCAGATTTTCTTACAGCATGGTCTGAGGTACTTAAAAAACCCCTACAGCTGCTTCTCCAGAAAATCAAGAAGCCATCACAGATTGTCAGAACACTAGGTGAAAATCAGAGTGAGTGGGTGATGAAAAAAACCCATGCATGAAAACACAATTTAACAGGATATAACACTGAATTGCTATTTTGCCAGAAAATTGAATTTACCAGTAGTCTGTGATTTGCAGCAACCCTGTTGAAGGAATAAAGATACAGCTCTGAGTCCCCAGCTCAGGAAACAAGAAATAATACTTTACAGCTACAACAAAAAGGATTGCAATGGCATTATGGATGCTTATGCTTGAAGAAGTTCAAGATGCTAAGATAAAATTATCAAGCATAGACAATGAAAATGTTTTTTCTAATTTTGCATATTATAGGTTTAAATAATGAAAATTGAAATCACTGTACTGCACAAGAGTCAAATCAAAAAATCACTTAAGAACTATACTGTTACAGTTTTTTAGAAGTAGACAATGTTAAATGTTCTTTGCAAATAAGCAACATAATTAGGGTCTTCAGAGTGCAAACTAACTAGGATATTTTGTAATTTGATATATGAAACACTTCTTTGACTAAATAAAAGCATATGTAGATGATAGCACTACAGTGATGGTCAAAGAAAGATGACTAAGCCTATTTCCAAACACAGAAAAACAAGATGCACATTCTCTGTTGCTTTGTGTATAATTTTATCATCATACTTCCCCAAAACTTTACATAGAATAAAGGTCAAAATTGTCATTAAGATTCAGGTAACCTATCTGAACTCGTTCTTCCTCACATAGACACACATGCAAGATTGCCATTGAGGAAAATAATGTTTTTCATAGTTAGAGATACAAGAACAGAAAGAAAGACTTAAACTAATGTTACTTTCATCTTCATACACATTTAAATTTTATAATAAATGTCTTTGCTTTTATATTTCAATTGTGTCAAATTTATGCTGCAAAACATTTATAAAAATCTTTAAAAATAAAGAACTATATGCTTTTCATATCCTTCAGAGATATGAAAGTAACAAATTTTCTTCAAAAAACCTTAACAAAATAGCTTTTCAAATTTACATCAAGGTTAAACTCCTATACCATTGCCAGGTCTACAATATGCTAAACTCGTCTAGGAAAGTAAGAGTTCATTTTATAGGAGGGAGAAAATTATAGGAATGTGGCAAATGATAAGAATGTTGCAAGACACAGAGTTCCAGCTATTGAGACAAAGAAGCAAATTTTTGCGTGTGTGCCTCTAAACAGCTATTCAGTAACAGCTGTTAAAACACTGCTCTTCCTGTGCATTGTGATGTATCTCCTTGTGAAAGACTTCTCTCCCTTCCTCCAGGAACTGCTCCTCTGCTCCTAATTCTCGAGTGCCTGCAATGCAGTCCTCATTGTGAGTTCCACAACACTGAAAATGAATTCGTGTTTGCTGTTGTGATTATTGGAGTTCTTTCCCCAGTTCTTAAACCGATGTATGGAGCCTGTACATCATGTCTGTGGGTACACAACAATCAAGATCAAGGCCAAGTGCTGCACCTGAGCTGGGGCAACCCCCCTTTGAACACAGGCTAGGTGATGAACAGATCAAGACCAGCCCTGAAGAGAAGGAGTTGGGAGTGCTGGTGGATGAGAGGCTGAACATCAGTCAGAAACATGCATGGCCAGCAGGTTAAGGGAGGTGATTTCCCCCCCTCTACTCCTCTCTCGTGAGACCTCACCACTCTTAGTACTATGTCCAGCTCTAGGGTCCTTCGTACAAGGAAGACACAGACATATTGGAGCAGGCCCTGAGTAGGGCCTTCTTCCTATGAGGAACGGCTGGAGAGCTGGGGTTGTTCAGCCTGGAGAAGAGAAGGCTTCAGGGAGACCTCACTGTGGCCTTTCAGTACTTAAAGGGAGGATGGACACACTTTTTAATAGGCCCTGTAGCAACGAGAAAAGCAGTAACTGTTTTAAATTGAAAAATCATATATTCAGACTAGATAAGGAAGAATTATTCTATGATGAGGGTGGTGGAACACTGGACGAGAGAAGAGGTAGACCCCATCCCCAGTAAGGTTGGGCTAGGCTCTGCACAACCTGATCTAGCTGCAGATGTTCCTACCCAAAGCCAAGGGGTTGGACTACTTGACATTTAAAGGTCCCTGACAACAGAAAGTATTCTATGATCCTATCACACAAGACTCTGAGGAAAAGAAAGGGAAAAACCCCAGCCACTTGGGTCTATCACTAGGTCTAGCAGGCCTTCACATCTTCCATCAACTATTATGCAATGAGAGAAAAGGTTTCTTTCTGATATATATCTCTGATCCACATGGACATGAATAGCCAATTCTTATACAAACCTTAGAATAAGAATTAACAGGTGACTGTTACAATGCAAAGGAGGCTATCACTGGGGACTAAATAATTGCTTCAGAAAGACAATACCTTAGAAAATATGAGTTACAGTTCCCGATGACATACATGACTAGTGAGGATTTGTTAGCTGCTAGGGATAGGATGCAAAAACATATTGAATGAAAAATACTTTTGATATGAAGGTCAGTGAACTGGACAAACACTCAATTGTCAAAGACAGTAGGTGAAAACCAGGATAAAAACGTGACAGGGAATCCTGCATCCCATGAAACCTGATGAGAAAAAAAAAAAAGAAGTAAAAAACAAAGCAAAGCAAACTAATTCCACCTCAAAGACAAAAAAAATTTAAATGACCTCTTAACACTAAGGGATAATGAAAGATTTGCTCTTTGCACAGTGATTATATATATAGCTTGTTTTCTATTAATGATGCAGTTATGTAATAAACCTTCTAAGTTTCTTCTGTAATAATACCTGAAATTGTCATTAGTGGTTCTTAGCAGATAAAATACTGTGTGACTGGTTACCTTAAGCATGAACACAACAAACAGTAACACCCAGTTTCTAACTTATCCAAGCAAAGCACTCCCCAGTCACTGCTGGAGGATAAACTGAGCATAGGTCCACAAATCATGACCAACCTGCTTGTTTCTGTCAGTTTTGGCACTCTCTTTCCCTCTACTTATCACTATCATTATTATTAACAGTTATTATTATTATTAGCATATTTAGCACTGTTATATTCATTATTAGTACTATTCTATATTTATTTCTAGCCTATTATTAATATTATTATTATTGTTGTGTTATTTTAATGATTAAATTTTACTTATGTAAACCTGCTAGGTTTTGTGATCCTTAATTCCCAGCAAGGGTTAAACCATGACACTACGACTTTAGAATTATTTATCCACTATTTTCCTGTGTTTTTGGAACTGACTATGCAAGCTTACAGCTGGTTGCTATGCAGAGCCAAGAGCAACGCCATGCTACTACAAAAGAAACAAATCAGAGAGACAAGACAGAGAGAAAGTGGCTGTGAAAGGAGACCAGAAAGGAACCAGCCTCACTGGGTTGGATGCAGAGAGCATACTGGCAGAGAAGAATAAGGTGGGTTGGATACTTTAGTCCTTTTACATTAATCCTCTATTACCTACAATATCTGCAATATAACTAAAACAACATTTACTCAGCTTCATGCCTGGAGGAAACCAGGATATCAATTCTTTTCACAACAGCGAGATAATTAAGTGATAACACACAGTAGTTCTTCCTCAGATGTAAAATTATTGTATTGAGACAGTCCTTTCAAATTAGAAATGAATTCCCATTCTAAAAGCCTCTTTTCCTTTTGGATAACCTTAAGGTTCCTTTGCCCATTTTTCTCCTCACAAATGGAGGACTGCTGCTGCTGCTATCTTCTGTCTGCATAGTCATGGCATAAGCTGTTTTTTCATGCTTTTCAAGACAACAACAGACTGCATGAAATAAACAATAGGGAAACATATTTTCTAGTAAGCAACAGCTTTATTCCAAGATTTGAATTTGTGAATGTTGCCACTGATTTTCAGGTTGTCAAGACTTTCATTACTACAATCTCAAAAGTTACTTGGCAGTCCAACTGTAAGGTTAGCCACTGAATTAGCTCAACAATGAAATGACAAGGTTCCTACATTACTGGCTAAGATGGGGATTCTTTTGGGGAAGGACTTGAATCTTAATTTTTTATTAATTTGCCTCTCATTTTATGTATATCGTGTTTAACCACAAATATGTGAATGGGTTAAAGCCATAAAATATATCGATCAAAGTACTTTATTCAAAGTGACACTCTTTCAGATATTAAATATTTCCTTTGCAGAAACACAATGCAGAAAGCAGAAGACACACCTTGACTAAAGCTTACTTACTAAATGACTTCAGAGATGAGAGAGCCACGACAGCACAAAACAGTTACTACTGCACTGTCTTGGCATTGCCACTAAATTGCTGCCAACAGACGTGTTCAAGTATGATAAATTATTAAAATACAACAAACAGAATCTCAAGTCTGAATGCTTTTAGGTTTAACCACTTCAGAAACATTAATGAGAGGATAAGCCAACCTACCAATTCCTGTTGTGAAAATGAACGTATTCCTATTTTCAGTTGAAAGCCAGACGAGCCAACTGGAGAAAAAGAATTCTAAACACTATTTGTAATGAAGATAAAATGAAGATATACAATACATAATAGGAAGACCTAAAGCAGCACCATAAACCAACAGTTCTTTCCAAGCCTTCATCTATCTCATCATGTTTTATTTAAAAGTAGTATATATCAGTCAATACTTTCTCTTTTCAAACTACAAGATAAAAAAAATTGTCAAACATTAAATCAATGGACCCACATTTCTAGGATACCTACGTTCACACTTCACCAAGCACCAATGAATTTTAGAAAGCTTCAGAAGTGCCTTTTAAGACTAGAAGTATCTTACGGAAAAAATCCAATCCAAAACACAAATCGTAGGATTTCCAGGAACCAGCAGCTTCCTCCACTAATCAGACAGCAAAAAAATTCCAGCTCTATGCCCAGAAGAAACAAAATAACACACTTATAATGATGTCATATTAAACACAGAAGTAGGATATCTTCTACCTTCAGCACTCTGACTCACCTAGAAGCCTAGATGGCAATCCAGCCCATAGAATTGGGACACATGAAGTTTCACCAAAGAAGGATAATGAAACTTCTATGAAAGTAGGTGTTCAATGCAAATACAAATAGCAGAAGAGTGCTCAATGAACAAAAGAGTGAAATTATTTTTATTCTGAATGAAGATGGCTAGACTACTAGAAGCCTGAACAACATCATGCAAATGTGCCCAAATGGATCCATACTAAAATAAAGAACAGGCAACAAGACTTAGCATTTATGTGAGGGCACAGGGCCAAGTAAAGTCAATTAACTTCCTGACTACTGGCTAGCTAGAGAAACTTTCCAAATTTATACATATTTCTAATCTTACTTAAACAAAAACAAAACAAACAAACAAAAAACCAAACAAAAAGCAAACAGACCAAAAATACACTAAAAAACCAATAAGCAGTAAACAACAGATTCTAGCTTTCCCCTTGCAAAATACAGAAGAATAACAGTTATTTAAAGCCTGCACTTCCAAGCCTTGCAGCTGTAACTCAGATGAGAAACAGACTCTATTGACAGGTAAAAAATAGAGTTCTCTTCCCCAAAAGCACAGAAGATGAATACAAGAACACTAAGTTCTACTGAAATATCATCTGCACAAACTTTCTGATAAGTGTGGAAACACAGGCTTTCACAGGATCACATGAGTAAGAAAAATTTTGCAGCTAAAAGATAGGATTAAGAGAAAGCTGGCACTAAGTTTTCACCAGGTTAAGAAACTTCAGACTTAACAGATATATAGTACACCACTAAAACTGGCATATCTTGCACTTCCAGTCTTTCCTTTTCCTTATTTATATTTCAACAATTACTCGAACTTCACTGAATTCTGTACAGAATGAGGCTTTTCAGAGGCTGACCAAATTCCATGATTTCTTAAAAAAAGGCAGTAGCCACCATGTAACAGGCAGCCATCCTTTGACATTGTCCACAAAACAAAATCATTAACCCTGCCAGAGTGATCAAGTCATGCTGCGCTTTTCTTCCTAGCCATAAAAGGGACAGTAGAATTAATAAAACCAAAACCAAACACGCACACAAAAACCACACAAAAATAAACCAAGAAACAAAAAACGACACAAATTCTGTTGCAGTTAATCACACACTTCTTTCTACTTATTCCTACACTGAAGTGAAACTATGGATACCTTGCTGCCATGGCAAATAAGTTCCCCCAAAGATTTACCTCACATAATCGTGAAATGTAGAAAAGCTGTAATTCGTTTAATACTTTGCAACACTGCAGTGAATAAATTACAGATGCTCATTTCCCTGTTGTCCCCAAAACATAAATCATGTGGGGTTAAATATGCATTACTTGTTTAAGTATCTTAGCTTAAAATGGGAGGTCCACAAAGGATACAAAGCACTACACTTCCAGGATGACACACGTTTGCAAAGAAGCTTGCAGCTAAATGGCATGAAAGAGCCCTAGGAATTCCAGGGCTAAAGCACATTATCATCAGATTTACAATGCACCTTCTTGTGCAATACTTGCTCCACTACCTGCACCACTTCAAAAACATTTCCTGTGTGCCTCCTTGAAATGCTCCCATCCCTTTGTGGCCCCAGCTAGTCCTCTGAAACAACTCCAGCTTTGTATCCATTCGGAAGTTTCTGCCTGCCACAGGCAGGAGTGGAGTCGCTGGCTGGACTCTCCCACGCTTAACCTTAGAGAGCTTTTTCCTTCACCGAAACCCTTCTCCTTTCGATGCTGCCTCTTTGTTCTCTGCCCTGAATGAGCAGTACTAAGGAACTTACAGGAGGGAATGATTTAAGTCACGTATGGCAAAGGCAGACAGAAGAACAATACAAGCATACTCTGCAGGGCAGGAAATCACAACCAGTGGTTAAGTGAAAGAGTTAATCTCTCTCCCTTTCCGGTATGGCAGGACCCACCAGGCTGTTGTCGACAAAAGCCGCAAGGACACTGCTACTCTTTTTCCCTCATTTCCAACCATGCATTCCTGCTGTAACCTTGTGCTAGTGTTAGTTGCCATGTGGCAAATAACCTCGCTGTTGTTTGGGGGTTTTTTTAAGCAATCACTAGGACTTGCAAATTAAATTGATTAAACAACCCTAGATTTAGGTTCTGAAGCTGGGCATTTAACAAACCGAATTTAGGCACAGACCTTTCTAAACGACCACACTAAAGAGTCAGCCAAGAAAGGAGAGAGCAGCAAGTGCAATTGTGTAGTAGGAGAGAGAGGAGAGGCCCACGGCTCAACTTCAATGTCTGCAATTGCTGTAAAGAAGTCAAATACATTGCAGCAAAGATTTCTAATGGTCCAGGAAGAACAGAATGACAGAATATTATCTCAAAGTTTACAAGCCCCAAAGTGTCACAATTAAGACAGGCAGTTGTGCAAAATTCAGTTTGACTTCATATCTTTGAAACAGCTGTGTTTAAGTATTTCAGAGAATACAGAAACAGGTTTCTCTCCACACCTCCCACTTTGAGATTAACAAGCTAACAGAAAAGTTGTTTCCTTTACACTCTAAGGTTCACAGTTCCTGGCAGCAAAGTCTGTTTCTTCTCCAAGCAACATCTCTCAACCCCTCACCAAAATATGAGGGGGCAGAATTGGGAGCTGAAATTGAGCAGATAATAAATTACATTGAAATGTTTTTTTTTCTTCAGAGAACTACTGTAAATGTACAGTATAGTTGTATAGAACAACTCTTCAGGAAGGAGAAAATAGAAAAAAACCCCCAGCATTTAGGACGAGAATGAAAATCTAACAGCGTCAAAATGCACACTTGATGAATAATGCCTGCACCTCCAAATTCTGAGTTCAGTCTATCTTTCTCAGATTGACTTAAAAGATGGGGAGGATGGCAAGAAACATATACAAACCATACCCTATTACCTTTAATTATTGTACTCCTATGTTATCAGCCTATCACTCGTACTTCAATATAATCTTGAAGAGAAGCTCCTGTTTCTCCTGCTTGACTTCTCGGCAATATATTAAAATAATCTCTACTACCCAATAATAGTGCTAGACACTCTAGCTCCTTCAAACACGGTGAATGTTACACAGAATATCATAGTCAGATAACTATCCCTTTAAAAGCTGGAGCAACAGATTCATTACTCTCTTAGTGAGAGGTCATCGAATATTAAAAAAGGTTGCTCAGCCTACTGGTCTTTCATATTAGTTACATGGGCTGTGATCTGCCAGGTTCCTCAGGCCATATTCCATGAATGCTGACAAGCTCAAGTTGTTTTTGCCCTCTGAACAGCAACACATTGTATTCAAAGAGAATAGTTTTCTTGATTCACTGTCATCAGCAGCACAACCAGCCACTCCTGAAATATGTTTTTTTCAAGAGGTAAGACATGCTTATGCAACCATATTATCCTAAGAAAATGAAACTCTACAACTTTGTGGTCAGTGGCTAAAGGAGTGGAAGAAGAAACAATGTAAACAGGCATAGCTGAGAAGAGTACTTAAAAACACAAAGATACAAGGATCGAGAACAGCATAATCTAAAAATAATATAACTGGACAACAGGGAAAAACAGCCTCCCTAGTAAATTCCTCCAGTAATTTTCTATTGCAGTGCCTATCAAGCATTTGCAAGCAGCCTTTTTGAGGAATCTATTTCAGTAGTTGGTCACATGGCCTCTATATTTCTTACCACCACAGAAAAATCCTTACAATTGGGGATACACCACGACACAGAAAACAGAGATACACTGTACTGAGGAGATTTTTCAGTCAAAAAGGGGGAGAAGTCAAAGGATTCATATCACATAAATGACCAAAGTGCTTATAAAATGGAGGATGTTGAAACAGGAACCGTGCAGTGTTTAGAAAGCTCTCACTTATCACAAGAAGTTTTTAACAGAAACTTTGTTTGGCCTTGAGGATTGGAAAAGAAAGCAAACAGGCAAGATGCAGCCTGGTGGAGGCAGCACATCTTAAAATAAGAGATATTTATCATAATGAAAGAAAGTTCATGACATCTCCACATCAACTTACTACTTACAACCACTTACCAGCAACCTCTCTGAAGAATCCTCCTGTTTACATACCAATGCTAAACAATCTTTTCAGTATCATATCTTAGCTGTATGCTAGAAAAGAAAACTTCTCAGGTTACATACCAAAAGCCTGTAGCCACCACAATGATTTCAGACACGTTAAAGTGCAACTGGCACAGGCACATTTGACAGCTCTCCACATTTTATTAAATGCCTCACCTGTGTATCTAAGTTGAGAGTGCTCCTGACACTACACACACACACACCCCAAACCGAACACCAAAAACGTATGTGCTCATATGTGAACCAGTCTTAACTTCTCAACAGAAGTTGTCAATCTCTGTTAGATATGCTGAAACAACTTTAGTATTATTGCAGGTGTACCTCACAGTCACCTTTTTCTAAACTGCCTTGACTGAACTGCATCTTGGATAACAATCCTACAGTGTGTAGGATAGTCTCAGAGGAGGTTTGTGGGAGATTTTTGGTAGAGCAACAGTTCTACAATTACAGTAGGTTGCAAACACTGCTAAAGTGCAAATATCAATTTTGAGGGACCAGTACTTGGCCTCTAGTCCTTTGTGCAGTTTTGCACAAGTTGCCACTACTGCGCCTGTTTCAAAATAACATCATGGTCACCTGCTAAAGTGGTAGGAAGAGAAAGCTCACCCAGGTGTTTAAAATCCTGAACAAAAATTATTTAGTGATGACACTGCCAAGAGAGGAGAAAAATAGACAAGAATTACAACCCGAACTAAAGCCTAACAACAGAAACGGGTATTGGCAAAATATTAAAAAATAAACCAAAACATATTCAGAGGTCAGCTTGCTCCAGCTTAAACACAGCAGAAGAGCAATCATAGGCATGAAAGTTAAAAGGCCTAAGTGATATTCTCCTTAATTAAAATCATGAGTTGGCAAAGGGAGGAGCACTTTCTTCTCATCCTATATCCATCTGAACAAACATTCAGTTTAGACCAAACAGGTTCTCAGACTTGCAGAAAGCCTTATCTATTCAAAACACAGACAAACCAGTTCAAGCACTTCTGTATGAATGTTAAGCAAGCAACCTGGGAAGCTGAACCAGTTCTAACGAGCAGACAGCTTCTCTGCCATAATGGGAAATGACTGACCTTCTCAGATGTGCCTAAACTGTTATTAAGACAGCTCTACCCTCCTATCTAAATGAACGGTTTCCCAAGAATCATTATGGGACTTGAGAGAAAGCCAAGCAACAAAAGCATCTTCTTTACACACAGTCAGTTCCACTGAGAAACAAAAAACTTCACTGCCTCTTCTGCAAGTTTCATGTATCCTGGAATAAAGTCACCTTTCTCCATTTTTTAAATTGAGTCTGTTTCAAAGCCACATTCCCACATATATGATGAAACTGTAAAAATAACCCATAACTTCATACATTCGTCTCAGAATCAAGCTGAATCATTTGAATATTTTTTAAGATGATTTACTATTTCTGCTAACCAAAAGAGATGCAGCTAGTCTCCTCATTAGGTCAGTATCTGAGAAGTGCAAAGGGCCCATTACTACAGACAGGACCAGGCTGCACTGGGTACGTATAGCTTCACAAGTGCAGATTATAAAGACTGAGCCTCTCACTCAGCTTTTCTTTGCCAGTATTAACACACATCGACTTCCTCAAGACAGCATGGAAAGCTAAAAGCAAGACAACTGGCCAAAACTTGTCAATAGCAAAGATGGAAAAGTTGGCAGGAATGTGAAGGAAAGAGAAACTAGCTGACTTATTCCAGAGCTGTATGAGGCACTTCCCCAAGAACTTCTTCCCCAAAATTGCTCCCTTCTATACTTTCCAGGCCACTTGCTCACCTCTAACAATAAATTCATTTCTATTACTCGTCCTTTTTGACTTTCATTGAGAAATGTGACCTGTTATTCCCCAGGAACTTATTCATCACCATCAGAGCTTCAGTCAGCTCTGACTTCTCATGGAAAAAATTTCTGAAAATTTCTGTTTCGATTCAACAATCAGCTGTATTGCACTGTTTCATATTCTAGGTAATTACTTGGCAATTTTGAGTATAGAGGGGGGAAAAAACTCAAACCAGCCCCAAATCAAAATCCAGTGGTTTCAAACAACTGACCAATAACTCAGCTACTACAGAAATACAAGTTCCATGTCTGTGTCTAGTCATTGCTCAGATTACAGGTAGCTGCAAACCCAGGTTTAATGGCCCCTACATTTTGGCTGGTTTTTGAGTGACAGCATAACAAGACATTTTTGGAAAAAAGCTGCAAACAACGAAGTGCTATGAAGTAATTTTTATCATAAGATCATAGAATCATACAATGGTTAGGCCTGGAAAACCATCTGGTTCCAACCCCCCTGCCATGAGCAGGGACATCTTCAGCTAGACCAGGTTGCTCAGAGCCCCATCCAATTCGGCCTTGAACATTTCCAGGGATAAATATATCACCTCTTAAGTTGATACTGTAAAATCCTCGACCTCATCAGTGATTTCTGTCTCTTGAGAGTTAAGCACCGCTTAAAAACAGAGAAAAACAATCATGCGGAAATGCAAGTTTTTGATCAGAAAGGCGGCCTTGCTGGTCAGAGAACGACGGGCGGGTGCGAACAGCGGGGTACTGACATGCCGACAGCACAGCAGGGACAAGGACCAGAGCCACGGTCTGCAGCTCGCCCGCCCAGCCCGGGCGCACCTGGGGGCGCTCCCGCGCCGGCCCCCCGGCCCTTTGTTCCCCCGCTGCAGGGGCAGCGTTCAGGCGGAGCACGGCCCTGCCCAAGCACCCCCGGAGCGCCAAGATAGGGCATAAACAAACCAAGGCCGCGCCGCCGGGGCGCCGCCGGGGCTCCGCCGACCCCGGCCCGGGCGCGGTGCGGGCCGCGGGGCCTCTATCGCCGGTGCGAAGCCGCGGCGGGGCGGGAGCCGCCCGGCGCCGCGGCCCTGAGGTGCGGCCCAGCTCGGTGCGGGCGGGCAGCGCGCACTCACCCAGGTGAGCAGGCTCTCGCCGAGCTCGGCGCGCTCCAGACTCTCCACGTTGAACATGGCGGGGCTGCGGGGCCGCGACGGGGTCGGTACCGCCGGTCCCGCCCCGCCCCGTCCCGGGCCGGGCGGTGGCGCCGACACGTCACCGCGCCCTGACGGACCGGCCGCGCGCGCCTGCGCCCGGCGGCGGCGGGGCGGGGCGGGGCGGGGGACGCGGCGCGACCCGGCGCCGTCAGGGGGACGGGGCGGGGCCGCGGGGCCGGCGGCGAGCGGCGGCTGAGGTACCGCGGGGGCACGGGCGGGCCCGACCGGAGCCGGCTGTCCGCCCCTCACAGCCGGCCGGCCGTCGAGGGGCTGGGGAGGGTGAGGGAGGCGCGAACCCTCCGTTTCATGGCCGCCGAGGCACCTCGTATGCCGCCGGGCCCTCGGGTAGGAAGGGTGTGCAGCCCTTCCCCGGCTCCGTGTATGTGCATGTGCATGTGTATGTGTATGTGTGTGCCCTGGCACGGAGGAACTGGTTTAGAGAGTGTCCAGTGGGGCTGGGAGCGTGGGTTTGTGAGTAAAGTGTACTATACCACAGACGTTATCAATGTTGGTAATGTGTAATGTGGCTTGCCTTCTGGATGGAATGCCCCCTACGAGGTTTTTCTCTCTTTTTGGAGTAGAAAATGACCTTTCACCCGCAGACGTTCTTCTGTTAGTGAAAGAAGCCGCTCCTACAAGGTTTTCCTCCTTTTGGGGGTAGGAAATGACCCTGCACCCACAGACATGTTATAGTCTTAGTATCTAGTGTGGCTTGGCTTGTTTATGGAGCAGCCTTAACTACCTTCTCCTCTGTTTTTGGAGAAGATAACGACGTTAACTTCCTTTCAACAAAGCTCTGCTGTAGTAAATTTAATGAACAGGCAACCTGCCAGCATCTGAAGGGGGTCTGCAAGGAAGCCAGAGAGAGACTCTTCGTTAAGAACTGTAGTGATAAGGAGTAAGGGGTTCAAACTTAAAGAAGGGAAATTTAGGCTAGATAGCAGGAAGGCATTTTTTTACTGTCAGTGGCGTTGAGATGCTGGATAAAGTTGTCCAGGGGGGTTTTGGATGCCACAACCCTGGCACTATTAAAAACCAATTTGGATAAGACTTGAGCAGCCTGGTCTAATGAGAGATGTCCCTGTCTATGGCATGGGGATGTTGGGACTAGATGATCTTTAAGGTTCTTTCCAATCTCTTAACATTCTTTGATTCCATAAATTACTTGCTTAGCACTAGCTGCAAGTAGTGACTAGGAAGAAGGGTAATTAGATATTGGAATGGGCTCCCCAGGAAGGTGATGGAGTGACAATGGGTGGAGTGAACAATGGGTGGTCAAGGAAAGACTGGACTTGACACTTGGTGTCATGGTGTGAGTGACAGGGTGGTGTTCAGTCTTAGATTGGGCTTGATGATCTCAGTGGTCTTTTCCAGCTTAATTGGTTCTGTTCGATCCTTCAGGTTATTCAGTTAATTTTTTATCTCAAAGATAAGGAGTCTGTCTGTGGCCAGAGTGCTCCTGCATCCTTGCCATGCCCCAGCCAGAGGAGCTCTCTATTATGCTGCAAATGGGTCACTTGAGGAGTTCAAGTAACTCTTTTCTCAGTAGTGTGTTGGATTTTGGACTACTTGAAGTTTGCAATGAGAGTGTGTGGCATCATGATAAGTTCTGTAGTTTCCTATCTGTTAACAATGTGCCTGACATTCAACAACATGGAGTAGCAAGCACAGGACACTGATAACAGTGGAGGGTTATATAAACAGGAAGGGCCACAGATGCGGAAACTCACTATTTTCCCCTGTTTTTTCAGAGTTTTTCCATTTCATAAATTAGTAGCATGGACAAAATCTGAGTGCTCCCTGTAAGTCAGCTTCTTTTGAACTGGAGAGTGTTGTAGAAGCTATGAAAATTTTCAGGTTTTCCCAGGAAAGTACTTTCTCACTGATCTCATTGTATAATCCACTGTATAAGTTATAGATCAACTCTTCATTTGAAGATAACTTTCAGTTTCGGAATGAATTTAAAGTCTTAGAAAACTGCACAACTACCAGCTTCCCGTTCCAAGTTTTGATGTGTGCTTTATGCAACATGCTTGGTGTCTTCAACAAGCAATGCTTTCACAGGTACATTGCATTGTTTAAGGTTTTCTGTCACACCTTCCTCTGTGACTCATTTCCCACTCTGCTTTGCCTATTGCCACAAGTGTAGCTTGTATTTTGTTGACACAAACAAATACAGTCATGCTTTTTTACCTTGCTATCTATTTTATATATGAGGTTGTATATGGAAGTAGTGCTTTCTACAGTAAGGAATTCTTGGGCGCTTTTCCTAGGAGAGATCTGAAGCCTCTTCATGATTGGCTGAAGTATTACCATATTCCAGTAAACATTATTATAACGAAGTGACAATGTTCTCTTTTTCTTCCTATCTGACCAGGAAAGTCAGTTATCCAAGCTGAAGGCATTAGCAAGCTCTTTCTCAGGCTCCTATCTGCATATGAATTCAGTTTGTTTAGAACTCTATACCTTTCACTATGTTTTGGCCTTATGAAGTGGTGGGAGACTTTGTTGGGAATTGTTTTACACAAGTCATACATCATCCAGGCAGATACTCAGAATAGTAATGCTAGATCGGCCGTTGAATTTGTCTTTTTACTTCAAGCCATACACATGGTTTTGGGCTCAGGAGAAAAATTATTGGAGACGCTTTGTTTTCCTGGTGGAATGGTATATTAATTTTTGATTATTTTCTCTCACAGCCTTGCACTTGTTGTTTGCAGTGCATTACTTTTAACTTGCAAAGCATGATTCCGTCAGAAAAAGTAGAATATCTATTTTCTTTCTTCTTTTTTTTTTCCTCTTTAGGGAAAAATGTGCCTCAGAGACTGCTGACCTCAGACCTTGCAGAGACCTGCTTTATCAGGCAAGTGCCTCAGTTGGTTAGCTCGTAAGCTATATTCGACAAAATCATTATTTGCCTACTGAAATTGCCCTCTCCTCTCTATTGGCAAGATTGTTCAGGCCTTTTCCTTTCTCTTTTGCAAAGAGTATGCATATACTTAAATGTAGTCCTGAAAGCAAAGGTGATTTATAGCGAGCATATAACTGGATATTATACACCTCAGTTTGGCTGTATTTCTTGTACCAGCTGTACTGATTTGTAAACCCAAAGCTGATGCAAACTCATAATAATGATGCATTAACAGACTGCATGAAATTCTAGTAGGATAGTTCCAAGTCAGTTTTAACAGCCTTGTCACAGAATGTATCTCACCAATTTATACGTTGCTATATTAGATTTTTTAAAAAATCTGTTAGTAAATGTGCCCTTTGGATTTTCTCCTACTGATTTCTATAATATAGGGAGATACTTAATAGTAGAGATTGTTATGTGGTGCTTTATTCAAGCAAGACTGTGCTCACAAAAATGAAAAGCTAATAAATCCTGTTTCCTCAGAAACACTTTTTCTAAGAAAAAACATCAATCATTTCCATTATTTCTGTTTTATAATGTTATATTTGCCTACACTGCTTCTTTGAAGTCCAACTTTACTACACTAAGGAACCTGGATAAAATATATCACCTCAGGATTTAGCTAGTTTATGATTTAGGCTAGTAAATTCATAGAGTCTTCTACACTTCCACTGTTCATCATGTGTAGTTCACGCCTGCTGTTGTTAATTGTTTCTGAATACAGTCTGGGGATATCTTTGGACTCTTTAAGAAAGAGAGCATAAATACCTGTAGGATCCATTTTGCTGAGTCAAATCCATTCACAAAGTCTATTCACGTTGTCAACCACAGAGAAGGGCCTGAAGCAGGAAGTAATTAGATAGCTTCTGATGAGACAGGTCTCAATTTTTGCCCTACATATAAGAATTTTATTTTATTTTGGGAATTTTTGCCTGTTTCTATCTTAAATTAAATATGCTAAATTTATGCTTATAGATATTTCAATATAAGCTAATATATGTTCTGGGGTGGATTACAGAATAAATATGCTCTGTTTCATTATGTTTAAATTTTTAAAAGTTGGTTTATGTTATCTAAAACAGGTCAATCTTATTAGAAACTTTCTGATACAAGTGAAACCAATTTTTTTGTTTGTTTCTCTTATATGAAGGAAAATTTTGAGGGGTTAAAGCCTTTTTGTTGTTAAGAAAGCATGACCTGTGGTATTTAACTAGTTGGATATGAATTAGCTTATCCTGGAAAAAAAACTTTACAAATTAAGCATCTTTTTCAAAGGGCAGGGGTGCTTTTGCTGATCAAAGGCAGCAGGCAAAAGGAATTGTAGGTTCTGGCTTGCACACTAGCCCACCGTCACTGTCTTAACTTTATAACTTTTTTCAAGGTCTGATGGTGGCTGCCAATACTGCATCAAGAGGAAAACACTCAAAACTGAAGTTAATGAAACCCCAATATTCCATTTTTCTTATCCAGTTCACTCCCAGCCTATCCCATAAAGGACACATTGTTATCTAAATTACCTTTCAAATGTTGAGCAAGTTGTACCATGCTCACAAAGTCAATACAGTAAGGTTAATAACATGTATTTCGCTGGTTGCTTCTCAGACATCAAGAGAGCCTCTTGTTTCTTTTTCACTGTGCTTGCACATTCCTTTGGTAGTGGCTCCTAAAAATCTCTGTGATTTTGAGAGTATATTATCATATGGCACTTTCCTCATAAACTCAGAAAAGTTCAAATACTAGAGAAAATTATGGGGGAAATTCTGATTTTGGATAGCAGTTTAACATATCATGGTAAAGACTGGATTGTTTTCGTGTCATTATGAGTCATGGCATAGGGTATTGTTGTAGCTGTGCTTTATGTTGAACATTGAAAGGCCTAATAATACTTTTCAGATCTGAAAGATTAAGAAATAGTACATCCACACTAGTGTATGCCTTCATTCCCTCACATTTCAATGTTATTGGTGTGAATTTCCAAGAATAAAAGTTCTACTTGCTGTATTGCTCATTATAAAAAAGTTCTACTTTTTTTGCTTGTATCTGCAGGAATAACCACAGAGGGAAAATGTAGCTTCTAAAAGATCTGTAGATTCTTATTTAAAATGTAAAAAAATTAGTGTCACTTTCTGTCAATGATCACTCTGAGAAAAACTGATAATAAACAAGATGATTTTCTGTACAGATGATTAATTACTGAGAGATTTACAAATAAAACTGTATGATTTTACAAACAGTAAATTGCATTACTTTCTATTGCAAAACCTTTTGTACACAATTTATTCTGAGGTTGTTTACACTCTAGCCATCAAGAGCCCTCACAGAGATAAACCTGATCTCAGTCTACTGGGATGCAATGTCACACTGTAACTTAGCTAGCCTTAATGGAATGGAGGAGTAACTTTTTGTATTTTCCCCCTTTTCTTGTGTTATTTTACTTGAAGCAAGTGCCAGTAGTCTGAAGATTAGATGAAAGAAAGCTGGAATTTAAGATTTAGGCTTTGGTGGTGCTGTTTTTAATGTAGGGAAAAGGCCTAGCATTTTTGTCAGTTTTTAGAAGTTTGTGGTTGATATTTTTAACATTCTGAAGTTAATTGTATAAATTCCAGTTTTGATGTGAGTATTATGAGATGTTGCTTGGTTTTCATCCTCTCATTGGAACACAGGGTAGAGTTATGCTTGCATTTAAGAAAGCCATCCATGTGAAATGGTTGAAAAGAGAAAAAGTATTGAGTATGACCAGAAATAGTTTCTCAGAACTTAATCTATTTTCAATTACTGCCTTTTTTCCTGAAGTAATCTTATGCAGTTGGTACTTTCCTCAGAGCTAGTGTAGACAGGAATTAATTTATTATACTGAAGAATAGATTCAGAGCAAAAAAATTCAACCCTTCTTTGCGATTATAAAAAGAAACAAGGCGACATAAACCTACAGAAAAGAAGGAAGGAAGGAAGGAAGGAAAGAAAGAAAGAAAGAAAGAAAGAAAGAAAGAAAGAAAGAAAGAAAGAAAGAAAGAAAGAAAGAAAGAAAGAAAGAAAGAAAGAAAGAAAGAAAGAAAGAAAGAAAGAAAGAAAGAGAAAAACTTTAAAGTAATTTAATGTCTGAAAAGCTTGTGATGTAGAATCCAGATCTGAAAATAGTTATATGTGGAAAAAGTTGATGAAATGTTATTATTTTTTCATAACCAGAGGAATATAATGGATCAATGGATGGAATTTAGTATGAACCATAGCAACTGGCTCTTGCATCAAATTATTCACAGTGACTATTTAGGAGTGATTAAATATGTGATAAGTTCTGGTTCTGGAAGGTTTCTCTGGCACACACTTGGTCTGTATGAAGGCTGGCTGTCTCTGCCGTGTAATGAGTCTTCATTACATGATTTAAGAGTAAATCTCCTGCAGCTTGCTTCTTAGTTGCACCAGCTGAAAGAGCACCACTTGCTGAACACATGCACTGTGAGGTGAGATTTCTTAAAAGCTATTTTTAGTTATCTAGCCTATCATTCATTCAAACCACTGCAGATCACTCTTTGGCTGTTGTGGTTGCACTTGAAGAAACATGCAAGCCTCCAGTTCTGGGTATTTTGTTTGAGAACATTCAAGATAGCCTTGGAATCAGAAAATTTCTTCCTCCTTCAGTCAGACATTTTTTCTATTAGTGTATTTTAACATTTTCATTGTAGACATTGCTTTTTTAACATGCTATCTCAGAGACAGGAGGAGGAGATTGTAACTGAGGCATGAATTCAGGGAAAGTATATATTGGTTCTTTCGAAGTGATACCCTTCTGTTTTGTAGAACCTAGTCTACACAAGTCTTGTCAGCTCTTCTGTGCAATGATCTGATTCAGAAAAAGTGCTGGAAGTGATAAGAAAAATATACACAGCATTTGTTGGCTGTCCAGAAACAAAAAGTAAATTAAAATATGAACAACATGAGCATTAAGCATTGATAGTTTGTCTTCTCTAGAATTCAGTGATAGAAGCAGTTGAGAGTGAGACTGAAGCAGAGATTCCACTGCCTCTCTATATAGTCTTTGCAGAATTGATACATAAGTGAAGTATCTCAGGGTGTTAATGTGGAGGGAAAGACACTGCAAAAATTTCTCTGGGACACTATGCTTATGCCAGGAAGGTTCTTGGGAAAGTCATATATGTTTCAAAGTGAAGGGCTGAAGTAGATAAATATAACTAGCATTATGTGCAAGAAGGAAGAGAAGGTGAGGATCTGTGTATTTAGTTCTGATGTTCTGATGCTAACTTTGGCACCTTAGTTTGGTGTTTCAAGAAAGGTGGGTGAGGAAATGAAGGCAAGCAGATTCAGTGAGTGCTATTAATGGTAGGCAGATAAGAATTTTGAGTGTTGTTGCAAGGAACATACAGAGATGGAAGAGCTGGAGTTGTCTTAAGGCTGTTCACGGAAACTGATTTAAATTGGTGTGATATTGATAATTCGTGTGTTATTTTCAAAGTGCATCAATCAAGCAGTAACAGAGGAAGTTAAGGTATTAGTGTAAGAAACACTTGCCTTCCAAAGGTACAGTTAAATCATCTGTATGTCTCTGACACAATAGGTATTTCTGAAAAAAAAAAAAAAAACAGACAAAAACCTGTGTAATACTTATTGGGATGTAGTTGGCATATTGGTATATTCTAACGACTGATGTGGAACAGTGGAGGAATTATACCAGTTCCTCGGCATTTACTTCTGGTTTTCTTCTGAGTGGTCAACACAGAAAAAACAGTGGGACAGAGTAAAAATAAGTTGACTGATAATGATACTTAAGGAGAAAAAACATAGGAATAGAAGATACCAGCATGCAGTTGTGGAAAATGGCTGCCTCACAATGACACAGTGTAAGAAAGAGAAGCTTGGTCAGGACTGGATATGTATACAAAGAAATTAAGTATTAAATTAAGCAGGCAGGTGATGTTGAGCTAGGGAGGCATCACGGCACACCTACCAGTCCGGATCCTCAGCACCAGGGAACCACTGCTCAGAAAAATTTCACATCAAAACCTCTTGACTTTAGTATAGGAATGTAATTGTGTAACTTGCTATGGAGAGAAATGCTCCAACTCCTTGTGTAGGCCCGTATTCCTTTGTAAGACTTTTCACAAAGATATTTATTCATTAGTATATGTGAAACGTGTGTAAACGTTGACCTACTTTTAACATGCCTGTTTATGAGTCACTGGTGTTCCACCTTTGAAAGAAGTTACTCTTTCCAAATACTGTGACACAGTTGCTTGTTAAAAGCTATAATTAGCAATAAAATTACTATAGTTTCAGAAATAATAGTCTCAGTTCAGATTGACACACTTAGGATAACTTAGTTTATTGTTTCACTTCATATATGGTTCATTATTCCGTTTTAGTTTTCACAGTGAATGCCCAAAAATATGACAACAATTAGTGAAATCTCCCCTTGTTCTCCACGAGTTTGTTCTGCTCTTATGGTACTTAATTATACCACTTAACACTTTTTAACAATACTCTTAGAATGTATCAGCTTCTCCTGTATTGTTGCTACAGAAGGTGGCTCCTATAAGTGTAAGGAAGCTTGAAAAAAGCTTTGCGGCTTATACTAGAAAAAATGTGGAGGGTGAGCGTAGCTGTCTTAGGGAAAAGATGATCCTTTTTTATTAGCAATAGATTGACATGTTGAAATCTTGCCAGGGTAGTCATTACAGATATCCACTAAAATCCTGATGGTTTGTATTCCATTTCAGTTTTGCAATTAATTCAAGGCCAGAGGGTGTTTAGTGATATTTGCTAGACAGCAAGGTTTAAATAAAAAATGACACATGAGCTGTGAGGTGTAGTGAAACACTGATTTGGCTTGCAAGCTGGACCAGGAAACAGAGAAAAAGATACAAGTCTTACCTGCCTTCAGAAACCAATACTGGGATTTTATTGCAGCTTCATGAAGATACTTCAATTGTGTGTGGATAGAGCTTCGGTATGACTTTTCATGTCATTTGAGAGACTTAGTTGCACCCTTCTGATTTCATAATATTCACAGCTGTAGTTCATTTCACTTCCTGATTGCAACAGCAATGATTCAGCAATAGGTTGGAAACCACTTTATGTTGCATGTCTCTAGCTGTAGGTTAGTGCTGTAGGATAATAAACGTTAGTCTTAATCACTGATGGCTAAAAATGTGAAACAAACATAAAACAAGTGGTCTAACTAGGGAATCCTGATACTGTTTTTCTGTCAAGTTTTCCGCATGTTTCTAACTAAAGGAAAACAGAAAACAGAATGCACAGAAAACATTAAGGAAGTTTAAAATGTATCCTGTGTATCCAAATAAGCATTTAAAACTAAAATCAATTGTTGTTATTTCCTTCACATAAGTGAGGAAAGTTAAGTTTCTGTGTTGGCTTAACCTACCAGGAATGATGTGGTGTGTGATAGCTAAAATTCTTGATAGTTATCTTGGTAAAAATCATTAATTTTTTTTTCAGTAAATTCTCCTTAGAATATGGCCAGTTCAGTAATGACCTATTCCTGTGCAATTTATCTTATAAAGATTTCCAGGTAAACTATCTGACGATTTTTTTTTTCAGACTTTAAATCATAACACAGTTGTTTAAGATTTGTTTGCTACTGCCTAAGACCTCAATAGCAAACTCTGTGTTTGGTAAAAATGGATACATTGCTTCCTTTTTTACCACTCTTTTCTCTCAACAATGACTATTCTGTTTACATATTGTTTAATGTAAACAATTAACTGTGTTTAAAATGTCTGTGCACATATGTTTTAATATATGTATATATTTCCTTTTGCATTTTAGAGCTGTGATGGCCAGTCACCAAGCAGAAGTTCAGAGTTTGAAGCTAGATAATGATTCAGTTATAGAAGGAGTAAGTGACCAGGTACTGGTGGCAGTTGTGCTCAGTTTCACTTTCATTGCTGCTCTGGTATATACGCTTTTAAGGTGAGAATGTGTTGACAGGAATTATTAATTTTTTATAAAAATTCTAACTTCCTTGACAACTTTGTGCATTGGTACATAAAAACAGTGATTTTGTTACAGTAAGGAAGTGATTGTTTGATTGCTTACTATGTTTAACTAATTGCTGGCACAGCTAGAATCAAAAGTGGAGTTTAACTCTTCCTTATCTTCAGATAATCAAACTGCATAGTGTTCATCATTCCTTAAGATTGAAAATGGTTAAATTCACAGTATGTATGGCTGCTGTGTTGTATTTGGTTACAAAGTACAGATTTGGAAACGACTCCAAGATTAAAATGATATATTCCTCCAGTTAATGTTCTCTCTGCAGTCTCCATCCGAGAAAACAAACAAAAACCAACCCAAATCCAAATAAATTCACTCATTTTTTTTTTTCAAATAAGCATGCTGTAAAACACTAGACTTCAATATACATTCCATACAGGAAAGTGTTAAGTTCAGAATTCAATAACTTTAATGATCAAGTCATCAAAGCTTATTTTCATTTCAGAGTTTTTCTTTGCATCCTAAGAAATATCTTAGCCTATGTGTTTTGGGGAAATGAGTCTGAGCTTCAGACTGGCTTATCGTCTTTTATTTTATTTTACTTATTTTATTTTATGGATGTGTGCAAACTTCTGAACACAGAACAGTTTTCAAAACCAAGGGAACTCAGTTTTAGTGACACAGTAGCATCATGGAACTTACTGGAGAGGATATGTCTATGTGAGAAATATTGCTGAGGTAGAGTTACTTGAGAGCAAGCTACAAAATAAACTATAGGTGGGAAAACTTGATTGGACTGCAAGGCAGTGCTGCTGTTCAGGACCAGATCACAAAGGAGTCTTAAGAAGTACGTTCACTTCACCTTGCCCTTTTTTTCCCACATCTGTTTCAGTTACTCAGATTGTTTTAAGAATGCCTGCTTTTCATCTGCTCTGTTATGATTTTTCTGCCCTCCGTATTGACATTTTTGGCAGTTGTGACTTGAATTTTTAGTGTTTAGTTTGAAACGTAACACTTTATTTTTGAACTCTAGAAAGTCAAGTAAGAAATATTAAAGAAAAAGTGAGTGGAACAAGAGTCTGCCGTTGGCAAGAGTAGCAGGAGTTCAGTCAGAATTAAGTTCAGAGAGATGATGCATCAATTATGAAGAGTTACTTAGGGAGGAAGGTAAGGCTAGTTATTGAGTGCTTCTGCAGTAATGAGGTAGGTAAAAAGCTTGACTGTGAATCCTGTTACATACCTTGATGGCTTATTTTCTGGAGGGGCAAACAAACTGAAAACACAGAACTTCCAGACTTTGCATGTCTGCACTGTATAATTTGTGGCCAGTGACAGGACTTGAGGAAACTCATGAAGTTGTCAGAGGAGATTTAGGTTAGATAACAAAAAAAAGTTTTCACCCAGAAGATGGTTGAACATTGGAATAGGCTCCCCAGGGAAGTCTCAGCACCAGCCTGACAGAGTTGAAGATGTCTTAGGCATATGTGTCTTGAGGTGTCCATGTAGAGCCAGGAGTTGAACTCAATGATCCTGATGTGTCCCTTCCAAATCAGCATGTTCTGTGACTGTGATGCTATGACTGATAACTGAAAGAAAGTCTTACCAGTATCCTCTTAGCTCCCTGCTCAGCCTTCTGGTACTTTTTGAAATTGTCTATATTCAGCAGCACTCTTCATCTATCTCCTTTGTATTGTTGCCATCAAAATCTGCACAGTATGCTAGAAAACCTGTACAGTACAAAATTATAGTACTTTTAATTTATTTAGCACTAAGGGGGAAGTGAGGGAGAAAAAGAGTATTTTTCTTCTCTAGTTACCTTAGACAGTATAGTGGTCTTTGTGTTCCTTATATGGTGTTCATTACCCCACATATTTTCTTTGCCTTTCTTGCTTCTGTAGCAACAGAACTGAAATACTTAAGCTGGGTAGGAACAGGTCACGGGTAAGTATACAGGAGAGAAAGCTTACGGTAATGAATAGTTGCAGGAGCTGAATAAAAAGGGAAATGAGGAGCAAGGAGTATATGTTGCAGTAGATTTTAAGGGGCAGAAGCAGAATACGGAGAGACCTGTTAAGGGATATAATTGTTTTGCTTGTTTCCAGGTGAACGAACTCAATAAAGCATCACATCAAGGCTTCATTCATGCTTTTGGTGGAGAAACTTACAAGGATAATTAACATATGTAACAAGTTGCAGATGTGTAGTTCAGGCACTATATGATACTTTTGTGAAGCCTGTGTGCTTTTGAGTTATAAATTTTGATAAAATGAGGTCAGATTTTTTTTCCATCATCTTTTGAACTGCTGACAAGGTTGTCACGTTACAAATTAAATTGTGAAAATTTCATGTATTCAGCAAATTAAAGGAAGCCTGACCCTTTAATTTCCTACAAGAGATTTGTCCTAGATGACTTACCTCTTCCATGTATATGGGTCTACAGGTTTAGATCTCTTTAATCTCATTTTTCTATCCATCATATGGTTTGATTAAAAGATCAAGTCACTATTTTTAGCAGAAGTGAGATCTTAGTCATTGGAAATTGAGAGTGTCCATCACTGCACAGTGATGCACCAGTCCCCTTAAGTACTGTCCCTTTCTTTTCTTGTGTGAGACTGCACACTGCAGTCTTCTTCCTTCCAATAATAATGGTTTGGTGGGGCCTCTATGCTACATAATACAATTTTTCCTCATCATGGGACCTTTTTCCTCAAGTTTTGACGTGCTAGCAGTCAGAAATGAGGAAACAAAAGGTTTTTGCATCTAACTTTATTTCTTTCTGGCTGGTGTTTGATAATGCCTTTAATTACATGGCACCATATTGGTTTTAATTTATTTCAGTTATCTTCTCACACTAAGTGCATGACAGAAGTTATGAATTTGATATGTCTTGAGCTCTGCCTATCCCTTCCTGAATATCCATGGTTTTCAGCTACCTCACCACCTTATGCATAAGTGACAGTACATGCTGTCAGCTCTGCAAATGCTCTCATGATTCCATCATAGTATGTGATACCAGGGTAAGGTCATATAAATGAACACTTTCAGTAGCAAATTTGCAATTAGTTGTTTATGGACAAATCAGAATCAATTGTCTTACAATTCACACCTTCCGCTTGTGTGTGTATCAAATTGAACTTTGATATACATCAAACATTCTGGCAAACTGAAGATGTGAAATATATTAATTTTGTAGCTTTTAAACAGAAAAATTCTTCTATACATATATAATATGTTGTATTACAGACAGCATCCACAAAATCTGATTAATGGTATGTAAGAAGGGATTTAATATAGGGTTTCGTATAACTTTCATATGTCACCCACATTTGGTATTAAATAAATTTTCTTTTTACAGAGAGCCATGTAAATATTAACATGGGAAATATAGGACTTGTCTATTTATCTTTGAAGAAAGAATGAAGCAGACAAAAAGATATAGCAATAATGCAATATTATGATTGCCCACGTTAACTGAAGGACAATATTGCAGAAGCTTCTAGAGCCATTGGGGAAATTATATAACTGCAACCAAAAAATGTCCTAAACGTTCAGCCAATCTAGCCTTCATCTCTGACAGAGGATCAGCTTACCTCAATATCCCTGGAAGGATATTGCAATATTGCAACCTGGTTTTTGATTTAACTTTTAGTCAGGGATGGATCAAAATAACCTGAGGTAATCCTGTCTGATTTTGTAAGCTATGCAGTAGAAACGTGTTTCCATAAGCCTTAGATAACCGTGGGAAATAATGGCTCATATTTTAGAATTAAATACTTATCCTGTCCCCTTTTCACTCCATGAACAGTCTTATATATATACTGACATTTCTTAAGTCTTTCTCTAATGTTTAAAAAATGTGGGCAGTAGTTCTTATTATCTTCTGAACTTCCTCCAACTTCTCTATGTTTCTCTGCATTTAGCCCAAAATGGAGAACAGAATCCAGCTGAGACCTCAAGAATGCTGAGCAGTATCATCTTTCAAGTCCACATGAATTAATGAAGCATAAAAATTCACATTTTTAATATGCTGTTGACTCATATTTATTGTAACTTAACATCTCTGATTGTTGTCAGCATATTTTTAATTTCAATTCTGTCCCATCGTGCTTTTGAATTTAAAATTTGTAATCTATCCATCCTTCTTTTTTCAGTGTGTCCCTTCCCAATGATTCCTCTTGGCATATCTAATCTGTAGTTTGCTTGTCTGTAGAATTGTTCATTTTTTAAAACAGTGATTTTTAAAGAGTGGTTTCTTTTTTTTTAATCCAGTCTGCTGATAGTTACGTAAATTCAATATTCTAAATGTAAGTTGGTCTACCCTTTCTTATGCAAATTTCATGTAGCAGATAAAATTGAAGTAATTAGGAGGTTTCAACTCTATGACTTAGGCAGTGAGTGAAAAATCAGTAATTTATGAGTAGATAAACAAATAAGAAACTAGCAGTGGAGACAAAAATGAAAAATATTTATGCGTGTTTAATAAAAAGGCTTTCAAGCAGCTTCATTTTTTGTAGGTTCATGGCTTAATTTTTTTCTCAGATTCAAATCTAATTTTAACATGATTTAATGATTAATTGTGGATTCTCTGAAAAATTTTGCTGTTGTACAGCTGTAAGTGTCCAAAGTAACTTTACGATCCAGAATAAATTCCTGTTTCCTTAATCATTTATCGTCCTTTAAAATCATTCATAGCAGGAAAGAATGATTTTTTTGCCCTTTGTTCAAGTTTAATATTTGTTTCAGTGAGTTATTTTTCAGTGTTGGATCACAGGGTTTTTTAATTGCTTGTATTTCCTTTCACAGAAATGAACATCAGAACATACATCCAGAAAATCAAGAGCTAGTGCGAGCTCTTCGTCAGCAGCTTCAAACTGATCAGGTGCTGTACTAAGTGTTGGCAACATTCAGCTCTCTGATGTGGGGTACTGTAGGTTTCTCTGAGGTTCTGGAAGACGATGATCTTGAGAGTTGTGGGAGCTTACTTACTGTACAGAGGCGTCCTTGAAATCCATCAAGTAATGAGATAATGTAGCCTTTTTTTTTTTTGGTAGATGCGTTAAGTAATTAAAACTAAATTTTGGCTGGTTCTTTTTTCAAAGTTTTTGCCACAAGGTGGAGTATGTTAGATTATGCTGTGTGCTTCCTGGAATGTCCCTGGGAATTTAAGTGTAAAGGAAAGGAAATCTGGAGTACAGCTTGCTGAGACAGGACAAGGGTTAGATGTTTGGGACTGATAAACAGTATGTAGCAGAACAATGGCACAGCAGCAAGAGCCAGGCAACAGGGTGACAGAGCAGAACTTTTTAGCAGTCACAGGACAGAGAGTCCTGAAAGAAGCTGGAGTGAGATGGGATGTAAGGAAGCAATTCTTTACTGTAAGAGTGGTGAGGCACAGGAACAGGCTGCCCAGAATAGTTATGGATGCCCCATCCCTGGAAATGTTCAGGGCAGGGTTGGAAGGGTCTCTGAGCAGCCTGGTCTAGTGGAAGGTGTCCCTACCTATGGCAGGACAATTATAACTTAGTGATCTTTAAAGGCCCTTCCAGCTTAGACCATTCAATGATTCTCGGACTACATCCAGTTTGTAGAGGTAGAGTCTAGGTCATACTTGTAGAGAATATTGAGAATTGTCTTTCATCATGATACTTCTTGAAATAACGACAGTGCATATTTATGTGGAAGACAAATATTACAAAATGGGGAGAAAAACTGTTTCATGACAGTGACATACACAAGCTGCTATCTGTGTTTGGGCTTGGAAACACTAAATGCTGCAGCTGGTAAGCAACACAGTTCAATTACCAGGCTCTGGACAGAACTACTCAGAATAATGAAGTAACAATATAGGTCTGATTTTGTCATTCATGCTCCAGCATGAGTGCAACCTGACTCAGTGTGAAGGACCAAGGAGGTTCTTTCTTTGTGGTCTTTAACTGGTTTGAAGTAGACAGTTCTTTAATAGATGAAGGGAAAATAATGGTCCTATCACAAGAACTTGCTTATTGAATCAATGCATTTAAGTATGTTTGATTTTTATATGTAAGTAGAGTTCTCATTTCACATTGTTCTGTGTTTGACCATTCATTACAGTGAATGAATACCAATTTATTATTGTTTTTTAGAACTCAGTAGACTTATATAAAATAGTGTCTCTAACGTTTTGCATTTTCCTGCTGTTCTAGCAGGATGCTTCTGCTGGTGATCGGCATCGCTTCTATACAGATATGTCGTGTCCAGTCTGTTTGCAACAGGCTACATTTCCTATAGAAACAAACTGTGGACATCTCTTCTGTGGTAAGCAAGAAGAGTCAAAGATTAAACTAGAACAGAAATACAAACTTTTCGCACTAGCTCAGGCATCCTTATTCAAGACTTTATTTGCTTTTAACTGTTTATCATTGTGTCTGCAAAATAAATAATTTTTTATAAATAGTTGAGAAAATACATTTATGAATAAACAGTCACTTTAAGAGTGTACTGTACTGTTTCTATGCAATCAGGAATTAAACTGGTTAAATTTAGAATGTCAAAGAGTACAGTTGTTTCCAGTTTAGTAAAAAACTGAAGAGGTTGAAGGACATTTGGATATGTACGATTTCAAAAAAAACGTACTGGTTTAGAAAGAATAAAATGCTCTTTATCTCACAGAATTTTTTTCTTAGAAGTCCTGCAGAATTATGAGTAAGTGCACAGTTTATTGAAGTGTTTGGTTTTGTGTTTTTTTGAGGCTATGTTTATATACAGAAATCCTATGTCGCATTCTGCTTCCTCTCCTTCAGGTTCCCAGTAGGACTCTCACTTCGTTTGTCTAGTTTTATAAAGTATATAGTGCATATCATGCCTAGCTGTTTAAATTAAAAAACAAGCAAGTTTGGACAACAGATAAAGTACTCACGTTTTTATATTTGTCTTCATCTGTTGAAACTGATGATGATAAAGCCAAGCTTTAAGGATAAATTTTACGTCTCTTGATATTTTTGTGACTTCTAAATTTTAAACTGGTAAAAATTTTAATTATTTGCTTCATCACTTAATGATTAAAAATTTGTTGTGTTTTCAGGAAATAATGCCTTAAAATTACTGATTTAGTTGAACCTATTCAGGATTTTCCTCATTAATAGCATTGAATTTAAATATGTTAGTTCTTGATCTCTTCAGTGAATGCTGTACACAAAATTACTTCAGAAGATGTAGATTTAACCTAAGTGCTTGTACTTTTTGTTGTTTCCCTTGGTGTGTAACATATTATTTCAGGTGATGCGTTTTTCATCTCAGGAGTTTAAATGTGCATACCTTGCCTTCACCAGGTTCCTGCATTATTGCCTACTGGAGGTATGGCTCATGGCTGGGTGCCATCCGCTGTCCAATCTGCAGACAGACGGTAATATTTTAAGTCGTCATGGACCTGTCAGTTTGGCTGTCTAGGATAGCCTGCCACAAGGCATTTACATGTGAGCTGCAATAGTGAGGCTGGCAGATAAAGAAGTCTGAGAAACTGACAAAATATAGAGGGGTATGTGAGACCGGAATGGTGGTCACTCAGTTTTTCCAGACTTTCTGCTTTGACAAATGGCTCAAAAATTCAGATTGTTCCTGCAACTCAAATATAAATGAACTGTGCTGATAACTCAGGTGTTTTTCTGTGAAGAGTTTATGGAAGCAGAAAATTGTGAGATTTTAACTATGATTCTTTCATGCTTTCTGTTCAGGATGTTATTTAACTTGCTTTACCAGAACTTGCATCTGAAAGGTCTGGCTGTTGTGGTAGACAGCAGCACGCTACTGGTTCCTGAGAAATACCCTCTCCCTTCTCTCTGTCCCTACCAAAAGACCTATCCATGTCAATTTCTTATTTTGACCCTATTTTTAACTTGTATGTATTATTAATTTCATCTTTGTAGAGCAAGCATTAACTTACTTCCTACGCAACTTACTTACATTGTCAGTTTGAAATATGTTCTTGCAACTCATTAAGGCTTAGGGTCTCTGAGTCTGATAGTGTACGTTTTAACAAAAGTACATCTTTATTTTAGCAGTGCACAAACTACTGGTAACTTCTAATTAATTATATAACTCATGCCCTTGCCCCCTCCATTATGTCCTGCTTTGATTGTTTGTATCAGCAGGACAAATGACTGTAAGAAGACAGCTGAAGGAAAGAAAAATAGGTGTGACTGGAGGAAGAATGAATAGGTTTTGAGTGTAGCTAGTGAGGAAAAAGACACAAATAATAAAGGTGCAGAAGGAAAAGGGGAAAATAAGTGATTTTTTTAGTGTCTTTCCTTATATATATTTTCATTTCCCTTACTGTGAGTAACAGGTGTATTAGGTGGCACTGTTTGCATGGTTATGTATTCGTTCTCACCCTGGTTTATAAATGGGGAAGGAAAGATGCATACATGAACATGAACCATACAAGAGGTTTGTGCCAGGACCAGAAGTTGAATGTAGATCTGCTCATGCTCTCCATCCTAAAAGTGACTACCACGCAGATTTATATTTAGTCGTCAGGTACAGAGGAAGCTTTTAAAGATTCTAATATTTCCTTCCCTGTTTCCTATGATAATCTGCATTTTATACCTGTATGTTGCTTCCAAATAGAAGTCAAGTTTCCAGCAACTCCTATGCAGAAGGATAACATGCAGAAGGTCATGTTCACATGTATGTTATTTTTCTACATTGCATGAAAGTTAACCCAAGAACAGAGCAAAATTCTCTGTCCTTATGAAAGAGCTGAAGGTTAATAACTTTTTCTGTTAATTCATCTCGGTATGAAGATCCATGTGCAAAACTGTAACTTTTGCTGACTGTTTCTTGTCATGCAAAACAATTCTAAATATAGAAAAATAATTGATTGCTTTATTTGATTTTCAGTTTAGGAAACCAAATTAGATTAATTTGGTAAATTAACTTTGTTTTCCAAATCATGTGTCCCACTTATGAAACATAAAGCATTTAGATGCTTAGAAAAAAGCCTCTCTTAAAAGGAAAGTTATTTTGTGCTTTTTTTAACAATCTCTTTAAAAATTAATATTCTGTAAGGAGCTGTAAGCAATTAATTAGTTAAAATTCAATAGCAGTATCCGTGCTAGTATTTTTCAGTTTATTCTCCTATTAACTATTCAACTAAACAAAAGATGGGTTTTTTGTGTACTTAACTGAAGATGACTGTTTTACAGTTGCACATGTGAAATAATCTCCCTGCTGTGCCTAGGTAACACTATTCTTACCACTCTTTGGTGAAGATCAGCAGGGTGCAGCCCAAGTGTTTCAAGATGTTAATGATTACAATCGAAGATTCTCAGGACAGCCCAGATCAGTAAGTTTTGGGTACATTTGGGTGGAAGTCGGTGATGTCAGGCGAGTTTGAAAGCAATTTTCTGATAGTTTTGTTTTATCCCCTTCTTTTTTTTTTTTCATTCCCTGGGATATGGATTTTCTCTTCTTGATGCATAGGGCCTAGGCAACTTTTCTTTAGGAAATTCATGTTGAAATGGTTAGGTCAAACCCAAGATCTTAAAATTATTTATTTGTCATTTATGAAAATGTGCGGAAACTTGCTTTTTTGTTGTGAGAATCTAATAAGTCTTGATTTTTCTCAAGTGTTCATGTGTTAAGTTGGTTTTGAGATATGAGTCATTATTTCAAAGGATCAGTAATTAGTCAGTAAAAATACTTAATGAAATACATGACCTGCATGGAAGAATATTCACTTCATTGATCTCTTTACACTGATTAGAAGAATCTGAAGTTCTGCTCTGTGCCCTTCTCCTCAGACAGTTATAAGCTGTCTTGATTTTTAAATTTTTCCCCTAGATTATATTATAGTTTTTATTCTCCTCTCCAAGTGAAGAAAACCAGATTTTTTTCCTGTAAATAGCTAAGAAGTGTGATCAAAGTTCTACACATCTTAGAAAGTCAGCCTTGTGAGCCCATCTCCTGTGTGCATGTCCTGCTTTGCAAGGTGAAATGGAGACACATGCCTATTAATAACCTCCCTGCTTGTCTTCATTAGTAATGGGATTTCGATATAGCAAGAAGACATTAGCAAGAAAAATGTACAGTACAAAGAGACAGAAGAGGGAGGGGTATTTTTCTAAACCACAAAATGTACCGGTTTTGTCCAAAAAAGATTGAAACTACCTTTCCGGCTCCATTGGACCTCTCTGCGAGCTGTGTCCAGTCCCAGTAACTTGTCTGAGGTCATGCCAGAAATCTGCACTAAAGCCCTAATTGGACTAGATAAATTGTCTTTGATTTATACACAGTGCTGCCACATATAAAATTTCATTCTCAAAAACGTTCTCAGCTATGGCAATAACTCATTTTAATGGAGTTAAACTGCTCTATGTAGCAACTGTGTAACGTAGAAGGGAACCAGTATAAAAAATGTTTTGAAGTTCACCCCTCTCTTCTAGTTTCTACAAAAAACCTGAATATTTTCTATTAAGCTGACTCTTGCTAAGCTGGTAGAATCATAGTAGCAAAATGGAAAGGAGCCAGGAATAGATTAATTTAAAGGTTCTTTAGTTTACTTTGAAGCTTCATCCATCCTTTGGAAATTTGTGTGAATCACTGATTATACACCAGGAGAGGGGGTGTTGTGTTTCTGAAAAAACTGTAATCCCCACACTTATGCTACTTTACCTATTAGATTTTCTCTTGTAATCCTTGTTTTCTTGCATTCTGATCAATATTTTACTCCAGTTAACCTCTTTGCTGTTTCTCACTTTCCCAGTCATTTGTTTTCCTCTACTATTCATTGTTTTTCCTTCATAATAGATGCAGATATATTTTCCAGTGATGTATATTAAGTGCATGCTTTTCATTGTAGAGTAACACAGTTTGACTATTTCTTGAAAATGTATGTATTCTAAATCTGACTTTCTACCCAGTAAAACTAAACTCATGAACTTTCCCCGGATTTTGTTTTAATATCTATAAACTAAGAGATTCTAAGATGTAGTAGTAGAAATTTCAGTTTAGCATGGATGAGTTGCTAAAGCAGAATACTAACTTTTGGGTTCTTTCTTTATAGATTATGGAAAGAATTATGGATCTCCCCACTTTATTGCGACATGCTTTCAGGGAGATGTTTTCTGTAGGGGGCCTCTTCTGGATGTTTCGCATCAGAATATTCCTCTGCTTGATTGGAGCCTTGCTGTACCTGGCTTCACCTCTGGATTTTCTTCCTGAAGCTTTGTTTGGAATTCTGGGGTTCTTGGATGATTTCTTTGTAATTTTTCTTCTGCTGATATATATCTCTATCATGTACAGAGAAGTGGTAACACAGCGTCTAAATAGATGAAATGGACAAAAGTGACCTAAAAGCAAAGTCAGTTGTGGAATGTTTTAAAAAGAAAACTATGATGTAAGTATGATATAGCAAAGATGCCTGCTTTATCATCTGTATGATTTCAACAATTTCTTAGTTGGTTATGTTATACAAACATAAAGGGTTAGTATATGGTGATGCTTAACTGGAATCTTTAATTTATGCATTACATATGCTTCATAAGGATGAGGTTAGTTTTATAATGTTGTAATAAACCTCTTTCATCTACTTCCACCTGAGGAACAGCTGCGTGTAATGAAAGCAGGAAACACTTTTTTGGTGTGCTGTGGTTTGTAAAAAAAGAATTCTAGCAAAGTACTTCAAACAATAAGCCTGTTTTTGCATAATCTAGATGTGTAAGAAAATTCAGAAATTCTTCACAGTATAGTTATCATGGCTAAATTGTTTGATGTCTTCCTGTTGTGGGCTAAGTTTTTTTGAAATAAAAGTCGCTTTGTCTGTCTCTGGAAGAAGAAGCCCAAGGATCGCATTACAGTTATCACTCAGCAGTTTGCTGTTGTCCACATGCTTCAGAAGAATAAGGATAATACCTTGGTATTGCCTGAACTGCACTATGTACAGTTGCATGCAATTTGTACCATTTTATTTTTATATTTGGGAATATAAACACAGTATCTGCTTACATTGAGAAATCAGTATTATGCACGTCACTCGTTAGTGCTCTATTTTTTTAAGGGAGAGCATGGTTTTTCTCTTCAGACTTTTTAATTTGGTAAGTATATATCTTAGAAGCAGAGGTTGTGTGCTGCTTTGGGTCAATGCAGTATGTCTGAAATGCAGCTTTGCATTTCTGTAGATGCATTTGGCCAATTGGAGAGGACACTCAAATTTCAAATAGTGGTTTAAAAAAAGAAGACAGAACTGGATGTTTACACTACATGTACAGATACTTGTATGTGTACAGTGTAGATGTTTACCCAAATATACATTCTGCAATATATGTGTACTAAACAACATAGATATTGGGATGATTTTCAGTTGGAGTTTTCTTGGTTGGTTGGTTGGTTGGTTGGTTGGTTGGTTGGTTGATTTGGGTGTTGAAAGAAGAGGTTCTGAATTACATTGAAAAATAGTCTGTGATAAAGGACCACAAAAAAATCTTGAAAGTGTTTTCAAAAATACCAGGGTATTAATTATCCTTAAAGCTTTTTCATGTTGAATTTGAGCGTAGGCTATCATAGCTATACAAGTAATTTGAAAATTCTTTTATTTTGAGCAATGATTGCCACTATAAAGGTCCAGGATATGACAGATCATTGTACTTTTTAGCTAGAGGAATCATAATTGCAATTTAACTTCCTAAGTACTTGAAAGACAGTGAATTAATAGGTAATTCTTTGTGTGTTTACGTATAAGGAATGAAAGGGACCTTTTCACCGCTTCTGTGTTTTCCCCTTGCAGGTGTCTTTCCACAGTTTCTAGCACTTCAGGCATGTTCAGGAAGATGATAGAACTGAAACCTCAGGTGTCAGTCATTGAGGGTGCAGATTGTCCTTCAGGGTCAGTGTTCTAAATGACATTCATTTAAAACTAAATTCGCTGATTCTTCATTTGAAAATTTAGTTTTAGAAATCCAAGGACATTTTCCAAATGAACTGGAAAGCTAAACTTTTTTTGTTGCTGTTTGTAAGAGATGGGCAAGAAGAGAAAAGGGAAGTGAAGCAAGGTTTGGAGGAAGAGAGCTAGAGAGAAAAAGACATTTTCGGAAGCAAATGCTAGCTTAACTTTTCTTGAGCATCTTGGTTGAGCTTTTCCCATTGTGTTGGCATTGCTAATGTATGATGATGTTTTAGTGGCTACCTCAGTTAAAACTTTTTAAGGTATTATTGAGTAAGGGTGAGATATTCATGAGCTGTTAGGTGCATTTACAAAGCAAGATAGTAGTGTAGGATGTTATGTAAGACAGGATTTCACAGTTTTCGTGTACGTAGTTTTTTTGTTTTGGGGTTTTCTTTCCCAAGAAATCTAGCTGAAAACAAACCTCAAAAATTCTTTTTTAATTGAGTAAATTTAACACCCTCTTGTCTCCTGGAGTTTAAGTTGTAGGTCAGCTTAGAGAAGAGTGTGAACTGCTCTTGTAGCGTAATAGGAGTTTGTTCATGGAATTTGTTGACCTAGTACCTCATCCATACTTTTATCCTATGATTATGGTTTTTCCATGACTCTCTAAATCCAGAGTGGATATAGAGGCACTTGAAGCTGCTTACTGACTGGTTTTCTTTGAATTTCCCAATTCTATGTGCTACTTTGAAGTACTTTGAAGGTGGAAATTCCCTATCCCTTATAATAGGATCCTGTGTATCTGAAATCATACACAAACCACATCTGAAAGACTATATGAAGTTTACCCATGTTCTTTTTCTTCAGTACATTTCTGATAGCCAGAAGGGTGTCACTCAGATGCATCTGCTTACTTTTGAGTACTGATTAACATTGTAATCATAAATTCAACACATTAAAAGCTTGACAGAATTAGGACTGTTCTTCTCAGTGATATGCGTGCTTGCTTGTGGATATTCTTTTTTGGTCCTGCAAGCCAATGATAAACAGTATTATGACTTGTTCAGGCCTTTTTGTGTAATGCAAAGATGCATCTGTCCTGCAACATCTGGCTGCTGCTCCTTTCCACAAATCTGAAATATCTATAAGTTAGCTATCTTGGGTACTTAGATTGAGCTTAACCTAAGCTCTAGAAATCCCAAGAAGCTGGAGAATAAAATATGAGCATGTAGTATTCCTGAACTGTGTGCTACCAAGTTGTTCTGGCAGCAATGTGAAAGGTAAGGGTTTGGCCTGAACACTGGCTTCAGAATGTGGAGGAAATATGCGATGCTGTGTGCAGAGTGACTGAAAGATCGCTGTGGTTTTGTATCCTGAGATGGGGCAGGCATGTCACTAAGGGGGGGAAATTTTAGAAAGGAAAACTATAGCAGGAAGATGTATGGGGATAAAACACAGTTCTTGAAAGATCACATGGGCACCGAAAGCTATGTGAAATATTTGATTGTTTTAGCAATATTAACAAAGAGGAAAACAAAAATTATACTTAATAGCTCTTGCAAAATAACTTGTAGCATCTTGAGGCCTAATGACCATCGCTGTATAGAGCGATCCATTTCTGTGCTGTTTGTGTGTCACACCATTGATGTCTGTGAGGATCAGGCAGAACGGTGTGGTTTGGGGATACAATTTTGCTGTAAGTTTCATAGAACTGTAGCAGTATGTTACACTAGATTTTTAAGACAAAAGAATTTAAAACTACTTGTTACTTTTAATGATAATAAATTGCTGTTAAAGAGATTCACTTGAATTATTTTATTTTATTGACAATCTGGATGCAATATTGTTTTATTTGCCCTTTTTCCACTTCCATGCATTAAAGTTGTAAGTGTGGCATCCCACCCTTGAGAAGAAGGGAATACTTAAGATTTGTAAATGCTCATGGTCAAAAGGAATGACAAAAGTCAGAGGGTCCACAAAAACTCACAAAGTTCTATTAGTAAATTACATACTTGGAAATTGGTGTAAGTTAGGACCTGATTCCTCTATGAACACATGGCAGTGGGTTTTGAACAGAGGGGTGGGGTGAAAGGGGAGAGAGAAAGACAGAAATAAATTAAAGAGAAGGAGAAAAAGAGGGAGAAAGGAAAAGAGAGATCACCAGTCCTAGTTCCAGCATCAGTCCACCCAGAGTGCCCTGGGGATGCTGGGCTTGGTTGGAATAACTATTGTAAATAAATCTTCCCATCTTGGAGATAAGTTTTTCACTTTCTATGCAAATTACCAATCCTGTGCAGCCCATTCCTCTAGACCTTTCTGGAAATAGGTCTGAAGGCTTTGGGGATCTCTGCTGGTCTCGATTCCCTATTACAGTCCCTGCCCACTTCTCAGCCTCATCCCTGTGCTTGTGCTGTGTTGTGCTCATCTCCAGGAGCCAGAACAAGGACGTTTGTCCCAGAGATGTGCTGCTCTACTTCCTTATGGCCTCTCCTCCAGCCACATCCCGTTCTTTCTCAGTGTATTATTACCAACAATTCTTGGCTGTTATCACCAACAGTCCATGGTTGGCTCCACAGCTGTCTGGCCATTGGTGTTTGAGGCGTACACATGAGTCCTCGTCTTCTAGGATTCTACAGGCAGTAATTTTTCTGCAGTTGTGATCTATTTTTGTCTTGGTGTCTGTGGTCAGGATGTTTAGACATAACTCAGGGGTTTTTTTGTCTTTATGATTGCCATAATAAAGATTACAAAATTTCCAAGATCTTAGTCCCAAAAGCAAAAATTATACATCAGATGTCCTTCCCTAAGCAGTCCAACCAGTTCAATCAGATCCATGAACACTAAGCTTTCAGGCTGCCAAACCAGTCCAGATGATTAGTTAGCACCTTCACATAACAATCCTCGAGCAAACAAAAGCATAAAGCCAGGTGTATGAGAATGTAAGCAAACAGAAAATAGTCTCTGTAAGTTTACAAGAAGGATGAAGACTGGACTTGGAAGAACTGGATGTGACTCTGTGCTGCAGTCCTTAATTTCTTCTAAGAAAATTAAATTCTTAATTCATATCATGAAAGGGCCCTGGGCATCAGGAAGACATCCATTCTGCTAAGGAATGTCTAACAAATCATAGCTGGGAAGTCCAGTGCCAAGTTGAGCCAAGTCAACTTTGTTAACTTTGTAGCCTGCTTTGGTACACAGTTCCAGTGTTTAGGGAAAAATGTGTAATTGCATAATTGGTAAGATGCTATTAAATCAGGTTGAAAGTTTGATAAATATATGCTACACTTGTCCTTACACCTGATGCCCTTGTGCTTGCCATGGAAAGCTCAGCTAAACACTTGAAAGTTCCTCAGCCAAGGCTGCGATAGGACATAGATTTTTTTTTTTAGGAGGTCTGTTATTCAGTTGCAGTTTTGGGTGGATTTTCTGCTTCCAGCTGTCAGCCAAACAGAAAACTACCTATTAGTCATCCATAGTGACAGCTACATGGGCATTTGTTCCATGGAGGCAGAGCAGTCGGTCTTACTATCCCTGTTTCTTTGAGACAGTGTGTCCTAGTAGTTGCCTTCTTCCCTGTTGTGTGTTTTTAAACTGGGGAAGAAGCTGCTGAATTTCATGATTCATTCAACTTAGGGACCTATAGAGGTTTAAAGTAGAGATAGGTCTCAAGGTCCTGCTTCCATGTGGACAGCACATCATTAGACATTGTGGTAAGTAGTGGTGCTTTATATAAGTTGGGGATTTTCTTTCATTCAGGACATGAGAAGCCTATCCAAATAATAAATAATTAATACTGCAAAACCAGGAAAAAAAGCAGGAGTTTAGAGTTGAATTTTATATTCCACAGCTTAGATTCAGCTTTTTGATGTGTCACTGTTTTGTACCATGCTGCCTTATGTGAGATGTTTGTCACCTCGGCATCCAAAGTCTATCATAGGTACATTCTGTTTGTGTCTAAGTTATCTCAGATCTTACCATGGGGATTTTTATCGCAACCTTCACGTCAAATGTTAGGGCTGCTGTATTGAACAGGTGAAATCAAAGGGTATGGAAGGTTGGGGGTAACAAAAATGGTCCTCCTAAAGTAAATTTCTAATTGTGTAATATACTCTCATTGGTACTGTATGACCTTGTATGAGGACATCCAAATATCTTGTCTCTCTTTGTTTATGCTAATGGTAGATGTAAGGCACAAGCATTATGACAAGAATATAAAATAAATGCAGAAATAAAGGTTGAAGAAACTGGTATTTTGACTATAGGATAGACTGAGGAAGATACGAGTCTTTATTCATGTTTAAACAGGACTGTATTTCCTGTATTAGATATGACTGGAGAAATGCATATGGCTGGAGTTTGAATGATAGCAAATGAGACTTAGACTGGAACAAATTTGCCAAAGTGAATGGAGAGGGGATTTTGTGTTGTGTAGCCTCTCCTGGCAGGCCTCTGAAAGCAGTCCAACACCTGTAGGAACTGTTTTTTGCACAGCTACTCCTGCCCGAGGAAAGGGTAGCACCATGAAAAGGTGCCTGCTTTCAAGGCAGTTTGTTTGGGCTTTAATAGATGTGAGACCACGAAAGCTTGATCTGACCAAGTCTTTATTGCTCATGGTGTTTCTTACACACATTACCTGTATGCATCAGCTGGTAGATCTGACCAGCTTACCTTTTCCCCAGGAATTTTGCTAAATAGCAGTGTCTAAAATCCATAGCATAACAATATTTCAGGACACCTTAATGATTATTTACTATAATATTCCATTTTATTGGCAAAACTCCTTGTTTGTCCAGTATTTTCCAAGTAGAGGACTGTTCCTCATGATTAACAGATGATTAATTGATGGGAGAAAAGGAGAGAGGAAAGGAACATAATTGATAATATTGAGTCTATTGCTCATTGCTGGCAGGTAACTAATGAGAAACCACGGGTGTATCAGGTATTAGGAGTAACTTGGCTAGAATATGTTTCATGCAAAGCTGTTCAGCTTCACACTAGCATATGCTGTGCTTCACAGTCAATAATTATTTTCTACCTCTTCACCCTTTTATTTTCATTCTGGAAACTCATTTCTTCTTTTACCAAGATGGGGATGCAGCAAAACCTGAAAATAATCCACACTTTATACAGGGTGGTCAAGTCCTACTGGGTAAACCATCTTTTTCAAGGACAGGCTCCCTATCATTCCACGGGATGTGTCCTTGCTCTCCAGAGCAGAAGATCACATTTTTGTCCTTCTTGCCTTCTTCACTATCTAGTTGCCAGGGCTTGGTGCTGTCTGATGTGGTGTTGCTATTATGTGTGGGCTCTAAGGAGGGTCATTGTAATCAGTTTAGTGCAAGTTGACTCAAAATATGCCCCATCAATTTGCTAGTTTATGGCAGTTTATATTTTCACTCCATCTATGGTCTTTGGCATCCAGCCAATCTGACCTGAAGCTGCTCTAGTTTCACTTCTCTTTTCCTTGCAGGATTTGGCTGTTTGTTCATTCCCCTCCTACTTTCTTATTCTTCTCTGTAACGACCAAAATGAAGATCACAAAAAAAATTTGATGAATCATTTGCTTATATATTACAACTGTTCACACCTTATCCCTGAATATCCCTTCCAGCTAACCCCTTCATGCTCTTGCATCTCACAGACCATGCATCAGGAAGAAAGGTAGACATGTCTGTCATTAAAGGGCTAAACTCCTCATGCAGCAACCTGAAGAAGACAGTTCAGTACAGCTCTGTGGTTCTGCCTCCTGAAGGACCTGCAGACTTTTCCCTTACACCTATAAATTCCCTAATATGCCTCCCGGTGTGGTAGCTGTGGAGAGTGAAGCAGCAGAAGAAGCAAGGTATCACAAGGACCTCCTAGTTAGGCAGGCTGTGTTTTCACCTGGGAGGCTGGAGAAGAGCCTAAGGAACTGTTGCATTCAGTTTCAGTCACATCTGGAGAGACTGGTTTTCTGTGTCACTGAGGTTGTCAGGTACAAGTCTTTTCTTGATGAAAAACAGCATTGCTTTGAAAATAATCTCTGTGGTGCTAACCTTTATTTACATATAGGCATTTTGAGCCCCTGGGGTTCTTGTTCTCATGGTTTCTTTCACAGCTCCCACAAGCAAAGATTGTCTCAATATGAAAAGAAGAAGAGAAAACTCAGTAATCATATTGCAACTGCAAGAACCCTAGGAAAGAAACCAACCATGTAAGACACTTGATTAAAACCACAAGGACTGGCAACATGGTGCCAACAAAGCCGCTTCTCTGGAAATCCCATGAATTTCCCATTCTGAGCTGCTGGGCAAACCCTTCCCTGGATTCAAATTTTCACTTTTGATTCATCTTGCTCTGAAGAAACAGGTTATTGATAATAATTTTGTACTGGTTCAGATCAGAAGCAGAATTAGCCACACTGCATCAGTTCTAGCAGAACTTCTCCTGTCCTACCTCCTGTTCTACTGTGGGCTGCTGCCCACAATGACTGCCTCAGTGACTCACAAGGGCACTGCAGATGCTGGGGCAAAGAGTGTAGGGGATAGCTGAAACATCTCATAATCCACAATTGCTGATGTCTCATTGCCAGGAATGGAAGAAGGAAGTAGGGAAGTCTTTACCCTTTGAAAGAGAGAGGCAGTCAGGGGACCACTAGCTGGCCAGGAAGTCCCTAAACAACAATCCCAGTAAGGTATGAGGGGTAGTCAGATCAGATCCTAACAGAGGCCCATGATGATCCCATGAGGAGTGTGAGGTAGACAAAAAGCAAGGCCAGGATGAAGTTGTAGGCTGGGCATTGGCCATCAGCATCAGTGAGCCAATGGAGGGGAGCTGCAGCAAAGCAAAATGTGCCCCACTGTTCCCTCAGCACTGCAGAGCAGCTTCACTGGACACTGGAAAGGAAAGCAAATGCTTGGGATCAGGGCTGAACTAGAGGTGGCAGCTGGCCCTCCACCCCTGTGAGTTGGTGGGGTTGTCCTCACACTGTGCTCCTTCACATTGCTGCAGGGCTTTCCAACATTTCTGAGGACCACCAGGCTTCTCAGTGTGTCTGTTGCTTCTTTGAGCTGCTGCCGATGGAGTGACCCAAGCCCAGCCGGTTGCACAACTCTTTCCAGGGAAGCTTAACATCAGCTTGCTTAAGTTCTTCTGTTCTGTTTGCTTCAGCCAGTCACTGCCCAGTGACTCCTGGGTAGTGTTGATCCTGATAAAGATGATGGCAGGTAAGTAGAGCCTGCATCACCCAAGCCGCCCCTGACATTATGGGAAGATTCAGGAATAGACACAAGACAGGTGCCCACGGGCTCCTCTGGATAGTACACCTATACATAGATGTCTCACCTGACTCCTTGTAGGTATCTGCCATGGTTTCTTTTTTCAACCTGCGCTTTCTGTACATACTCCTTAAGTACTTATGCTTTCTTGGAAGGGATGTGTCCTTTAATCTCCACTGGGGTACTGCCTTAGAGCAAGCCACTTCTCCATACAGCATGTGAAAAATCACAACAATAAGACCCTAAAGGGTTAAATTTTATCAAGTACCAAAATTTAGCAAAAAATAAAATAATCCGAATGGGAAAGGGGAATCAACTTAGGGATTAGTCATTACTGAGTAGGATTTACAGAGGAGTAAAAGTAGCGTAAAAATGTAAACTAGCTTTGCATCCACCCACCATACCATGTTTGCTTGCTGAGAAACACCAAGCAAGAACCAGTAGGCACATCATCTGATATACTGCAGCAAAGGTCCATGGGTCAAAATAATCTAGCAAAAGAATGACATCTCACACAGCAAGTGTACATACCTGAGCTAGAAAAGACCTACTTAAAAACACAGAGCACACTGGTCATTGGCCACGAAGCAGTACCACAGCCTTTGGCCAGAGGTCTGTCTGCAGATCTTGGTATTGCCCATGGGCCATTTCCCAAGAGATGTTTCACAGGGAGGGTTGCAATCAAAAATATTTTCTACCCAAATTCTTTCTGTTGGCACCGGAAAGTTCATGGACTTGCCTATGGACAGTACTATGGAAACGATGAATCTGTGGACAGATGTGTCCTCCTGGATGACTCCTTTCCCTCTAATACAGCCCTTTGCAGTAAGCAATGCAGATTAAACCCCCTCAATTGCATTCTCCTTCCCTGCTCTGAAAGCCCACTCCCACTAAGCCCCAGTCCTTCCCAACAAAAGGCAGCAGCTTTACACATTGCCAGTACACAAGGTTTGACACTGTGCACAAAGATGATGATTCATTTGGCAATTTTGAGGATGTATTTCATTCTTCCTTGTTCAAAGACCTTTTACTTTCTAGGCAAACATAGTCTGATAAAGAGATTTCAGGATCTTGGCTGCTTGTGGTCTATCCTGTATGTTTTCCCATAGTCTTAAACAAGTGCCTCCTCTTCTGACAGCATCAGCACTGTTAAATCAAACCAACCTGGCACCCTGCTTACAGCCCCAGCTTTGGGAGTCACATGAGCATGGAAAAGTCCTGGTTTACATTAACCCTTCTTCCCAACAAGCTTTTTCCTGAGAAAAACACAGTATAAGAGACCCCATGCTTACAGTCTTGTATACCAAAATAAAGGAACATGAAGAAACCAACTGTTGAACTCATGTTTTGCTAGGTTTTATATTTCTGAAGCAAGGTTATGCTTCTGTAGGACTTGAGTTCAATTAGCTTTTGAAGGTTTGTCAGCCTTAGCACTTTTCTTTTCCCCCTTCCCTCCTACTACTGTCCCTAAGTCAGTTTTTCTCCCTTTTGTCATGCTTCCTTCCAAGCTGCCTTTTCCTGTCCCCTTTGTATGACTGGTGGAGTTTCTGCTTGCTTACTTCTATACTGTATTTACCTGCATGTTTAGTGTGACACCTCTTTACAGAAGGTGATGGAAGGATAAGGGAGGTCCTTCCACTTGAGACCTCAGAATTGGTGCTGCAAAAGTAAAATCCTTAGGCTCTAGAAAATGTGTGGAGTTTTAGATACATATTCCCCCTAATTTAAAAAATATAATTATGCCAAGCCATCTGTTGCTGATGTAAAAAAAGATGTAAATAGATGATACATAGTGTATGGAGTGTCACATGAGTGCTCCATCTGCTATGGGGAAAGTCACCACTCCCCAGCAACAACACTGGGTGCTGAAGTGTAATCCAGAATTTGGAGCAGCCTTAGGCTTTCCAAAGGCATAACCAGATTCAAAGGCTGACCCAAAAGAAAAACAACTCAAACAAGAGTGGATTGGTAGATCTCTGTATATCAGTCTTTCATCTCTGTTTTTCTGACAAGTAGTAATAGTGGCTTCATTGAGTACAGGGTAAGTTATACCTTTATGCTCTTATTTCACACTCTTTGCAAGCTCAGGGATCCTGCTCTCCTTACTCATATTTCCAAGGTTTAACTGGCAGACAGGAGTCTAACAAGCTGTGTCTCTCTGCTTAACAACATCAGAACGTGCCCACAATGTCAGAGTAACTGGGCAATGAATTAGCACAAGAAATGCAGCTCTGATGAACATGAAGTAGTGCACAGGGGGCAACAGCAGTCCTTGGGTGTTGACTGATGAACTGCATGTCAGCTGTTGCCACTCAGGAAGAGACCCAAGAACTGCTATGAATGTTTTGGTGTGCTCAGCAGTGGTTAGAAAAGTAAATAAAACATTGAGAATTATGGGAGAGGTGATAAAGATAAATTAATCCTCTGATACATGTGACTGGAGAATTCTCACTCTTCTTCACTATGAGCACTCCACCTAGTTCTGGCCTCCCCATCTCAAAATGGGTGGAGTGACAGGACAGGGAAGCTGGAAGTAAAGCATGGCTCTCTGTCTGGACACAGCAAAGGTTCTAGGATCCTTAACTTGCTAAACAAAGAAGGTTTAGCAGAGATCTTAAAAAACCAGGACTCTGATGGGAGATGCGCCAGGAAAACCACTATTCACCTTCTTTGACACCACTAGGTGTGGGTGACACCACAGGGAGTTAGCAGAGAACAGTTTCTAAATTCAGCAAAATATGAGCTGCTTCACAAGTTACTGCAGTTACCCTCTGCTGACAGAACTGGTGATGTTAAGAATTTGTAGAGCTCCCCAAAGCTTCTAAACAAACCTGTGGCACTAGTTCCATAAGAACTGATAAACATGGAAGCCTCAGAACAACCTTTCCCTCCAAAAGTTCCCAGATGCTTATCAGCAGTAAATAGAAGATCTTTAATCATGCCATGCTCTTTTCCGAGGTGTCTGCTGCTGTCAGCCAGGTAGCTGTGTCAAATGGCTCCACAGTCTCACCAACCTTGAACAAGCAGTTTTACAGAACCTGGTACTATGTTTCCAGCTTGCAACAGTTTTGGGACAAAAAGGGAGAGCAAAACAACCCTGTAGGAAGCAGTGATTGGTTGAGAAAACAATCTTCCTTCCCATAGTACCATCAGCCCCTCCTTCCCAGGTTTCTCTTGGATGAATGTGAGGTAGATGCCTTTGAAGGGCAGGCTTTTCTCCTGGGGACACAGCCCCTGCATGAAGCCCAGAGATGGGGAGAAAGGCAACAACACAAAGAGCAGGGCAGATCATGGTGGCTGGCCCCTTCACTGGGGCTACCTACCCTGTGATTCACCCTGTTACTGAAGGAAGGAAGGAAACGCTATCCAGTCCAGGGATGGAAGGTGAACCATTTCTCAGGGATATAATTGAGCATTCCTCTTTCTTTTCAGGTGTTGGAGTGTATCATCCAGCACATCTTCATTTCCAAAGAGGCCAGGAGGCTTCACTTGAAGTGTAGAGCAGTACATGAGCAGTTTTTCACCTCTGACCGTGAAGGTGATGTCTGACTCAACAAGGATTTTCACAGCAAAAAGATGATCAGAAAAAACCTGAAGAGAAACCATCTTCTGGGAGAGGGGCAGTGGGGTGAAAGGGGATGCCCTTGTGATCTCTGCCTTGCCAGGAGCCAGTGCTTCTTGCTCCAGTGAAGCTGGGGAAAGACACAGTTACATCAAAGCACCCACTTCAGGGGCCAAGGCAGTTGTTACCACTGGGATGAATCCTCCCCTGTGCTACCAAATCTGTTTGAGAAAGCAGGATACACATGGGTTTTGTAAACCACAAAACCAGGTACAAAAAAAATTATCTCATCAACTTGGCACCAGCGCAAACATCTGTCTGGTCCAGACAGAGCCTGAGTTTTGCTATTGCTTAAAATAAAGCATCATAAAAAGTATTTTCTGCCTTTTAAAATCTGATTCCTTGATCGTAAGGGGCTCTAATTCTGCCTTTGGTGGGAAGGGCATGACCGGCTCTTGCATCTTGCTCTTATATTGTTATCAGGTAACAAAGGGTCCCAACTGAATGCATCATGAAAAGCCTAATTCAGATCCAGCAGGAGGTAAATGCAGTTTGTTTGACCATGCAAGCTGTGAGGTTTGGAAGTTCAAGATGGGATCAGGAGCTGGTGCCAGCTGTGTTTGCCCCTCCCTCCCAGTCTCCCCAGCCAAAGCTCAGCTCCTTCTGCAGATGTGGAGCAAGAGAGACAGCATAGGAAAGTCTTTAATCTCCCTGTCCCTGCCTAGAAAGCTGCTTCTCAGAGGTACATGCCAGCAGATGAGAGGCAGGTGAGCTACCAGTGCTCAGAGGGCATTCAGGCACGTGTAGACTGGCTGTAACAGGCCTCCTCTTGTTTTTTACCTTTTACAGCTTCTTGAGAGGCCCGAATGGCCCTGATTTTGCATTTATGTCCTTTGCACTGTTGAGCAAACAAGCAGGGCCTTGTCTCCACCAGACTCCTCCACCCTTTGTTGGCTGCCTTTCAGTTATCTGCCTTAGTGCATTGCAGGCAAATATTTGCTCTGTGGTCTCAGACACTACCTCACTCCTGTTTGCCCAGGTTCTCACTTCAGTGCCTTGAACACAGTGCTTACTACACCCACACCCTGGGGTCACCAAGTCACAAGGACACAGCTTTGTGTGCACTGCTGTCCTTTGTGTCGTCCTTCCCTGGCGCTGGCAAACACGCAGGTCAGAGATGTCCAGCCTGCCAAACCCACCCGCAGTCTTTACAAAGTGTGTCCTTGCTGGGGGTTGTACCAGCCACGCCTTGCCCACCGGTAAGCACAGAGAGGTGACGAGAGGGGGCAGGTACCACGCCTGCTTTTTGTGAACCTCTGTAAATGCTAAGCTCCTGTGTCAAAGTTTGCAGTGACTACAGTCTGCTGCAAGCCCAGAGGCTTGAAGTTTCATCTCTTTCACCCACCTTGCCAGCAGAGCAGTCACTTGGGAGGGCTACATTTAGTTGTGTGTGTGGTCTTTTCCCGTTGAGCTGTGTTCCCACAAGGACATGCAAGCCACATAAAATTATTAGTTGTGACCATGGGGAGTGGTGTGCATGAAACAGCCTGGAAGGCCACCTAAGTCTCCTCGTCTAGGCAAAATTGTCCAGTTAGGGCAGATGCAGGTTCATCCTTCCACTGATTTTCTCAGTGGTCTGCCCAGTTTGTGACTGGGTACCACATACTCCCGCTAGGAAAGCCCTGACTTAGACCTTAAGGAGCAAAAACAAAATTAAGTTCACTGGTGTGTTCTGCTCTGTTTCCTTTTTTTTCACCTCTCCTAAGCTCACAGCCTGAAAAGCTCAAAAGTGCTTCCAGACCCTTTGTGTTACAGAGCAACAGGACAAAGACACCTAAAGTGATCTCTATGTGTTCTGATAGCAAAGATGGCCCATTCGGCATCTGGAGAAGTTTAGGCAGGACTAACACCTGCTAATGTAGATCATGAAGACTGTTAGAGTGAAGCAGCAACTTTGCAGAAGGCCCACGTGCTTTTAATTTGGGAGGTACCAGGGAAGAGCCACACACCAAAAGTTCAGGCTGCAGCTGTTGTACCAGTCACAAGCCAGATGGACACATTCTGCTATGGGATGCCTGCTCCAGGGAGGCAGTGCTGCTGCTGCTACAGTGGCATGGAGCAGTCAGAAATAGCACAAAATTGTACATATGATGCACTAGTGCAGCTTCCAGCACCACAGTGACTAGTTCGAACAGCCATGGATCTACCCAAGAAGGAGGGATTTGCCTTCCTGTAGCTTCTTGCAAGGCTGATAGTGCAGAGAGGAATCAAAGTATGTGGTTTTAATAAAGAAACACCACCATAAAATTTGACAAGTTCATCTGTTCAAGCAATTTGTCTTTCTTTCTAGCCAGAACATTCACACGAAGTCAACAGAGAAAAACAGAAAGTCTTTCCTGGTATTTGCTGTCAAAACTCGAGTAGCAATGCTAATTTTGAAAGTAGAAGGGAAAGGGAGTGAGGTCAGGAGGCAATTGCCCATTGATCCCAGCTGCATGGCACAGGGCAGCCACTCCCCTGGGCCCCACTTTGCAAGCCTGTCATTTCCAGAAATGACAATGAGTCACATTTGCCCCATGCCTCATTTAAAGAAACTGAAAGAATTAACTGGTAAGGCACTGGGAAAAGCTTGCTGTGAGTCATGCTGTTAGAGTCACAGCTGCACAGGAAAGCCCGCATGGCTATTCCCAAACTGCAGTCCATGGGCAAAAATGTCCCTTAGAATCTTCAGAATCTGCAATCAGTGGAACTCCAGCACCTTCAGAAAGGTAAGAGGTGATCCAAGGGGGATATTGAGGGCTCAAGATGTTTAGTCGCATAATGAGATGTCCAGTCATTTGTACAGCTGGTTTTGTCTTTATCCACAGTGTGTGCTCTCAGGTACCCCGGAAACAGGCTTCAGAACAGTCATTAAGAAAGCATTTCGTCCAATACCCACAGCCACTCTGTAACAGAGACATTACAGGTAGAAGGGAGAGTTGTTAATTTCCTGACATCAACCAAGCTGGCCAGCATGTAGAGTTAAATCTCCATTTCTCCTCAAAAAGTTACAGTGATGAAAGAAAGATACCGGAATACATTCCTTCCCAGTCAGCTCTTACTTAATCTGAACTGCAAATGCTGAAGAGCTTTGGCCTGTGGCAAAACAGCAGAGGTAATCTGGCACCTCTGTTGTACTTTCTTAATTACCTTCGAGTTTTGGATTTTCTAATACGTTTTTTGGAGAATAGCAACAAGTCTCTCCATGCTAGTGTTTTGCCCCAAAGTATTTACATTAGTCTCAATTTTGTGTAATTTTCTGTCTGGGATTTTCCTTCATTTTCTCCCCTATTTAAGCCTGCTAAACACAGAACCCAAAAAGAAGGGAGATCCAAGACCTCCTTAGGACCAAGGGACGAATCCACAAAGCCCACACAGTTTTTAGAGCCACATCCTTTCCGAGGCTTTGCCCTAGCCCTGCCCAGCCCGGGGAAGCAAGGCTGTGCTGAACCTGCAGTCTCATGATACTTACCTTAGGCAAAGGCTTCCTCCCTTCTACAGCTGTGGTTGTCGGTCACTTTATTCGTTCACTGAACTGAGATTTTCTGCTTTTGTACGTTGACAGGTGAAACTGTGGAGGATAACATGGTATGCACTCCCTCTGTCCTCTCTTCAGGAGGGTGTATTCAGTTTGCTGCACAGCAAAGTGCCTACACACACCTGGGCAGGGAAGGCAAAGAGAGAGGGAGGGGAGCTGGGAAGGCTGCCAGGCACAGCCTGAGGGAGCAGATGGAGATGCAGTGTCAGGGTTAGAGAAGTGCAGTGAGTAGGAGGCACCAAAGGAGAGCTCAGACATAGAGAAAGGATGGAAACAGGGTAAAAGGGAAGAAAAAATTCTCTTTGCAACTGTTTGTAAGCATCAGGAATTCCAGCACATTGGGAGGCTGTATGTGGTTTACATGGCAAGGTTCTGGTAATGGGGGTACTACAGAGATGGCTTCTGTGAAGAGCTACCAGAAGCTTCTCCCATGTCCACCAGAGCCAATTCCAGATGGTTCCAGGATGGACCTGCTCTGGCCAGGGCCAAGCCACTCAGAGATGGTAGTAATGACTCTGTGATAACAACTTGAAACAGAAAAAAAAGTTATTGTGAAGATTTAACTGAGAAGAGAGTTAACTGAGAACTGGCCAGAGAAGAGAAGAGTGAGAATATGTGAGAGGAACAACTATGCAGACATTGAGAGAAGGTGAGGGAGGACTTGCTCCAGGTGCCAGGACTGAGATTCCCCATGCTGGAACAAGCGGGTACCTGAGAGGAGGCTGGACCAGGGTCCCAGCAGAGACCTGCAGACCCATGGAGAGAAGAGTCCATGCTGGAGCAGGTTTCTAGTAGAATCTGTGACCCTGTGGGGGACCCAGACTGGAGCAGGGGAAGGACTCCTCTCCCTGAGGAGAAAGCAGCAGCAGGAATAACATATGATGAACCCATCACAACCCCCACTCCCTGCACCACTTGTGGGCGGTGGTAGAGAACTGGGAATAAAGTTTAGCCCGGGAAGGTAAGACGGATAGGGAGAAGGTGTTTTTAGGAATTATTTCACATATATCTTGCTCTGATTTTGACTGGCAGTAAATTCAACCCAAGTGAAGTCTGTTTTGCCCATGATAGTAACCAGTGAGTGATCTCTCTCTGTTGCTAGCTCCTGAGCCTTTCCTTATGTTTTCTCTCCCCTGTCCATTTGTGGGTGGAAGTGATAGAGCAGCTTTGGTGGGCATCTGGCATCCAATCAAGGCCAACCCACCACAGAGGTCTAGCTGTTTGATGAGGAATAGAGTAACACAGGGACATAGCTATTCTATTGTTGAGCACAGGCCATGAGTAGCTGTAAAACTTCAGGAGTAAATCTGCTTAAGGCCTCTCAAACAGATGTAATAGTTACAGCCAAAAACCCAAAAACCCATTTCATATTCCTTTCAGTGAGCCCTGTTCCTCCGGGCCCTGGATGACTGAGCTGGTTGACATCCTGCTTCCTATGAAAACTGGACCTGTTCTACCAGGTCCAATGGAAAAAACTTGTTTGATTAAAGGAAGCAAACACATTAAAAATGACCAAGAAAATAAGCAAAGAATGAACATTGGATCCCAGACATAGTTACCTCAAGTAGTGTGGTGGTCAGAGCTGCTGCTGTGTTGGAGGTTACATGATGCTGTGGCTACAGGTGCACAGCTGCTACCAGGTCAGAGCAGAGCAGGAGCCCTTTTAACTCAAAAGTATTGGTCAGAGAATGGCCAACTCCAGGTGCCTTCATAGATTACTAAAAGATACAAGGTGATGGTCAGAAATTACATGCTCTGGCTGCCTATGTCTTCTCCTGCATCTCCTGGTCTGGGTTAACAGGGTATCTGAAGAATGAGCTCTGAGACACCCTCCAGAATTCAACCATTATGATGCATTACACACAGCAGTCATATCATGGGGCATGACATGTAATCCAAGGTATCTCTCACTGGCCTTTGCAACTTAGATCTCAGGAGTCAGGCCTCCAGCTCTGCCCAGCTTGCTGGCTACAGGCTGATATCCATCCAACCACCTCCTTGAACTGATGAATCCATCACTTACAGTTATTAACTCTCCACCTGCCCTGTAGCTGGGTCTTTCTGGGGCTGACATTTGAGAGTAGTAGCAAGAATGATGACACCACAAATTTCAGATTTGGCAGAATGGTTAAGATGATGAAACATCTGCCCAAATTTTGTAATTTACACTTCCTGACCTAATTTACAGTTGGTGGGGGGAAACCCAATGCAACTTGCATGTCATATCTTCCACTTAACTATGTCATACCAGAGAAAGGGAAAATTTGAAATTACATTAACGCAGCCAGCTATAGATGAAACAGAAAGCAACCAGAACCACATCAGGACAAGTGAGAGAACTTCACAGCTTTTGTGTGTCACCTGCTATTTGGCTTCTGGCAACTGATGCAGCTGCCAGATCTTCCTGAATGGCCTATGCCAGAACCTGAGTCCCCCTGACTGAAGGAAAAGAAGTAATAGGCTGCAAGAGCACCAATGGGCCTTTGCCTTCCTTAGTCTGGAAGATGTGCAGGACCCAGGAATAAATTTTGAGTTGCTGTTTTATGTCAGAACTGTGGCTTTAGAACTGTGCAACTGTTTTAACTGTGGTTAGAACTCTTGCAAAGAACCCCGAGACAGAGAGGGAGAAGAAAGGGACATTGTCAGAAGAAAAAAGAAAACCTGAACACAATCCTGCAGGTTATTCAACCAGTGCAAAGCACCCACTTTTATTCCACACCCTCTGGATAATAAAGCACAATCAGTCTCAACTATCTCGTTCCTGAGCACTTCCGAAGGCACCATTTTGAGGCACTCGGAAGTAGAGGAACTTGAAGCTTAAAGAGTTCAAAACACTTTTCCTATGCTCTTAAGTTCAAATTGACATAGAAAACTAACAGTACCCTCAAGCATCTATCAAATCATTAAAGACACACTCCATCTTGCTGTTCTACTTCCCCTTTGCAATTAATTTGGAAAGCACGAAGATTATTGCAACAGTGCCACAGACTTTCCCATGAAGAAATCTGTCTTTATTGGAAATCTGCAAGGAATGGTCTGACTAGCATGTGTGAAGCACTGCCTGAAGCCATGCACAACACAGGGATTTAAAAGCATTAAACAACTCCCAAAGCACTGAAGGAGGCACGGTTCACATTTAGAAGTCACAGTAATCCTACACCAAACTGATTATGTGGTCATAAACCTAAGTGCCAACATACAACAGCTCCAACAACAGCGTGCTTACAGCTTCCTTCCCCTCCCCTCCCCCAGCTCTGTCATGCCTCTGAAATCCTAGCATTCGTTATCTTAAACCAGAAAAAAACATTCCCTCTACTGTTTCTTCGGTGCCAGACCTGGAACCCACGCCCTCCAGAGAGAAGAGAGGCTCCAGCTGTGTGCCGGCGTGCGAGCTGGCACGGCAGCGCCGGCTCCTCCGCTCTCCCTTCAGCTTGGCATCCTCGCAGCATTCCTGCTGGGGCTGGCCACCATTCCGCCCGGCGTCACTGCCCGAAAGGATGTGTCCGCAAGGCAGGGCTGCCTTCCCGGAACACGGGAGCTCTCGGCTGGGACTTCAGAAGTGTTTTCAGCACGTGCGGGTGCTTACCGAGCAGCTCTCCTTCGGGAATATGTCAGGATGTATCAATGTGCGTAAGAACATCGATCATAGGAAAGAAAGAGAAACGCCTTATTTCAACAGATTTGCTCCAGATGTGGTTCGGAACAGTTCCATTTGCAGAAACGTTTTACTGTCACTCGTTTTGTTGAACCACAGAAGTCAAGACATGGATAACTGGAGACCCATCCCACAGCAGCTTTTCTTAGCAAGGGCCTGAAATCTGATAGCATCAGAGCTGCACTGTCTCTTCTCCTTTATTGCTCTTTGTAAAGGTTTAATTTCTGAGTTGCAACTTCACTCATATATATAGGGAATATATACATATATAGGGAAGTTATCCCAAAGAGCAACATTTTTACAAGAAGAAATTCATCCCTCCTTGCACCTCAGCATGTTGGCACACACAGTCAAAGGAAGCAGTGTATCAAGCATGATTTAAAAGTACTTCTTAAAAGCTCAAATCACTATGCCTTAAGCTTACTTTTAAATTTCTTGCTGAAATAATAAAAAACACAGCCAAAAATATGAATATAAAGCAATTTTAATTTTCCTCTAGATATTTATATCAAAGAAATAATACTCATGTCCAAGTACTGTACATACAATATCTTCCTTATAAACTCTGTAGTTTAAAACACATGTACAAAATTGCACATTGCAGTTTGCAAAAAATCATAAATACATTTTTGCATGTAAACAATTCCAGCACAAGGATCAATGTTATACATTCCAAAATGTCTAAGTGTCTGCTCACAAACAAAAACAAACAAAAACCCCACTGTGATCTCCATAAAGGTCCTAATGTTACAAATCAATCATTAACAGATTTCTAACTGATGTACTACACACAGGGATACATAAATGAGCACAAGGCAAGTCGCCTTTTAGTCATAAGTACTTAAGACAGAGGCTTGGAATACAATCCTGCTGCCATTTAAACCCACGGTATCCATCCCACAGTATTTAGTGGTAGCAGCATTGAGTTAATTTTTCCAAGATTGCTAATTGCACTATGCCTTACTTTAAATTCTCAAACAAGATGGCTACCACTGAACAGTAGGAATTTTAAAATTATTGTAAACACAGTTATCACTGTTGTATATTCAGTAAGTTACAGTATTCTCCTAAACACATCACTAAATTAAGAAAATGTTTTACATTTAATCAAGTGCAAGATGCCCACTAGTATCGTCCACTTTGTCTCAGAAATAAGTAGTTCGAATATAATACAGTTAGTAAAAGTAATGTAAAAAATTACAATGGACATAATCCTCAGTTGTATATTATTAAGCCCTGTAGCTTGTTTACATTTTAAAAAATCACCACATCAGAAAAAAGGTCTCAGAAGTGTCCTTTAAAATCTCTCCTGACCAAATCCAGCAAATGAGTAGCTACTAAATTATGCTTCACTGCTGTCTCCATCTGTGTGCAATGCCCTTGCCAGCATACCTGTTTGAAGACTTCCCAAAATCAATCAGGTTTAAAAAGGTCCATGATATCCATACAGAGTTATTTGTTTTGTTGCTTTTGTGTGTCTTTTTGTTTAATTGGATTTTTTTGTTTTGTTGGGGTTTTTTGATCTATTCCCATGCTGCAATTCTATAAAATTGTACCAAAAGCAGAGATTTTTAAAGGGTTTCTCAGAGGCTTCCTCTATGCCAGCTAACTTAGTAAGGCAGAATAAGAAGGTACACATAAACCCAACTTTAAAAAACCCAAGAAAGGATGTAGGCAGACACCGACTCACCACCTAGTTGCATGTAAGCTGCTGGAAGAGTAAAGCCCAGTTTGAACTGCTCTGCTTCCACTTTTCATTTTGAAGAGCCACCCTGAAAGTTTCAGCACCATGCCTGAAGCCTTATGAAGAACCAGCTTGGATTGAAGAACTGTAGGAAGCAGCAGTTTGCTCACACTTCTTTTGGACAGAAAGAGAGCTTGGAGATGCTGGTGGTGAGACAGCAAGGAGGGGATTCTTGCCCTTTACAGGAAATCCCTTTTTCTGTTAATTGGCATGTGGCACGAATCCCAGTAAGGACCACAGAACTTGCATAACACTACCAGCAGCCCCAGCCCTTGACATTGCAAAGTATTGTGATTATAGTAATGCAGATCATTAAGTGTTTTCTGCATCACAGAAGCTCACCAAGAACCAGAAACCACCAAGGGTTTTCGAAGCTGGGTCCTATTGCCTAAGAGCTCTCCTTTATCTGACGGGGGTTAGTTCCTCTATTGAACTGATAGAAACACATACTGCACAAAGAATGAGAAATTTCATCTTTCCCAGTCTGCACTTAACGTAACTGGAGCTACTTCTTTCTAAGGGGATCTCTTTTGAGTCATACAAGACTGGCCACCACAGCCACCCCACAGTGAGGGCATACGTGCAGTCCCCCAAACCTCAGAAAGATTCTTCAGCGTAGGCAGAAACTGCAGGAACAAGCCAACTTTATATGAGCCACTACAGGAAAGAGAAATTGGAAGAATGCGCTACAACTCCACAGATGGAAAAGCACAGGAAGCTGAAGAGCTACTTCACCAAAAGACTTATTCAGCAATACAGACCCAGCTGCCCTTCCTGGTAAGATGCTGCATAGGGAGTCTAAGAATTACCTTCCAATATCATAAACTAGAGGTAACCTAACAGACTGAGTTTTAAAGCCAAGGAAGCTCAGGGCCCTTCACAGCAGAAAATCTCAGGTACTGCTACCTCTTAATCTCTCTACCCTTTCCCCTCTTCTCTCCTTTTGACCTTAAGAAGCCAGTATACCTGTTCCTGATTAGGAAGAGTGGGAGTGGCAAAATTCAGTGGATAAATTTTGGTGTGCGAGAGGCCTATGAAGACTTGCCTACCATTTTCTATTTAAAAGTCAGGAATTGCACAATACTATATTGCAACACTTACTCCCTTCCCTTTGTCCTGTACAAAGTAGCAAAGCACAACCAAAGCAAAATCGCAGTTGGGAGTGTTTAGATTGATAGCTCACATGTCAGAACTGCACTAAGCGTCTCTGTAATTAACAGCACTTCGCAACGAAGCAAAACAATTCTCCAACATATACTTGTGTTGGACCTTTTGTTTCGAGTTTGGGTTTGATTCTGTGCGTTTTGGCTTGGTTTGATTTTGTTTTTTCTTGGGGGGGTGAGTGGGAGAGTTAACGAAGCCTGAATATTTAATCTGTTTCATGCGGAGGAATGCTCAAGGGGCTCGCAAGAACTTGTTTTGCTGCACATTGAGCAACACCACATGGCAAAGCCTTGAAATTAGAGCAAATGCTTGAAGACAGGGCGTAGCTGCCTTTTGGAGCTCGTCCTTCATGGGCTGCATTTTATTAGAGAGCAGACCTTTGCATCACCAGTTAGCATGCAGACCTGGGCTTTACTCGGTGACATTTCAGTATGGTGGTTGCCATGGCTTTAAATAAATAAGTGTAAATGTGAAATCACTAGTCATCAGGCCAAACAGGGAGGGGCACAGTTTCCAAAGAAGAGACATTCAGAAGACACTTAAGCAGTAACAACAAAACAAAGTAAGTTAAAAACCATTCTGAAGAGCAGTCCTAATTATCTGACACTTAAACATTAAACAAATATTACATTAAATACTGTTTCAGAGATAAATATTACTTTTTCCTTGGATTCATTTTTTTTCTCTCCTTCCTGGTGCTGGTAACTTCGACTATAATCTCTAACTATTACCAGCGGGGAAAGGAATAAAGATGTAAACTTTATTAGAGACTACTGGCCTGCTGGGAAAGTGGTACCATGCCACATGGACATTCCAGCTTGCACAGTGATTTCACTAATAGGGTGCACACAAAGACTGCAAAAAATCATAAGGATTTACAATACCATTCTAGTAACTGGCACAAAATGGTTTGGATTGATAAAAACACTTTGGCAGTATTTTAAGAATCCCTGTTCTGAAGGTGTCATCTTGCAGACCATAAATAGGTGTCCTAGCTACTTACGGCCACAGCTTACGTGACATTAGATATAAAAAGAACATTTAACTCCCTAACAATATTTCCTCACTATTTCTGTTACCCTCCCATGAAGGATGCTAAAAGACAGAATGGTAAGAATTTCAAAAATCCAAGACTTCAAACTGTGCCTCTACTTGTGAAGAACAGCAAGTTATATATCAGTATCTACTACTGCTCTCTTTCGATAGCTGTTACTAGGGAAAAAGAAGGAGACTATCCAAAATACACTCTCTGGAACAGCATACTAACTTTATTTAACACTACTCCATTGCTTGTCCCCTGCATTACAAGAAAATCTGAAAATTTATGAAACAGAGGTGTGGGAAAGACTGTCAAGTTCAGTATGTTATCTTTCAAATTACTCAGCATGTCCCAGAAGACTATCTTTAGTTAGTCAGTTAGTTAGTCAGTTAGTTAGTTAGTTAGTTAGTTAGTTAGTTAGTTATTTTAAAACTGTTAGTTCTTAAAGGTCAATTTTCTATATGAGGCAGGAGGGACACATCCCCTGGGGCAGTAGGAAGCTCTCTGAGGAAGACAAGAAAATGGCATCAAACAGCTCCTCAGAGTTCAAGCTACGGGTCATGATTTTTCACCTGTTCAGTCCACTGTTTAAGAAAAGGGATGCAGTGAGAAGCCTGACTCTTAACACCTTTAGCTCTCTTCATCTATGAGAGAAGTAACACCACAGCTGTACAACCACTGATTGTAATTCAACAGCTGCAAGACATGCTTGAAGGTACTTGTCAGAAAGGTTTTTAAACTTATTCAAATAAATTTTGAAGTAAAACAGGACTCAACCTAAAAAAGCAATTGGACTTTCAAAATCAAAACAGAGATTGCAACCAAAGATTTTTTTCCTCCCCCTTGTATGGGTTGGGAGTCTGTTACTGATCTCCAGCAAGACACCTCTCCAGACTGCATGGACCCTATTTAGGTGACTTTTAATTCCACTCATACTTGGTTCTTAAGCGGTAAGTAACAGTAGTAGTAAATCCCATCAGCAGTGTGCTAAATATCAGGATCTAGCAGTGTATTAGTACACAGTGAACTGGTCATATCTATTATCTCCATGTCAGCAAGGCTTCGAATCCAATCATCATTTCAAAGCATTCCTACAGAAATATCATTCTTTAGGCAGAATATTTAGCCAGAACATTTACTCCTTAAACTATTGCAGACCATGTTTGTTACTAGTGCTAGAAATTCAGAGCAAAGCTCAATTTACAGCTAGCTATACTATGGATAGAGACTTTTTGACAGCAGACAAAAAAGCAAATAGCACATAGGTAATAATTTAGGGTGACTCCTTTAAAACATTATTTATGATAATTAACATTTCACCTTATAATAACCTACTACACATGAACTGCAGCACTTCAGATAACATTAAGGCTAAATGTGACTTCAAAATAAGTTCTCTTTTTGTGCTAATTTAGCATTGCAAGGCTTGACAGTCCTCCAATTTGACTGGAAATCTAAAAAAATCACCTTGTGATCACACACAGAAATGCAGCTTAGTCTTCTGGAAGAATTTGACCTCAACAAAAGCATATGAAAAACCCCATTGTGTACTGTTGCAGCTAAGAAAATCACAGTTCCTTCCTTTGGCCATCACCTTCTCTGGGCATGCTGGTGTCTACGCACAACACCTCAACATGCATTTGCAGGTATCTGTGCTTCAGAAGAATTAGTTCATAAAGGCTGGATTTGCTGTTTCTTCAGTTAGTCCTCACTGACTTGAGAGGATACTGCCCAAGCAGGACTCCAGCACAAGAACTCATGTCCCCTGCAGACACAAGATCAAGATTCAGAGTTTTTACATCAGTAGCACACTTTTGTCAAGACTACTCAACCGAAAGTTGCATTTCAATACACAGCACTGGTGTGAAGATACAAATCCTAGACTGGCTTCCTTCCTCCCCACGCTGTTTCCCCAGTGGGACCCTTCAAAGACAAACAGAGCAAGGCATTCTGATTGACCCGTATGAAGCTAACTGTTTCAACATCCAAGCAGAGATCTGGTTTGTGATTATGTTGATGCAGAAAGTCAGCCTTCGGGTATGCAATAGCTTAGGAAAAAGTGCCCCCAGACTAAAGCAAACAGCAAGGATCAATGCCCATAACAAGGCAACAGGATGGTGCCTCGGAAAGCTACTTTCATTATGATTTATGTGTATACATTTCTAGATTCTTCTAGCAACACACAAACAACAGCAGGTTCTCCACTGTGCGCTCACTGTTGCAGCGTTTCTCAGAAACCTACATTTAGCTTGTCACACATGACCAGTTCATGGAGAAGTTGCTTCTGTCCCGCCTCCAAGTTACTGAAGAGAGAAGTTTCACAGCACAAATGGCTGCAAGACCCTTCATAGGATAAAAAGAGACGGATCTTTGAAATAGGATAAAAAGGGACAGATCTCTGAAACACAGAAGAGTAATTATGAATTACTAAAACCTCTCGTCTCCCATAATGTACCATAAAAGCCTAAGTCTCCATACATTCAGATTTAATTCAACACCTTCATATTAAAGTTGCATCATGATTAACAAGATTAACAAGTCTCTTACAAACTTTAGATTCTGCACTTTGTCAGAGGAACATTTATCATTCTTCATCAGGTACACTACACTTTGATGCAACTCCACAACAAGTGGCTGTGGTATGAGAAGGCTGAGTTAACATTTGCAGGATCATTATGCACTGTGAAAGCTTTCTGTCCAAGATCTTTTTCTGCTGATGCAGGTCTTGCCAAATACTGAAAGAGATGAATCCCTGACAGACTTTATGGTCCACCTCTGCTGGAAGATGAGCAGTCACTCAAGAGAGTAGTGATCAAAAGAAGTGACCAACAAGAGTCAAAACAGGTTAAGAACTCTTCAACACTCATTCTTACAGTAAAACTTCAAACAAAACACTGGAAAAATGGAAATTATTTTGTACAAGTCAAATATGTACACAGATATGTCATACTCCAATTTGTCTACTTGCTAAACATAGAAACTTGAAGAATCAAGTGAGGAAAGAGCAAAATTATCCAGCAGCAGTTACAGCTGCACATATGAATAAACCAAAATGTAACTCGTTGCTTTTCCTTTTTTAACTTGCACTCCAGAAGCAGGACACATAAAAATGCATCAAAGAATGACTTAGATTACAAGTAGATATTTTTTTCTCTTGCATATTAATGTGAGATATGGAAAAATTTTCTCTAAGAAGCTGCTGGATTCAAACAGTTACGACTCCAGTTATGGCAGCCAAGATACTATTTTCAGCACAACTAATTAATTCAGACCTGGCACGCACCTGTACTTCAGACACCACCAAACAATACTATTCAGTATTTTGGGAAGCATCAATGACTTATACAACTGACTAAAAATTAGTTGCCAAAAAAATTTCCACTTTAACAGCTGTAAAATGCAGAATGTCTCAGGGCTTAACCTGGGGAGGTCACTCCTTTGTTACAGGTGAGACAGAGAGTCAATCAGACATTTAAAGCAATTAAGGATGCCTCACAACCCTTTCTGTTGTAAAGACATAAATACAAACCAAGATAACCGAGAACTGTTGTAGAGCCACCATTGACCTCAGTGCATGACAGTCAGTAGTGACTACTGACATGCAGTGAAGAGTTCAGATATGTTGAGATATTTACCTTTTGGAAGACTATCACAGTCTTAAAATAGAAAACATGACCATCGCCACCAGAATCACTCCTCACCATAATCAGGACTTATCATGCCCAAACACCTATGCTTCTCAAAGTATGCAAAGTATTTCCTTTTGGAAAGGCTCTCTAAGCATATCAAATGGGCTCGACCTGGAACCACAGTAAAAGTTTTAAGAACAATTCACCAGCTACCTGGACCTGTCTGGAGATCTTGTGATTCCAACAGACTGAACTACACTGGAGACCAAACCAATCAACTTTCCTAGCAATGGCATCATTTGAGTCAGTGTTATCAAAGTGGCTTCCCAAGCAGGGGCAGATCTGATGGGGGCTCCACCCTCTGCCCAAGGAAGGAGTGAACAAATCTTCTCTAACTGAAAACATTCCCCCTCCTACTTCCCAAGACAGAAAAGATCTGATAACAATTCAAATAAATCAAAGCCATATATGAATTTAACTCTTTTGCTGTAGCACCTAAATAAGAAGGCACTTCACATCTAAACCAAGATACCAGTTCAAGTACATTCAAAAATTTCTGGGCAGAAAACGAGATGTGCACTGGATGTGCATCCAGCAACAAAAAGAGACAAAGGAAGTCTCCAGAGCAGTTTACACCTGGGCAAAGAAACAAAGAAGGATGTTTATTTGTCATGGGTTCACATCTGGAATGAAAACCAGATATGAAGGACATGAAGGTAGCCTGCAAATCAAGACATGTAGCATGAGTCTTTGCAAGGACTAGCAAATAGTGTGTGGAAGTATAACAAAGCATGGTATTTTTGAAGGATGAAGAAAATGCTAAAAAGCACTGAGCTAACGGTGAACACAACTGTTTTATTTTGGGGTTTTAATTTTTTTGTTCCCTTTTTTTGGTTTTGTTTTTGAAGGGTTTTGGTTTTTTTTTTCTAACAGTAACAAACAGCCAACTTGCTTGGAGTTACTGAAAAGGAGCTACATGGATGCAAATCATATAAACAGTCTGAAAAATTTTCAGCCAGTATCTATCTTTTAATATCTCACAGTGACCAAAGTTTTTGGCAGAAAACCAAAACCTAAAACACACATACATTTAACAACAAACTGAAGAAAAAAAAGGCAGACAAAATAGAGAAGCCATATTTAAAGATTTAGGAACACTGCAGGGCTAAAAGTCAGAGTATTGATACATTTTAGAAGACAGGAACAATCAAGTCTGACGGCTGCAGCAGGTAAGTACTCCTGAGTCTTTTTATATTGGTTTAAAGTGTTAGGTGCTTAGGCTTTCCACTAAAATATCTGCAAAAAATGCAGCAATCTCTAGCAGAACCAGTCCAAGCAGGAAAAAAAAATCCAACTACTCCAACACTGTTCTCAAATTCTGGTCATGTTAGTGTTAGATCCTGTTTGTTAGCCTAAATGCCAGATTAAAAAAGGTATTTATGGAGATAACCTATCACTCTACAGAAAGCATATTTCTTTTGGATGACTCCACTACCAGAACAGTAGCCTCTGGCACAGAGCTGGAGCTGCCAGCCTCACTAGTAATCTCTCATCAGCCATCAGGGTCTGAGAGCTGGCCTGTCACCACTTCCACCACTGAACAGATGTCAGCTACAACAGAAAGCAGGCTCTCAGAGAAGTTACCACACGAGGCCTCTGAGATGCTGGGTGCGAGACTGCTCTTGCAGAAAGCTCAAACTCAAGTGAGGTAATGTGGGGAGGTTTTCAGCTTTAACATTATCATGCTGAAAAGGGGAGCTCATTATAACCCTGTTAGACTATAGCCCACTAGAGCCTTGCCTGTGTCTGGGAAGGGAAACTGCAGTGATTTCCTGTGCCTTATGGATCCCCCATGTCTCTTGGATATTGCTAATTTATTATGACCAGAAATTATGAAGTAAGTAAAAAACAAGTGCATTTATCATTGTCCTGTGTTCTACCACAAGATTTTAACCTACCCCTACACTCATTTACAAAGACAAGTACCAAAGTAGAGGTATTCACCCCTGTAATTTTTTATGATTTTTTCCAGGATTCCCTAAAAAAACCCCACCTCATTACATATGCAGTAAAGTATTTCACATCTAGCAGGCAGCATTATCTCATTCACTAGGGAAAAGTGTTAAGTGTGGGGGGAAAGAAGTTTTTTATCAGTTTCTCCAGACTTGCAGCATCTTTGCAGATGGGTGATGACTACCAGAGTAAAAACTATCTTTTTCACCCAGTTATTATATAACAGGCAATGCTACAGATTGTATGCAGTATGGTTCAGAATGCCCCTAAGAAGTCTTTAAACCGGTGTTAAGATCAAAGTGTTTTTTTATCGGCTCATTAGTATTTCTAACAGCAGAATGTACTGTTACAGGCAATCATTTCAACCACCGAAAAAGGCTCTGGTGACATGATCAAACAGTTATACAATGATTAATATGGCTTCTACCTAATTTGCATATGCATTAAGAAAAGAAATATCCTCGGAGCCATCTCAGCTACAGTAACAGTGTAACTACGCATTCTCATGTCATTTCATACATGTGCCAGGAACGACCATGCACTAAAAGAAAAAGCTCATACATTTGATTGCTGCAGCTCAACTTTCTGAACAGATAGCACTCACATATCCCCAGTAAAAGCATGAAAAACCGTGAGTCTATCCCATTCTTATTGGATTTCAAATCATCAGCTGTAGCCTTCAAAAGACGTAAGAGATGTTTACCAGCTCCCGAGCGGCTTTAACAGATCTGAGCAATTGCTGTACACAGAGAGATCTCTATGCCCTCTTGGCTCCTCATATGGTTACCCCTTTTCACCAGCTGGCACAGACACATATCCCCATGAAAGATTTGCCTCAGAGTTCCAGCAGAGTTTTTTAGCACAGTTACAACGAGGGAAGAGGGCCCCACACTGCAGCTGGATCTGCTCAGGAGAAGCCCAGCCTTCCTCCCCGCATGGCAGGGCCGGCCCGCGGCCCCCGCACGCTGGGGCTTCTGGCGAGGGGACCGTGACCCTCGGTCAGACCCTGCGCACCGCACCGCTGCCGCAGGGCTCGGCAGAGCTGCGCTGCGCCGGCGGCCACGCTCCAAGCACACGGGTGCAGCAGAAGCACGGAAGGCAGTGGCACCGAGCACGGGACCTAAAGCTTTCAAAAACTTATTGAGGATTATGTCTAATCAGAAGAAATACTTCCTTTGCTATACTCTTCCACTAATAAATTCTCGACAAAGAAATAAACCAGACCAATTCTTCCCAACCAGAAAAAACACTTCACGTTCTAGCATTGACTTTTTCTGTCTCTAGAGTATTGCAGAAAGTTTCTTTAGAACAAAGTAGACCAAGAAGCAAGATATACAGATTTCTACTGAAAAATAAATCTAGCTCTCCATAATATTTCTGCGATTTATTCAAACAGAATACAATGGAAGTATCACCTTTACAGCTAACCCACCCCAAATCTGAGCCCTTTTCTGTATAGCACTGAATTGTTACTATACTATAGAAAGAGCACACACTACTGGAATGTACACAGTGAAGGAAAGAAAAAAAAAAAGTAAAGCTCTTTTTGCCAAAGTAACCATTTTCTCTACTAACGTGTTATCTAGAAAAATAAGGTCTAGGCAACGTCCAAAAAGTGTTCAAGTTTCAATAAATAACTATCAATGCCCCAAGTTTGCACTGGCACAAGAAATCTGGAGCATACAAGTTTAGAAAACTATTTTCCTATGACTGAGTCAGCAATGCATTTCAATCTGCTTAAGATTTACAACAAAAATCATTTCCCTCCAGGGTTCGATTTGAAAATCAAAGCCATGTAAGTGCAAGAGCACCCACACAGCTGTCTTAACTCTCAATGGCAAATTAAAGCTCTAGAGAAAGACAGTATTTTAAAAAAGGTTCTTTATCAATACCAAGAAAATATACATAGCCATATTATGTTTTAAATATATATATACACGCACATCTTTTCAAAAACGATTCTGGCTATTTTTTTTTAAGTTTGAAAAGCTTATCCATTGCTATACAGTTCAGTAAGGTGTATTAGGAAACACACGTTTTATATCCCCCATGAAAATAAAGTTGAATCTTTCTGTAAACAGTAATTTTCTTATTTTCGGAAATCTCTACAGACCTCAAGTACTTCACTGAAAAATTAACAACCACCTGCCCCAGAACCACCCGCGGAGACCCTCGTTGTTGAATGCGACATCGACAGAACTCGGGAAGCGCTTAGCAACACCCAGCTCCCGCAAAAAAAACCGCCTTCTCCGGGCGCAAATAAATAATATTAATAATAATTAATAATAATAAAAATAATAATAATAATAGCAGAATGGCGGCGGCAGGCGCGCACCTTGGCCCCGCGGTGCCCCCGAGCGGGCCGGGGCCGGGGCCGGCGGGGTGTCCCTCTTCAGCAGGCGCTGGTCTCCGGCGCGGCGGCGGCCGCCTCGGGGGGAGTCTCCCGCGGCTGGGCGGCGGCGTGAGGAGGAGGAGGAGGATGCCCGGCGGCGTTGATGTGGCAGCCAGAGGAGAGGTGGCTGCGGACTCGACCCTGCAGCTGGGTGACCTGGGCGCGGAGGAGGTTGGCAGTGGCGGCCAGCTCTGCGTTCTGCCCCTTGAGCGCCTTCACCTTCTCCTCCAGCCGGGCGATGCGCTCCAGCTTCCGCCGGCGGCACTTGGAGGCGGCGATGCGGTTTCGCAGTCGCTTGCGCTCTGCCTTCAGCCGCTCCTGGCTCTCCGCGTCCAGCGGCGACAGCGACGGCGGCGTCGGCGCGCTGCTGCCGCCCTCCCCGCCCGCCGACGGCGGAACCTCGGGCACCGTCTGCGGCTCCTCCAGGGACCGCGCCGGCGGCAGCCGGCCGCTTCCCAGACCCGCCGCCCCGAAGGCCAGGCCCGGCGGCGGCGGCGGCGGGGCGGAGGCGGAGGGGTAGGCGCTGCCGGAGGGGCTCAGCGGCCCCGCGGGGTTGAAGCCGCTCAAGTTGGTGTAGACGGCCGGAGGGTCGGCGGCGGCAGCGGCGGGGGCTCCCGGTGGCCCCGGGCGGGCGGTGCAGCAGGGTCCCGGCGCGGAGAGCTGCGGCGGCGCCGCCAGGAGCTGGTTCTGCTTGTGCAGGTCGGCCAGGGCCTTGACGAAGCCGTCGGCGAAACCCTCCTGTTCCTGCGTCACCGGCTGCCGGTAGAGGAACGGCCCCGCCGCCGCCGCCGCCCCGCCGCTCCCCGCCCCGGGTGCAGTCGGCCCCGGGCTGCCGGCGCCCAGCCCCGCGCCCCCCTGGATCAGCAGCTGCTCCAGGTCGGCGGCCGGCGGCAGCTTCAGCAGCGGCAGCTCCGCAGCCGACCCCAGCGCGGCCTCCGGGCCGCCGCGGGCCGCCGCCGCCCCGCCGCCGCTCCCCGTCTCCGCGGAGCCCGCGGTGGGCGGCGGAGCGGCGGCGGCGGCGGGCGGCGGCGGCAGCAAGCGCAGAGCGGCCGCGCTGCCGCGGGCGCCGGCAGGAGGGCGAAGGGCGAAGGGCCCGGGGAGCGGCGCGGGGGCGGCAGCCGGCAGGTCCCGCTTCTTCCCGGCACCCAGCAGCAGCTTCTGCCCCGCCGCCGCATCGGCTCCAGGTCCGCCGGCGGTACCGAAACCCGGCAGCGGCACGAAGTCGGGCAGCAGCTCCAGTCCTTCCTCGGGGTAAAACGGCGCCTCCATCTTCACGGCGGATCGCCCGCTACGCCCGCCGCTCATGCTGCCGCCCTCGCCGGCCGGCGGCGGCTCCGGCGTGGGGCGGGCCGGGCTGGGCGGCTGCTCCGCGGGGCCGGCCGCCCTCGGCTGGCAGCGGGAATTGAGCCGCCTCCCGGCGCCGCCGGACCCGCGCCACGCCCCGGGCCCGCTGCCCGCCCCGCCGTCACCGCCTCCCTGCTGCCGCCGCCGGTCCCCCACGCCCGCTCCTTCCCCCGCCCGCCGGGCTTGCGCGGAACGGCTTCCCGGTGGGGTGCCCATGGGGACCCCGCACTGCTCCTCCCCCACGGAAAGTCGCCCAGCGACTGCGGTGTGGGAAAGAAGGCAATGCCAGGGACTTCGTCCGGGAACGGGGGTATCTCGGGACCATCACTCCGGCCATCACTCCTGCCAGGGAGTCCTGCAGAAGGAAAGCGAGCAAGGGCCTCTCGTGGCGGCTGCTAGGGCAGGTGCTGGTGCGTTCAGTCTGTGATGGATGGGCACACCATCTATAGTGCAGGTGTCGAGGACGAATGATTCCCGACTACACGATGCTGGAAAGTCTGACGGGGGAGGTGCTTGGCCATTAGGAAACATGCCAACTAGTCAAACTAAAAGTCAGTCAGAAGATGGACATGAATTCGATGTGGCCTTTTTTTCCTGGGGAGAAAAAAAAAAGTTAAGACAAAAGATTTCAAACATCCTAGACATATTTCCAACATTTTCAAAATTACTGAAGCGTGAATAGCATTTTTCAGTCTGGGGATTGTATTTATTTGTTGTCTTTACTCAAGACAATTGCCTCTGCCCTTCTCCAAGTTTCTGAAATTCTTACAGGATGAGGAAATTTATTTCCACACAATTTTTTATAAATCCCTTTTGCTTCAGGATACCAATGTGATCCTGACAGAGCTGCTGAAAGCTCTCGTTTAAGTCTTTAAAATCAGGTTGCTGACTGATGGTCTCAGTGGCTCATCTACACCAGATCTTATCTGTGATGGACCTCATCAGTTAGGTGTCACCTTCTGCAACCTACTCAGGCTTTCATGCTTTCTCACATATCAAGACCATGTGCATCTTCTCACAGTGTCTAGTGAAGCTGCTGAGCTCTGCTCTTAGCCCCATGATCTATGCGGCCATGCTGTGCCTCCTCTGTGCCTAGGTTCATTCCAAAACCAGCAGTGGAGGAGGAGATGGACAGTGGTGTCAAGTCCAGGATTTTGACTCAGAATCCCTCTTCAGGTCCATAGGAGAACTGGAGTCGAGGTGCACTGACTAAGGCCTTTATGACCTTGACTCAAGTACTTTGGGCCCCCAACTCTTGCTTATGGGGCAAGAGCTCCTTTTCAACACAGCTCAGCAGCTTCAGTCTCTGCCTGGCTGTGTCACAGGTGTCGCTCTCTTCAGCTCCATCTCCTAGGTGAACCTTGGACCTGTGTTTCCAGTTCTGTTCCTGGCACCATCTCCTGCTGCTCCTGTCTGAATTACCTGGGTGGACCTTGTACCTGGTTCATCATCTCACCTTGTACGCATGTGTCCATTAGTGTCTGCCCTGCTCTTGTGCTGCAGGACTCTGTCCAGGCTGATGAGCCTGGGCTTTAGCTCTGGTCACCCCTAGCTCACCTTGCCATAGGACAGCCCAGCTCTTCTGGTCCTTGAGGCTGTGCCCAGAAACCTGGCAGCAGGAGGACTCGAGGGAGAAGAAAGCCATCAGGCAAAGGACAGAGACAGAGGCATTTACATTGATAGGGGAGGAGTAACCATGTTTTTCTTGGTGAGGAAGGTAGTGCTAGAAAGACCTTATTTTGATTTCCTTGTCTCTTGGCTGACCTAGCAGGAGAGGGAGCAGAGCTAGCAGTGCTCAGCCAAAAGTGAGTACAGAAAGCAGCTCATGCGAGTGGCTTTGTAGAGGTATTGCTGAAGCTGCTATACGAGCTTTTCTGTCATATTCCTGGGCAGGCAAATGGCAGTGACTGGTACCTTCCATCAGCTGAGCAAAGAGAGCTGGCTAGGCAGAGAAGCCACAGCCTCCAAGCTAAGGCAAATAACCTTCTTTTCTTTCCCTCACGAAACAAGTGCAGAGGGGGAAAGTAGGCTGAGGAGAAAATTATTATCTGTGTGGGGTCAGAGAAAAAGCCATGGAAGTTCACTTGGGTGATCATTGTCACTGTATTTCTAAATGTAATGTTACACTTGACTGGGATAGCCCTAAAGGTAGGTTCCTTCATCATTCCTATACAAAATTTGTCACTTATGCAGAGTGGTTTTACTTGCTGATTAAATGCAGAATTCGAAAGTGAGCCCACAGAATGGGAACATGTCAAAACTGTTCGAAATAAACTTATTTGTAACAACAGATCGATTTTTTGAGAGACATATCTGCTGTTTGCTGATGCGCCTGCAAAGTACGTTCAGGCGAGTGACACGGAGTTATTTTACACGTCCTTTATGCAACTGTGTGTTATGACAAGGTGGTCTTTGTGTTGGTTTTTTCTGCCTTTCCCCCACCCCTCTTTTTTCTTTTTTTTCTTTTTTTTTTTTTTTTCTCCTCCCTGAGGAGACCCAGAACCTCCCGCGGGGCGCACAGTGCCAGTTTCTTCCTTTCCCTGTGACAGCCGAATTGTGCACGCTCGTCCACCCAACCGTAGCCCTGCCTGCCGGCTGGGACAACCATCCCCGGCAGCCCGGCAAGACTTCGGGCATGGCGCGGCCAGAATAGCCCATGACGGGTTCCCCTCGGTGCAGGAACGGCCGCAGCCCAGCCCTCGGTTCCGGGGTCGTGCCCGGCGGGGCAGGAGGCGCCGCCCAGCTGTGGGTGTGGGGTGTGAGCGGAGCTGCCCAGCTGTGGGTGCGGGATGGGCGGCGCTGCCCAGCTGTGGGTGCGGGATGGGCGGCGCTGCCCAGCTGTGGGTGCGGGGTGTGAGCGGAGCTGCCCAGCTGTGGGTGCGGCGTGGGCGGAGCACGGCCAGGAAAAGGGGGCGGAGCGAGGGCAAGGAGGCGGCCGGATTGGCGGGCCGGCAGAACAAGGCCCCGCCCCAACCCCGCGCGCTGACGCGCCCAATGGGCGGAGCGCGGTGCGCGCTGCTACCGCGAGAGATTCCGTTGAAGCTGGCGCCGCCATCTTGGAGTTGGGAGAGGCCGCGCGTCCCGTTCCCGTCCCTCTCCGGCGGGCCACGGGCGAGGGGGGGGGCCGCGGGAGGCGGGGGAACTATGGGCCCTCGGCGGTGAGTTCGCGGCGCCCCGCCGGCTCGTCTGTGCCCACGGAGGCCGCGCCGCGGCGGGCGCGCGGTTGGGCGGGATGGTGCAGTCCTGTTCCGCCTACCGCTGCCGGAACCGATACGACAAAGAGAAGCCCATCTCCTTCCACAAGTGAGCGCGCGCGGGCGCCGGGGCGTGGTCGCGCTGGGGGCGGGGCCAGCACGGGGCCGCGCGCGCCGGGTCCGCGGGGAGCTGGGAGCAGGGGGGAGCACGGGCGGGACGGGACGGACGGACGGACGGACGGACGGAGAGAGAGGGACGTGTCTCTTCGCGGCCGCTGAGGGTGGGCAGTCTCGTCTCCCCCTCCCGGCGTCTCCCTGGGGAAAGCAGAGGGACGGGACCCTCTGAGCCGCCGGTTCCAGAGCGAGAGGGGGCTGAGATCCCCCTCGCTGGGGAGCAGGAGGGTTTTGGCTCCGGCCAGCCTCCGCCTTATAAAGCTCTCCAAAAAAGCTGAAAGTGCCGCTTTCTTGCAGGTTTCCTCTTACAAGACCCGATCTGTGCAAGAAGTGGGAAGCTGCTGTTAAGAGGAAAAACTTCAAGCCGACCAAGTACAGCAGCATTTGCTCAGAACACTTTACCCCCGATTGCTTTAAGAGGGAATGCAATAACAAGCTCCTAAAAGAGAATGCTGTGCCCACAATATTTTGTTACACTGAACCTGGTGAAAAGGTAAACCCAAAGCACCCATGGCTGCAGGTGCTGGAACGTGTCGTGAGTGTAACTGTTTGCAGCGTGGCAGGGCAGTGAGCAGGGAGAGGATACAGGCTAGGAAGGATGAAGGCTAGCAGGATGGTGATCCTATGTACCTGGGGTCATCAGGAGGGCTGTGGTGACTGAAAAACCTTCAACAGCTTGTTTTCTGCGAGGCTCTCAGACTTTGGAGCACAGAGTGTTGTACAGGCAGACACTGGATCTGGCCTGCTCATGTGTCCATTTAATTCAGCGTCCATGTGCAGAATTAAATGGAATGGCAGCAAAGTTAGAAGGTATTGCCCTGTAGTTCATCTGTTCCTGCATATTCAGAGTCTGAGAGAGCCTGCATTAATGCTTGCAAATGGCACTTACTCTCCTTCCATGAGTGATGGCTACTGCTAGCACTGAAGACGTGGTGGATGTTAACTGTGAGACTTAGCTGGCCTCTTCAAGAGGGCTCTGCCCTCTGGCTTTGCAAAGTTAAAGTGAGCGGCAGAACCTTACCTACACCTGCTTCTGTCTGTCCTGAGAGCACCGCTGTCTTGCCTTGTGTTCAAAAGCCAGACTAGTCCCTGACTTCTAATGGTAGAGTCTTCCGTGTGAAGTATTCTTCTAGTCACTGTGCCACTAGCGCAATTTACTGTGAGATGCAAGTCATTTATGAGTTCTAACTTCTAGAAGTAATAATTTCAAGACAAGAATGGAAAAAAATTGATTTTTAACTACTTTAAAGGATATAAAATATGTGGTCTCCTATCAGTCTGCCATAGAGAAAGTGGCAAACGAGATGATTGTAGAGATGTAGTAGACCTGGGCAACAAAATATTTGAAGGGGATGAAGTGCACATATGAAAACTTAATTTTCTTGTTCAGTTTTTTTCTTTATGTACAGTATTGGGAGTGCTGCAGAAATAAAAAGGCAACACATTGAAACACGTTTTCATTTAAAAAATGAAAAGTGGCTAATAACAGATATGAGAATATAAACAGAATGGAAACAAAGAGACAGACAATTTACAGGGAAATATGGATGTGGTTTTTGTTTGATTACACTTCCTTGCTTATCTGTACAATACACATTTTCTTCATTGTGTGTAAAATACTTGCAAATTTTTTTACAGTCTGAAAGCTGAATGGGTGTATAGGGTAGTCTGCAAAAGTACTGTTGGTGCAGCAGGATTAGTAGTGAGCCACGTTCCCAATTTCACTGTCATACCTGGATCTACAAAAAACACAGAAGAGTGAGTGCCTTTTAATTCTGAAGGATTTTGTTCTATTCTTATTTGTCTCATGGCACTTTTGAATAAACTGCCACATATCTTCAAGTAACAATGTAATAATGAGGAATAATAGTGGTTGTTTTGGAGTTGAATCCACGCTCATTTTGAATGACAGGTTTTTATCTTTTGCACTATGTAATTTGGTATACTTTCTTTTTCTTTACTTATTTCTTACAAGAAATATTTATTGGCTGGAAGAAGTAATTTGAAGTCACTGATGATGTCAGAGAGATAACAAAGATCTGTTCTCTGTGATATGTTGTGATGATAATAATTTCCATATAGAGGTAGCATGTGCTCTATAGCTTCAAATAGAAGTCTCTGTGAATTCATCAATCCAGCAGTGATCTGATACTTGCTTTTGTTTCTAGCAAGAGTGAGTTTCTTTTGGCTGGCTCTACCTTCTCCTTGTAGGGATATTTTGGTAGAAAAAATTGATAGTGATAGCTGATAGGGTCAAGCTCTTTAGAATATTCATATATGAATTAGGTAGGATAACAGCAGTGATTTTTTAAAACTGAGAAATAAGACTGATAGTTGGCTGATTTTGTACTTTCACATGATCAGTTATATTTGAGTGCATTTTAAACTTTCCTTTAATGCTGGTCACCACTTTCCTTCAATACCAATCACCAAACTGCCTTTTCAGTTACTGTCTGCCAAGTTGTAGTTTGTATAAGGGACAGGCAGACACCCATACGTCTGTCTTGCTTGCATGTTAAGTCAAGGAAGTTAATGATGTGACCTTCAGATCTGATGAGCTTTATATTTTGATGGTGAGGACTCTTGGCTGTTCTTAAAATCAGCGTTTTCATGGTCCATACTCTTTTCTTTGTCCTAATAGTATTGGCAACAGGTGGGTAGGTAGAAATTTTTTTCAGTGCCTCTTTTACTGAGAATGTTTTAAACTTTCTTTTTAATAGGCAGTATGCAAACTCTTTGTTTTCAACAGTGCTTTTCCAATCAACATGTGCACAGAAGCATTTCTGAATTATTCTGGATTCCTTTGGGGGAGAAAGAATCTGATTCTCTGCTCTGGTCTATACTCAAATGCCTTGGGATATGTGTTGTTCCTGACCTGTACAAGTGGACCTACCAAGAGCAGTGTGATAAAACCTTCAGTTTTATCTGCAAAAAAAACCTGCAATGGAGTTGAGCCAATTAATATTTTGCAGCTGCCAAAAGGGAGAACTGTGCTTCTCCCCTGTCCATTCCATCTGCCAGCTATGCAGTCCTGTTCCTTAACATGACCTGGCAGTGTGAGCTCACAGCCCAGAAAGCCAAACGTGTCCTGTGCTGCATCCAAAGCAGTGTGGGCAGCAGGGGAGGGAGGGGATTCTGCCCCTCTGCTCTGCTCTGGTGAGACCCCAGCTGGAACCCTGCATCCAGCTCTGGGCTCCCAGCACAGGAAGGACACAGATCAGTTGGAGTGAGTCCAGAGGAAGCCAGGAATATCACCAAAGGGATGGAGTACCCCTCTTAGAGACACAAGCTGAAAAAATTGGGGATGTTCAGCCTGGAGAAGAGAAAATCATGTGGAGACCGCATAGCAACTTTTCAGTATCTAAAGGGGGCCTACAAGAAGGCTGGAAAGGGGCTTTTTTATAAGGGTGGGTAGTGACTACAAACTACAGGAGAGCAGGTTTAGATTAGATATTAGGTATAAATTCTCCACTGTGAGGGTGGTGAGGCACTGGAACAGATTGTCCAGAGAAGCTGTGAATGCTCCATCCCCAGAAGTGTTCAAGGGTTGGATGGGGTTCTGAGCAACTTGGTCTTGTGAACGGTGTTCCTGCCCATGGCAGAGAGGTGTTGACACTGGATGATCTTTAGGGTCCCTTCCAACCTAAACCATCCTAAAAATCTATGATTCTCACTTTTTCCACATATCAGGGCAGGTATATATCATACCTTTTGTTGCATTGCTTTGATGTTTAATAATTGACAGAGAATCTGTGCAGTGATAGTGGGAGATCAGATAGCTTTCTGTCATTCTAGCAATTACGTTTGAGCAAAGAGTAAATACCAAGGGTGAGAAGGCTGCTTTGCTGTTGAAGAGCTGTTTATTTTGATTCATGGTGTCTCTATTAACCAAAACCTTATGTTGCAGCCCAAACCCAGTATCAGAGTCCCTCCCAGTTGTTGAGAAGACTGGTCTTACCATGTCTATCTCTCTGCTTTTCCAGCCTATCGGCCCGCTCAGTAGTTGACCCTTATTCTACCTCAGCAGAAGATTGTCTGCTTCTGATGTGGTTTTTATTAACTTGGCTGCGAAGTTCAATTACATAGTGGTATGGTGCAGCAGAAAGGAGGAGGGACAAAGGGGAATGGGATGGTAGCAATGAGTTACTAGGTCATCTGAATTCCATTTTATGAAACTGCAGTCTGTGTTCTTGATTCTTAGGTAATTATATAGATTTAAAAAATCGAATGTTCAAAAAACCTACTTAAGACATCAAAGGCTTGAGTTTCAAAGAGCCCTTAAAATGAAGCTGCTTAAAAATACATCCAGTTGAGAAGCCAGACAAAGCAGGCACAGAAATGTTTGCCAGTTTTGAAAATAGTTTCTTTGAAATTTATTTTATTAATTTAAATCCTGGTTGTTTAGGTTAATCTGGGGCTGTAATAAGAGGGTTGTATTGTAAACAATGTTAAGCATGAAAATATATATTGTTTTCTTGTTCTTTCTAGTCTGAAGAATTTGCAGAGCAGCCAGAAGATCCACTTCCACCTCCTCCGCTGCCACCGCCACCACCGCCTCCACCGCCACCACCACCACCAGCAGCTCCAGTACTACCACAATCCCCATCAACTCCTTCTTTTCATTTGTCTCAAATAGATGCCAGATTTGTAGATCCAAGTATTGGATTATTGATGCCCCCTCTCCAGACCCCAAGCAATCTTGCCGTTTTTTGCGATCATAACTACACCGTAGAGGACACAGTCCATCAGCGAAAAAGAATTCAGCAGCTGGAGGAACAAGTTGAAAAACTGCGGAAGAAGCTCAAAACAGCGCAACAGCGGTGCCGGCGTCAGGAAAGACAAATTGAGAAACTGAGAGAAATTGTTCAGTTTCAGAAGGAAAAAGACATATTGGCAGGAAAAGGCTATGTGATTCTGCCTAATGACTATTTTGAAGTTGTAGAAGTACCTGCCTAGCAGTTGTGAACATCAGTTTTCACTTTGGTAGGCTAAGAAATTTAGGTAAAAAACTAAATTCTTTCTAATATGTAAGACTTTCTAGAATTCTAAAACAGTAATTAAGCAGTCATATAAATAAGATCATATTTTTTCTTCATTGTCATTTCAGTTTGATATACTTTTAATATATTGAAGATGCAAGCATCTCAGAATTAGAATATGCAATTAATTTACAAAATATGAATTGCTTCCAGAAGGTAAGGATGCCAGATTGAAGACACATAGGAATTTACTTTTTTTTACAATGTCTGTGTTATGAGTACAGGGGCTGGGAACTGAATCTGGCTGAGAGTGAAGTTTAGGTGGTTGTACACCTAGTGCTTTGTCAAGACTTTTAATGCTGGCTTTGGTAATCCCCAGTAAGTAGTTTTCACTGATTTTTAGAAAGAACAGAATTAGGTCAGCTAACATCTGCAAGTGCTGCAGAAAGATAGATAAGGTGCACATTTCAGTCTGGGAAAACTTCCAACTTCAGTTTGCTATGCATTTGAAGCACTGCACAAAGTCTAATTCCTGCATCCCTTTGGGTGAGGTATGTAAATGAACCACTTCTTTTTGAGTAGCTGCTCACCACATATATGTTTTGAGGGCAATGAGGAGAATTCATTACCATAGCTAACAAGAACTCTAGAACCAGCTTGTGTTTTGAGGGCACTTAAAAATAGTCCTAAAGTTCAGGGCTGTACTGAACATGTATGTTACTGCACTGTTGGCAGGATCAATAAGACAATATACTGTTTACAGTGACTGCTTGCAGAAGGACACTGATAATATACAGTCCCAATATGTTGTGGGGTCATCTTCCCATAAACACTGTAACTGGTAGAGTGTTGTCCTTGGCTTTGAAATTAACTCGCATGTCAACCATGTGTATCTTCAGGAAATGAAGTAAGTTTGTTCTTTATCCAGGGAGTCAGGCATTGATGGCTTTGCAGTATACAGTGGTTTTATTTCTTTCATTTTTTCACTCCCCAGAGGGCATCCACCAAAGGGCAAATAGGGAACTAGACTTTGGAGTTGCTTGGTGCTAGACTGGTTTATAATATCTCAAATGCTGCTGCCTCTTCTTCAGCCTTATTAAGACTCTTTCTAATACTAGCATGACAAAGTGCAGCAGTTTGCACTTACTTTCTAATAATTTATTTAGTCAATAAACTCGTTCAAAATGAGAGGAAATGGCTAACCCTAATGTAGGCTTCACAGCTAAAATTCCTGCATATACAAGACATGGGGAAAATTTCTTTTCTCAGTCTGTGTCAAACTTGTTTGCAGTGTGGGTTCTAGCTCTGATGTTAAACAAACCTTGTTCATGATGGCTTTAAAAGCGTCCCTTAATATCCTGTTAGCATGACATTTTGAAATATTTCAAACCAGTCTTGATTCTTCTGACCTCACTCATGCCATATGTCTATTTTCCCTATCATTTCATACACTTAAAATGAACAAAAATGCCAATGCTTCCTTTTGTGTACATTTATTATACCTAATTAAAAATTTGAAAAGCAAATGATGTGTTAGATTTTTAATTACTCTCTCTTCTCTTTTCCCAGGAGTTTTCCAAAGTTGTCTTGACTTTTGGATTTTTATTTTCTACTAGTTTCCTTGTTTAGATGTTGGGTTCCCAAGCCTTGTTGCTGTTACACTTTGTGTTTAAAATAGGTAAAATTCAAAAGTGAAAAGGAAAAGACATTTAAAAGACTGTTACTGTGCTGTTGGCATGTGTGCCAGATAGCAGATTGTGTCTATTTTCTCTGCAGAATATCCTCTTCTTACTCTGCAGGAATTTCAAGTGTGGCTTCTTGAGGCACAGTTGATTGCTGCAATCCCACACCTCCTGCCACCCACCTCTGCACCCCAACACTTGGTTGTGTACTCCTGCTGCAGGAGGATACACAACCAGAATACAGAACAGGAGAGGCAGCAGAGGGCCAGCAGTACCACGTCTGATACAAGTTAAAGACAGGGCCAAAAGCAGGGCATGAGGAGAAATGAATCCTCGGGGTGCAATGAGCCTTTTAGCAGCTTCTTCTGAAACTACATGGGTAACTTCCTACTCTTAGTGTTCAGCACCATTTCTTTCCACCTGGGCCAAGCTTCCCTGTTTCTCCCACTCCTAATGCTCTGGCTGCTGTGCTTGTTGGGCTCTTCCTTTGGGTGTTTTAGTTTCATAACCCTTCAGGGAAGCAGCCAAACAAAACAAACGTCTGCAAGTTAAATTTAAGGTACGCTGGTAGATGGCTGATAGATGGTTGGTGTGTGGAGTCCTTGTATTTTTAAGCTGTTTGCATTGGTGAAGTTGATTTAACTGCTGACTCAAATAAATGTTTCTTCTATTGAGAGGGGTCCTGGTTTGAAAGACAGGTGTGCTAGGGAAGAGCAGGGCCTTCCCTCGAAATGGAGCTAATAAACCCTTCCCTCTGAATTAGTAAAATTTTGAAATTGAGGGGCTCTCAGGCAAAGAGATGGGGATAGGAATAACAGTACTTAACTAGTATATCTATATAGTATATAGTTAGATATACTACTAGTATATCTAACAAGACAATCAAAACAACAACAGCTATGAAATTAACCACAAACAGTCCCAGTCCTTCTCGGCCCAGGCTCCCTGCCCTGCTCTGCAGCTCCCGGGGCTGGGCAGGGACAGGTCCCGCTCGGCTGCGGGAGCGCTGGGGGTGATGGCAGCGCTGTCCCAGCAGGGAAAGGGATGCAGGACAGACTTTGCTCACAGCTCCCGGGGCTGGGCAGGGTGCTTGGGGATAGCGAGCTGGAGCGAGAAAGACTCCAAGCAGGGCAGCAGTGCAGGGCTCAACAGCAGAAGAGGCAAATCCCGGTGTTGGGATGGCGGGCGTGGTGTAGCAGCAGCAGTGACATTCCTCCTCAGACTCCGAGAGCGAGCGAGCAACTCCCTCCCCGCCTCCTTTACCTGCTTCTAATTTCTAACCCCCCCTTACCCCGCCCTGCGAGAGAAACTCCCAAAAAAGCAGGGAGGCTCTCCCTCCTCCCATCTCAAGGACCCATCAAGAAGCCATCAGAGTTCCTTAGCACGTCAATGGGAAAAAATTCCACAGGCAGGGAGGAAAGGGAAAAGAAACAACCCCCAACAAGAGGGTTAATTATTCCTTGTCTGGACAATTTCGGAAGTAATATGCTGAAGAGCACTGCTGCCTAGTTGTCTTCCTTTCCACTTACCAGAGGATTTTTCTGAGAAGAGAGGCAGCCTGTTGTGACAACAGACTTGAATTACTCCTGCAGCGGCTGTTGGGGTTTTTTTTTCCTTTCAAAAAAAAAGTCTTGTTAACTCCTGATGTAGTCGTGTCTGGACTAAGTGTGAACTTTAGTAGACCTGTGGGGGACTCAGTACCACAGAGCTCTGAAGTGGGGAGAAAAGACTGGTAAAGAAACAACTGACTGTCTTTAAACAATTGACTTTTTATGCACTGCACCCTACTCCTCACTCTTTCACAATCTCTCTTGTTTGGTAGCAGTATAGAAAGAGAAGATGAAGGCTCTCTGCTACTGACGAGGCTAGGAAAGAAATTCCAGCTAATAAGCACAATATGTTCCACAAGCATGTGTTAAAATTTCCTCCTGTTTTGGGATCTGTTACATCCACGCAATCATCTGTTGAAGAGGTCTGCAACAGTTACTATTTGCATTGGCCACAACTGGTACCTGCATTAGCACCAATTTCATAAGCATCTCTGAAAAGATGTGATTGGGAGTTAGAAAGCAGAGGTTGTAATTGTAGGATGGATGTAGTTGTTCAAGTGTATGTGAAGTAGCTGACATTTGTTTAAAAGCACTTTACTGAAGCCTATTCTATAAACTGAATAATTCAAGCAAGTTAGAAAATAGCAAAATTGGCAATGAATGTTTGATCATTAAATTATAGAAAGATTTATTTTGAAACGGGCAGATGCTTCAATAGATAGGAATTGGAGTCACAACAGAAGTCTTGGCTTAATTCTCCCTGTTGCCCCAGTTCCCCTTTTGCTGTGGCAGGATATCTGAGTTATAAGTAGTGTTTTCTTTTTTCTTCTTACACGTCTGCAAAGTATTAGATTTCCCTAACTGGGACTTTTCAAACTCAGAGCCATGTTTGTTTTATGGGAAAAAAAGAAGCTAAATACTTGAATTACTTCTTGTCACGCTGAGGGAGTTCTTTGTCACTGCTCTGTTTACTCCTACCTTTCCAGTTCCCATCTTGTCTGTGTTGTCACTGGTGTGGTGTTAAAAACTGTGGCAGCAAATTAAGGAAATCAAAATGTCCAAGAAATCTTCTGTTCTTGCTGACATTTCATTTTCCTTCAGCTCTGTTAGGATTTAAGGCCTTGGTGTCCTGTGTGAATCATGAAGGAGCTCTCTTGCAGCTGAAGAAAGTGCTAAGCAAATCCCACTCTAAATGTAGGAAGAAAGAAAGGAAAATTGTTGCTTGGGTAAAATTAAAACCTCAACAGCTTCTAAATACTTTCCAAAGGACTCCTCCTGATACTTGCTTTTCTGGACCCAGGCAATTATTCCTCGTTGCCCATTGCTTGCTTGCTTGCTTTCATGAGATCTGTTTTAGGTTTTAGTCTGTAGCCTTATCTGTTTCCTGACAGCTTACACCTTCATCAGGTGGCTTTGGCAGGGTGGAAAGGGGTGAGCCATCGTCTAATTTTAACCACCAAAACACAATCTGCTGAAGCATGTTGATGACTGCATGTTCAGGTATGTAACTCCTGCTGTTTTAAGCACAGCAGTTTATCTACCACACTCTGCCACAGCAATGATTTGTTTATAAATGAGAAAAACAGGATATATGACTCAAAAATATTACAGCAATTGCTCTTGGAGATTTCTTAGAGAAAGGAAATCCCTTTGCTCTTGTTCGATGCTTTCAATGCAAGTTTTATCTGCATATGGAGATCTTTGATAGAACTGCAGCATTTTATTGCACAAAATTGGCAGAAAGCCTTACAGTGTTATATAGGCTGAAAGAGTTTAAAAATGGGCAAAAAAAATCTGCTGCAAAGTTGCTGTTTAATTCGCTATGGCTCACTTGAAACAGTTGCCAAAGACAGTAATCTTAAATATTCCAGAGTAAAAGAAAGCATTTAAATCTGTTACTGAGAAGGAGAAGTTCATGTGCCTCTTTTGAGAATAGTTACATTACATTGTCATAATTAAATTACTAATTAAGTCTGTCTACAGTCTTGCCACTATTATTTCATTTAGTATTGAGTATCAGGCTTTTTGTTGTGCAAAATGAGCCACTGATAATCCTGTAGCTGCCTCCTCCTGTAAAGGGCAAATTGATTGTAGAGCCTGGGCTCACACGTTCTGGGAGGGAATTTTTGAAAAGTGATAGTTCTCTGCCTCTTAGTTGTTTCCAGTGGTCTTTTAGTTAGGGAAAAGTATGGAGAATACTATCAGACCAGTTATTAGACTGTTTGTTTGGTTTGATTTTTGTCTGTTTGTTTGTTGATATTGGGGATGGTGGTGGTAGTTTTTCCTTCGTTGTGGTTTGATTTGTTTTGATTTGTTGTTTGTTGGTTTGATTTGGTTTGGTTTTTTTAAAGTCATGGAGAACTTGAGCAAATCAAGCAGGTTTCTAATTTCCTTTCCGGTTTCATTGGCTGTGACCATTAAAGATGCAGAGTCTGAGGCTATAGTAGTCACTGTGGAAGAGCAAATGCTCCAGAATTTGAGGCTATGAAAGATGTGTGACTTTCTATTGGGAGCTCTTCAATTCAATGACTGGGACAGGTAATCCAGAAAAAGGAACAGGTCTTGCCTCCAGTAATGGTGTCTTCTTTTGTGTTGGGCACATGTAGTAGCCTGCAACCATAGTCCAATACTTTCTAACCGAGTTCTTATAGATGTATCCAGGTCTTTGATTTAGCTGAATGTTACAACAATACACTGGAATTGCAGCACAATCACAATATAGCAGCTGCAATATCAATGGAATCAAAATTCAAATATACTGTTCAAAATTCCATTACTAGTATCTAAATGCATGCTGTCATGACACTGTGTCCTCACAGTTACTGGGAAGAAATATGCAGGTTACACCCAGCTCAAGCCAGTTACTATCTTCCAAGATGATTTTTTGAGTTATGTATTTTCTATACTTTATATTGGGCTGAGTCACACTACCCTCCCACGTTGGCCTGGTTAGCTCAGGAAAACATTACTCTTGACTAATTATTTCAGGGAAGGCTGTTTATTTGATCTTAGGACTGAATGATGCAGCTGTATTCCTAAAGCAAAATTTTCTATCCAGTGCCTGTTGTGCTGAGGTAATTTCATCTTTCTTTGTGGCAGTTCATTGTTTTTCCTTACATTCTTCCTTCAGCACATCATTTTTGCCCATCTCCTCTGGACATTTCTCCATTGCAGGGATCAGTCAGCAATTCTCATAATTTTCAGCTATCTCACACATGTATTTGGAAGAAAAAGGGGTTTTTTTTGTCTTCAGAAAGGAAGAAATTTTCAGGGGTGATACTTTTTCTATATTAAGAGGAAGGGACCTTGTTCTTGGCTTAAGAAATCCCAAGACTTCCACTTGTACTTACAGGTTTGTGATAATAGCCACAGCTGCTCACTCTGAGAGAAGGAAGTTTTGGATGTCTACTTTTACACCTCAGTCCAAATTTCTTGCCCTTTTTTGTTGTGTTTTTTTTTCTTCTTTATTTTATATTGATAGGATCAGACTCTTCATTCATCACTTCAGTGATGCTGATCCTGTCAGGTCCAGAAGAGTACTGCCTGCATGTAAAAAAAATCTAAAGGGAGAGTTATTCCCAAGCTGGTTGTGAACCAGCAAGGTGGAGTCTTACATAGTCTCTCATAGGAGGTCATGTGAACTTAGGCCACAGAAGATGGACTTACTGATAAATGTTTCAATTTTTAATTATTTTAAGCTTGACCATGCAGACTTTTCTTGTCCTGAGCTGATAGTGTTATATCGTCGTGGTGGTTCTAATCTGAGGAGTTCTAGGAGTTGCTGTCAGAAGAATATTTGTGGTATTATGTTGAGGGACAAAAAAGAATTTATTTAACAATAACATCAAATCCTTTATACTTTCAGTTCTTATTTTAAATTCTTTTCTTTCTAGGTTCAGACAGGAAAAAATTTTACTAGTGTTCCTTCTTTTTTGCATGACAAAGGACTGAAATTGCTCAGAGTTTATTTATGTTCAGCATGGTGAGGAACTGGGCAGGTTCTTTAGCAGAAATACTACAGCATGGAAATCTCTTAGTTGTGTATAATAGGAAACATCTGTTCCCCCAAGTGAATGTTGTTCAGCTGTTTCAGCTTAAAGAACTCAGCTTGGAAATTATCTATTTAAAATATAGGCATCCACAAACCACAGTTATAAGATCAATGGAGTTACCTCTTTTGATACCGTCAACCAGCTGACAAACTCAAGATATCCCCATGGTAAATCTTCTTGTGACTGAAAAAGATTTTAAATACATATGTAATAAATTTTACACTCAAATGTTCAAGCAAGCTTATCATAACATTACTTAACCTAATAGCATCACTATGGTGATAACCATCCTTCCATTAATATTGATATTTACCTCTCGGCCTGTCTACTAAGTTGCCAGAACTTAGGCTTTTTGATTCATATAATAGCCACCAGGTACTTCACATGTATGACTTCAGTGATAGGATGCAATTCAATTAAATAAATGGCTGCAAATTGTGCTTTCTTGTGTTGTTCACAGTGCTGCCTGGATTCCTACACCAAGTATAAGCCCAGCCTCCTTCAACACCTTTTACTCCTTCAGCCTGAACTAACCTGAAGGAGTAAACTGAAGAAATCAGTTTACACATACAGGGGATGGCATTGTCCTTCTTGTTTTTCACAGTAGGATTGCCACAAAATCTTACTGCCTAGTAAATCCATCATCTCTGTTATGATACATGTGTATAGAAGTAAGACTTTCTCCCTGCTAGAAATCTTTTCTACTATTGAATAGTATATAATTTTCTCTGACTGTTCCTTGTGTGCCTTGCCTTGCTCCTCTACAGCATCACTCTTCTCTCTTAACAAAGATTTTTTTCTGCTTTTTTTTTCTACTAATACTATCAGAATTTTAACATCTGCATTTTCCAACACATTTTCTGATCTTTTGTATGTGATAATGAGACACTGACCTACTCAATTACAGAGCTTGTCAGCAACTGAACCGGGAATTGAATTCAGATGGTGAGGCAGTAACCTTTTATTATGGACTGGTAACTTTTTGCTGTTTCATACTTTAAGATGTGCCACAGAGATGAAAATAGAAAATGCTGTTGGAAACAGCATTGGAGTGAATAGCATGTTTCTGAAGACTGCTGCAGGTTAATGGAGTAGTTTGGCCTGAGGAAAAAGGAGCTTGCTTAATATTTCAATGGATTTCACTCTCTGTGCTTTCAAGCTGAGTTTTGCTTTTATTTGCTTGCCTCTTGATTCCTGTACATAAGAGATATAAAAGTGAGCTTAGCAATTCCTAGGGGATGGGAGAGCTTTCTGAACAATGTCCTCACCACTGATACAGTTTTCCCCCTCCCTCTCAAAAAAAAAAATCTACTGTAAAAAACCTGCTGGTGCTGAAATATTAAAAGCCTAACTGAACATTTTGGGCAAAGCTTTGCTGAATCCTGTGGAACCATAATTTCTTCTTTGAATTTCTGAAAATGGTATTGTATGATTAGGAAGTCCACCGTGGACTTTTCTCAGCTTTGTGCAGAAGAGAGTTTCTGTGGCAGCCTCATTGTCTCAGACATGACTAAGCAGCATTGTTCTTTTGGGACAAAGTCATGAAGTCATGTATAGCTTCAGCTGCCAAGTACTTGCTCATGATGTCACAGCAGGAGATGAGCTTGCAGCAGTGTGGCAGTCTGCTGTGCTGCTGTCAGATCATGGTAAGGTAAAATCCAGCTGCAATGATAAATGGTTATTTACCTGACTGAGTAAGGTGCCTGATAGCATTCCTATGCAAACAGTCATCCCCATTACCCACAGAGGAATTAAACTCTGCAGGCTTTTTATTGCTCCTTTTGATTTCACTGATTATCATGGTGTTTGCACCTGGTGTTAATGCATCAAGCTCTCTGGGGTTACTGGGAGCCTCAAAACATTACTAACCATATGAAATCGAGTCTGTTGACTGACTTGCATTGAAAGTGAATGCGAGGAGTTGCCCCAGTGCAGAGATACAAAGATGATAATGCAGAGAAGGATGACAGCAGCTCAGTTTGGCTTGAGGCAGTTCAAAGGTGGTTTTGTGCCTTTGTGAAGTTTAGTGGAGGTGGCATTTGTTCTGTTAGCTCTACCAGGGCCATGCCAAGTTGCCTCCTGGCACTTTGCTCCATCATCCCTTGACTAGCCAGGGACTGGCCCAACACTTACCAGCCTTCTGTTGGAGAACTGGACATCTTCCCAGCCCATATTTCCTGCCATGGGAGCAGCCTGCAGAGAATTTTGGCTGTTATCCCATATGTTCCTCCTCCTAATATATGCAAATTATCAGACTCTGCTCCCATTTCAGGAAGTTATTCCAACCCACGATCAGTTTACTAATAGGTGAAGTTACCTAAATGCCTTTAGGTTAATTCTTCTGACTAGGCACAGGCAGACCATTAAAAGTTAGAGAAAATAGGATATTCTGACATGATAAGAAAAGGCAAACCTAGGTTTTGCATGTTTTATAGGTAGTAATAATTTTGCTTTCTAGTGAGGTGAAGATGTAAACATTTGGTTTTGTATTCAGCTACTCTGGCTTGTAAGAAGCAAGACAAATGACATATATCAAAGGTGTCATCCAGTATAGACAGCTGTTTTGTTCTCAAACTTTTCAGTTTGCTCCTTCATAACTTTAAACTATTTGATGAACTTACACAGCTCTAAGATATATCCATGGGTTATACCAAGTAATTACAAAATAATATAAAATAATTACAAAACCATTATTACCAAATAATGACAAGATATTCTACTACCTAACATTACTTTTACATCACTTTTGCTATGATTATTTATTGCCCAAAGGTTAATTTTTGCAAATTATATGAAAAGCATACTCTGATTTCATTCAGAAACCATGAAAACATCTGATACATTGTGCTATGTTTGCACTCATGTTTAACATCAATTGTTTCTATAGTTCCAGGCTAGCTGATATTACTCAGAACTGTTCAGTTGAGGACATAGGCCATTATGTATGCGTGTCAAATCCTTTATTTCTTCTATACTCAGTACTCTCAGGCGTGAAGTCTGATGGGGTTTTGTTTGTACATATTAATGAGCATGGCTTTGTAAACTCTAACATAACAAGCAAATACCTGGAAGTAGGCAACATGGAATTTTAAGCATATAGGTAGATATTCAAGAAGACTATAATGCTTTATATAGTAAGTCATTATGGACAGAAAATTCTGGAAATTCTGTGAAAGTTGGTTTCTAGGTCTACATTTATGAATCAGTGAAAAAAGAAGCCCAAGACGTCATTGGTGTTCAAAATGATGGTCCTGCATAAACTGTCTTTGGTTCCTACCTGTAAACATTTCTATCTAATCTTAAGAAACCTATAAAAGGAATAAATATTTTTCTTTATGACGTATTTGGCAATAACCCCAATATAAGACTCAGCATGGCAAGCAGGCATCTCAGTATAGGAGGCCTGCACCCCAGTTCAAACTCTCCAATGGGAGTCTCCAGAATAGCAGAGGTCTGACTTGAGCCCTGCTGTGACACCCTAGAGAAGGACAGGTAGGAGCTGGCAGGTGGAATTACAGGAATAACCCTTAACAAAACCTCTCACTGCTGTCTTCCCATGGAGAAAGTGGTTTTGTGATAGTTTGACAGAGGCGAGGTCTGGTCTGCTGACTGGTCTGCTGCCAGAGCAGTTTCTGCTTTTTAGCCAGGGATGATGTGAAGTAAAATGCTTGCACGTCATAGGATCCAGAGTTTTGTGAGGCTGAATATGGTTGAATACAGTTGAGACAATTAGTGCTGCTGCATTTTCTGTAAAAATAGCTTCCAACAGCACCACAATAGTGTACACAAAGACACAAAATAGTATTGGCTTTCAAATATTTCTAATGAAACTTGATAATTGTTTTAATCTTTTAGACAGTCCAGAATTATTATCTCTGTCAAGATACGTTTCTAAAAAACCCTCTTTATTGGTATGTGTGGCTATGTGGGCTCACAGGACAACCATCTCTGTTGACTGAAGAAAACATCAATAAAGAGCAAATGCCCTCAAATGCAGGCAGGAACAGAGTTTTTAGAACTCATCCAATTTTTGTCAAAACATTTGATTTTGGTGTATCTTGAAGGGAGCCCCCATCCTCCCTTGCCAGATAGAGCAGCTCCAAAAATAAAGTTTGTCAGCTACCACCATTCTGCTGTGTGCTGTCACATCCAAAGAAAAGTGGATGAAATGAACAAAGCTCCTCAAGGATCATGCAGCTTATCGAGGCCATAGGATGTGGCAGGAATTGCCCTTTAAATTTTATGATTGCCTTGGAGATAAAAAGCCTGTATTAGATTGGAATGAGAGAGTAGAACCTCTCGCCATGCACTGCATGACGCTGAGCACTGCATGTGCTGGGATAAAGGCTTCTAGACAGCAGGTGTAACCATTGAAAATGAGAGATGAGGCTGATGCAGTTAGGCACGAGCCACGTTTCCTCTGTCATTCCTGAAGCAGTTGCCCTTAAAAGAGATTTTTGTCTCACATCTTGCAAAATCTTGATCCTTTTCTTGCTAGTTGTTTGCTTACCCCTGAAATCTGCCAAGCCTTGACATCTGAACAGCAAGTCCATGATGCTGCAGATAAAATTTGAGCTGTGAGGGACATTTATGAAAGCAGAGATGAGTTTGATGAAATGGAAGAAAAAGCTGAGAAAATGGCAGAGCTGAACCAGACGTTTGTTTACAATTATTAACTCAGAACAAATGGGTTTGAAAATGATCATATTCAAAGCTAAGCAGCGCCACCAAAATGCAGGAAGTGATCACAGTGCCACAAGACACGCCTAAATGAGCCTCACTGTAAAGTTAGAACTGAGAAAGGAAAACAGTGATTCTAATGCAGAAGGTGATGCACCACCTATTAGAAATATTAATGCACATATGGTGATGAAGATCCTCTACACCTCCGAAAGACCCATGTCCCACTCCCGGTGAAGCACTGGGAGGTTTTTACAGAGCAATGTGCAGCAGGCAGCTGTGTGGGCTCTGCGCTGTCAGAAGGCATGGGGGCTCAGCTCAGTCTCAAGTCTGCATTCACATGGATGTGGTAGAAAAGGGAAGGAGAGCAAGGAAGGCTTCCTCATGGTAGGAAGGTGCCAAGGAAACCAAGGACTGAAACGACTCTTGTTCTGCAAAACCTTGTCCCTGTACTTGCAGAGCCTGATCACTGCTGAAACAACTGCAGCTTGAAGGAGTTCAGTGCGGGCAGCTCCTCAAGGGCTGCCAAAGGCCCTTTCTGAGCCTGCCGTGCTGAGTGGCTGCGTGTTCCTTGGCTGATCCAGAGACAAACGCGTGGATTTTCATCCGTGCGCTCCGAGCCCTTCACGTTAAGCTGGTGTCCAGGCAGCGCTCACACCGTGCGCAATGCTCGTCGCAGCCCCGACGAGTCCGCCTCAGTGTCCATTCCTTGGGAAGGGCTGGCAGTCCTGGGAGCAGCAGTATCCCGCGGCGCTGCCTGCGCTGCCCGCGTCCAGCCACTGCGGGGAGCTGGGACAGCGGGCACGGCTCCGGGAAAGGCGCGGAGCGCAGCGCCTGGGCTCGGCCTCTGACCCAGGGAAGGAGGAGGAGAAGGTGGAGGAGGAAAGTGGCGACTGTGCTGGGGAACGGCGGTAGAGATGAGGGCTGGATTAGAGGGGAAAAGGGCAGTCCCGGAGAGATTGAGTGGGGTTTGCTTGGTGGGGCCGGTAAGCAAGCCAAGAGAAAGAAGGAGGGTGTTTGGGGGAACAGAAAGCTGGAGGAGAGCGGACAGGATGTATAAACAGGTGGACGATTGGCTCCAAACTGTTACATCTGGCACGTGGAAATGTCTGGTGCTGCAAAAATTGTTGGTGAGCTGGCTAAAAACAGTTCTGTTCTTACCCAGTGAAGATGCACGTTTTGAGAAGCCGCTAGTGAGGAGAGGTGTCTGCTGCTGGCCAGAACTGAGTTCAGAAAGGACCTGAGAGGTGTCAGGACAAAGATGAGATTCCTGGAGTTCAGTCCTTCCCCACCCTGTTTTTGCTCCAGAACCTGTCCCTAACCTCCTAAGGGCAGGTGTTCATCCACTGGCTTCCTGTTTCATGCCAAATGGTACAAGAGGGATTCAATCCTCTCTTGGGAGCTCTGGGGAGCCTGGCTCCATCACAAGTCCTGGTGCTGCAGGTGTGCCTTCCTTGGCTTCTGGTGTAACACCTATGGGGACCAGGGAACCTGAGATGGGTTTGGGAGGGAGAAAACATATCTATCTGAAGATTGTCTCTTGTTCCATACAGTGGCCTTGCCTCTCTTTTCTCCTTTCTGGAGCTGACAAACCTAGGCATGTGGCAAACTCTACTTTGGCTCTGGGTTTTGGAAACAAAGCCTCGCAGTTCTGGTTCAGAGTACCTCTCATCTATGTCCTTCCTCTTCACCATCCTCCTTATCACTTTAGTTCAGGTTTCCCACCCCCTGATTGTCAACCAGCACTATCACCTTCCCCTGGAATCTTGTTTTCCATGCTTGACTGCATGAGGCCTACAGGTAACATGGCTTAGGACTGTCCATCATAAACTCAAGTTTTCAGTTGCTGCTAGTATTAACCATGTGGGCCCAAATTGATGGATTTGTGCCTCTAGGTAGATTTCTCTTTTTCTTGGCATTTTTGCTGCCTAGAAAATGAGGCCCAGCTCCAGTGTTGCTTGTCTCCAGGCAGTACCTGGCTCTTTGCAGCCCGGAATTGCAGCCTCGTACTGTGGAAAAGTAAAGACGTCTTCTCAACAGAGAATAGCCACTCAAGTAGTGTCACAAGCAGAGTTCTGCCCAATAATTAATTTGCTATCTGAGGGTGGATGCACCTCCTGCTTCAAGGCCTGTCTGGCAAAATGGAGTATTCATACATACCTAACTTTCCAAAATATTGAAGTGCACAGCTGCATAAACTTGTGAACAGAAAACAATAAGCAAACAGAATTTCTTTCTCCAATACTCTCCTCTAGCTGTCTGGTAACTCTGGAAGCCAATGACCAGGCAAACCTGGTCCTTACCTTTTGCCACAGTCTAGGCAATGGGTGGGTTCAATGGAAATGCAACCTCCAAGCAACTATCATGTAGTAGCAAAAATTAACTCCATTGCCACAAGGCAGCATGTTAAAGCCCTGTGAAAAACAAGTGTCTCTCATATTGTCTGACAGAGCAATGCTTCAATGCAATCTCAGGCAGTAACTACCATCAGAGGTGTCAAGGGGCAAAGGCTGGGGCTTGCAGTCATGAAGCAAAATTGTGGATGATGTCTGAGGGTGCCGAGTCCTGTACAGAACAACAAACATGATGGAAAGTATGGGGTAATCTGAAAAGAGCATTTTAAAGGGGTAACCTGGCTGTAGAAAAATTTGTGTCAGGCAGAATGATTGTGTTTAGTCCCCACTCAGCTTTGTGGAAGACTGTGGTGCTATCTGTCTTCACCACTCTATCCAAATGACTGCTGTTCTCTGGAAGACAGCATAAAAAAAGGAACTTTCCTGTGTACCTCAAGAAGTTCTGTGCTTGTGCCTGATCTTGATATAAGAGGGAAATAGAGAAATTACAGCAGCTGGTGTTGAAAGTACACTTCATTGAAGATGGTCTTTTGGTAGCACTTTTATTTTTGCATGGCTTTCTGCATCTGAGGTGAGGAAAGTTGCAGAAGAAGCCAGCTGCGAGGTGACCAGAGGGAGAACTGAGGAGCTAGCAAGGGCCCTTGCAGGTTTCTCGTGTGTAGTACAGTAGTGGAAAAAGCAAACTGAGTTGCTGCCAGTGGCTTGCCTGAGAGCTAGGGATGAGCTGGGCTGCAAGGCCACAGAAGCATGAGTAAGTTGATAGGACAAGAATGTCGCTTGCAGCAGCAATGTGACTTTGAACCGCACTTAAATGGGAACTTTTTCATTACAGGAAGCTGAATAATCTGGTAAGATTACAGCTGCCAGTTATCAATCCGCTGTGAGGACCTTAGATAAGGCAAATCTGAATCACAAAACTTGTGACTGTACCAAAATTTGGGCCACTGCAAGAAGTACACCAGGCTTCCCATACAAAAGTCAACAAAAATTGAATAGCTAGCAAGAAATAATCTAAGCAGGAAGAGTTTTGAGTCTGGAGACAAGCTAAAAGAATTTTGCAAGCCTCTTCCTTGAACTTGAGAACTTCAGGAGAAAACTTCCTCTGTGGAGAGATATGCCAAAGTAACTCTCATTTGGGAAGAAAACACATAAAATCATCATGTCCTTCAGCAGAGGAGTGTCAGGGGGATGGGAAAAGAGGAATCTGCATCCCTTTTGATTATCAGCGATTTCTGGTGGTTTCTGAAAGGAGCCTTGTGTGAGGTGTCACTGGGGAGGACTGACAGAGGTCTGACTGAAGAGGAACTGGCTAAATAATCCTCACTCCCGTTATTATACACAAGACCCCGGGGGAACATTCTCTGTTAAGATGTGCCAGTGGATAGTACTGTGGAAGCATTTCTGTGCTGCTGTCTGTGATGTTTTGTGTATGAGATATAAATTTAGAAATCAGCATCGTTTTTCCACTTGCATCTTACTGGGATTTTTTTTGCCCTCCAAATCCATTTTATAGCTCCAGAGTAGCAAGCGTAGCATGAAAAATGAATAAGCTAAGTTAGATCTGTAGGGAGTCTGTCTCTATTTTTGGATCAACTGATACAGTTGGAGCAAAGAGATAATCTTTAAGGTATCTGATTTATCTTTGGTCTGAACTGGAGCCTACTTTTTTTTGTCCAGCTGCAGTTAGCAGTATAACAAAAGATAATTTGCCTCCTTAAAAGACTTTCCTCTTGCATGCTCCTAGATTGCAGTGCTTATAGCTACCTAAATACTGCCACAAAGAGATCGGTCAGAGTTTAGGACCCAGAGCCTAAGGCTGACGGGATGTGACAGCTGACTGAAAATCAATGAAGTGTGATTTACCAAGCGTCATAATGAGGGCAAGATAAGGCTAGAAAGGTGCTGCCTTGCTTTGCAGACTCAACTGTCTTTGATTCTCAGCTAGATTGTTTTAGTCCCCTACAAAGATGAGACTGATTTGCTTATGAAAACAGAAGAGCAGATTTAAAGGAAAAGCCACGGTGGTGCCCATGCTTTGCCTAGTGCTCTTTGTGCTGTGTCTAAGCCATTCAGGTAAGTGTGATTTCTTCTTCTTCTTCCAAGCTGAGCACAGGTGTTCAAGTTTTTTCTTCTGCTGGCCGGTTAGCTGCTGCTTTCTGGGGCATGGGGAATGCTGGCTTCCCTTGGTCATCCTTTAAGTGCTGTGTGAGTGGCAGAAGAGAGTTATATCAGTTGCTGCCTCTATATTGCAACCACAGTCAGTTTGACAACTAGGTTTTGATAACTGGTGGTGGGGCAATTGCTGGCTAGAAATTGACAAAAAATCCTAAACTCGACTTTTGGCTGCTAAAGGGAATTAAGGGAGAATTTCTATCACAAAAAAAAGCCTGAAATGTTTCAGGCAAACTGAGAAAAGGCTAAGTGTCTTGTCTGTACTTACTGGGGTATTTTGCACGTTTGTTTAGCAGACTTTCGGTCCCAGAACTCTGTTCTGCACCCGTGGGGAGCAGCAACTTGGGCAGATCACAGAGAGAGACAGGAACCTGGGAGATGGGGAGATGTCATACAGTGCTTGAGTACTTGAACACGTTAACCTGACAGGGAGCTCCCCAGCTCTTGTTTCTCAGTGCATCATATGGTAAATTCAGGCATGTATCTGTCCTATGGCTGCTTCTCTGTTTTTTTCAAAGACAGTGCTACTTTGTTCAATGTTTTCTTCATGGCTTTATCTAGATTAATCATAAAGTGGGGCTTGGTCAAAGACTGGGACTGTTTTCCCGTATAATATTTCTTATTTCTCATTAATTAATAACTTCTGCTTTTAAACTGTCTTTGTGCAAGTACTGAGGCTGTCTTACAGAGGCAACAATCTTCTTCCTTCTGACTTTCTTCCTTATGAGACTCCTTAAGCCTTTTTCACCTTTTTGTATCTTCCTCAGCAGATGAGATTCAATATACCCAGCCCCAATCCCAGCTTTACCACCTGTCTTCTATACCCACTTGGAGCATTATGTACCTGAACTTTATGTGAGATACGGGCTGTGAAATGGCACCATTTTCTTTTGAGGAAGGTCTTACACAACCACGGACACAGGGTGTGTGGCTGCGTGCATGTGTGCAGGATGTCATACTCAAATAAAAACAGCAATATAATCCGACATTAAGAGAGAATTGGTTTTGATTCTGCATATTTTGGGGTTATGGATTTTTTCTATTTAATTGCTTTTCTGTTATTTTTCCCATTTTTAACAACCATACACCCCTATGAATCTCCTAAATGGAAAGCAAAACATGTAGGAGATGGAGTCTCTGGAAAGACTCTTATATCTCAGAGGGTTGGACCTCTGAGGCTGTGGGTAGTGAGGGGGAAGAAATGTCCTCTTTCTCTTCCTTTGGTTGCAGGTGCAATACCCATCTGCCATGTTTGGGAAGCCAATCTAGTTTCCTAGACAGACTGCAGACTCTGTCCTCCATTTGCTGTGGTGATGTTAGGGTCAGCTCTGGCATGAGAATAAACCCTGGAACAAGCAGAAGGGGCATTTGTGGAAATAGCAGACTTCAAGGGCTTGTGACAAAGTGACAAGACCAAGTGTGGCCACAGGACCACTGTAAACTGTGCTGACAGCTTCATGAGCCACGCCTGGCTGTGGGATGGAGCAGGTGGAAATGATTGTGAATGCTCCCTCTGGCCAGCCAGCCTCTACCCGCCCGGGGCTTGGTAACCCCACCACACTTCTATTCCAGCTATAGAGGACAAGCACAGCTTGTGCTAGAACATCTGACAGTAAAGTTGTTGTCCTGTGAGTGCAACCAGTAGGTTGCGGAGTTCCTCAAAGAGGAACAATATCTTACTGTGGCTGGAAGTGGGGTATGACAGTGCTGCTTGGACCTTGTGCTATCCTAAGAGGATCCAGACAGCATTAAAGAATTATTTTGTCCCATGGAAAGTTCTGCTATGAAAGCAGGTTTTTGCTTTGGGCAGTTCTTCAGCTGTGTTGCTTGCTGCCAGGTCTGGCCTTGTCTGCAGCCTCAGACAGACCCTGACCGAGGTGGAGGAGGCTGCAGAGCCTGTCGTGCTCAGAGATGGGGAGCAGCTGTGGGGAAGAGGACAGGGGCAGAGATAGTCGTCCATGGTCACATCCTTTCCTCCATGTAGGGGCAGACCATGACTCTCTGCCTCCAGCTTTCTCTCTGGAGGGGTTGCTGGGTTTGAATGCCCTTTCTCTCCATGCGCACAGAGACCCTGCTGGGGGCTGCCTTAATTCTGATCTTGATGCACACTGTGTGAACATATTGACTGTGCCCTTCAGAGCTCTCCCACTGTCAGGTTCTGGCACCATCCATGGGCCATGACCCTCTGCCTGCAGACCCCTCCTGCAACTAATGCTTGGCAAGCTAGGCACAGATGTCCTGCTCACCCTGGGGCTGGCAGGGCACAAGCTGGGCTCTGGACAGTGTCCTGTGAGGTCCTTTTAGACTGCTGACACAGCAAGACTGGCTGTGATCCCTGCTGTGTGGGGCCAGTCTTTTTTCCTCCATGATGGCTTTGAAGAGAGGTAAAATCCTTCTCACCCTTGCTTGCTGTGTATGTGCACAAGAGAAGAGATGGAGGTCATGTCAGAAGCTCAACGTCACAGGGAATGGGGCTGAAGTTTGGGAAAGGGTGGAGGGTCTGAACTGCCCTTAGCCCTTCTTGGTAGCAGGGGGAAGGGGGAGCATGGTGTCAATGATTGTGAGAGTCACAAGTTGTGCAGGTACACACCATGACAGCTCTGTGCTTGCCTGGCAGATCTAGCCCTGACTGCATCATCCAGCTCCTGCTGCTGCCATATGGGCTCTTTTTGCTTTGTCAAAAAGGCCATAGGAAACATAAACCTAGTACAAAGTCATCACTGGTCTGATGATTTTTTTTGGGCTTGGGCTATCTTGTCTTTCCATTCACTTGCCCTGGTTCTGCTAAGAGTCTGTGGGTCTGAATTCCTGCAGAATTTGCTGTACAAGACAAGATCTGCCCAGAGGTGAGTTTCCCTCACATCATTGCTCTGCCTCATTTCTTCAGGTCATTGCATTCTCCATGCCTGCTTTCTAGCGGTGCCTGCACTTTGTGTTGCTCTCTTCCAGATGTGAATGCCTTCAGTTCAGTTGCTGAAAATGAAGATGCACTCCTTAAGCACTTATTTGAAGGCTATCAGAAATGGGTCCGCCCTGTAGAAAACTCCAATGACACCATCAAAGTCCTTTTTGGGTTAAAAATATCACAGCTTGTGGATGTGGTAAGTGTTGTATTAGTAAAACATCTCTTTTATAAACATAGTTGTGCCTTCACCTGTGAGGACTGGTAATGTAATTTAGCTTTTTCCTCCTGACACAAGAAATGCACGGTGATGGTTGGGCAGCAAAACACTGAGCATGAAATGGTGCTGGTGATATGAGCATGAAATGGTGACCTTCTTCCCCCCCACCCCCAGCATGGAGTGGAGGACTCATTTGTTTTGAAGGAAACCTGAAGGCCCTTTTTCCCCTGCTGTTCTCAGGGAGTAAGGCCTAATTTCCATAAGGTTTTAATCAAAAAACTCATGCCAAACAGTCCTTGACATCTATGTTGCAGTTTAATGAAAAGACAGCTACCAGAGAGGATTGAGAAAGCATCAGAGCTGGTTGGATATTATTCACTCCAAGCAAGCTTGCATTGAGGCCAAAGGTAGTTCAAGTCTTAACCCAGCTGGTCACTAAGATAAAACTCTAGAGGAAAAATAGATAATTCAGTGTTTCTGCCCATGTGGAAATTTTCCCTTCTCTTTCCACTGCATTGCACAGCGGAATTTGCACAATGCCCAGAGGTATCCACTCAACAGTGTGCTCCTTACATCCCACAGCCCCTGGTAATGTCTCCTTGTGCCCTGGAAGGCTCTCTCTAGTTTTGTGCTTTATTTACATATTTAGGACAAGGTTTCAGGTTGTATCTTTCCAAACTCACTCCAGGCTGAGTAGTGCTGCGAGATGAGCCATCCTGTGAGCCCACAACCTTGTCTGACCTGATACCCCTTGCAGGCTGAGCCCTGACACACCCTGGGTCTTGGGCATATGATTCCTTTGAGCTCCTGTGAAATGCCAGACCTCGGTTTTCCAGCCTCAAGGGCTCCCAGGGATACCAGGGACAGCACCTAGAAAGCCAGTCAATTTCCCTCAATGGTGACTGAAGAGCTCAAGCCCATGGGGAAACAGAACCATAGGGATCCCCTCGTCTTGGCACAGGGTGGGACTCGACAGGCATAGGGTCTGTTTCTAATGACTCCTTTGGTATTGCAATCCTTTCTCCCTTGTGTCACTCTAGGATGAGAAGAATCAGCTGATGACAACCAACGTGTGGCTGAAACAGGTAAATTAGACCCCATCAGACCTCCCTTTTCCCCATGTGGAACTGCTGAGCTCAGGAGCCATCTCAGTCTGCTGCCCGCTGTGCCATCCATGCCATTTTATGATGCTGAGTGGCCAGCACCAAGATACCTAACCTGAAGTTTGTACTTCACTCTTCTCTCCAGCAAATGTACAGAGACAGAAGGGCAGGCAGGTTGGCCTCTGGGACATAGGGTACCCTTGTCTCCTGACCTGCACCCCAGCTGTGTGCTCAAGCCAGTTGTATTTCAGGGAGGCAACACAGCTGGTACTGCAGTGGCTATCCCTGGGGTGTGGTATGGGCCCTGAGGGACTATCCTATCTTAGACTCAGAGGTCACACAAGTACTATCTCCCTTGCCTAAGCCAAGACTCGTGCCTCGGATAGATTTCTTCATTCCTCAGCATATGTAAAGAGAAAGAAGAGGCCAGTGTGTTACACAGACACACCACAGACCTTTTCCCATTAAAAATTGTGGCAAATGAATCTGATTTCTCTATCATAATTGCTTCTGGAACTGACAGTGATTTATAAAAATGTGAGAAATGTGCAAGTTGAACTGTTAGGTCTCCTTTCTTCTTCACTCTTGAAGAATGCTGTTTATGGTTTAGGTTACATTGCACCAGCTTATTGACCTTGTGACAATTATTTTAAGTCTCTCAACCTTGTGAGTATCTGTAAAGATGTCAGCTGATCCCAGGCAAAGGACATAAAAACAAACCGTACTTGAAATCATGCCATGGGGAAAGGTCCTTCGGGGTTGCTGGGCTTGTGGATGAGAAATTTTTGACTAATTTTTTGTCTCAGTCTGGGTCCTGCATTGCTGCAGTGAGTGTGAGATTCTGGCTGGAGCAAGACCCTAAAACCAATATGGTTATTTTGTGTCAAGATGATTTGTCACTTGAAGAGGGAAAATCTCAGACTTGCCCTCACTGTGGGGAAGACAGGATTTTCCCTTATTTGCTGGAGAAATTCCTCTCTGATCCAAATACAGCTACTAGGAGCCTGCCCTGAATTATCTGCAGTACTGCAATTTCCCACCCTTCAGCTGCAATTGTAGAGCCCCTTTTGTGCACAAGGCCACGTCTTGGCTCCCTTACTTTGAGTATTCACTTGGGCAGACGGCAGAGCCCTCCTGCAAAGAGCCCTCATCTGCCCTCATTTGTCCTCTCCCCATTCCAAACCACACTCCTTGCAGGCTGTAGCACCCACCTTCACCTGCAGGTCCAAGCCCTGTGTACTGTAGACGTACTGATTTCTCTGGAAACCTTTGGAATCCTCAGCAGCAGCAGCAGCTCCACAGGGAGCTCAGGACTGTGATTTCCTCGAGCTGGGCTCTCTGGAGTTGTTATTATTTCTAATACCACTTCTCCATCTGATGGGCTGAGAACATCAGGGCCTAAGGTAATGCAAAGGAAGTGGAAAAGGAGGCACAGGTTGTGATTTTCACATGTGTAAGTGCCCTCAGGAGCTCAGGCTGAGCACTAAATACCTGTGCCTGACTCAGATGTTGTGCTGTGGAAGTTGTGTGTTCATGTAGACCCAACTCCCTCAGCCTTTCAAAGTAGAAGAGGTGCTCCAGTCCCCTCATCATCTTTGTTGCCCTCCACTGGACCTGCTCCAGGGGCTCCCGGCCTCTCTTGTCCTGAGGAGCCCAGACCTGGACACAGCACTCCAGATGTGCCTCACCAGGGCTGAGCACAGGGGCAGGATCACTATTCTTGACCTGCAGGCAATGCTCTTCCTAATGCACCCCAGGGTCCCATTGGCCTTCTTGGTCCCCAGGGCACACTGCTGGCTCATGGACAGCTTGTTGTCCACCAGGACCCCCAGCTCCTTCTCCACACAGCTGCTTTCCAGCAGGTCACCCCCAGCCTGGGCTGGTGCCTGGGGCTGTTCCTCCCCAGGTGCAGGACCCTGAATTGGCCTTTGTTGTATTTTGGATGTTTCTTCTCCTTCCATCCCTCCAGCCTGCCCAGGTCCCACTGAATGGCAGCACAGCCCTCTGGGGTATTGGCCACTCCTCTGAACTTTGTGTCATGAGTGAACTTGCTGAGAAAGCATCTGCCCCTTCATCCAAGTAACTGGTAAAAAAGTCTAACAATACTAGGCCCAGTATGGAAACTTGGAGGTCACCACCAGTGACAGGCTTCCAACCAGACACTGTGGCACTGATTACAAACTCTTTGGGATCTGTCGTTCTGCTGGGTCTCAATCCACCTCACTGTCCACTCATCCAGTCCAAACGTCCTGAGTTTGCCTATGAGGATTTTGTGAGAGAGACAGTGTTGAAAGTCTTGCTATAGTCAAGGTAGACAATATCCAGTGCCCTTCTCTTGTCCATCCAGGGAGTTGTTTAACCACAGAAGGCAATCAGGTTGGTCAAGCATGATTTACTTTTAGTGAATCCATGCTGATTGCTCCTGAACACCTTAATAATTTCTCAGCAAGAGTGTTACTTTGCTTGGATAAGCAAAGCTTAAACACCAGCTTTTTTTTTTTTTTTTTTAACTTCAAATATCCTGATGCTTGAGATAGTAGGACTTGATACACAGGCAGGCTGACACATAAGGTTCAGAGGTTTCTGAAGAAGTGTCTGCATTCAAGCAAGCTATGGGGTCTACTAGCAAGGTCAAGAATCTGGGTCCAGTGCTTTTTGTCCCACTGGCGTTGGGTTAAACTCTTCAATGACAGCACAGAAATGGGAATTTGGCAGAACTGGAGGAAGGAGAGAGCGATTGCAATGTCTGGAGCCGCTTGGAAGAAAGGGAAAAGAGAGGAAAGAGCCTCATGCATCTGCTGCTACAGTTTGTATCAGCATAGCCCACAGGGAGATTCCTGTTTTAAACTGCTCATTTTCGAAGTCTGCACACAATCTATTTTCTGCTCTAGTAAGAAGACACAACCATTTGCCTTGCAGACACGAAAGAGCACTTTAGCTGGGAGAGAAATCAGTGCAAGGCAGGGGGAAAGTGAGGAGTATTGCAGATGGAGCAAATAACCTAGGCCAAGGGGCTGCTCCAATTCAACTCCAGAGGGATGATTCTATCTCTAGGTGGCTCACAGGGTATTTGCTGCTCTTGTGTTAGTAAAGACTACAAGACGACTGTGTTGGTTGCTCCTCAGCCCTGACTGTCCCCTTGCATGATATACGTTTCCAGCCTAAGCCTCATTGTACCTATTACAGGAAGCGTCCAGGACACACGTGAGACTGTGACCACTTAACAGCCTAGGCTGCTGGAGACATCTGTTAGATACCCATCCTCAGAGAAAAACTAATGCTAAAACTGGTTAATGCTAAAAATGCTGAAGTTCTCTGTCCCTGATAGTGACGCTCTGAGCAGCAATGGCCCCTCTTCTCTTTCCACACCTGAAAAATAACAAATGTCTCTAGATATAGCTCTGAAAAGCATGTGGAATCAAAGAAATAAGAAGGGAATATAGAGAATTAATAGACAATATTGCTTTTTTGGTTCATCCTTCAGTCATGGAGGAAATTGCCCAGTGAAGGCTGAGACCTCCACATCCCTAGAGATCTCTTAGTGCTGCAGCTTAATGGAAACTGTTTCATTTTCCACTTCTTGGTATTGACCACAGTCTACAGCTCTTGCATCATGTTGCTGCTATTTCAAGACAAATGAATATCCTCATAAATAATGAACAGAGATCAGAGAGCTGATTTTCCATTGCTTTTTTGTGGAAATCTCCAGGTTGTTAGGGCCAGTTTGTTATGATCTCCTTATCTGAAAACCCAAAAAAGGAGAGAAAAATTGTTCTAGAGTTCAGCATGATGAAAATGGAGAGGATGCTCCCTGCTTTTGTAACCAAATACTTTACAACAGCATCATATTACTTTTCCTGCAATAGTCTGCAGGTATTTCTGCTGACAGATCAATTTATTTGTTTTTCGCAAGGATGGTGTACTGATATTAGGTGTTGTATTCCATTCACTGAAAAAAGCCAGATCTCCACTGACAAGTGAATTAAGGCCACCTCTGCTCATTTGAGTACTAGTACCCACACCACCTAGGGTCCATGGGGTCTTCCATGGGATCTGTGCCAACCAAAACCAGCTTGGGCTGGTTCTCAGAGGGAAGGAAAGCTGCTGCACTAAAGAGAAGTAGCTCCTTCCTTCTAGACTATTCTCAGGTGGTCTGTGCAGGGTGGTGAGGGAAGTGAGAGTCAAGTGCTCTCCAGAAGCAGCCTTGAGGTCACCATCCTAAGGTTGGGTTCTTGGGTTTCACCTGTGTCTGGATGGGCAGTGCTTGTGGGGATTAACCCCTCCCAGCCATGCCTATCTGCAGCTGAGCAGCCTCATGCCAGGCTGTGCCCGCTGTGCTGTGCATGCAGTTGATGAGGCACATGCAGGGTTGAAAGAGGCTGCTGCATGTGAGTGAGCAGAGGACTCTGCTGTTTTGTTACAGGAATGGATTGACCACAAACTCTCCTGGAATCCAGAGGAATATGGTGGGATCACCGCTATCCGCGTCCCCTCTGAGTCTCTGTGGCTTCCTGACATTGTTTTGTTTGAAAAGTGAGTAGCGTGGCTCCTTGCTCTGAGCTTAGGCCAGAGCTTGGGCAAGGCATGTCAGCTGTGGTGAGGCTTGTGTGTGCTGCCAGAAGGCTGCTTCTCTAGGCAGTATGAATGTTGCACACCTTGTGCTCCAGGTGAGGGATAGAAAGCAGAGCTGAAATGGGGTAGGACTGGGGCAAACATAGTCCTGAACTTGGTGCTGTTTCTTCCTGTCTAATTCCCAGTGCTGACGGACGTTTTGAGGGATCCCTGATGACCAAAGCCATAGTGAAGTACAATGGAGTGGTGACCTGGACACCACCAGCCAGTTATAAAAGCTCCTGCACAATGGATGTGACCTTCTTCCCCTTCGACAGGCAGAACTGCTCCATGAAGTTTGGGTCCTGGACATATGATGGCAATATGGTGGACTTGATTTTAGTGGATGAAAATGTAGACAGGAAAGACTTCTTTGATAATGGGGAGTGGGAAATCTTAAATGCCAAAGGTATGAAAGGGAACAGGAAGGATGGACTGTACTCTTACCCATTTGTCACTTACTCCTTTGTGTTGAGGCGTCTTCCACTGTTTTACACTCTTTTCTTAATAATCCCTTGTCTGGGCTTGTCTTTTCTAACTGTCCTGGTGTTTTACCTACCTTCAGATGAAGGAGAAAAGCTTTCATTGTCGACATCAGTTCTAGTCTCCCTCACTGTTTTCCTTTTAGTGATTGAGGAAATAATCCCTTCTTCTTCCAAAGTCATCCCTCTGATCGGTGAGTATCTGCTCTTCATCATGATTTTTGTGACCCTCTCTATCATCGTGACTGTGTTTGTTATCAATGTCCACCACCGATCCTCAGCAACTTACCACCCCATGGCTCCCTGGGTTAAAAGGCTCTTTCTCCAGAAGTTGCCTCGTCTGCTCTGCATGAAGGGCCACGTAGATCGCTACTCATTCTCAGAGACTGAAGAAAAGGGAACCATCTCGAAATCAAAGTTTCTGGGGAAGCAGAAATACAAGCAAGCAAAAGACGGAGAAAAAGTTGTTATTGCCTTTCTGGAAAAGGCAGCTGACTCCATTCGGTACATTTCCAGGCACGTTAAAAAGGAGCATTTCATCAGACAGGTAGGTGGAGGGAAGGCATTTCCTTGACAGCAATGGTTTCCAAGCCTTTCCTTTTCTGCATGCTTTTCCCTTTGCCTCTTCCTCCTGTTCTCCTCTGACACCTATTCTTCCTCAGACCTTGATAAATAATATGTTTTTTGAGATGACACATAGCTTTAAGGAGAAGTGTCTTGCTCTGGGAGAGTCTCTGCTCTTCACAGATGCGAGAGATTCCAGGAGCCTCTCCTGTAGGAATTCCTGGTATGGGATTATTTTAATAACCTTGTCCTGTATAAGTTCGGGATATACATGAATCTGGAAGCCCCTAAACTGTCATATGCTCAAAAAAGGCAGTTTTCACACTTTCATACAGGCAATCTATGGCATTTGCTGGAGCCAGTCCTGGCTTCCCAGCACATACTGGGCACTGCGTAGCTGCTCTGTTTTGAGTGAAGGTCTAGATTTTCACTAACACCTGCTTAGATTAGCTACCAACTACTATCCTTCGCCTCCTGGCTTTTAAAAGGGCAAAATTCTGTGTTTGCAAACAATGCATCTCATGCAAGAGTAGGACAGCAGAGCAATGCAGCTAGCAGCATTTGGAAAAACTTCTGCTAGCACCCTCCTAGCAAGAGCTAGGGCTTCATTGAAACTGCAGTGAGAGGACTACAGCAGAAAGAAGAGCAGTAAATAAAAAATGCAGTATGTGAACACATACTGTCCATGACTGAATCTTGTTTGAAGTGGAAATTATTTTAATGAAAAGGTGAATAAAAAGTGCTAACCTTAATAAATAGCACTTTTGTGTACGCATAGTTGTGCCAGCGCTCACAATTCAAAACTCCCCTCCTGAGTGTACCCAATCTGAGTCAACAAATCACTTAAGCAAACACAAGTAAATCATACTGCTTGTACTGGAATCAATGCCTGTGTCCAAGTGATATGCCAGAGCCTCATCCTGGCACTTAGAAGGAAATGCAGATCTGTTAAAAGAAACATGGTTTACTGTAAAGCCATCTTCAAGTCTAAGTCTGCAAATTTCCATGTATGCACTTAACTAAAAGCTTTTGTGCAGACTGAGGAAATCTCATCACCATGTGCACAGATCTTGATGGAATTGTTTTAGGGGGTTGAGCAGTTTGCAGCTATGAGTGCTGAAGTGGTGATCTCTGTTAGTTTAAGGCTGCCACATACTACAAACCTCTAATTTTAAAACCAGATTTGGGGAGCTGAAATATATGTAGCAGTATCAACACAGTACCAGGCTTGTTACTATTTATGTTTATCCTCCCTCTGTCCTTCCCAGGTTGTACAAGACTGGAAATTTGTAGCTCAAGTCCTGGATCGGATCTTCTTGTGGTTATTTCTGGTGGTGTCAGTGATGGGTTCAGTTCTCATCTTTACCCCTGCATTACGGATGTGGTTGAACAACACTTTGTAGAAACTACTCCCAGAGTCATATACAACAAGTACAGTGCCAAGGGACGGTGGTGCCTTGGAGCTTGGTCTCTGCTGTACAAGAGGGGAAGCAGCAGCATGAATGAGGGAAGGTGATGGTAACAGTGGGTATTTATTAGTGCTTTCAGTCTTCATAATAACTCTACCACTTACAGATTTTGCTGAAATCAGAGAAGAGCTTGGTGCACAGCCAAGGCCTAAAGTGAACTGGGGTCGCACAACTGAGTTATAATTATTTTGTTGTTAGCTTGGTTATATTACTACAAAAGCCAAGATTATTAGTTAAAATTGGAAATAGAAGGTCTTGTACAATCATTATACTTAAAAGGCCAGTTAAAATGCTACATTGTAGAAGAAGTTACAGTAGGAACACAAATCTCTACTCAGTTTACCTGTGTTTCCAAGTAAAAACCACTAAGTGTCTACAGGTTGCTTTATGCGTATGTCAGAACTGGCAATTGCATAGCATATTCAACAGAAAAAGTATAAATTCTTAGATGAGATGCTCAAAACCTTGACTCTCTAGCCTCACTTTGCTGCAGGATCAGCTCGACAGAGGCAGAATCTACTACTGATCACCTGCTACCAGCCTTTACGGCATGCACACTTTGTCTCTCACCTCTGCCACTAGGAAGCTACAAGGTATCGCCCACTTTCCAGTATTATTTGCAATTTTGCTTGCTGCTTTGTAATGTACCAGAAGGCTGACAAAATGATGATTTTTCCCCATGCTCCACATGTAGAAACTATTATTACTTCACCTACTTGTTCACAAGTGGAATATCACCTAAGCGAAGATAGCTATGTTATTCCATAAGGTAACAGTGATATTCCTGAAGTGTTCAGCTGGAGGGAAGCTAGAGACATCTCTTCTGGCAGATGAAAGTTGTGGTTGTTACAGGAGTGGGGTTTCTCTTGAGAGCTATAGAGGGGGCTGGTCACCAGGAAGATACATTTTTGGATGTTGGCTTGTCCATATTTCCTAGGCAATTCAGAATTTCATGCCTTTGATTCATTTATTAGGGGATCCTTTTGCATGATTAGAAACAGCTCTTAGAAATGTTATATAAGTTATATAAGTGAGATGTGACAGAAAACACCCAGGTGAAGCTCTTGAATATGGGAATGAAGCCTTCACCACCTTTGCTGGGACAGTGTTTTCCAACATGATGTGCTTTAGAAAATCCTATTCAGAACTTGCAAATGTTTTCAAGGTTAGAAAAGGATTTGGAGATCCAATTTTTGACAATCTAAATACGTGTTAAAGTTTTAGCCTTGAAACTGTTCCCTAGAGATGGAGGTTAGAAAGTGTTAAAAATACAGAGAGGTGTTCTTGTGCTTGGATTGTGCATGCACACCAGACCTCCATGAGTTAATGTAATCCCATCATAATGTGTCAATGCAGAAACTTATGTCCACTTGTGCAATCATTATTAATAAAGATGTATTTAGTAAATTATTCCTGGAGTGTCCTTACACTGGGGTTTGCTGTTGATTTGCTGTCAACAAAGCTAGACTGTAGCCCATTTTAAAAGCTTTGTCCCAAGTGTATTCAGAGGGGTTGGCGTGTTCTTGGAAAGTCCTCATTGCTTTTTAGCTCTCTATGTGAGTTTGAGCAAGAAGCATTCAGATGTGGTTATTGTATTGCTGGAATAAACTCATTTAGTTTAGCATACACAGAAAGATGTCTTAGCATAAGATAGTGGCATAAAAAACTAATACACATTGACCATTCTATCAGTCACTCCTCTCTTCTTGCATAAGGTGTATTTGTTCCCCTAGTACTGTGAAATGCCTGTAGGAAAAGAGCCAGGAAGCTCTTCTTTGCAGTACTTCCAGACTCCTGAGCTCCAGTGGTGATAGATATTCCCTGTGAGCACTGCTTCCAGGAGGCTGCCTGTTAGCCATGACAGATGCCAACCTTCTCTCCTGGGCAACTGCCTCAGGTGTCCATCTGACAGATGGTCCTGTCTCCACCATGCAACACTTTGGTTGCCCACCCACAGGCAACACATGGCTCTGTCTCACACATCCGTGTCTGATGCCAAGCTGCTTTTTCTGGCTTATGCTGATGAAGATCAGCAGAGCTCATGTGTTGGAGATGTATGGAAATTGCACAGGTATGACGTCTGGCCTCAAGTCTTCCTAGCATTGCATCTGGTACTACTACATTTGTAGTCTCACTACTCGTTCCCTTTTGCTGCCTGATCCTGAGCTTCTCTAAATCTTTTTGCTGCTGGCCCACAAAAGCATTCAACATGTACTCCACAACAGTCTGCCACTAAAAACACAACTAGGGAGGACATTTGGGCAGACAGTCCTCCAATGGGGCCTTCCACTTGCTCTGCCTGTGGATGACAATACTGCAAATTGCAGATCTTAAAAAAAACAAAACAGTAACCCTCCACCTTAATACTGTCCCAGCCTGTGCTGCCTCAGTTTCTGGGCACTGGTTTGCCAAGACATTGGCACTGCTTGGCAAGAATATCTATGTCACGTGCTCACCAAAAGATAAATATGAAAAACTCTTCTGGGCCTTTTAGTGGAGACAAACTGGAAGAATAGTCTCCCTTGGGAAGAGAATGTAAAGAGATGTTGAGCTGGTGATTTTCTTCTGTGCTTTTAAAGTTAACTAATAGATGCCCTCACTCCCAAGGAGAGGAGAATTCTTGCTGCCAGTGGTACACTCATCACTGAGACATATTAATAAGGGGTATTGCTAATGTGACTTTGGAGCTGATGGGGTGAGAATAGACCTTTCTTGTGGCTGTGCACAATGTGTGACCCAAGTCAGCATCTGGGATGGCTCCAGCTCTAGTTGTAATTTTTCTTGTTATTTTATTTAGAAGGGCCTCCAACCTTCAGCAAGAGTTGGGGCAAGCAACAACATAATTTTTGTGTGGGCTCTTCCATGTCTGCTTGCAGGGGCACCCCTATTGCAGCCTTCTTCAGGATGACATACTGATATGCTTCTTGTGTCCCCCATCTCCACTCTCTATAATCAGTCAAGTACTTTCACAAAGCTGGCAGCAGTACATTAGGCTCCCCGTACTGAATGTGCCAAATATAGCTGAGAAATGCAAAAGATGGCTCCAAAATGAGTTGGAGAAAGGAAGGGTAAATAGTACATTAAAAAGAGAGACAAGATGCCTTTGTAAATCAGGGATTTTGCTAAAGTCAGGTTATTGACTGTGGAGTTGTAGCTGTCATGTTTAAGACACTGATGCAATGCACCTTCAGCCACAATATTTTCATGGTCTGGATGGTCATAGAGTGTAACAGTGAATGCTGGCAGTCAGATGTCTTTCCCATAAAAATGAAGTTTTTAGGCTCAGAATTCAGCTCTCCTCTTCAAATTTCCTTTATTTTCCCTCACCTTCTTTCTGATTAAAGAGCCGGTATAGTAAATGTCATTTAGTAGCATCTATAAACACATTTCACAACAGGAAATCTAAAAAAACCCCACAAACCACAAATTCTTCAAGAAGGTGTATCTCAGGAGTGACATTTAATTGACAGGCTGACAAAATAAACCATGCTTTATCGTACATCTCTATGACAGTCACTACATAATTGAACAACATTCAGGGGGATTACAAAAAATAATAGTTTTCTTCTACTTGTTCTTCTACAATCATGACTGGGTGGATTCTTGTCATTCCACCTTTATCTCTAACATATACACTAATTCATTAATATTCTCTTTATTACGAAACATGAAAAAATAGTAGAAGGCCAGTCAATGACTTCAGAAACAGGGAGTCTTACTTTCCAAGGACTGATGATGTTCAGAGCAGAGACTGATGCGTGGCTGACACTGAAAACACTGCATTGACACTGTACAGTTAAATTTAGAGGCTCTTATAAGAGGGAAAGGCTTTGTATTCTTGGAGCCATTTGGTTTAATAGTGCCTTTTAAAGGAGAATCTTTCAGCACAAAACTTACAGAAATATAAACAAATGAGGGACTTAAGGGTAAACCATCCGCATTTTATAGAAACCACATCAGGAACGCATCTTCTAAGAGCTTCAGGAAGAAGCACACTAGGATTGGGACCTGGTTACAGAGCAGCAACCCCAAAGGACATGGCCCTACAGTTACAGGTTTGCACACACAGCACAGACTCATGAGGAGCCAGGAAACAGAACACGGCTGCACAGCTGCTTGAAACAAGGTGCTTGGCTTTCCACAGGATTCATGGTATCCAGCCTTCTGCTGGGATGTGCGTAATCTAGGTTGGTCTTGGGTTTTAAAAAGACAAAACCTCAGATCAATCCAGTGCTGTCAAAACAATTCTGTCTATGGCAAGTAGCTACTCAGGGACAAGCCCTTCTCTGTTAGGTTTATGTCTGAGCCTGAGCAAGCAAGAGTTTTCAGAGCAGAACCTGTGGGCTAGGACCACTGTTAACCTGATGAGATATGTGCCTTGGAAATCCTACTGAAGCTCATCAAGGTCTTGGTACTCACTATCAAAAAGTAAAGGGGACTTTGTTCACGTGGAAAGGTGAGTGGCAGACCAAACTAATTTTAAAAGATTTTAGAAGCATGTACTTTTCAAATGTGTATGCCTCACATAGTAACCACATTCTAATGCTAAGTCCATTTGTCTTCAAACATAATTAAATGCTAAAGATCTGTCTGATTTCAAACATAAATGTAAACACATACTTTATTGTTCTGGGACCCTCTGTGGCTGGGTGCTGAGCAGAGGGGTTAGGTTAGAGGAGAGAAATAGAAGATAAATTTCTGAACTGAAAATGAAACAAGATCAAAAGTGGATAAAAAGCAGTGGATTGAGTTACGCCTCTGCTATTAGTGGCTGGATAAAGAGCCCTACAGTCCCAAACACACAAATGATTATAAATACCCAGAGAAATACTCTGTCTATCACCATAGCTATGTATTTCCAATCATCTTCCACCTGCAAGAGAATAAAAAAAGAGAAGGATAAATTATATATAATGTTACATAAAATTATGGGTTGACATTATGCAGTAGAAATGTCCCTTGTGCTCTTGAATGTGAGGAAAAACACACATACAAGTCAGGAATGTTGCTTGTCATGCTTATAGTTGCTGCAGTTTTCAAGTCTTCGGAGTGGGCTGATTTTCTAATGGTATTTCTCCACTTTTGGCTGAGAACATACAACACTTTCCTAGTCTGATGAATTGTTCTAAATATTCGAGTCTGAGGGCAGCCCATCCATGGTTGTGACACTGATATTAACAAATAAGACCTGATTATGTGGTGGGTGCAGAATAAGTGGTTTAACAGCAGGCACAGCCATCGTAGCTGCACATCACTTAACCCTGGTGAAGGATTTATTCTGACAGCCCACACAAGACACAGTGTGCTATCTTGGTCTGATTTGAAACACTGTCTTGCCAATCAAGCCCCAGTGATTTCAGGAAACCGTACACATGGACTATGGCAAAACAAGGATTCCAGCTGAGCAAACTGCAGTGTGATGTGCTAAGCAGGACACAGTGGATTTTGTATGGCTGAGAGACAGACCTTAGAGCTACATTCAACGAAGTTGCTGTCCTTTATCCTTTATACTGTGCCTTTAAGCTTGTACTGCGCAAGAAACACTGCATACGAAGAACATTCATGCATATAAACTAGTGATTAGTTAAGAGGTCTCTGCTGAGGGATTCCACTTGTTTTCCCAATTTTATTATGTTTTCATCTAAGAAAATACTGGGTTTAGAATTTTGGTAGTGTTGAGGGTGAGGAATACAGCAGCAGGTATTGGGGAGTGTAAGTAAAATCTAAGTAGTGTAAGTTTGAGCATGTAAAGTATGATAATGGCAATTCAGCCAGGTGAGAAACAGGTCAGTAAGGTAAGATTTTACAAGCATGTATTTTGCTTAATCCTATCCAGTCTCCCAGAGCTATTAAGAGGATAGCTATAATAGTCATTAATATTGGGTTGAGTGATACATTGTGAAAAAGAGGGTGGCCATGATAGATAAGAATACGACCATGGATAGAAACAGTCAGGGAAGAATCTTGGAGGACTTCTGAAAATCAGAAATGGAAGCTGTACTTCACATGAAAGAACACGAAGGAAGAACTCCAACAGCTGTAAATGTTTCTACAATTTTTAAAGGGCTTTTATTTATATAGGACTAGTACATAACACCACCCATACTGCTTTATATATCTGGCTGAAGCAGAAGCAGCCTCCAGAATAATTTTTCTCAGTGTGTGCCTAAGAACACATACTGGTTTTTTGCCTGAAAAGAGGATTTTTGTAAATGAAAAATCATGCTTTCCGTAAGATACAAAGCTGTTCATGAACACACTGGACTAAGAATAAAATTTCATGTGGCAGGAGAGATTTGCAGAAGGCAAATCAGTGAAACTAGCAAAGGAGAACTTCTCCTGAGCTGTCTAATCAAGACAGCAAGCTATTTGAACAACTGCATGCAAAATTTTTCTTTTTGGGAGAGCATCAGAGAAAGCAGCTGAATCAGTACATGGATATGTTTTATGCAGCTGATGTAATAATGAAAGCAGGGCTGAAATGTTTGAGTTAAGCAAAGCACTAAGGCCACAGGTACTAAGCAGGGCTCAGCTCAATCCCCATCCTCCTCTATGGTGATAGATTCCTGTCTTTTACTTCAGGCTGGAACGTACTACATGCTCACTCTGTGAATTCAGTCACCAGCTTAACTCTACTCCTTTATTCAGAAATTTAGAGATTTTGCTTTCAGATGAAACTTTTTCTGCAGGCCATAAAGAAAGGGGGGATTAAAGGTCATCTTCAGGTTTCACAGAAGTTGTATAAATTTCAACAAAATATTCTGATAGAAAGTATGCATATCAAAATTTCCCATATAAAGTTTTTGTGATTTTTCAATATAAATACAGTAGGTTTTTTAAAAAATCTGCTTTGAAATGGATTTGACCATCATAGAGCATCTAAAGAACTTCAAAACCAAAAGCAAAAATTCCATGACAGATCAAAGATATATATTTCATTAGGTTCTAAACACTTTAAAAAATATCTTGAAGTGTCATAGAATTTCTGCTCCTTATGAATTCTTGGTGTCAGAAAATCCTATTGCAGATTCTTTTAGTTCCCTGTGTTTACACATGAGGATGTGGCCCCAGAATCCTTTAAATTCCAATGTGCACCATTTTCTACAACAGTAATCCCAAATAGGAAAAAAAAATTATGACCTTACACAAGAAAACCCATTAAATGGTTTTCTTCCCCAGCGACTTGTCTTACTGCTTTAGGATTTCCTTCTTAGACCACGACCAGCCTTCATGGATTTCTTTGACCTTCAGGACTCACTCCAAAGGGACCCTGATAATCAATTTCCTAAACAGGCCAAAGTCTAGCTGCTGGAGATTCAGTTCTGCTGGCAACCCTCATAAATCTACCCCAAATTGAAAACTCTGTCATTCTGTGGACGCTGTGCCCACAACCTCCAACTGCCACATCTCCCACTAGTCCTTCTCTGTTCACAAGCAATGTATCCAGTGGGGCAGCTTCCCTGTTTGGCTTGCTTCCTGTGCCAGGAAATTATCTTCCACACACTCCAGGAACCTCCTAGACTGATTCTTCTCTGCTGTGTTATACTTCCAGCAGCTTCCTGGAAATTAGAAGTCCCTCATGAAAACAAGGGTGGATGATTATGATACTTCTTCCAGCCTCCTATAGAATACATCATCTGCCTGTTCATCCTGCCTAGGAGGTGTGTGACAGACTCCTGCCAGGACATGTGCCCTGCTGACCTAGCCCCTGATCTTTACACACAGGCACTCCACGTTGTCATCACCACTGATTTCAATACAATCAAAACAGGCCCTAATGGGATGGTTACCTCCCTTACCTCTTTGGTTTCATTTTGAGACCTCATGTTCTCTGCGATGAACTGGACATTGCTGATGACATCCTTCACCTCTGGGGAGTACTCCATGTGCTCTGCCATCCATTTCAGTGACTGGTGGCTCAGCTGTCTTTTGGTGGTAGGGAGTTCAGTTGTCTTGTCACAGTGACTGCACTGCTGCCCCTTGTGCAATTTGGTGTCTTTGTGTTTGCTGTACTTTGACTTGCCCAACTTGCTGTCTGATGCTTTCTTGTTTTTTCTGGAGGTGGCTTTTTTCTGCTGTTCTAGTGGCCTCTGCATCAACAGGATTTTGGGGAGCAGGCTAAGAAAGACAGTTTTTACCCATTTGGGCATTGTGTGTGTCGTTGGAGTCCTGTAATGTATATTGAGGACAAACACTGTGATGACAATTGACAGAGTCACAAATATCATTGTGAAGAGTAAATATTCACCGACTAGGGGAATTACTAAAGAGGTGGATGGGATTGTTTCTGTGATCACCAATAAAAATACAGTCAAAGAAAGAAGCACGGAGATGCAAAGAGTAACTTTTTCACCACAATCAGATGGCAGGTAAAAAACTAACACAGTCAGGAATGAGATGAAAAGACAAGGAATGATCAGATTTATGGTGTAGAACATTGGCAGCCTTCGAATATAAAAGGAGTATGTTATGTCTGTGTAGATCTCTTCACAGCAGTTATACTTGATATCATGTTTGTAGCCAGAAGCATCAATTATTTCCCATTCACTGTTTTCCCAGAACTCATTCATATCTACTTTGGATCCAATGATGAGAAGATCAATTTTGGCTTTGTCATAGGTCCATGAGCCAAATTTAAGTGAACAGTTCTGATGGTCAAATGGGAAAAAGGTAATATCCATAGGACAGGAGCTTTTAAAAATAGCTGGTGGGGTCCAGGTGATCATCCCATCATAGCGAAGGAGAGCTTTGGTCTTGCCTTCAACTTGAAAATCTCCCACAGCACTGGAAAGACAAATGAGGCAAAGAACAAAAAATTACCATGAAAGTGAAATGTAATGGGTGTTTTCATAGGTGCTGCAAGTGGATATTTTTGAGAGAAAGATTCAAATTAATCAATAAAATGGGTAAAGTGAATCATCATACTTATTATACAAGACAATATCTGGTTTCCAAATTTTGTCTGCTGGTACCCGAACAAATTCAATGCCATCATACTGTTTGGGATCCCATCGCAGTTTGTAGTCATTCCAAATCTAGAAGAAGAATGGACAAGGATTATAAAACCTTAAATTATCAACAAATATCTGCTTCTCAGATCTTCCTGTACAGTGACAGGAATATGGTAAAAGTGTAGCATGTGGAGAAGGGGACAATGGTCCAAAAGACAGCAAGACATGACCTGGAGAAACACTGGGCACATGTGAATACTGCTCCCATTGATTGCTACTCTCTTCTCTGTGACAGGATGGGGTGTCAATTTCTATGAACTGCTGGCAGGCCGAGATCTCTCCTCTGTCTTGCAACATCAGTACAGAAAAGTGAAAGTTGTCTGTGAAAGGTTACGTCCCCACTGCTGAGAGCAAGTAGGGGTCGTGCTGCAGCACCCCACAGGTGAGAGGAGGATAGCACCAGAGGAGACCAGCACCCCCATGTTTGAGCCCTGCACACGAAAAGACATCTGCTGCCAGAAGACAGTATTGGCTCCACAGAAGTACTGAAATACCAGGTCAGGGCAGCAAGGGATGCACAGCAGCTCTCTTGCATTGCTGTCTATTGCTCTATCATGCTTCATGGTCTCTCATCTATTGTAAGTACTGTATCTCTTACAGAAAGTTTTGTGTGGACCACAATCAGTGCCTGAAAGACATGGTGCAAGTTAGGTATATTTTCTCAGCAGTTTAGGTCCTTTAAGGATCCTTATCTATGTATAGACATTAAAACTATCTGGAATAATGAAGGTGTGTTCCTTTTTCTAATAAGTATTTTGGTGGGGATGACCTGGGACTGCAGAGCTGCATATTTAATCACTCTTTAAGGAGTTAGATTTTCCAGAAGAAAACCAATCATCATGAAGTTGGAGAATATATCCCACAGGAAATAAATAAGATGTAACTTCTAGGTAAAAAGAATGAAGAAATTATTTTTCAAATGTGTAGCTTCTCCTTTCTAATTTTTAAAAGTCCTTGTTACAAAACAAAAACTTATTTTATAGATATAACTTACAAGTAACAGATATTTCATAATTTTGATGCAAAATGCATGAGAAATGCAAACAGTCACTTACATGTCTTAGCCACAAATTTGTCTCCATAATCTGATTGACTTCATCCTATTAAGAAACACAGGCTTAAACAGTTACAGTATCCTGAGATGGTCAAAAACATAGCCCATAAAAATGGAAAATAAAATTTCACATTAACGGATAGCAGATATTTTCTAAAATCTTTCAAGATGTTTACACATTGTACACTGTCATGTGCAACCCTACTGAAAAATTAATAAAACTTTACTGAAAAATCATTCCCATAAATATCACAAATACAGAAAGCTGGACTTTTTTGCCAGGTGTTTGAGTATCTGGAGACCACACAACCTAGAATTGCTCTGACCTGTACCAGAGGAATAAGCTTCTTCTTGTGGCCGTTTATTTTGTTGGATTCAATGTTTAAAAGACTCTGTTTACACAGTACAGAATTGGTTGAGATTCAAGAAAAATGACATCTGTATCACCGTGTTTTGAATTTCTATGCAAAATTCTATTTCTATTTCTAGAGCAGAGGTATAGCAGCTTAGAGAGCCCACAGCTGCTACCTGAGGCAGAGGGGTTTGATGCTACAGAGTAAGGAAATGAATCTGTGCCATTCAAACCATTTGTTCGAGCAACTGGAACAACTCATGTGACTGAAAGAACAGCAATAGTCTCAGCATGTGTACTTAGACGCATGTGAAATGAAATCTAGGAGAGTTGTGGGTGCATGCAGCCCTCACAGCTACATCTCCTGCTTCAGCAATTTGCATGTGTTTACAACCATCCCCAAAGCTCAGCAGCATTCTGTACTGAGTCTTACCACATTTGTAAGCTGGGTAATGGCCAGTTCAAAATACACTGTGACAGGATCAGACACATTTTCCACCGGCCTAATGAACTGGTTGTACTGGGAGAAGAGTTTGTGAAACAACCGTTCCTCTGATTCGCAGGCTGTGGTATCTGTATTGGTAAAGATAAAGAGCAGCTAAGCCAGAGGTAAGAAAAAGGGGAAAAAGGTGCTGGATAACATACTAGTCTGTGCTGTATTTCTGGATCCTGTGCTTGTGACCATGTTTAAAGCCACCAGAGCACAGCGAGGAGAGGTTGCCAATATGCTGTCAGTTGAAAGCATCCTCCTGCAGAATGCTGGCTACTCCTTGTTTCCTCAAATAGTAAGGTAATGGCTTCAGTGGTCGTGTCTCCTAAGCTGGATTTAGCCTATGAACTACCATTTGCCCCACCCCGATATCACATCAATGTAGAATAAGGTGATGTGAAATACAAGAAGAAGAAATGTGGCAGTAGAAGTAGAATTGTGAGTCTTCCTGGTAAAACAGGGTGTTTATGAAAACTATAGCTACTTAGAAATTACAAACTAGAGGCTGCAACTACTGTATCAAAAACTACAGTATCAAAATCTTTATCAGGTGATAAGGCAACTACAATGATGCTTCCTAATCTTAAACATTATGACTGCATTTTATCCCCATGATTGATATTTCCACTCTTTAGATAGCACAATTTTTCTTTGCAGAAAGTTAATTTTTAAAGTTCTATGAACAAGAGAAAAGTGGAAATATTAACATTTCTTGTAGAATAGCATGCATCTATGTACTACAGAACTGTTCTTTGGGAACAAGCTGATCACAGCCGTAGCCCCTCTTCATTAATGAAGAACAGACCAGATGGCTTAGAAGAAACAAAGTATGTGACAGGCACTGAGCTGGCGACTCACTGAAGAGTTAAGAAGAATGCTCCTAACCTGTTACACATAGTCCAAACCTGAAACAGTTATTTTCACTGTGTTAAAGGCTATATACTTCTATTTCAAAAGCAAAATATTAAATTTTATTGGATCTGGCATCATCAGCTCAGAAGAACAACTTTCTTGAATAACTTTGTTATTACAATACATTACTGTAATTCAGCACCTAAATAAAAATACTTTATAAGGTCAAGATTTAGAATTTCCTTCTCATGTTTTACACAGCTATGTTATCAAAGCTTTGTGATGATCCCAAAGATATTACTGATACAACTGAGGAAAAATTTGTTCTCAGACTAATTTTCATAAATTTTTTGCATTAGTTCGAGACTGCACTAGAACACATCAGACAAGCAACCATTATATCATTGCAAATATTAAACATAAAAGGGGTTTGTGCCAGGCAGCATGGTCTCTGGCACAGCATAGGACATAAATTTGCAATTTACATATCCTTCAGTGAACACAAGGGCCTGTGGATGTGAAGATGTCCTGCAGGGAGACACTTGGTCTCAGTATGCTGTATTTTCATGATTAGACTGTCCTTCTCCTGCTCTAAAAAAAAGAGATTTCACCTCTAAGGTGATACAAAGCATCCTGAAATTGCAGGGGATTATCATAACTGCAAGATGAAACGTTAGCTACTGGTCACTTACCAGTACTTACTTAAATGGAAAGAAAATTCTAGTAAAAATTTGAAAATTTTATGGTTTATTTCATCCTTTCAGCATCATTCAGAGAAGACACATGAATGTCTACAAAGTTTGGATGCTTTTATGTAATGTATTTTTCCAGTCACAACAGAACTAAAAATTTTCTTTTCAGATTTCATAATCACCACTCATAGCACTGTGATTAGAAGTACACTACCATGGGAATATGAAAACTCATGACTAAAGTAAATGAGTCTAAAATCATGTTTCATTTGAAATTTTCCCACTGGCTTCTTAATAGACCCATGCTTAAAAAAAGTAACAAAACCAGAAAAGTATTTAGGTCTTATCTCATGGTGCTGTTTTAAGACAGTTTCTTATGCCTTGTTAAAACAAACACTATATTCAATACACATCTTGGTCATCTGCAGAAGTGAGGCTTTCAAAACAAATGTGTCCTAAAAGCAAAAAATCCTGCTAAACTCAGTGAGAGTTGTGAATAGAAATTATGCAGCATATTTAAAAAATAGATCATAAGCCATAGTGAACAAAAATAGACCAAGTTCTCACTTTCGAAAGTGTGAGCACCAACCATACGCATCCATAGCCTGCATTATTTATGCACTTGAAAATTCAAGTACCAAATGAAATTACTAGGATTCCTAACCTATTTCTATTTTTTTCTAGAAACAGTTCTTCTGTTAATTATCAAACAAAAATGAAGAGTTTTACATTGGAGAACTAGTATTGCTTTAGCTTTTTTCAAACACTGTTGAAATGTTACAGATTTCAGCTTAGAAATAGCTGATGGAAGCTTTACATTGAATTAATTCAAGAAAACAGAAGACGAGACAGTAACTAGAAAATACTCTAGAAACCGGTATCAAAGAGAGCCTACCTTTAACCAAGGATGTGAACACGAATGCCCACACATAGAAAGCAGGGCAACACCAACACAGCCACGTCTCAGGATGCATTGCTAGCAGCAGAACAGAGCTTCCTTTTGAGAACAGAGGTTTGGGGGAAGAAACAAGGGGCAAGAAGACATATAACCCTCCTGATGGTAAGTAGGCAGTAGAAGGATAGATTTCTGCTTTGCATCTGCAGCAAACTCTGCAGCCTGCTGAGCAGAGCAAAGCCTTGCAGAGTTGCTTTCACTACCACTAGGCAAGGAGAGCTGATGCCACGCAGAGCGAAGGGAGTCAGGCAGCATCCTATCAGGTGACTTCACATTTCCAGCCACCCTCACCCCTGCCTCGGGGAACGTGTAAGAGTGCAGGAGAGAGGGGGAAGGCAAGACTCAGGACAGCCATCAGGGAGCAGGGAGAGCATTCACTCAGCCCTTCACCCAAGGGTTAAGAACTCTCACCGTGCTAATGCAGCCGCTTTAGCTATTGCCAGGTTATCACCTGAGTCCGTCAGAACACGCAGAGGTGAAACAGCTCCAGTTTCTTAGCTGAGGACTGATAAAAGTGGATTTTATATGTTTTTAACACATCTACCAGAAGCCATATGAACCTTGAAATAAACAGACCATCAAGTGATAGAATTGCTTGACAGTATTCTAAGTGAATAAATCCAAGGCAAGCAGACTTATTATTGCCACCTGAAAGAAGCAGCTAATCATGCTAAGTTCTTTCCTATCAGTCAAGTCAGCTTCCAACATAAATTCTTCTAATTTTTTTTTCCCTTGTGTGTGCTGTCTCCTGTGCCACTATGCTAGTGTGGAAATGGAGGAGCAGAATAAAGAAAAAATCACCAGGTACTGTGGTGCTTGGCACAGGCCAAGTTCTCTGCAACACAGTGTTACTCTTAATCATAGAAGTAAAAAAAGCCCCTGATCTTATGATCCTTTAGAGGTTGATGCATGTTCCCCCCTCAGGTGCTCAGTACATATGCCCTTGCAACAGGAATACTGGAAAAGAATCTGTAGGAAAAGGATCTGAGAAACTGAGGGTCCTGTTAAGCTGCAGGGCTGGAAAGCACCACAGGTTACTTGGTGCCATCCAGCCTCCCAGAAAGCAGTTCACACAGGGAATCTCCTTTATATGTGCTCAATCCTGCATGAACAAGTCCGAGTGACTGGATGACTGATTTGATCAAAATAGAAATGCTGTTGCATTTTCAGGCACTTTGTTGTGTAAGTGTAGAGAGAAGAAAAATAAAGCCAGAAAATGAAAAAAGAATGCCCTTCAAACTACAAAATACAGAGGCAAAGCTGCAGAGTAAAAAAGTAATTTGTCATTTATACAAATTGTGAAAGTATGGATAGAAAGGAAGAGGACTATCTGGAAGAAAAATGCATAGGAATGAGTTGATTGCATAAAGAAGATCCATGAAATGGACCAAGTTGCCCATGACAAGTTTTGAGAGATGAAAAGTAAATCTTGAAGGATTACAGGTATCAGCCTTACTCCAGAGCTCACTAGAGAGGGTGCGCTCTGGAGTTCTGCAGAGAGATGAGAAAGCAAAAGAAACAAAACCACGAGTGTTTGGAAGTCTGTGAGTCATTTTGCCCTCTCAAAAGCAGCAGGGTAAGTGCAGACCACAAGGCATGGCTATGAGACATGTCTAAGCAGAAGTAGATATAAATTGTCCTTAAAAAGAATTTTTAAATGAAAGTGCAGGTTTCAGCATGGTGATTTGTCTTTTAAATTTCCACGTTGCCAACACTTTCCTAGGAAAAAAGTAAAAACCACAAAAAATTCTGCTTTATGCCAAATTTTCCCAAGTTGCAATGTTTATTAGAATGGTGTTAACATTCCAGGTCCGTAAACTTGCTGTTTCCTCATCTTACCAAATGAAGTTCATACTTTCTTCATGAATTGATGTTCCCGTGGTGCACTGTGGCTAACAGAATTACACATCCATGTGGCATCACAGGACGCCTGGGGCTGGTTGCAGTCATGGCATATGTACTCCTGTTAAAGTCCAGTGCTTCTAGAAGGATGACATATGGCAAGATAGTCAGATACAATTTGAAAACAAATTCACCCCAACTTGAAATGGTTAGACATTTTCAAACTTATTGTTCTTTCCAAAAATGTACCAGGCCAGAGAATCAGGTGGGAGAAGTTAATAGATCTGCACATGCATGTCTGCAGACTGAAATGTCTTCAGAGGTGAGGGTAATGAGTGTGCTCCCTCTCCAGCGAGAAGTGCAGGTCAGCTGGCAAAGATGATCCTTACTGCCACACTTGAGGGAAAGAACTGTTTTGTTGTGGGGAGCAAGGGATTGGGGAAGCAATGGAGGCAATACCAACCATTCAGTGAGCAGATGGCAAGAGGGATTGTGCTGCTGACACCCTGCTGGAGTGGGTGCTGCCTTTGGGAAAGGCTGAAGAGGAAGGCAAAGTTCAAACTGAGCCATGACAAGCAGCCAGTGAGGCATCCAGATAAAGAATGCAGAGAGACCAGTTGAGGTATCACCTCAGCACAGGGAAGCACAGCAAAAAGCTGTTAATCATTGCTACTTGGGAAGGCACCTAATTTTATCTAATATGAGCTGGCCAAAAGAGGCATCAAAATGCCAGGCTCAAACAGAAAGCATATATTGGCAGACTTTCATCTTTTGTCCTCTAAGTGTGGAAGAAGAGGCTGATTTAGTCCTTTCATATATACTTTATCCTCCAAGCATATATTCACCCAGAAAAAAATCTCTGGTTTCTTTTCTGCAGGTAAAGTGGCTCAGGAAAAAGAGGCCAAGAAGCTTGCAGGGATGCACAAAATCTGCTCACCAAAAAGGTTTCTAGCACTTCACAACTGGATGCACTTCACAACTGGAGGTTGATGTAAAAGCTGTGTGGTACTGACAGTGAAAAAAAAAGGACCTATTTGAAGGGTTGCCTATGCACCCAGGAGCTGAAGGCATGCACCCTGGTGCTATTTGCAATCCTAATGACAGATCCATTTGGAGTCAGGCTCAGGTTTGAATGGCTGATTTCCTCCTCTAGAACATACTAGTCCTTTGTTGGAGAGCTGTTTTTGAGTCGTTTGTAGGATTTGACAATGCCATGGATTAACCTGCACTGGGACAGTTACAAACAGCTCTGTAACAAACACCCTTTCCATGAGATACTCATGTTCTGATCATCTGCTGAGAAGCCCCTGCATCCAGTGGAGAAGTTCACAGTCTGTCAACTCTTTGCTAACTACCACTAGCCGAGTGAGTTTGCACTAGGGGCACTTTTCACCCTTTGCAGCTCTGGAAGCACTGGGGGGATCTGAGCCACTTCTCACTGTTTTCTTGCTCAGGGCTACGTATACATTTGCTTGAGTGGGACCTCAGCAGCATTTAATTTCATGTCTACTCTTCTACTTACTGCTTTTGCAAGCAGACAGCTACTAGGGAATCAGCCAAGTCACCTAGAGCTTTGTCATCTGCATACTCACACACAGCGTTTCCTTGGGCATGGGACACCTACTTCTAGTAAAAAGGGATGCCAGCAGAAGAAAACTAATGGAATAGTGAAAGAATCAGTCAAGTCCTGCCATCTGACTGACAGTTCTGTAGTCAGCCTTGGATATAAAGTCCTTTCTTAATTTTTCTTTTGTATTAAAGAGATTGAACCACAGCACCTCTATGAGTGTGCCCCGACTGCCCCAGCTATGAAGTGAGTAGTCAGTAAGTAGGCAGTCAATATACACTGAGTAGCCAAGCACATGATTGGGATGCCTATTCCCATGATCCTGTCTGCTAACCAGATGCAGTAACCAGAGTACAACACAAAGATCAATTTTTTAAAAGCTTAAGTGTCACTGATGGCAACATCCCCAAAGCACCTTCCATTGTACTAACAGCCTCACTTATTTTTACCTTCACTGACCTTCAGCTTGGACCAATTCTTCCTGTACTTGATGGAGATTATATATGCTGATAAAACCTGATCCATTTCAAGGAATTAACTTCAAACCCATCATCTCTGTTCAGCTTTTTTAGAATTCTCACCAAAGCAACAGCTCATGAGAATAAGTTTTGAACATGTAATATATATCTGCTTCTACATTTCCCTAATGTAAATACCTTTCTTTGCTGCAAGCATAGTTTGTCACTGTAGGGAGGGTGTACCCTCTTTTGAGTTCCTCGCCATAGCTCCTATTTCTCCTCAAACCCAAAATGGAAATCACAAAACGTTTTGAAGCAACTCTAAAGAGCTATAACAGAGAGAGGCTGGAAGAAATCTCTAGCTTTATGCACACACTTGTGATAGCTGAAATAACATGATGACTACATAAGCTCAAATAGGATCTTGTGGAATCCACCAAATTCTATAGATATATGCATTGCCTCCAGGGATGCTAGTATAGCCAACATTTTATTTCTAAGAAATTTAGCATTTCTTAAGTAGAGAAAAAACCAAATCAAGCAGAAGTGTAAATGGGAATGCTTAAAGGGATGCTATGGCATAACATCCTGAAAATGTTGGATTCAGTGACTGTGGGAGGGTCTTCTCATGTCCTTTCCCTGTAGTGAGGATAATGGATATAGTAGGAATATTGTTAGGGAAAATACAATAGCAATGAGTGCGATGAGTGGAAAGGGTAGGGGTCTTTAACACAAGGTACATGGCCAGACTGAGCTAGAGAATGATGGGAATACGACTGCAGTAAAGCGTTCCACACAGAATGTCTGAAATTGCCTAGGCTAAAAGGGATTAATATGCAAATTCCCAGTTTTAGCCCTTACAAATTCATGAAGTAATAGACCATTGGGAAGACCGAGTAACTCAAGCACCATGTGAACAGAGCACACCTAACAGTGCTATTGTTGATCCAACAATTCATGGTTGTGGTCATATGCTGACTGAATAACTACTCTGAGGCTATGTTCTAGTGGACTGTGATTTAACCTTAACAATATTTTAGGAAATGTGTGGATGGGTTTCAAAGAAACAATAAAATCCATGGAGAACTTGGTAGCTGGAGAAAGAAAAAAAAAGGTGGGGGAGAAAAGAGTCTTTAAACTAATTAGTGTGGGAAAAAAGCCCCTAACAACTGAAAAAGAAGAACCATAGTTGTCATGGGAAATAGGCTGGTCAATGAGCTGGAGGAGAGATGGAACCTTATTTTTTGTGTAGGCATCTTTTCCCTCCAAACTTTCAGGATCTCAACAGCCATGACCATTCCTCTTGCTCACTTTTAGATCCCTAAGGGGTACAAAGTGGCCTGTGTAGAAGCTAAGCAGGAGCTGTGTGTATGCATGGTGATTAGTGAACTAACACATATGTGCTGACTAACCATGTGACTTCTTCCAAATGAGATATATTGTCTGCCTGTTGTTTCTTCAGATGGGACAAATCTCATTTGAGCTGCTTCCTTAGTGCAGTTTTTGATTCACAACAAATTTACAGAAACTTAGTTTTCTTAAAAATTAAGCAAAAATTGACATTTGGAAGGGTCAGTGAGTAGACAGAAAAATATGTAATGAAAAAATACTGTTTGAGCAGGACACAGGGGTGAAATAAAGAAGAGTTCTATTCTTGCTTCAACCATTAGCAACATATATAGCAAACAGAACCATCAGATGGGAAATAGGTTAAATACAGTACCTGTCCTAATTTTTATCCAAAATCTGGAGTAGGAAGAACACCAGCTTGAAGATGAAGGATAAATCTTCTCAAATAAGATTTATATCCTGGAATATTTGGGCCCCAACATATGCAAGTGCAGGAGAAATAACAAATGTTTGACTGGATGGTGATAAACACTGTATCCATTCATGTAATTAAATGTCAGATTCTACTTGGGATAAAAACCTCAGAAAAAAAACATGCCTAGACCAGGCAACTTGACATTCCTACATCACTAATCTTTCGTCAGAAGACAGAACTTAAGAAAAGCTAAGTAAGGAGAAAGGTTTTGTCAGGTTGGACAATGAAGTAAACCCATTTACCTTGCTGATGCTGGAGGGAAGCCTTAGCGATATGCTGGTAATCTGAAAGATGAGCTCACAGCAGGCACCCCATCTCATTAAAAAAAAAGTGCCATTTGTGAGAACTTGTAAATATATGAGGTAAATAATCCACATCTGTAGGAATTCTGCCATTCACTTTTCAGATTTCCCCTGTAATGAAACAAATCAATATCCATTTCAAAATATCTATGGTGCCTTGGCCTGAAATATGGAACATTTTCCCAGGTGATGAAAATGTTGAAGGACACAGCTTCTACACACATCAAAAAGAGGTTGCAAGCTTTGTTTGAAAGTTCTCAAGACTTCAGCCCTTTCTCCTTATTTTGGAACAATGAAATGATCTACTAATGTTTCTCTTAAAAATTCTTTATCTCCAACTCTCCAACATTTCCCAGGATACCAAAACATTTTATGGACACTGAATGAAAAAAATCTGAACTGGGACTAGAAGTTTAAGCAATCCTGTTCATATCCTTAGTGTCCTGTCGATTTTGAAGAAACAGTGTTGTTTGGGATTATCTGTGCTTGGTTTTGTGAGCAGTATCGATCCCTTGAGCTGGCGAGAAGACTACTCTTATTAATTTAGCTTTCTCCCGTTTTGCTCCTAAAGACCATATCACCACTCTGGAAAAAGAAAAGCAGTAGTAAAAATGTTTGTGTCTGAGTGAACCCAGTATTTCCCTCTGTGCCTGTTCTCCCAACCCATCACTAAAGGTTTCTGGAGTTCCTTAATGCCAGTGGGAAGTAAGGATGCAGGCATGTAACACATGGGCAACCAAATTTCAGTGTCGAAAGTGTTCCAGTGTCAAAAAATTTACTTTGCAAGAGCTCTGCACAAACACACTGACAGGCAGACAATCTTCAGAGGTGTCAATTTCTAAATGAGCACAAGAGGCAAGGCAAGGAGGAAAAGGAGGAACTCACTACTCACATAAACAACTGGAATAGCCAAAGCACTGGACAATCAGGGGACTAAACAATAAATGAACTTGAAAATGTGGGTTTCAATGCACTAACCACTAAAAGATATCTGGACAAACAGAGAAATTCAAAATCATAATTTCATCTGAAAATAAGACTCTTTTTCTGTTTCTCAACAGATTTCCCTGGAAATTGGTCAGGAAGAGCCCTTCTGGCAAAAATTACAGACACAAGTTCTTGAAAATTTTTTGAGCAAAATCAACAACAGAAACAGGCAGGAGCTTAGTCAGTCAGACCTCAATAGTTCTGTAAATATTCCGTGTGGAGCTGAAAAATTGTGTATGCTTTTCTTTAGACTCTATGAAAATCAGTCAAAGCACAGAGATTTAGGGCAGCACTGATGTCAGATCCTTAGCATGCAATAAAGCACATTAAATGTGCTTGGATTTCCCATCAGCTGAGACTTTTGTCAGAATTCTTCACAGAGGACATTTTTCCCCTCTAGAAGGAGCTGGTGCAAGTCTCTGAAAAACTTTGATCTCTTTGAAAGAGAAAATTGTTATCTCGGCAAGTCTGCACTGCGCCATAGAACTCGTACTCAGATTGTGCTGACATGCTATAGCACTGCTGTTTCAAATAGCCCAAAGCTATTTACCTGAGCCATTCCTACAGTTTATCAGAAAATCATACAGATTCTCACAAGAAATTTGAATTTCCTTTTAGGCAAATTGCGAGAAGTGAACTAAAGGAGTATTTGGCCAAACCTAAACTTCTCTAATAGAGTTCCTGGTGAGGGGAAGCATACTGTGGCTACAGTGACATATAACACTCTTAGAAGAGCAAGCAGCCAAGTGACATCTCCCATGAAATCTCATCATGGCATATCTCCTCTGAAATTATTTCAGCTGCCAGTTGGATAGGGAGAGGAGTCTTTTATCCTTAGAAAATAGTGCCATCCTTCTATGAGCAGAACCACTCAGACAAAAATCCATTTCTTTAGCAGAGAATATTTTTAATCCTCTTAAAAAACTAATTTCTGAACCCCTTAATTCTTTACTTAATTGATGGCTCTCAAACGAAGTGTGCTGCGAAAAAGACTGCTGTGGGACTGACAGGATTTAAATCGGCAGCAGCATAAAGAACGAAGACACTTCAGTGTAAGTGACCAAAGCTGCAGAGGTATTGCAACATGCTTTGTTAACCTTTTGGGGCTGGTTTAAGTTTGGGTCTGGAAGGAGAGCACTTCAAGTCTGCTAAAGGAGACTAGCAGCCATTCCAATTTAAATGGATAATGAATTAAGATCCAAATCTTCTGGAGTTCAGAAAGAAAAAAGTAACACCTCATCCTCGCTTGTGTGAAGGGCAATCCTGCTAAGAAAACAGTAATTTTGTAAGTGAAGGCACAAATGGAAGCATTTTGGTTAACAAGAGCCAAGTGGCAAGATCCTGCCTCTGGTAGGTCAGTGTCCATCCCTCCTTATGGATAACTGTGTACTAGTGAAGGAGGCAGGAGGCTAACAGCAAAGTTGACTGACTCCTCTTTATATAGCAAAACTTTATTTTTGCTAAATTATTATGTGACAGCTACAGAGTTCCGTACACTTCATTTAATGCTTGGCTTTGTGAACTTCATGCGTTCTGACATTTCTAGGACAGGCTGAGCCATCAATACCTCTTGTGCCTCTGGCCAAAAAGTCTAAGAGAAAGCCTGATGTCATTATGGTCAGAAACCATATTTTCTTTTGTGCTCTGTCTGAAAAAGCTTTTTGAAGGAATATCAGCAACCTCATAATGGGCATTGTGACCAAGAGAGGGAGGAAGTGGAAAAATTAATTTAAAACATCATCTGCTTTAGTTACAGAAGTATTGCCACTGGCTATTATCCCAAAAGGCAGTGTCTAAAGGGGAAAGGCTTCAAGCTTTGTACGCAGCCTTAGGATTAGACCAGGAGCATTTGGCGATCTGTTGCCAATGCCACAGTCTTTGTGATGAAATGTTAGGTTTAGGCAGAGCTGAGATATTCCTGTCTTTGCTTCAGGCAGAAGTAAATAACCTGACTAATGGAGATTAATTCCATCTTGCTGTAGCTATACAGAAATGAGGCATCCCTTCCAAGGCTTCCTCTGCTATCAGTAGAAGAAGATTTGCTGCTGCAGAGACTTCAGACAGAGACATCTCAGAGCCTCTTCTGCACGGACTAGCTAACTCTGCCTTCTGGGTGGTTCAGTTTGGGCTAGCTAGATCCCAGCCTTTTTCCTCCCATTGTTTCATCTGGCCCAACAAGATAACAAAGTTATATCAAATCTTCTCTAGGCTCTGAGACTGGCACAGAAACCATTTGCTGTATGCTTGTACCACCCAACACCCTCTAAAATTTAAAACTTAGGCAGTAACAAGGAAGACGTTCAGGTGGATAATAATCAGGGTTACAGATTTACATGAATAATGAGAATAATTTGCTTGTTTTTATGGACAAAATTGGGTGACAGAAGTGAGGGAAAAAATAACAATTCCTTTGCAGGCCTTCAGAGGCTGTGCTGCAGGTCCTAGGTCAACTTTATATGATGGATACCTTAAGGCATTTTACCAGTAATATTGTACCTCTATGGTATTTGAGGTCATGACTCATCTATATTAGCATCTGATGAAGCACAAATTACTGCAAAAAATCTGATAACAATCACCAAGAGAGTTGGGCAGCTGAGTGCTGTAACTAAGTACTGTGATATATTTTTTGTCAGAGCATCTAGTAACATATTATTAAAAGCATCTTAAAATATCCTCCATTACCTGCTTAAGGAGGGATGTAAATATGAAGATATAATCGAAGCCAGAGCATGTGTTCAGACAGAATGTGCATAAAAGGGTAAATTTCAACTGTCATTCATTTATACAACAGAAGATGCAGCAGTTTTGAGTCAAAGGTGAAGAAGGTAAATATAAATTGGCTGCACACCCCTTGGATTCAGGGTGCAAATTCAGTTAAAATGTTCCAGGGCTACAAATGTGAACATCAGGGGGAAGACATGACGAAGAGGAAAAACAGACACACACAGTGTCAACCGGGTATCACAGTGTGGTGGTGCCATGTCAAACATCAGCACCAAGACAAGGAGTGTGTCAGTGACTGTCTGACATATTTACTGCCAGTGAGCTGCAGCTTGACGAGGAAGAGCAAAGGGTGAAATTCCCTGTGCAGATCCATGAGAAGTGAGCAGCAATGACAGCTAACATCTGCTGGAACTAAAGTGTTGATGGTTCAGCCAACAGGATCCCCTTGTTTAGAGATGGCTAGAAGCCTTGCAATTCAGAAAAGATCAAAATCTGCAAGAAGGCAAAAAAATTAATGAAGCGGGTGTTTTGCAAAGAGCACCTCATTCTTCTTGCTCACCTCTATGGCCAGCAGAAATTTTTCAGGTAAAATAATTTGTGTTTAAATTCTAATTTGTGAGGTTTTTTGAAGTTAGATCTCTTGGAAAGAAAATGTTTAGTTTTAGGAAGGGAAAGCTATTAAAATTCGAAGCCAGTCTGAGAAAAAGTTTTAGGCTTTACTGCTTTGGTAGCCTCTACCCACAGCATACTTTGTTACTTCTGACATAATTACATATCAAAGATATTTCTCAGTTCTATTTTGTTTCTCTTGTTACTATAGTTTGTTTCATACTTCCACCTTCAGCCAAAATAATCCAACAATTGTGAAGAAATTTTATCAGTATGGTTGAAATTTGCAAAATACAAGCCAAGGGAGAGGATCTGGTTTGGAAAATATAAGGTTGAGTCAGATGGAAATTTGGGAACAGCAAAATATTCCCCATGAAGAAAAATGAAGCCACCATGTAAAAAAAGGATAATGTAGGGTGTCATGACTCTAAGGAGACCCGTTTGTAGACAGTAACCACTGATTGACAAAAAATTGGGAGTTGACTCACTCGGTAACAGGAATACCTATTTGTGTGTTTGTGTCTGCATGCATATACATTTTTACTAGTCATATCAATAGATTGGGAAGGATAAGTGCAAAGATACTTGAAACGGATGCACTGTGTTAATCTCATACCTCCAATAGTGCTGTTCTGTCTAGATTAGGCTGCATCACAGAATGTAATGGTGCCAGTGCATATATCCATAAAATCCCAAATGAGTGTGCAATGCTCATATCTGCTGAGCTGCTAAATGTGCTTTGGGCTCTGGAAGAAAGCAGTTATGCTCCAGTTCAATGAGTTTACCAGTTCATTTTCAGGAGGTAAAACTGGGAATTCTAACTGTGCAGAAGTATTCACATGTTCTGTGTGGGAAGCAGCTGCAAACCCCTGAAGCTGAATGACCTTGTGCTCTCTTTTAATATGGTGTGTGATCTTCAAAACCAGCCCATTTTAACATGCATTATTTTAAGAGTTCTTTTCCCTGAAAAAGAACACTCAGTTAACTTGAGCACACCCACTCCTCCACTGTGCAAATGAGAAAACCTTACATGAGAAGATTTCCCATTAATTATCTACCCACAGTTGTAACCTACAACTTCTCCTTTAATGGAAACCCATGGGCAAGCACAGTAACAACCTTTCAAGCCATGCAACAAGTCCACCTTACTTTAGCTTGGGTACCACTTTGGCCACATAATTTCAGGATTACTTGTTTTCTCACTCTGCATCAGGTTAAGCATGGCCATAAGGTGGAGGTACAAACCCTGGGGTTTTCACATGACAGTGTTGTGTGTTTTAGCAGACTCCTGCCATTACAAAAAGCCTGTAGAGAGCACCATATAAAATGGTGAAGCAGCTGGAAAGAGGTTGTTGCCTTGGGACTAGTCATTCCACTTGTAGAAGAATGAGCTTCATGGGGAAGCTGTATGACATGCTGGCCATGAATATTCTGCACTGTCATTTGAAATGGCAATGAAATGGGAGTGTTATCATAAACTGTCATTATTTATTAATGGCTTATGTACATCTGTGACCACAGGTGACTCTATCAAGATATAAGATCTGCTATGAGTCTAAGGTAATGCAGAGGAGGATATATGCCAAAGACTGATATGCAGGTACCTAAAAGAGATGTATAGCCATATCACAGACAGCTTGAGGTTGCCCAGCTCTGGAGGGCTTAGGGTATAGATTTGTTCTATGCAGAAAATGCACCTGCAGAGCTGCCCAACAGCTGAAGTTGTTGACATCTCTTCCTTTCTCCCTTCTGGTGCCTTATCAGATTATGCCCAAATACTTGCAGAGCACAAAAAGGCTTTTGCCAGCCTTCCACAGCAAACTGCTGAGGCCATGTTAAGACAGCAGAGGTATCTGTCATCCCCTCTACAGCTTCAGAGAACCAAAAATTGATGGAGAGAACTGTGTAAACTTATGAAACAAAAATATTGAAAGTCCTGCAGTGATAAGAAGATATCTCTGAAGCACAGCTCCTCGTCTAATGCACTAGCATTAAACATTTGAAAAACAACTAAAACAACTTAATAAATTATTAGGCAAAGAATTTCCAGTGGCTTTTCTGAACTTTATTCCTTCCATTTCTAAGTATCACTTAGTGGCCTGTTACTCTGCTCTGTTCTGCAGTTCATGACTAAAATAGAAAGGCTGCAAAGCTACGGGGAAGATAGTGATGGACAGCTCTGCAAATCGTTCCAGCTGAACCATAAAACTGTCAAACAAATAATACATGTTAGTTGTGATGGCCCCATGCCTCCCAGAAATAAAGTGAATCCTTAATGGAAGACTTTAGCAAGGAATTAAACATTAATTAGGGCTTATACGAGATAGATATAAAAGGAATTAGAGACAAACCACAGGTTTGCTGTAGCAATGGTAGAATGAAAGAGCACTTATTTTTGAACTTTGGTTGACTGGTTTAAGCCACAGAGCTGAGAAGGCAGAGGAAAACATCTTTATTCCTTCTTTTGAAAGAGGTAGTGGCCCAATACCTTTAGTTCTTTTACTTGTTTCATAAGCACAGTGCTGTGAGAGTACTTATGTTCTCAGTTATTGACATGGTTTACAACTGGAAAAACTTCTAATGGGTTGACTCACAAGCTCATGTGATAGCCATAGAAAGTCTAACACAGAAATTATGGCTATACTTGATGTCAAAGCAGCAAATAGCTTTGTAAAGGAGATATATTTTTGACTGAGTATATCTGGGTTGACTTGTTTAGACAAAAGTGCCAATATATATATAGGGGCATACTTCCAAATGTGTATTTATTAATTGTTGACTGGCATCTAACCTGAACCTAAAGTTCCATCCATGAGTCATCCTTTGTACTAGCACAACCAGCATCACAGATTTCCAAAACTTGCTTTCAGACTGAATACAGAAGATTTTAATTGTAATTCACAAAAAAAAATTCTCCGATTCTGTTTACAGAGCATTATGGCAAATGAAAAGTTAACGGATCAATTAAAACCAGATATATAAATAATAAATATTCCCATCTGGACCATCTGCAAAATAAAAGCTGGCATGCATGACTTGTAGCATTTGAGAGTACTGGAAACTGTAACCATAGATGTCCAACTAGCAGCGTCTGGTCACAACCTCCACTTGTTTAGTACCATGACGTGTAGTTCACTGCTGCTAAAGGTTAATTCCTCTTTGCATGGTAGCACACAGCACTAGTGCTGCTGAACCATAGCATTTGAAAGTTTCCCTTCTGGTCTTCAGCTATTCTCAATCATGTAGAAGAAAGGTGCTGACAGAGGATAAAAGAGATCCACCACCCCTTCTCATCCTGACCCAGTGCACATAAGGTACCAGAGAGTTGCAGACAGTGTGATCTTCTCCTGCAGCTATACCCTAGATCTTTGAAAAGCCATGGTGGTCAGGAGAGATGCTTGAGGACTGGAAGGAAGAAAATATCTTTCTCTTCAAAAAGAGAAAGAAAAAGGACCTAAGGAACTACTGGCCAATCAGGCATACCTCAGTTCCTGAAAAGGTGATGGAGTGCACCTCATTCTGAAATGATGCCATCTCTATCCACATGGATGACAAGAAGGTGGTCAGGAGTAGTCAGCCTGGATTCACTAGAGGGAAATCATGCTAATCCAACCTGACTGCCTTCAACAATGAAACAAAGAACTGGATGAACAAGGGAAGAGCAGTTGATGTTGTCTACCCTGACTCCTTTTCAAATGAGCTTGGCAGAGCAAGCTGTGGAAGTGAACTCCTCGTGCTCTGTCCACCCTGTGTACTGATGCCAGTTCTAGAAGCCAAAGACTTGTACCAAAGACTGTTGGGGTTTGAGGGATAAATCTGATCTTCCCTCCACACTCAGCCTCCCTTCCTCAAAGCAAGACGTTGGAACATGCTCTGGCCATAGGGAAATATATACAAATCCTCATTTCACCAAGAGACCTAAAGGAGTTGTAAGAGAAATGACTATGGGTGGTGCCACACAAATACATGGTAATTTTTACCCTGAGGAGCTGATGCAGTCGAAGAGGGAACCAAGGAGAAAACATGGCTTGTTAGAAGGATGCAAGGCAGTGCTTCAGCTTCAGCTAACCAGCATAGTGCTGCCTCTCTTTTACCTGACTCCAGTCATAACAGACATGACCACCATTAACATCAATGCCATTCTCTCTGGCAGCTCTACAACATTTTTCCTACATTCTAAAAGAAATATTGCCATAGGCAAAATGGAATACAGATTATATGTGGAGCTCAGAATTTATTGTTAGTCTAACTAGGGTCTCCACAGTCTAACTAAAATACAGCAGGTCACTATCTTTGGCTCAGTTACGGTAAAATCAACACTCTGAAAATAAGAGTGAGACTGACACATATTAAATTCCTACTATCTATCCCTTTTGTCTGTCCTTAAGTTTAGCCTGCCATTGTCCTTCTGAGTCCTAAGACTCAGGGAGGACACAAGCTCTCCTCAAGCAGGAAGTGGGTATAACACTGAGTCTTTGGCATGCCAATTTCTTCATCAAATGTAGGCTCTTGGCCCTTGTAGTGTAGCTGCCTGAGCCCCATTTGGAGCTATTTTGGATGTTTTGTTAATGAAATCCGTTTTGATTTCAGTAGTTCCCATCCAGACTTTGATATTCAGCCATATTCTTCCTCTTTTCTCAGGGACAGTGAAGCAAGTCCAGAACTTTACAACTGGCAGTAAAATCTTTCCGATTTATTTCCCTCCCAAGTTAAGCATAGATGGAATACATACTAGCCTCAGGCCCAACATTTCAATCCTCCTGAAGTGGGAGGAACTGGTTCTTAAACCAGTATAGGAAGAACACTGCATCTTTACAGGTGTCCTTTCTATCTGTGAGAACTAAATATTGTCATTGTTTGCAACACAACCTTCCTTTTTCAGCCCAGGACCCCCATTTCAGAGGGCCTTCAACCCCTACCTAACTGTCTTGCATAAGTGCTGATCCCAGCACTGCCTACATCTGGCCACAGACCTTTGATCTAGACTCTGGTTCACAGACTGACTTCCCAGTTTGGCCCCAGAGTTGTTCTGTCACAATACTTGCCTGGCCCAAATTAATGACCTGGACTCTGGGCTGACCACATTTGTCACTCAGCACCTGCTTAGCCCCTCAGTTCAGAAGCAGTGGATGGGGCTAGTGATGAGGATGTCAGTTTCCTCGGGGATAAGCCAGCCCTTGCTGAGGCCTGTCACACTTTACCCTGGATGCCATTCACTGAGCTAAGCTGAAAGAATTTAGGAAGCAGTCACATAGCTATCAAACAACCCTTATCACAGCTAAAACAATCTTGGGCCAAGACAAGCCCTGAGACAACACACTGTCATGTTGATGTGAAGCCCTCATGTAACAGTCATATAGACAGATTTAGATGTACCAGGTTACATCTGACGACAAAAATAGTTGTACAGTGCTGAACTGCAGCAAAACAACCCCCTTGAGTCACGTTCAATCATGGTGGAATGGAAGGTGACATCTGGGTGACAAGGTCTATGTCCCTGGAAAAATTTAGGGAACATTTAACATTTAGAGAACATTTAGAGAATTTAGAGAACCTTTAACAAATACCCCTAGGCTACATGCACTGGATGAAATATATGGAGGTATCACAAATGCAGGGAGATGTCAAATCCTGGCCTTGAATGCAGTCAGCTTTGGGATATAAGAGATATGCACATGTATGGCGTCTATAATTTCAAGCATTCATATAATAATTGCTAAACTTGTTGTATTCAGCAGAGGTGATAACAAGACTTCCTAATCACCTCTTAGGCAAACTAAGTAATGATGAGGAAAGCACTTGTAAAAGGCTGCAAAGTATTTTCATCATTCTGAGTCTGTTTGCATCTACCCAGTCTATGTTGTATACCAGCAGTTGGTCTCCTCAGGGCACAAAACAGCACCACCTTAGCTATGAAGTCCAAAAGGTCCACAGGAAAAGTCAAGAAACACTTCTGAACTTGTCAGAATGTGTCTAGACCAAAAGTGGTAGATGGAAAGATAATTATGGCATCACACCAGAAAAGCAGAAGAAACTAAAAAATGTGAAGCCTTGGGAGGAAACAGCACATCCCACCCTACAGCAGAGTAACAGACCCTGTTCTCTCCTATACAACTGATCAACCCTCAATAATCCCATGCAAATCTAGCATGATATGTCCCAGGAACCTTCAAGTTTTCAAGCTCTCTCAGGAGTGCATGCACATTCCTGCATCATGTTCCACTTCTCTCTGGGGCTGATCACTGCAAGAAAAGCAAGTCCAGCACAGGTAATCACCACCAGGGAGCAGGTATTATGTCTGTCTGCAGCCTGCACAGCTGTGGCAGAAACTTAGTGCTAGAGGTACTGCATGCCTTGAGGCAGCATAGCACTGTCCCACTGAGGGGAAAGACAACAGAGAGCTGCAAGCCATATCCAGTTCAACTACTCATCCCAAAGGCTGGAAATGCATTGAGGAAGAATGAAATCTTGGGGCTCACAAAGGTCACCAGGTCATGGGTAAAAGCTGCAACACTGTCATAAGCTGAGCTTTGAAAACAAGCAATCCATAAGAAAAGTAGAACTGAGATCCATGCTGTGCTGCTGATAAGACTCCTGATGTGAGATATATATGTCTGATACCTTCAGTATGTTGCATAGATGTTATGAGTACAGTGGCAGTTTGGTGATTCAGATGGGTTTATAGAACTGCTAAACTCCTGCATGAAACAGGATCACTTCAGAGTTAGATTTTACCAGGCAGACCACACTATGAAAGCCATGAAGATGCACGAGTTGGAGCATAATTTCAGGCTATGCCTTAGCCAGACTACTAGCAGGCAGCTCAGTCAGGGCCAGTCTCATTCTCTCCCACCTCTGCCCCTGGGCTTCCTCTGTTGTGTACTGCCAGGTTACACGGTATCATGTCTCTGCAGCTTACCTGTGCACAAGAAAAAAATTGAATCAAAAAAGGAGATGCTTCCCAGGCAGTCAGGTGGATTAATTATCCTCCTTTCAGCTTCCTTGGTGTTGGACCTGACACATGGGAAACAGCAGCAACAGACAAGCAGTGTCAAGGAAGGAGTGCAGGACAGAAGCCCTGCTTATACTGGATTAGATGTAACATGAAACTTGAGACTATTCAGCCGAGTCTATCTGCCCAAAGACCAGCTGCTACCTTGTGGAAATGTGAAGTCACCCAAGAAGCAAAGGCTGTCATAAACCTTGGAAGGCCTCACCAGTAATTAGTTATTTACAACAGTATTTATTACAAAAATATCGAGATAACTCCGGATGATTTTCTAGGCTTCAAGTTCCATATGCCACAGCAAAAGTCTTGTTCCTGCCTTGTGGCATGAGATGGCTGTGTGACAAAGCCATCTTGGCATTTCCAGGGATGCTCTTTGAAGCCAAGTTTATAATTCAACTAAGTACTAAATTAGCTGGAGGCATCTGAATAGAAAAGCACACACACACATTCACAACTTAGACACACACACCCTCAACACATACACTCAAATTTCCTGTGCATTGTGCACAGGTACCTCTTCACAAAGAAAGAAAATGCAGCAGGAAGTTACCAGCTCCCTGACATGCCTGAAGGAGCCTGGAATGCCTACGTTTTCAGAACATGTGCAGGTAGAGCTGCTGGGTCTAAATGCCTTAAGCATTCTTTCTCAGAGGAATGACTCAGCTCAGGAGAAACAGGTTTTACATCTCTCATCTGCCCAGTTTGAGACACTGGAGGATTTTAAGTTGGCCAAACAGCTAGGAAGGGTCAGCCTCAATATACTGGAAAGGGCCAGTGAACAGTGCTGCTCTCCATTCCCTATGCCTGTGTGCCTCCTCAGGAATGCCTCAGTACAGCAAGAGCTCCCACTCAGTCTTTGCAGGAAGACGGGAGGAGGCTATGATAAAATCCCCAGGATACTTTGGGTGGGAGTGCCAGCTGTGGGAAATCCTGGTAAAATGCTACACAGAAAAACTGCCACGGGATACTTCCCAGCCCTCGGAGGAGCAGAAAGAGGAAAAAGGGGAACGTCCCCTCGACCAAGGTTTTTATCACAGCTCTGCCTGATCATCTCTAGAACCATGCTCATAGAAGCCTAAGCATATGGGTTTAGCTCTGAGTCAGATTTTTAAACCTGGCAAACTGCAAATTGGAGGTAATCTGAGGTAATCTTGGCATTTGCACTGCCCCTGGGAGAAGAGGACTGGGAGAAGAGCAGACAACCGAGTTTCACCAGTGTAGCCTGGCAACTGACCTACAAATGCTGCCAGAACATGTTGATCCAGTCGACTACCTTGATTTGGAAAATGCAAGCCATATGCTCCCAGCTGCTCTCCCCACAGCAGCCCTCAGATGTTTTAGGAACAGAGGTGTATTGGGCTCCTTTGCAGGGTGCAGATAACTCGGATGGATTTTCTTTCTCTGGCAGGAGGCACTAGAGCAGCTGGTGAGCAGAAAGGATTTCCTGCAGGCAATAGCAGTTCTTCAGAAGTACCTTAAAAATTTTTTTTAGCTGCTTTGTTAGACATGGAAGAGAAACCTGTAGGTGATGGAGCCTTTTGATGAGACTGTCCTCTAGCAGGGTTTTTGACTTCTCTTCCATCTCCCGAGTTCAGGCTTGGTGTGGCCAGTGTGCTACATGTAGCTCTTGCCCATGCCTTGAGATAAGTTGTAGAAAACAAGGGGGACGTTCTCTTTAGTGCCTACACCAATCTCTGAGAAGGACCTTCCTGGAAATACTCTGGAGGTCATGTTCTTGTCAGACTCCCAAGGAAGAGACTTTCCTGGAGCTCCGAGAGACTTCTCTAAAATGTTAACAGAGCAATATTTAACATCCACGGCTCTGTAGTATTTCAGTACTTTCTACAACATGCCTGAGGGCAGCCAAAGTTCCTGGATAAAAAGAGTATAGTATTGGTTTGACACCTTGCCTTCCAGACTGGACTTTGAAATCAGCCCAGCTGAATGCGACAGTTCTGTTTTAGCAGTCTCTGAGGAAAAGTTAGCTTGGTCTCCAAGGCTCAAGCCTTCCTGATGTCAATAGGAATGGTCTGTGGTAGAACCTATGGTGTTCAGGGGATTTCTCCTTTGAAAACAACTTTTTGCTGAAATTTGTGGCGAAGTCTTTCATTGGGGACTGATATGTTGGTTCCTCTGCAAGGGATAGTTTCCATGTCCATCACAGCTAGGTGGTGGAACCGCTGGCATATCATGTTGGCCCTACAATGAACCTTCCCCACTTAAAAACAGAGAGGTACAGGGTTGGTGTTAATAAGCAAAATAATCACAGTTTGGTGTTTGGTCATCAGGTGTTCATCTCCTCCAATCTATCCCTCTGAAGGGATAGACAAAAGACAAAAGCTCTTAACAAAAGAGCCAGCTTAAGTGGTGGAAGGTCCTTCAAAGCTGCAGGCTGTGTGTGATAAAGCTCTTCATAGAATCATAGAATGTTAAGGAGTTGGAAGGGACCTTCAGCATCATCTAGTCCCAACATCCCCCTGCCATGCCACCTCCACAGTAAAGAATTTCTTCCCAATAACTAAGCTACACCTCTCCTCTTTCAATTTGTATCTGTTATTCTCTAGGACGGAACAGCTCCAACTTTCTTAGCCTGTCTTTGTAGGGGAAGTTCTTCACTCCCCTTATAAACTTCACGGCCCTTTTCTGGACTTGCTCCAACAAGTCCACGTCCTTCCTGTGGCGGATCCCAAAGTTGCATGCGGGGTTCCAGCTGGGGTCTCACCAGAGCAGAGCAGAGGGGCAGAATCCCCTCCCTCCCCTGCTGCCCACGCTGCTTTGGATGCAGCCCAGGACACGTTTGGCTTTCTGGGCTGGGAGCGCACACCCGTCTTTGGCAGGCTGCGATCAATAAGTTGGTTTACACGTAGCCAGCGGACACAGCTCCCACCCTGCCCCTACGCTTTTCCGGGACAGGAGGGCGGTTCCGCTCCCGTCACCGCGGCCTTCCCGGGCCCGGCCGGGGCAGCGCGGGCGTGGCGGTGCGCACCGCCCCCGTGTGGGGCGCGGGAGAGGCGCAGCCGCCGCCGCCCGCCCGCGGCACCGCCGCGGGGAGAGTCCCGGGCAGCGGCGGCGCCGGGACAGCGGCCACAGCGCTGTGAGCCGCGAGCAGCGCGGCGGGCAGGAGGAGCCCCGGCCGCGGGGCTCCGGGGCGGGGGCCGCTGGGCCCCTGGGCGTGCCCCGGCACGTCGGCAGCGGGTGGCGGTGGGGCCCCGCTCCCCGGCCCCGCGGCCCTCGCGGCGCCATGGGGCCGCTGCTGTGGCTGCTGCTGGTGCCGCTGGGCGCGGGCTCCGCGGCGTACGAGGTGTACGTGGATGCCCGGCGAGCCGAGCGGCCCCTGCAGCCCTTTTGGAGGAGCACTGGCTTCTGGTAAGCGCGCACCGCCCGGCTCTTCTTCGGCCCTCGCCACGGCTGCATCCCGTCCTCTGGTTCCCCCCAGGGCGTGCGGACGCTGCCTTCCAGGAGGAACCGAGGCTCTCCCGGGCTAGCTGCTGTGGGATCAGAGGGCCCTTGCTGCCCCTTGCTGCCCCTTGCTGCTTATTCTGGTGCTGGGCCAGCTCCAAAGTGTAGGGCGGGATGTGGGATGTGGCCAGTTAATGTGAACCGGCCAAAAATTAGGCCTAGTCGACATTCCTTCCCCTTCTCTGACTTGCTTTTGTGCCCCCTCGAACATGCAAAGTCCGTCTTCTTCCCCAGCAGAGTACATATGTTGATACTCAGAACTAATTTCCCTTTGCTTTTTACTGTTTCCATTGCCAAGACCCCTAAAGGGCCCCAGGAAAAACTTCTGATAGTTCTAATACGACCAAACAAAGACTGATAGTTCTAGGAGTTTGTTGTTCTTGTCAGACGTTTTCCAGATGCACCACCGGATGCAGCCAGTGGGTCAAGGTGACCCAAGTTAGGGAGAAGGCAGTGACCGTGCAGAAATTCTGGTTATGCTTTGCTTCTCGGAGAAAGCCTGGTTTTGCTCAGCTAACTGGGGTTGCAACAGCCTTTTAAGTTTTGTAAGACTGCTGAAAGCTTCTAGCAGGCATGAAAGCAAGAGATGGTATATTCCACTGCAGTGCTTGTATCTTACTCTGAAGTGATGATGATCGCCTTCATTTAGGCATACAGTGGGTTAAATAACACTTATATGGAAAAGAGTTGCAATAGGGATGGAATGAGCATGTGCTTTAGAAAAAGAAATTTGTGCACTTTTTTTAGTATAGTGCATAAAGATCCCCTAAGAAAAAAACTTGCAAGATTTTTCTTTTCCATGGGGAGGGAACAGAACTGCACAAAATACGTTCTGATGAAGAGGAGCATTTGGGCTTCCAGGATTTTTTTTCTTTCGGTGGTTTTTTGTTTGTTTGTTTTGTTTTGAATTTTTCTTGCAATATTAGGAAACATTAATGGAAATCTGCCTTAAAAATAGTATGTTTAGCCCATTTAAACTGCAGCCTATGAAACACTCACGGTTTTAATTGTGTGAAAACTTTGGAAAGCTGCAAACATGAAAGATGTGTGAAAGAAAGACACAGAAGCAGTAGCAGAGGCAGAGGCTATCCATGGGTCAGCAGTTACTCTTTTATAATCCTGGCTAACTCTAGTATTTCTGAAAAATCTCTTGAAAGCTCATGCAGTGGCACAACTGAGTTCCAGCTGCTAAAGCTTCTTTTCTGGGCAAGTGCCTAGCTGTGGATCAGCAGCTGAGAAAACCTGGGAGCAAGGCTTTAAGTTCTCTAGGATGGACACTTTGCACTCAGAACAGGAAAGGACAGATACTGATAGCACCATTAACAAAACCCACAGTTCTGTCAGCTTGCTTTTGTATCCCATCCATCCGGTTTCAGCAAGATTTCTCTCTAACAGGGTGTGAATTTCAGAGTGTTTATTCAACATGGACTAAGCAAAAATAATTGTCTTTGCCACTGCTGAATGGAAGCCAGTTTGAATTTCAGAGTAGTAGTAAAGCACTCCATCAAAATCTGATCGTTAACATTGTCCTTATTTACTGGAACAATTAAAAAGACCCAAATGGCTGATACACAAGATTGGAGGTGGTAATTTCTCAATATCACTTGTGTGACTTGAAGCTATCTTAAGGAGATAGTGCCTTGTATACTAGTGAAACTGCAGAAAGAGGCTCACATATACTGTCTGATTTGTAATAAGTGTTATAAATTGGATATGGTTTGTGTAAAGATTTGAACTTTCAGGTAAGGATGCAGGAGATGGGGTAATAGATAGGCAGTATCTCAGTTGTGTCAAGTTCTTGTCCAGGTGAGGTCAGGCTTTTCTCCCTTTGTACACAGGTGGTTATACAGTAGCAGATTCATTCGGTATTACGGTTCGGTATTCCGATTTCAGATTCATTCAGTATTCGGATTCCCACCTTGTTGGCAGAACGATTATATATGGATAGGTAAGGCAAGGATGACATGAATGACTCTTTCTAGCAGAGTTGCAGTCAGCACAAATCTGGTCAACATCATCGGAGGCAGACTACAACAGGCAGGTCATAGACTAGAACAGTTTTTGACTTAAGCAGTTTTGTATATAGTGTGTAGTTAGAGCACTAAGAGTCGTCGTGCTGCAGTGTGAAGGCACATGGATGTATTTTATCAAGCCCAAGGGACAGTGTTGTTTTATCCTTCTTGTCATACAACTGCTTTATCATTCAGGATGTGCACAATATAAGGAGGCTTAATCAAAGTCCCTAAGGATGCCTAAGTGAAGTGTGCAGCATTCTAAGTTGCTGACTTATGAGAGGTGGGGTTAAGATCTCCATCTTGCAGTATTTATCTGTGGAGATAGGAACAAAAAAAATATGCTACAGTGTAATGTTAATTTCAGTGGAATGAGCAGACATCAAAGTCAAGTTGATATGATTATTACTATATAGCTGTGAGCCTGTTAAACTGCTTGCAGAATCAAACATAGAAACCTCAAACTGCACACTCCTATGCATTCTAATGCTTAAGGGTTAGCTGAAGATGGCTGAAGAATGTGAAGGCTCTGAGCATCTAATTCTGCTTCTAAAAGGTGTGTAGCATCCGCAGCAGAGAAAGAATTGATGTCTTGTAATGAACTTCATCAGGAAGGTCAAGCCCATATTTTTTTTACTGCAGACATCAGCAAGTCTGTCTTCCACTGTAAAGCCTAAAAGACAGTGAGCTCCTTTATGATTAGTTACTCAGAGACAAGGCAACTGTCGCTATATGGTTTCCTCTGGCCACTGTTGCCTGAAATCGCTGTCTGTGCAACAGTGACTTGTGGCAAGGTTTTCCTTCGAGCATGGCAGTGAGATGCACCCAGGTTGTATCCTACTTTGCCAAATAACATGTACAGGCAGTTGACCGCAAATAACCTGCAACTCCGTTTTGTTTCGTCTCATGTGAGGCAGTGCTCCTCACGCCATGTAGGAACATGCAGGTGGTGTAGGGATGTAGCATAGGAATCTGCATGCTCAATGGAGCTGTTATTTTATTATTTCAATGTGCTTCTTTTCTGTCCATCTTTTCCTGAAGCCCCCCTTTACCTCACAGCCGTGCTGACCTGTATGACCTGAGCAAAGACCAAGAGCTGAACCTTGCCTACATTTCTTCTGTTCCACATGGCGGCATTGAGCAAGTTCGGATTCACTGGTTACTGGAATTAGTTGCTCTTAGGTAAGCAAACACCTCAAGTCAAAGGCTAGGAAAATGTGATACGTTGAAGGTTCCAACAGGTACTCACTTTGATGTTTATCTTAGCCGAATTGCAAGCTGGGCATATCTTTGCTTCTGTAGAAGTCAGCTAAGTTCCAACAGATGGGAATCATTCTGGAATTTTAAGAGATGAAGAACGACACAGTTTCTACTGAGAAGCTGAGAGATTAGAAAGATGGCTTACTTTTTAGTCCTTTAATGCAGGAGACGTGATACAGCCAAAAAGTCCAACAAAGATTGATACAAGTCTGACTTACTGAGAGGTCCAAATAAAAGCTGCCACTAGTCCTTCTGCCTGTATTAGGAATTACTTTTTGCCTCCTGAAGGCACCTGTGCACTGCATTCATTGACAGGTAGTGAGAATTAAAACAGGTGGACTCAGGTAAGACCAGTTAGTACCCTGTTCCAAAAGGAATAGATATGTTTGTTCATATACAAACAGCATTTTTAATTTTAGGGAAATGCATGTCAGACTTTAGGAGAACGCTTGGAATTCATTGCCTTTCAAGTCCCTTTTAACTCAGCTTGAACACACTTATATCAAGATCCCAGTGGAAACAGTCAAATAACCAGAAGCTTAGAGCAGGAGCAATTGGTCTATGAAGAAAGACAAACCATAAAAACCCCATGAAAAATTGTAGTAGCTCTTGAAAGTTCTGCTTGGCTCAGACTCTTGCTGAGCAGAGCATATTTGCGGTCCACATCATTGTTGCATCTGTTGTCCCAGACGCAGAAGAATGGGAATTTGCCACTGTGGGGAAGCAACAGGGAAGGAGAGTTCATACTCTGAAAATGGCATGTGAGCAGGGGAGTAGGGAGTTTCAGAATGTGCATTAGGAACAGTGTTTTTCTTCCTCGGTATTAAGGTGTGCTTGTGTATGTCAGTTTTTTAGGAAAGTGGTCATAAGTCCTGCACGCAGGTAAGTATTGCATCACTACCCCAGGGTGGCCTCTCTTACTCCGTCCGTGAGTATAACAGGTAACCGAGCTCCTCACTCTCACCCTTCCTTGTGGAAGTTTCCACTAAAAACCCTTTCTTGTGTGTGTCTCCCTCTCTTACTGTACTCTTGGAGTGAACCAGTGTCAAGGACAACTGTCACTGCTCACCATTTCCAGAGTTCCTGTCTTAGAGATTTCTCCTGGGAGATGGATTGTGTCTTTCAGGTTTCTGTAACCGATTCACTTAGGAAAAATCAATGAGTACCTCTGGAAAAAAAGTTGTGGCATCTACACTTGGAGCCCAGAATCTCTTCTGGCAGCCCGTCTTAGCTATGCCATTGTGTTGAATTGGTCTTTCCACGTGATTGAGGGAGAGGAATGTATCTGTCATGGATTCTGCTCAGCCTCTGTGGGGACTGAGTCTTTGAAAATGAGGGATACAATCCTTGACACAATCAAAATTCTAGGACCGTAGAAACATAGCAATCAATCAAGAAGTCCCCAAAAAAGCTGTAATGTCTCAAAGGTAGAATTCTAACCTACTAGCCTCAATCTTTAGCCCATCTTTGACATGTAGAAATTACAAACTGCTACTGTTTAGAACCAAGCAAAAACTTCTCATTTTGCAAAAAAATGTGTATTTGTCAAGGACAGAATGACATTTAATTTGTGGGAGGACAACCAGTGCCAGCAGTTTTGGAAGGGGAAGGAGCATGGAGCCTGCAGACAAACATTGGTACTGGAAAAGCCAACAGGAGCTGGAATATAAGTCTGAGCAGAGAAGTTCAATACTGATGCTTAATTTTGTGCATGTGTAAATCTCTTACTGGACCAGAACGATGTAAAGAGGCTTTGAATGCAACTGTCTGAGTGCAAAACTGTATTATGTCATGGGGTTGATGAGTAGAGAGCACTCTTGGAATGTGGAAATAGGTACTTGACAGAAGAAGAGCACTTAGAAAAAACAAGGGAACTCTGTGGAAGTCTAATAGATAGAGGCTTTGCTTTTCTTCACAGTTGTCACCATCTGCAAAAAAGGTTCCATAAATGTTTCTGCTAAGAAATAGATGTGCTCAAATAAAAAACTGCCATCTTCCCATTTTCACTTCTGTAATGGCCTTTCTCATTATGTTTTCTAATCCCCCAATATCAAGTGCATCCCTTTATTTTAACATTTTCTAATACAGCAAGCCCCCCTCTTTGTCTTTATTTGGAGCTAGCCCATAATTTTACCACCTGTGAAAGGATACCACAAGCAAACTGTTTTCAAAGAACTCCTAGTTTTATTTTCCAGCCAATAGCACACAGTTGTCTCTTGATCTTGTGACACAGGAATATTCAGGATTGTGGGTAAATCCAGGGTGTCTTTCATGGACTGGACAGTTACCAGGTTGCTGGTTACCAGTGCCAGTAAAAGAGCTATTTTGACACCTAGACCACACATTCTGGCCATGCTTCACTAGTCAACAAGACAGGACACTTTGAGCTGAAGACTCCAGCTCTTTGCCCAATTCCACAGTCCACAGGTTAAGAATCCTTTCCCGTTCTTATGTAGCAGTACTAAGATTTGCTGGATACATGATACATGGTAAATCACAAGGCATCACAGTGAACAAAAATATAGTCAACCTACATGAAGCGTATAACATTTCCTAAAAGGCATATAATGGTTTTTATTTCAATATTAGTATTAACCTAGTAGGAATTAAAGCCTATCCCCAGCTCCTCTCCAAGACATGATAACTAATTTCTGGTGGTTTAGGAGAGAAGAGAATCAGCAGTTTTTGTTAATTTTCAATCTTCATATCTTTAATCTTAGTATAACTCAGTATACCAGAAAAAGGCTTGCTTTTTTAGTTACCTTTTACATACTCCTTAGAAATAATTCAGCATCCCTACATCACAGCACTGGAGCTGTTTCCATGCTGTATTTGACAATGTCTGACACAGTTGATTCTGAGCCAGCTCTGCTAGTAAAGCCAAAACTGGGAATTGTTCTTACAGTTTCTTCTGACCAATAATTTCTTTCTTCATAGTATAAGTTCTAAAGTTTACCTTCTCTCTTACGTGTAGTCAAGTATCTTTACTTCAGTATCCTTTGGTACCACACTTAAATATGGTGAAAAAGAGACTTCCCACTCTTACTGTCTTATCCTCTTCATTATTCTCCAGAGACTCTTGCAAGGATGCACCTTCAATTTTAATTTATCTTCCCCTTTTTCTGTCTTTTAAAATTAGATTAATTTAAAGTTAAGGGTATCTTTGCATTTTTTTTGTGTTCTACGTTAGTAGCTGGATCCATAAAGCTAAAAAAAGCGTAGATTGGTAGGATGCTTTACTTGACTTCCAGTGACAGCTTGCTATAGCACAGTGGCCTAAGAGTGTCTGTATTGGTGCTGTCTGGTAGTCTTATACACCCATTTGCCATGTTTGGCCCAAACAGGACCTTAAAAGAGGTATTCCCTGATCAGAGAATGGCTACACACAAAAGCAGGTACAAAGCAGTTTTTGTCCTTGGGCCCTGCTCACTTCCTTTTAGAACAGAGAGAAGCTAATCATACCAAGTCAGCAATTTCAATATAGTGTGGGTTGTTTTATGACAGGAAAATACTGATAATGGTCAGTCCTTGAATCTCGTGTCAGATATTTCTGTCCAGTTTTGCTGCTTTAGCAGTACTAGCAGTATGCAGCTGATAGGCTTCTTTTGTAATGAGTGCATGAAAACGTCAACATTGAATAACCTAATAGTGTGCTAGTTGTAGCCACTGTAAAGGTGTTTTGGGTCTTTTGGAAGTGCTCTGCTTTTCCTCTGAGAAAATACTTGTTTCTGAGAGCCAGATAGGCTCTGGGGCACCTGGAGAACCTCGGTTTGACTGTTCTTTCATTCGGTGACCTAAAAAGTTGAAATGAGCAAGTCATACAGTGTGTTGACTTGACTTTTTTTTAAATGGGACAGCAAAGAAATGCTTTCTAGAGTCTGTTGGTTGTGAGAGGGACAGCTGTGATAGAATTTCCTTCCATGCTTGATGATGTGTGAACCTGACATGAAAAAGGAGAGAGAGCGAGCCCAGCTATCTTACCTTCTGTGCAGGTAATTTAAACTTGAGTATGAAACAGAATATTCTGCCTATGCCATGGGCCGGAACACTGAATACTGTGTTACAATCAAAATCCAAGTGTTCTTATTTGTGAAGAGAGAACCTGCATATACAACAATACAACTGAGGACATAAAGCATAATGAACAGCAGTTAATGCAAATTATTACAGAAAGTAACCAGCCCCAGAAAACATGGTCTAGTAGACCTCAAAGATTAATATGATAGGAAAAAAACGCCAAGCGAACAAAACCCCCGCAACATCTGTAGTATGTACAAACAGTGGTGAAAATTTTTCAGCACAGAGAGATACACAAGTTACAAAGCATTGCTCTGTGTACTTGACCCATGTATGTTACTTGTAATACTTCATTAGCATTGCATCAGAGAAGACCAGCCAGGCAGTTCTGACTGATCCATCAATCCCCTTCAAGAAAACTCACAGATTGACCTTCCCACCCTGCCCTGTTTTTCTTTGAACTCAGGCAGGCATTTGTAGGAAGATAGTGATGTGCTGCATCACAGCTCTGAGGTTTTATGTTTGATGGTCCTTATGTATCCCTGAATTAGAGTTGCATCTGCCCACCAGTGGCAGCTTATTTTACAGGATGGTACAACTGGCTGGGTAGCTGCCAGTTAAAGCCATTTATTTTTCTTAATCCTGTTTATCCTTTTGCTAGTTACAAAACTGTGCATCAGAGTCATATTTCTTCCAGCATGATTAGGGGCATCATAGCCTTCAGTAACTAATTGTGACAGATTTAATCCAATAGAAAGGATGACTCCTGTGACTCCAAAACCAGCAATTTTTGGAAATGGTAATTTTGAGAGGAACCTGTGATGGATCATAATTTTTTTACCTGTGGGAGGTTATGCTATTAACAAGGTTATGCTTGTGTGATCAAGATGGAAAGACATTCTACATTCCACAATATTTTATATGTTTTATTTCTATGCAAACAGTGAAGACTTGTTTAGGAGAGCACCTAGAATGATTGGAAGGGGCAGGGCCTTGCAAGCCACAGTTTAAACCATTATGTGTCCAGAATGCCATACTGATTCCATTTTCATGGAAGTGGCATAGCATTCTTGACACAAACCAGACATTAAGTCACTGGTGGGGGGGGCAACACTGGGCAGGCCTTCTGCCACGACAGTCCCCTGACATCTGTGTTGGGTCACAAATGATCATGGTATGATGGTGAAGTCAATCCCAAACTGCCTTCACCTGCATTTTAAAGTGAAGGTTGTAGTCTAACCTTTCTAAGCTCGTCCTGGACTACGTCCCCAGTAGCTGCTCTATGTGGCATATGACATAAAGTGGAACTCTTTGGGAAGAATGGCTTTACACAGCCAACAGTGTGTCTTGATAATTTACTTGTTGCAAACTACCCTTCTCTATTTGTCACTTTGTAGTGAGTCATCAGGGAAGACACAGGGTTAAACTGAGCAATCTACTGGAAGCTTTTGGTCTTTTGCAAATAGCACAGCATTATGTATACTGTAGAATAGCATTTCCTGCATACATCCAAAATCCTTTCCAAAGTAACCCCCTCTTTTTAGAGAGTCTATCACTGAGGGGTTGCAGCAAGCCAGGAGAACAGAAATGTTTAAATTCTTGTAGTCTTTCAGGATTTCCTTTAAAGTATTAACTCCAGTCGTGTCCAAAAATGAGATGGAAGAGCAATCTACAACAAGGGCTTGAAAATCAATTTGCTTAGGAACTAGTTGCAAAGTAGTTTCTCCGATGCCCAGTCCATTAGCAGTTCTGTGATTTCCCTTTTTCAGATGCTGCTTTTCCTTCTTCTCATATTTCTTCCTCCTAGCAGCTTCTAGGTTAGGATCTAAATTGGTCAATCTGTACAGAGACTTTAGGAAGTAGTTTCTATTTGCATAGTAAAGTGGGGCCTCAAACCGAAATATCTTGACCTTTGGAACAGTAGAAAGATTTTCATATTCTAAGTCATCCTCGTAAAAGCTTGTGTCTTGGATCTGACCAAGCAGGGCTGTCCGTGGCCGCTGGGTCCGAACAATGATGCATAACATGGAGAAAACAATGCCTACCAACAGCCCTATTTCTGTGCTGACCAAGGCAGAGGCAGACATGGTTACTACCCAAACAAGTGTGTCCACCTTATTCACCTGGTACCGTGCTGGCACATCTCGGAACTTCCTCAGGGCTCCTCGAAGACTGACAATGATAATACAAGCCAGGACACACTTCTGCAAGGAGTAGAAGAGAGGTGCCAGGAAGAGCAGCACCAGCAAAACCACCATTGCACTAATTACTCCAGAGATTTGAGTCTGGCAGCCCGTAGATGTTTTGACGAGTGTTTTTGCCAGAGCTGCACTGGTTGCAAAAGAGTGGAAGAAAGAAGGAATGATGTTGCAGAACCCCACAGCAAACATTTCCTGATTGGCTCTGATGGTGTAAGCATATTTCTTTGCAAACATTTCGGAGAGGGATACAGTAAAGACAAAACTGACTATGGCAAGAGGCAAAGCATCTAGAGCAACTCGGAGCATTAAGTTGAACTCTGGTACCTTTGGAGGGATAAATCCTGTTGGAATAGCTCCAGAAACACTGGATGCATACACTTCATTTAACTTACCATAGTGTGACACGAGTGTTGCAACAACAATAACTACCAGCTCTGTGGGAAGAGGAAATTTCAGTTTGTGCTTATACCGATCTCCGAGTTCCTTAGCAGTGACCAGCACCACAATACAAATGGCACTTGTGATGACATCGCAAAGGTTAGCCTGAGAAATGTTCCGGAAAATGTTAATCCAAGTAATAACAAGCATCCCATGCCCTTGGCTACGTGGAATTTTTATTCCAATCAGATACTTCACTTGAGCTGTTAAAATGGTTAAGGAAGCACCAGTTGCAAAGCCATCTAGTACGGACTCAGATAGGTACATAGATACGAAACCCAGACGGAAGATCCCCATTAGAACCTGAGGAAACAGAAGAAAAAAAACAAAAAACAAACCATGAGCTGTAACCATTGCTGCAAATAATTAGGTACAGATGGGGAAGAACTAGCTGGAGGCCAATAGCTTTTGGCTATTTCAGTCTTGAAACAGGAATTGTCCTTTTTTGTTTCCAGTCTGCCTTTGAAATGCAATACCTTTTCCTATTGTGGAATGCTACAAACCCAAGAGGTGAATGAGGAGTTTGAGACAGGGTGGTCAGTCAAACATTTGTCTGAAGTGACTCCACTGAAGTGGCTTGCCTGATTTTTATTCCCCATGCAGAAGAACAGTAGGTACAAAATACTTCTGTTATACCAAATTCAATTTTCTTCTTTTTCTGTCTTAAAGTGAATAAAGGTAAAATGTATGGCCTTTTCTTTGTAAAAAAAACTTGAATGACAACAAATAAGATCCCTATTTTAGCTTTTTGTATTAAACAGCTTTTCATTTTAGCCATGTGGACAGAAAGGAAAATGGACCACAGATGGCGTTTGTGCTATGCCTAAGATCAGAAGTAGCAGAACAGCTCACAAACTCCACGATTCTGTCCTTAAGTAGCTTTTTCTCCTTCCTCAGATGTCTTTGGAAAATACAGCACCACAAGGGTATTTTTTGTTCATATATGTGACCTGAAATTTCTTACTACAACAGGAAGATAGCTAGCTATTTCTGCATTCACACACATATATATATGTATGTATATGTGTGTATGTCTGTGTGTGTGTGTAGACACACATATATACACACACAGAGTTAACAGATAAGTATGTTAATGATGGTTCGTTCTGTGCTCTCTTGATATCCTTGTGATGGCAGCATGTTGACAAGTGTCAAGGAGTCCAGCACAGCCATTGTCATAAAAGTAGGTTAGTCAGTCTGCTTCTCCTCTTGTCCTTTCTATGAATTATCTTTTGGACAGCAGTTTAGTCGAACATAGGACCCCCTAGCAAAATGCTGAGCTGCACATTCTGAACCTGTAGAACTAGTTGCATACCTCTATTAAAATATCTAGGGAGTTATTTCTTAATTTTTAAATACACAGCTACCTGGGAATTTCCTGTATCTGTATTGGGCCTCATTGTCCCATGAAAGCAACAAGAAGCATAAGAGTATCAAAACAAGTCTTTCAGAAGAGTCTTGTTTTTCCTGTGTCTTCTAGCAACTAAGAAAACTGCCTGCTTCGTGCTGTTTCTGAGTTGCCTGCAGTTAGGCTTCCTGGAGAAAACAGTCCAAGGTACAAATGAACTGATGATGTATCTCGTTGAAAGACAGTCAAGCCAAAGCTTAGGTCATACAAAAAAGCTTTAGGAACTTCATACCTTGTCTCTGGATGTTGGCAACCACTTACCTGGTACACTCCAGCCATGAATGTCAAGGCTGTAGCAATGCCAATAGCGTAGCACTCCTTCCCACACTCGGCATTTATCCCCGCAATGGTAAGGTTGAAGGCAGTTGTGTTGGGCAGATGGTCATTCTGCAGAGAGCCATCACCCAAGGCTGGTGTGGCATCATCATTCAAGTCAAACCCAGCCAAGAGAAGTTCTCGGTCCACAACTTGTCCCACCATTAAGCTTATCAAGCTGAAAATGCCAACTGAGACGTGACGGGATGTGCCCATTAAGAAATAGATGATGTTGGCAAAGAATGATGTGTAAAGGCTATAAATGGGCTTCAGACCTGCCAGCAGTGAGTATGCAATTGCTTGAGGCACCAGAATGATCCCAATCACTAACCCAGACATAACATCTCCCCAAATGTACTCTTTGCATCGGTACTTGGGAAGCCATCGTAAAACGGGAAAGAAGTCCATAAGAAAGTTCTTCAGCTTCTGTGGTGTGCAAGAGCAGCTCTTTCTCAGCTTAGCTAGCATGACTTCTTTCCTGTTAATCTTGACATGAGTCTTTCTTTCCATGAGAAAGCAGGATGAGGTGTTGTTTTCCATTTTGGTAGCCTCAAGTGGTCTTTCCATTTTCCCAGTGTTTACTTCATTTATGTGTTCCTGCAAAGTGAAGAAAACCTCCATCAGGTTGCAATTCATGAAGGTTTTTTTAGCGCAGTCACTTAACACTAAAAGATTGTCACCTGATTTTGCTTTTAAGAAAGCATCATCCCAACAAGAACACTCTCACAGAGCTCCAGTGATGCATAAGGCTAAGAAATAAATCTGCCTTTCTTGGACACATTAAGGAATACTTTCAATTTAATCCAGTTTGTTCTAATAAAGAAAAATGAGGTTAAGTTAGTAATTTTCTTGTTTGACAAAGATCTCCATCATCTATTATAAATGTTCTATCATAAAGGTCTTTGTGACCAGAGGCAGCACTTGCTGATGTGAAATAAACACGTGCTAGTGAGGTAGGTTTTAGTGTTTCTGTTCAGTGAGTACATATTGTAATCATTGATTCATAACTCTCACGGGGTATAGTGATCTGTCACTGCAGTTGTCATCTATGCTGAGGAGAAAAATGTTGCTGGTAGGACCTGAAAGGCAGAGTTTTCTGGAGAGCAGCAGTTTAGTCTTACACAAAATATACGTATAAAAACCATTGATGGACTCTGTAGCTGCTACATGACATGAACTTGTTGAATTGTAGATTGTTTCGATGTGCAGCTTCTGATAATAAATACCTTCTCACAAATATCACCACATTGGGAGCATACAGACATAACACCATGACGTTACCACATTGGAAGAGTGCTACATGTAATTATTTTCAAGTTTAAACCCATAGTTACCCAACTTCATTTTCCCAGTAAAGAGATATAACAAATAATTATATGTACAGCAGAACAAACACAGCAGTGTTTCCTATGGTTCTCCTGATTTTTTTCTAATATGTGAGGGCTGGGATTACTTGTATTCCCCTGATAGGGGTGCTTTTAATGTCTCTTGCTTCAATGGACACAACTGTTTTCAACAAACTGGACGTCTGCATTTTTACTCAGTTGTCAGATTAAATTGAAATTAGCTTAGCGCATTCCTTAAGTCATTTTGGGATAGGTGGGAACATGACTGAGAGGCAAAACATGCAAGTGCCCTAACTTACATAGCTAAAAAAATAAAATAGGAACACACAGGTGGAAAACGTCAAGTGACAAATCTTTTCTGGTTAGCAGTGGAGAGGAGGAAAAGACTTCCACGTAAGGATGTCCATTTATGAGTAGTGGGAGGTAAGGAGTGACTCCTACTGATCTAGGTGAAGACACTAGGGGGTAATACAACAATATGCAGAACTTTTAGGAAAGCAGACCTCTAGGCTCAGCCTCTCTCACTGTCATTAAGAGCCAGGATCTGTGCATCAGAACTGTTTGGTGCCAGAAGTGACATTGCAATAGTGTCAAAGCTTGCCTTCACTTAGAGTAATAGTGTTTCTTTTCTCTTTCAATGTTTAGGGACAGACTCTACGCAAGAGTTTCATGAAACTTGAAGTAAACTTACTGGCACAGTATTCTGTTGGTAAAGTTTAATGGTTTTAACAGTTAATACACAGTTTAGATGCTACTGACAGACTTCTCTGTAAATTTCATGGTGTTTTTTTTGTTCTTAAGAACAACATTTTGATTTGTTAATGTTTGGTAATGGCCTGTTAAGGAGTAGAATTCTGAATTTAGAAAAAGCGTTAATGAGTCCAACAGAAACATAATTGAAAAGCAAAAGAATAGATTATCAGTAGCCTGTAAGCTTTTAACCTGGAGCAGTTCAAATGGAGAGTGGCTTATTAGAAAGTCATTTGTCTATCCCGCTTAGAAATAGTTTTCAAGATTTTAATAATTATGTTTTGCCACCAAATTGAAAATAATAAGATATATATCTGTAAGTAGTGCAGAAGTTTTAAACAGTTCCCAGGTATTATGATACAGCATGCAGATAAGTGACACAGCATGATTTTTAAGGCTATGCAAAGTTTAACCACAATTCAAGGTAGGATGTCTAGGTGTTAGAGGTAATTTATAACTTGGTAAGAGGCAGAATAGAGATTCTTGTTAGAATGTGTGGACCGATTGTCCAAGTTGAAAAGGACCTGCATAGTGGTCTAGATACATTTAAAAAATCAGTAGAGTTTTATCCATCCTAATTATATAAACCCATTTCTCATTGTATACATTTCATTGTGTTTGTAAGTAAGGTTTATTTCCATCATAAGGGAGCACTAATTACAATTTTCTGGAATTATTTATAAACATCCATGCCTATTTTTTATCAATGCTAAGTTTACTTTAGACCCTAGTTTACCACATAGTTATGCTAGCCAAAGTCTGCTTGGACAGGAAAATAGGTTGGATCTAGTCTTTGTTAGAATGCAAAGGCGACAGAAAAGATAAATAAAGCTGCAACACCAGCTGAAGTACTTAAGAGGATATGAATAAAGTTTCCCAAAGCAAGGGTAATAAAGACACTCATTTTTAAAAGGCAAAATCCCAATACTTCCTGTCTTACCTAAATTAGTTTGAAGAATGAGAGACTTGTACTTGAGGACAGCAAGTCCTTATTCAAATGCCAGTCACTTCTTACAGCCAAGTGAATTCAGCCAGCCAGGAAATAGGTGTTGTGTCCTTGCTCTACATACTTAAAAGCCAGTGGGCAGTTCAATATCCAATGAGTGCTTTTTATAGGCTACACAAAAAGATTGTATCACCTTCTGTACACTAGGCTTATATATTTAATTGCATACTTGCTGTCTGCCTGTCTCTAATCTCATACAATTTACCTGTAAGTAATTTGATATTTACAAAAAAACCCAATACATTACAATTCAGATGTATTTATTATTTGTGCAGGTCCCTGAGGGTTAATAGTGATTTTTAATACATAAGATGATTGAAACATAATTTCTCTGGAAATCTGTTGAGATATCTTGTGTTTGAATGATAGTTTAGTAATAAATATATATTAGCTATACTGCCTTACTGGATAATCAGAATAATTGATTTTTGTACAAAGCAAACAAGCCTCCCCCCTTCCCCCTTCAAACTGACAGAAAGTAATTTTCTTAAATTCCTTTTTTTCCTGAAAAGCAAATAAAACTTTCCTTCCTGTAAGTAGCTGTTTATTCTGCTATATATGCTTTCAGATTCCATGTCAAATGAACATGGTAGCTGTTAAGCGGTCAGGTCGCATCCTAGATTGGTATGCAGAAACTGTTAATGTTTAAAGTTTCCTTGTTGCTTTTAGAATGCAGTAAAGCCACACCAAATAAGGGAAGTGGCATTGTTATCTGCAACCCATTTTTCACCTGTGTAACCCAATAATTGTCAGGCTGCGATGCCTGTAGCTCATTGCTTCAGCTGAAGGAAATGGAATTCCTTCCACAGATGTGTGCTCTCCACTGTACACTTATGCAGCCTAGCAGAGCTTGGAGCTTCCAATGTTTTTGCCATCTCCAAAGACAGAATGTAGGAAAGGAGATCGTCTGCTCTTGTGCACATGAGCAGATTCCAGCCTTCTGATTCTGGCCTTGAGATACAACACCTTCCTTCCAAAGTGGTAATACTTGAGCAATGTGCAGGGGCCCTAGGGCAGTCAGTAACTGCATCCCTTTACTGGTCCACCAAATGACCCATTTTCAGCTTAGGCCACACTAACACATGAAAACCCACTATTCCTCCCTTCCTTCCTCCAGAGCTCCACAGAACATTATGTTTGCATTTTATTCAAGTCATCATTTTCTGAAAGAGCTGTTCTCAGCAGGGCTGCACAAATGAAGTAGCCTGTAGCATAAAGCATGTTAGTTCATTGCATTTGACTTTGGCTATTGGAAGAACTGTTTAAAACAAGTGAAACTTTACTTGTGTGCATATTCATGTATATGAGTCACATTCGTATAATTACAACAGAAAGTAGTCTTTGTTAATTTTAATTGTACTTTTTTGTTTGGAATCCTCACAATGGAGTTTTTTCAAGTTTCTCTTGATCATATGAACAAAAGCAGTTGAGCAGAACCTTGTCAGAACCCCTTGTTCTTTCAGGTTAAATGCATTGACTCAATTTATTTTGTGAAAAAGAGAAAGAAGGGAAAGAACCATTCAAGCTAAGCAAAGTGCTGGCTTTTCAACTGGCCTTAGTCCCACCCTTTTTCCTGTCTTTTCATTGTGCCTGTGACCTAACAAAATATCTCTGCAGGGGAAGAAGCATTCATCACAGTATGTTCATGTGAGATTTCTCTTTGTAGATTCTTCAGCAGGCAGTTTCTGCTGCTACATGTATAACCATTCTGAAGGGATGACTTGTTCTTTGTGAAAGAGCACAACTCCCCAAAACTTTATTCTTTTGCATTTTTTTGCCTCCCCATCCTAACTGTGCACCAAAAAATCTGTGGCTGTATCTCTGTAAAGCCCAGGAAGAAGTAGTGAGGGTGAGCCTGTCTTCCTATGCTGAGATATTTTAAATGCTTTATTTAGAACGGAAATCAGATGGTATCACAGTTAATTAGTGTAATTGCTCACCTTGCTGAAATAGTGATTTGAAGTGGAAGTTAGGATAGAGCCATTTAAAGAGTTTGAGCCAAATGATGTTTGCTGTTTTCTCCATGTTTGAACTATGAAAAATCCACTAAAAACTAATGTTGTTGGGGTGGGTTTTATATTTATTTATTGCATAACTCACTGAAGAACATGAGACACATCAGTCTAGTTAAACATTTGATTGGAAACACAGGTGTTGAGTTAAATTGTTCATATTGCTCATCTTTAATACTAGAAATCTTTTCTGTCTCGTAGAAACCTATTTTGGCTGTATGACTATAATCATGTTACTGTTCTAATTTTGAGCAATGACACAATTATGAAAAAACTCCTTGGTTAGCCTCAAAGTGCATAGATTCAATGTGTGTGTGTTATTCTTGCAAAGATGTATTATTCTTGCAAACTGGATTTTTTTTCAGAGGAAGGTACCTAGAAAATATGCCCCAGTGCACTTTGACCCTTTATGGTGGCATAAAAACCTAAGACAGCAATTGGTGCTTTGGACATATTTGAACAGATGTGAGGAGTACATTTAGTTTGTAAGAACTGACTGGTCTGAAATAAAGTCCTCTGAGCTGCATATAATATAAGTCAATACTGCTTTAGCAACTACTGTTTGATTTATTAATGTGCTTTTATTCTGCAGGGTTCCTTAGATATGTCAACATAACCTAAAAGTTTTAGAAGTTACCAGGTGCTAAAACAGTGAGATGAATGTTTCTCTCTGTCTTGGTATAACTATTGTATTTTGATATTTAGAACCAAGATGTACTTGGAAGCAGACTTAAGTAAGGTGCCAGCAACCCAAACCATTCATTTATACACTGATCTAGCAAATTATCAGACTAGAGGCACAGAATATGACAATGTCTTTTAGGAAAATCATGTGAAACTTGATAGGCTTGGTTAGTTTTTTCACTATATTGGGGTAAAATATTGTTGCTTCAAAGCATTTTTGTGTTGACTTTCAATGTTACACTAAGTCAAACATGAAAGAGGAAATAGCATTCCAGCTTAGTGGTCTCTACAAGTCAGGAAAGCCAGATCACGTCCTCTACAAATTAAACTGCTATACTAAGGAGAGATTTATTCTGACAGTCTTTCAGAATTGTGTATTTCTAATTAAAATCTCCAATTCACAATTTTTATTTCCAACTGTAAATTGGTTTAGGACTTTCCAGGCAAGTTAGGCTCTTTGTTAAATGCCTGCATTCACCAGCAGCTATGATTCAAGTCTGGTTTTCCCAAGGATTCTCACTTCCACATCCCAGTGAGTAAGGTGACAGCCATTGACAGGAACAATCCCAGAGCTGATGAGCAGGCTACAGTGGAACTCATGCAGTCAGCCAACGCCTATTGTTAAGGCTGGCCCATCAAGGTTATCTTTAGGAATGATCATACATGCAAATACATCATCAAGTAGTTTCACTCATTCTGCAAAGACAGGTTTTATTCAAGGATTCCAGAACATGCTGATTTAACTATTGAAATGCTCTTGAAGGCAAGATAGAATTATTCTTCTGGAGAGTCCTAGGACATGACCACTAAAAAGGCATTTCCTGTGGACTCAAAAAACATTCCTAAAAATCAGATTTCTTGCTTTTGGGAAAGTAGCTGTTTCAAAGTGAAAGTCCTTTATTTCAGAAAACGTCTTCCAAGATAGCTTTTCAAGACCCTGGTCATCATTCATTAAGTTAAATATAAGCTCCGTGTTCTGCCCTGTGGTTTTGCTGTACATTGTTTAGCCATGCTAAGCTGTCACAGAGAAAACCCAATTGATACTCCATTCTCATATTATTTTCTGTGGCATCTTGTGTTTACTACATTCCATAAGGGCAGTATTTTGGAAACGCCTGTTTGTACGTAAGCACTAAGAAAATGCTCTCAGTTTCAGTATTAGTGTGGTACTTTGAGAAATAGATAAGCCTAGTATATGCCATTTCCTTAAACAGAAATAAAATTTAACCAAATGGTTGAACTCTTGACAAGGGTTGCAGGAGAGATAATTGCTGTATCATTTACAGCTGACTGTACATTTTACAAACTTGCCCAGTGTCTACCTTATAAGCAATATTTATGAACAACAACATAATGATAAACCAAAAAACAACAGCATGAGCAAAGTAGGTGAAAAGAGGCAGTTTTGCACCTTTGAAAACAGGCAAAGAAAAGTTAATCTGAATTCAGAGGCACAGGAGGGGAGACAAATCTCTTACCTGGATAGCTTTTTGACAGGAATGTACCAGCTCTTTTTTTGCATGTTGGAATGAATGGAAGTCTTCAACCAGACATTGGTCTATTTGCATAAAGGATAATTATTAGCTAAATATTCCTCAAGATAAGAATGGGTAGTTATGGAATCTTGAGCTTGCTGTTTGGTAGTGTATTGTCACTTGTGTCACTTTGCAAAGCTGGATATATATGTAGCGCTATCTAAGGATCTGAGTTTAAATAATGCATAAGATTATTAATTAACTAGCACTGATCCAAAAATTGTGCTGAGTTCAGGCTAACACATCTCTGACCTTTGAAGCTACTTCTCATCTGAGATCTGATCTGGTTTATGCATCCTCATGTAGCATTAGCTTTTGATTTTACATGTTCAAGGTGTATGAATAGAACTTCCATCTTGCTTGAGATTTGTGTCCATTGTGGCCTGGAATAAGGCCTGTTTTGCTCAGTGCATAGGATGTGAGAGCTGAAGCTCAGAGTTCTGTTTCTACATGTCAGCAATTCAGATCACAATAGTTTTTGCTTCTGTGTAAACCAAAGACTGTATAATATAGGCAGATCAGTAGGACAAAAGATAGACTTCTGTTGAAAGTTTACTTCATTGTTGTGAAGCATTTGGTCATATAAGTGACCAAGTTCCCTCTCAGCCTTAGGTCTTTGTATAAGTGCAGACCTATCCAAGTAATAAATAAACATCCATCTCCTCCCCTTGACAAAGGTGATAGGCAATGTTTAATGGTTACTAAGCAGTGCAGATTAACAGGTTGGGCACAAGGCCATGACTCATAGGAACTGTATTCAACTGGCCTACAAACTAAAGGATGAGGAGATGTGTCTGTTTCTCAGCCAAGGAGGAACACGAATTGGCATGCAGTAAGAATCTGAGATGGGAGTTGCAAGGCCACGGAAAGACTGTGTTTCTGGCCACAAGCATAACTAGAGAGGGCCAAGTTCCCACATTGTCTTTTGTCCCTGTGCAAAAAGTTGTTTGCTGCTCTTTAGAAGTAAGAAGGAAACATAAAAATTATGTGAACAAAAAATCAAAACTTAGGTGAGGGAGGAATAGAAAGGGAAGCATGTCACATCTCACATCTGTGATGTTAACCTGGTCATGAATTCTTAAAACTACTGGCTACTGCCAGGAACTTAGACTTAGTGGCAGTAGTTACAACATTCTAAACCCAAGATCTAAGGAAGGTAATTTCAGTCTTATTAAAATCCTATTTCTTGTTGCTTTGTTATGGAAAGCTATCCCTTTGCTTGTAGAAAAAAAGAGATGCAGTAGTACACCTTATCTGCATAATGAATTGTGCACACTAGTTACAAAGATAGTGTGTTTATTTGGTCTTCTGCTCTATGGACTAGAAGATTTCACTGCTTTTGTTAATTTAATTTTAGCCTTGTGGTATTTCTTCATTAAAAATAAAGGGACTTAAACTCAAGTCTCTCAAATTCATCCTTTCATCCATTTTACTGTCTAATTCTTAGGACCAAGAGTTATCTTGTCTAGCGACCACCTAAAATGCACGTTATCTGCTTCGGTACCTAAGTAAGCTTATTCACCTTTTCAACGTGTCCAGCATTTGGAAACTCTGCTACTACTGGTATTTGCAGTCTTGGAATCTGCAGAATAATTGGGGTTTGCCCAACTTAACATCTTTTTTTGACAGAGACCTCTCTGCATTTCTCTCCAACAGCACTTTTCCCAATATCAGGCTCCTAAGAGGAAGGAGGATATTATTGTATCATTATCATTTGACCCCTTCCATATAAAGTTGGTTGTAACTTTGTTTTGCCTCAAGCTAGCCTAAAAATAACACTTTTTGAAATCTAAAGGAAAGAAATTTCAAATAATAATTTTGAACGTTTTTTCAAAACAGCGCATTAACATTAGGGCTAAATATCTCTTGAGACAACAGTTCCATATTCGAAAAAATTGGTAAAATGAAGCAATTCTCATTCTGTCTGTAAAAATTTTGAAAATTACACAGTTTGGACAGTTTTATGATGAACGAGTTTTACTTGACATATAATTTACTGGCAGCAGAAGGTTCATTAGTGGATTATGGAGATGAGTTCATACCTTACATGAAGTCATTCATCAGGGCTTCAATCCAGCAGTAATTCTGGGTGGGCTGGTCCTGACATCCTGGTTAAATTCCACTAACACTAACAAAAAGGACTCAGTTCTAAAAGTGTTGTCTTTCCTTGTCAGCTGCTGAGTTATGAAGCAGTGGTAACTGGCCAAAATAGCCAAAAGAGGTACTACAATGAAACACCTATTTCTAAGAATAGAAACTGTGGTAGAAAAAAATTATGATCATTGGCAGTATTTTTGAGTTTACAGATGATTTTCCTTTGTGTGACTTATTATTTATCTTTATGAACGGATGCAGAGTTGCAATTGGTTTAAAAACTGTAAAGGGTTAAAAGCAGAATTGAACAGTATTTGTGAAATATATGATGTAAAGACATAAAATATATTTGACTTTGCTGACACATTTACTTGAGGATTTTCAATGATTTCAGAAAAATTCGTGGCATTGCTACATACAATTAATATCTGGTAACCTAACTATTAAAAAATTAATGCTAAATTAGTCACATACAAATGGTTAATCTTAGAATCACAGACTCATAGTTAAAAGTTTGTTGTTTACTAGGCCACAGTTAATAATATCAAATCTTGAAAAGTACATAGTCCAAATATAATAGCCATGTTCTTCCTTCTGTGCAAGTGTTTGAAGTTCAAAAATTCAGTGAATTAAAAAAGCTCTTACACCTAATGTCTGCATTGTTTAGAATACCCTCAAGCCTCAATTACTCTATATTTACCTTTATATCATAGTGACCAGATGATGTACCTAAAAAGCACGCATTTGCTTGCAATTTAATAGGAAAAATGAATGCACTGAAAGTAAGCATCCACTCCCTTCCAGTCCACTATGCACTGCATCCCACATTCCTTCTCTAGCTGTGACAAGTACCTCGTGCAGGTGAAAATGATATGTATATGTGGAGAGTCATGTTACTGATTTTTTTAAAATGAAAAGATCTGTAGTTCGTGTTGTAGAAGAAACATCTGCAAGATTCAATGCAGATTTGTATATTCAAAATTGAGGAAGGCTATCATTCAGCATGCAAGCCCCTTTCTATTTCCCACTATAAACACAGAACCAATGGATTAGCACTTACCAAAGGCACAAAGTAGCTGCAGTAGTTCACAACAGTTTCTGTATCAGCACCCAGTAGCACAGTACCTCAGGATCACAGCTTTCTATGGGAATAGATTAGAAATTGTATCATGGTAGGCCTTTCCGATTGGGTATCACTCTCATAATATTCACAATGAGATAACTACAAATAAACAGTAGCACTGGAAAAATCTTTGTCCTGTAGAGTGTAATCACAGATAAAAGATAAACTTTAAATCATTATATTGTAGAAGCTGGTAACCTCTGACTTCTTCCTCATTTCTACGGTTTTGCTTTAGTAGAACTGGTTACACTATGTGGAGTTCAAATAGAATTGCAGTCCTAATGTAGCTTTTTACAGTCTTTTTAACAGTTTCATATGTTATATAAAACAGGGGTTTTATATGCTTACTTCAATTAGATGAAAAAATACTTGTGATGTGTTAAATGAAACTAGGGCAGGAAGTGTGTGGAACTATCCTTACACTTAGTGCTTAGTTGTCAATGTTCACTAATTGAGATTTGTCCTTTGAAACAGGATTTTTATGAAAATAAATCATGAAGGGGGGTCTGTCTGATAAATCTTATATATTAGGAAGAATTCACTTTCATCAGCTGACATTGAATATAAAATGTCTGAGCTTTCCTGCCTTTTAAAAAAACCTTCCCGTTTTTTCAGGCCCAAACAGCCAGAACTGTAGAAACAAAGCCTGTTTATTGATGAAGATGAATAGTCCTACTGATATTTGTATATCTTAGAGGCGAATTTAATGTAGCAAGGATAGTCTTCCTGAAATTCTGAAGCTTGTTCACCCGTTCCTTGAAATTTTGTGTAATCTTAACTGGATACTGAAAACCCTTTTCTGGGTGCAAAGAAAATAGATGATTTCTTACTGCATCATGAAGTAAATTTTCATGTTTCATAAACACAGAATGTAATGGATCTTTATATTGAAAGGGGAGATATTTTTCATATTAGTGGAAGTTTTTTAGGATGGGGGAAGAATGTAGGAAAAAGGGTAATACATGAACATGAAGATCATGAAATGTAAGAGTTATCGCTAGTAGATTTAATAATATACCACAGGTCTAAATTGTAATACCAAACAGGTTCAAAATAGAATTACCAGATCTCAGTTTGTAGAGACTTGTAGGTTTGCATCTCATAGAAAACTATCTATAAATGCAACTGGCTAGTTTTAACTGCTTAATTGTACGAGGTTTATTATGTTTTCTATTCGAGAATGAAGAGCAGACACTGGCATACCATTTAAAAAGCTGCTCTTTGTAGATTGGCTTGTAGTGGTAATTTGTCAGTTCTGAAGTACTCAGAAACCACTCATCAAAAAAATTCTTCAGGATTAAGAACAAGACATGGAAGGCATATTCATTATGCCTTTTCTCCATCGGAAGTCATTACATAGTAGTAAGTTAAAAAATAAATTCAGTATCATTTTGCAAACAAGTGACATATTCAAGTTAGACATAAAGTTGCCTGTGAGGAATCAAGGATTGATACAGAAAGACATACCTGAAACTACATCTGATATGCAAATAGATCCAGCAGCTGCTGAACTTCATCAGACACCATATATCTGTATTTTAGATGTAAAAGAAGTACATCAGCTGAGAAATCTAGCTGCAAATCTTCACACCTTCAATATTTACCTCCATATTTTTCTTATCTTGGGTTGTTGGTTTGTCCATTACATGCTCCTTAGTACGCATCTTGACAAGTGGAAACAAGTTTTGAGATGGAAAATGTTAAAATACCTGCTAAAAGTAGCGCATTGTGCATTAATGCAAAATTTCAGGTCCAGTTACAGTATGTGCCTGAGCAACCAAAGTGCTTGCAAGGGCACACTAAGTAAAGCATTGCTGAATTTGGTTCTTTTTGCATATTTGGCAGCAGGGAGGACAATCATTCCCTCTTAATGTTACGATTTACACAACAGTAAATAAGATACCTTTTGTGATATAGTTGGAGTCACATACTTTTGGACTGTATTTCCGCGTACAACTAGCAGGCAAAATAATAGATGGAGCATAAACAGCAAATAAAGATGTGAACATGAAGGAGTGGCAATAACAGAACTGTGAAATGAAAACAATAAGTCAAATATGCATCATGGAAGTTCATTTCTGGAGGTGCAGTATTGTGTGTACTTGAATTAGAATGCTTCGTGGATACAGAGAACTTTCTGTCACTGCTGGGGAAGAAAAGTTCAGTGACAGCTTTCCCAGGCGGTGCCAAAATGAGTTCTGTGCTTAATGTAAGCTAGTTTTAGCATTTGGTCACATTTTCTCTTCCTCATGTGTCTTTAGTCTTCATTATTGATTTGATCTCCCTGTCATCTCATTTCAAAACTTTTGCTTATAGGTGGCATTATTCCGAGTTCCATCATCAAGGGCAGCATCAAACCACAATGAATATTTTAATAGTAGCCAAGTGTTATGCAGAAGGAAATCAGTTTCATACATCAAGCTCAATCATAAAGGTCCTCTAGAGACAGTTCACATACAATGATTGAACCTTTCAGTCACTTGTAAAGCCTTTAAATTTGTAGTGAAGAATCAGCTGAAAAGCATTTTCTGCTATTTCACCTTATTATTTAATTGTTCCCTTTACAAATGAATGTGAACATAACGAACCTGAACAAGGGATCACAAGATCTCACAACACTGATCTATCCATGCCTGGGTGATCTGATTGGCTATGTTCACATGTCTAGAGAGGTCAGATACTAAAATAGCATACGCCTTTGCCTAAATTGTTTCTACAGCTATTTCCCCTTTTACATCTAGAATTTGTTTTAAAGGGGAAGAGGGGGGAGAAGAGACACAACAGTCTAACAATATTTTCCGAGGCTAACTCACCTCGGCATAAGAAGCTGTTGGTGCTTTGTCTGCCTCTCTCTTCCCCCCATACACAGCACGCTCACTGCTGAAAGAAGGACTGAGACTATGCTCACAAAAGCAGGCTGAGTAAGAAATGGAAAATCATAGGCCGTGATTAGCATCAGCTTGAAAACATCCATTGTTTGCTTGCACTTCTGTGTCTGAATTTCAGCCAGATCACAGCAAGGATTTTGTGAGTTGCTTTGCAAGGTGAAGCTCAAATACTGATGATTTCAAAGAGCAAAGATGCTTATTGAGATGCTGGATAAATCAAAGTCAATTCTATTTTTATGTTTTTAAAAAAATAAAAAGATTCAGCTGAATGCACAGCCTCTTGACTGGCTTGTAGAAGAGGCAGAATGATTTCCAGTAAATAACAGCTGATGTATACTCCATTTTTGAAGCAGTTTATTCCTAAGTCACAGAGATTCATAGCCATCCTTCTTTTTGCGCATGTACCGCGCTGGTTGGTTGTGTGGATGGATTAACTGTGACAGGCTGTGACATCAGCAAAGGCTGGATGCTGCCTGGCTCCGTGATTTTGTAATGCATCCTCCCATTACTGCTAGCTGACTCATTCCAGCTACAGGGTGAGTGAATTGTGCACAGTGTGGGCGAGCACCGACTGAAGTGTTGAGTGTTGTGCTTCTGTGAAGAAGCTGTGCCTTAGTTGTCAAGCGAGCAGGTTTTCCAACTCTGCTTACAAAAATGATAGAGCTGAGAAGCAAATGGAGAAAAATATTAATGCTAATAAATAGACACAGAAGTAGTAAAATATACAAGTTATTTAGTGTGGGTGTGGTAGTCTTTGGCTTTTGAAAAAGCCTCTGAATTAGGTTTTTGGTCTGTGAAGCATGTGAAAAGCACAGGCTGTGTTTTGCTTGGGGACCACCAGGGAGGGAGAATCAGTGTTCATCAGTCTGAAAAATATCAAGTTATCATGGTTATTTTAGGTTATGGGGATTTCGTGAGCAGGAGCCAATTTACCTTACCTGATCATAGGAAGTGAGAGAGAATGGAGCAAGAACATGGTAGAAGCAGCTCTAGTGTGAATGAGTACTATATTGTTAGCTTCAACTCAATTCAGGAGGGGGAAGTGGTGTTTATTAATAACCCAGGAGTCTACTGATTGCTTAGTTATTTATTAATGATCTTGTACTTAAACCTGAAATACCAGACTAGTAGAGTTTTTGGTTGACACTGAAGAGACCTGGAGACAATTGCTGAGAATTCAGCCTCTAGAAAGGTGAATGCTAATGAGGGTTATTCTGCCCTTTGTATGCTCTGAGGTATCATTTCAGTAGTGCTCACAGTCCCTTAGGATCTGCTTTTAAGGTCCAGAGGTTTTTCAAGTACTCAGCAGAGCAAGAAGCTTATGTATACAACTGGTAGGTTTGGAGCAAACAAAGTCTTTGTGAAAACCTGACCTTTAAACTGGCTTCATTTCGTTCATCATAGCTGCAAAAGTAATTAGAAAAACCAAGGAGGCGGGATCCTTTTGTGTTGTAAGAGGCACTTGGAGGGCAACAAGTTTCCTTTCTGAAGAAAAATAAACTTGCTGACATTTTCTGTCAGAGCTTTTGACCTTCATCTTGTAGATGCCCTCCTCTTAAGCTTACATGCTTTCCTGTCCATTTCAACAGCCTGTTCTGGCTGAAAAACAAGAGTACTTCTGAAGACCATTCCTTCTGGAGGTCCTTGTGGCAGCAAGAATTTGAAATGGCATAGATTACTGTTGTTTGTTCCTCCAACAGTTACTGTTGTGGGAGCATTTGGAAGTTTATTGTTTGCTTCAAGTGAACAGCTTGACTTTGGACACTAAACTCCTTTCCAGGGTAGATGGACCCTTGTATGTATTCTGGAGTTTTACAATCCCTAAAATGGCATCATGCTTCTAGAAAGGTGGTGAGCAATTGCTTGGGACACTCTATCTACCGATGCTCCTCATAGTAGTCACTTACTTCAGGAACTGTTTTCACTTCTTTTAGTCTTGAGAGTGGGAATTTAATTATTATGCATATTTACACTCATCAAGAGCAACAGTGGTGGTGTTATCATTGGTCCCATCCTGGACCTGGACACTGTGGACAACAGTGTGTGATTACAGGAACCCCTTTATAAGGGTGGGCAAAGATGGTCTGGCACATGGCTAAGGATCTTACCAAATGAATAGTGGTATGCAATATGATCATTATCTCAGCAGACATACTAGATACTGCCATAACAGGGTAATCTCTTAGATTGCATTGTTGCTTCTCCAAGATTGTAACACAGCAAACCTTCAGTAGAGAAAGGGGTTTTTTTCGGTGGCTCCTTCATGAAGTCCACCTTCCAAGTTGAGGTTGGCCAATAGTCTGCTGAAAAATTTTACAAGTGTGAGTTGCATCTCTCCTCTGCTAACACTTACTGCTAGTTTTCTGTCACTGCTTCTTGGTTATATTTGCAATTAGGTCAGCAATCTTTTCAATTAGAAGCTCCCAATGAGGATGTAAGCAGGCTATGCTGCTGTGGGCATGGTGTTAGCCCACCATTGTGGCAAATCTGCCCAAAGAGAGGCTGTTCTCAGATATTGATGAAAACAGGCCAGATTATGTCAGTTTTTGGTGTGTGTGGTAACTGTTTTTACCAGAAATACAAAAGAGAGACCACACTATTCTCACTCACTAGCTGAGTGAGAATATCAGAATGAGGATGAGTACTATTCTAGTATATTGGTATTTCCCACCCATCTCAATCCTAGGCTCTCTTCAACAGAGTGTCTCTATTGATGGTTATCTTATATTAGAATTCCTAGATGGGCTGTGACCTACTGACAGAGGTCAGCCACAACGCTTCCTATCCCAAGAGATACAGTTCAGTACATTACAATAAGGTCTGATAAAGTTAGCTTGACGTATTATCAGAGATTCAGTATTTGACTGAAGATCACATGGAACAGAAACACTCCCTGCCTGTGGTTTTTGTTCTCTCTTCTCTGTAGATAAGATATTTGGTCCAATGTCTGTGTGTGCACGTGTTTTCTGGGACATGCAACTGTATTCCTGTACAAGATCAATGCAGGGGAGAAGAGAAGCAACAGATGGTGGGCATGGGAGGGAAGCAATAGCTGTAGGCTAAGGAGTAGTATCTGTAGCTGTGCTAGCTAGAGCAGATCTGGCTGTGATGCATGGTGTTGGCAGCTAAAGCTATCTTCCCTCTGCCCTCCCAAGAGATTAAGTTTGTGAATGGGAGTAGGCTGAAAGTGCCATGGATAAGAAGCACATGAGTGTCTTACAATGCTGCCAGGCGGTCTAGTGCTACCTATGCACCTGAAAAGAATTTCTCTCCATACTTGAAAAACCTTTACTTCAGTAATAGGAGGTAGTGGAAAGCTGTTCAGATGGGCCTATAGCCTTTGATTCAGCAAAGAATTACCCACAAAGCAAATTTTTCCAAGGAAGGGAGCAACTGGATTTTGTGTCAACCAGCAGACCTCCTCTGCATTCATCACTGCTCTTCATAGTCACAGCATGATTGTTGCTTCCAAGAGGAAGCACATGGGTCTGGAACATGATACAGACAGGAAAGATTCCTCATCAGCAGATAACAGTCTCTAGAATATAGCAGCCTCAGGCCTGGTGCTGCTATGGGCCTTGGTGCCAGCATGCCATTAGTAAATGTGCTTTAGTGATTTAGTTTATAATGACTGAAGAAGGTCTATCTGGCAAAAGATCTCAGCTGAGGAACAGTTGAAAGCCAGGCACAGACAGGACAGTGATTGCTGCTTGACATTCAAAATAACTAACAGCAAACAATAAACAATCCCAGTCTTGCAAGCAGTCAAATGAAATGACGAGTACATAACCTTCTGGGTGTTTATAAGTGAGGGCAGTGGTGTCTAAAACCATGATAGAAAGACTGAAAGAGGAGCAGGCAAAAAATAGACTGTAAAATTCTGTGAGTTTGCAACCAAGAGCCCAGTCATAGGTATCTGATGTTCCACCAATACTTTAGATGTAGAAAGTTATTTTGAACAACTTTGGCAATGTCGTGTGGATTTATCCTCCACCGTGGATTTACCTTGTCACGTGCCTGTAACAGTTTTGATCTGGTCTTCAGTGTCCTAAAATTGTCTTCAGAGAACCCCTGGCAAGGGCCTGGCAGTTGAGCCAGACTTGTCCATGCAGAACATTTGTAAATAGTACCAGTTTCTGTGCCTCAAGTGCAACCGTGTGGCTTCCAGTCACTACATGGCAGGCAACCATACAACCCAGATTCTGGTGGTACTGTGTATGCTGTGAAAAATTGCATTGATCTCACATCAGAAATGTAGTACAGATGAGGATAAGATCAAAAGCTGAGGAAGTGTCAATCCTGTCAAGTAATAATTTTATTAATTGGGAGCATTCTGTCTGGTCCACTTGGGAGGAAGAAGAGATTCTTATAAAGTGACAGGTCAGCCAAAGAACATAAGTGCCTCTACACCTATACACATAACACAAGATCTCATATTCCATCACTCAGTCATGGTTGGCAATGGCAATGTTTTAAATGTGTTACTTAATTGGTGCAATAGGAAAAAATGTAAATGTCCTGGGATCTTAAGTGTACAGGCATCAAATAGAAGGGTTTATTTATGCATATATTTTCACATAATACTGTGTAGACCTTAGACTGAAGTCAGGAAGACCCTAGTTCCTTTGCTTTTATCTGTATAGCATTAACAACTTTTTACAAGACAGTATAGTTAATCATTCTTACACACACTGACTCTAAGTGTGCATGTAAGCAAATAATTCAATAGAACACAGGGTACAACTGGAAACAGTTAATGGATCTGAGGGAGCAGAACTAGCTTTAGTAAAAAAAAATTAGTCTTTGAACTTTGGAATAGGACTTTTAAAGCAACTTCTGTCTAAGCAAAAAAACCCCACCTGGTTCCAAATGGCCATTCTTTAGTTCAATAGTGACTTTTAAAGTACTTCTAAGTGTACTAAAGCAAATGAATTTCTTTCTGCTATTTACTTCTTTTACCAGTAGCTTTCTTTTAGCTGCACCATTTAACTTGGGCAGAAATCCTGAGCCCATCAGTGACTGCATACATGACAATATTTGTCATGGTGGTAGGACATACTTTAAAAATAAAAAGCCTGCTTCAGGTCTTTAGTAAAAGAGTGTGACCAGGCTGGTGTTAGACTGTGTGCCTTGTTACATAACATATGAAGCTGGCATAGTGGATATTGCCTATGTTACATTTACTTTGCCTGCCTTGTCTTCCTCTTCTAGATCTTGGTCAGATTTGTCTTCTTCATGTTGCACAGTTCCCTTATTTGTTCACTAGGCGGTTCTGTCAGCCCTTCTTAAGTCTCTGAGAATTTGGAACTGCTATTACAGTTTCTTCGTTGAAACCTTTCCTTGACAAGAAAGCACAGAGGAAGAGCCTCCATCAAAGAGGCTCAGAAATGTTTGGAGAGGCACAGAAAGAAATATGTTGTGACTCTCAGCACAGAGCCCAGCGTTGATTTAAGAGCTCTGTTGATGGTCTTCTTCTCACGTCTAATCCTGTTTGCTTGGTATGCTATGCTAGCACTGGTCAGTTGCAAGAACTGTGATTGTCTCTCCCCCTTCCATCATACCGACAGCATTGCAGCTGTAGTTCACTTGTATAGCTTTCCACCCAAGCAAAGGCCAAGTGCGTGGGAAAGAGCAGGCAAGACTTCAGGAGAGCTGGTTAGGCTGCACGGTACCAGAAAAACTAGTTGTAGTGCCCTGGCATGGCTGGAGAAATCAGCTTGCCAAGGCTTCACTCAGTGCCGCTGTGTGACCAGAGCTGGACTTATGTCAAAGGTACTTAAGAAGCCCTTTGCTCAGGTTGTGCTGAGGCCAGAATTTGGCCACCAGGCCAAGGCTTTCTTGGGCCAAACAGCAGTAAGTCACACTAACAGAATGTTCTCAACAGAAGTTCATTGTTAATTCCTATTTGGCACTTCATACTGGCAAAAATTCTCCATCCCTTTCAGATTTCAGTTAAATCAGGCCATAAGTTCAGAAGCTGTGGGAAATTGACCCGTAGAGTACCTTGTATTTGTTTCTACTGGATACCAGGCAAGGAAAGCCTTTCAGAAATTTAAAGCAAATTTTCTAGTGTATCACATACAAATTGCAAATGCCATTTTTCTTCCCCTGTGTAAAAGAATTCCAGTGTTTCCATCCATGCTCACATTTTGGTACCTCTGTTCCTGCAAGATTCCCTGGCACAAAGGAATGCATCATAGGGTGCTAAGTCTTTGAATGTGTTTATTCAAAGATGAAAGATATGCAGCCTGAGATCCTGGGAGTACAGGAGAAATATTAAGCAGATGCTTACAATGAGGTAAAAATTATAGACATTGCGTGCATAAATTCACCATTCTTTGGAAGATACAAAGTTATTTTTCATCTGGACCTAAATCTATAAGGAGTGCTACTAAGTTATTTGTATTATATGCAGCAGATTAGGAGTACCTTAAGAAAGACTGCATATGGGGCACTGTGAAAAGAGCTGGCCTAGTAGTGGGTAATCCAATGGAACTGAAAAAAACAGCTTAAGCAAAAAAAGAAAATCTATGTAAATTATACTTCAGCAGAGTTAGAAATCTTAATATTTTGTTAAAAATCAGAATTCAGCAAGCAGAGCCATTATATTGCTTCTATTGCTGCTGAAATAGGAAAAGGGCATGGATTGGTCAAGACATGTGACTTGCTTATGGTGAACACCTCTTACTTTAGAGGAAGGAAGTTTGTGTACAGTTCCAAGAACCCGAATCTCATGTACATTTTGAGAAGGACGCTATCTGCCTCATTATCTAAACAAGTCCTGTATTCGCTATAATACTTACACTTGTAATTTTTATTACCTTTGTTCTTCAGAGTGGTGAATGGCAAAGTTAACTACAATTTTACTGCCTTGGATAACCTTATGGATCGCCTGTGGGAAAATAAGCTGATTCCAGGTAAGGACAGCTCCCAGCCTCCACAGTTTGGTATATCTGTTTGTCCATATTGTACAATCATTATAATATTCTTAGAGAGCTTTTCCAAAGCTGGTTTTGATACAATTCATTATTTACTTATTTGCCTTTACATCATGTCCGTGGAAAACAGTGTGAGCAAAATGGTATTATAACAACTAAGACAACACAAATGGTTTTACATTGCCTTTGAAGGCAGTTTACAGTTACAGGTTGAACTTGTAAATGAGATCTCTTGAAGAGAAGATTGTACACAGAGGCATATACGTAAAAGGGCCAGAGAAGCAGATATTCCAGGTATAACTTCCCATAAATTTATGCAAACATCCACTGTTTTAAGTTTACTCTGAGCCCTGCATTTATGTTGACAATTATTAGCTTTGACTACTCTTGTCACTGACGAGTAACAAGTAAACAATCTCAATTCTGAAATATTTCATGTGGGAACATGTGGAAACAGGAAAGAGAACCCCATTTAATGATGCTTATTCATTTACAAGTTTGTTTCAGATGATGTGATAACCCCTTCATTAATAAAAATGAGCTAACATTCACCAAAAAAGGAGACCAATTTCTTACATCTTTTTTAGGATTTGAATTGATGGGGAATCCATCAGGATATTTTTTAGATTTTGAAGATAAAGAACATGTAGTAAAATGGAGAAACTTAATTACTGTTCTGGCCAGGAGATACATAGGTAAGTTAAAAAAAATCACTTGTTCTGTTGTAATCCTTTCTAGCTACTTGAAAAAGTTTTGTGTATTATGATCAATTTCGAGACCCTGGATTTCAACACAAAACCAGAAAACAAGCATGCCAGAACAGACCGTGGGATAGCAGTCCCTCATTTTACTCATCTGTGGCCAACATCCAGAATGAGTAGGGTGTTCTGGGAAGCAATTTTGGCCTGCCTCAAAGGACTTTTAACCTTGTTACATTGTTATGGTTGTAAACTACCCGCTTTCACTGGAGCATGATAACGTGAATACTTCTCATATGCCAGCTTCAAATATTTCTGAAAAGGCAGAAGGCTCAACCTGAATTAAAAATTATGAGGGAAATGATGTAGTGGTAGTTCTGGGTGCTGAGCCTCACCTGCAGCCCAAACTAATAGTATTGTCTAGATATGCATCTCATTGATAAATGAGGCCTCTCCTACAGATAGGTATGGATTGGAGCACGTTGCTAAATGGAATTTTGAGACATGGAATGAACCAGACCACCACGACTTTGACAATGTGTCTATGACAGTAGAAGGTGAGCATATTTTGGAGCACTTGTGAGCATGGTGAAGTGAGGCAAGTGTGTGGGGTGAGCAGAGGAGTGACAGTGAGATGTAGGTTGTACTGACAAAAGAAGTGAAGTGGACAGGAGTGATAAGGAATGTGACAGGTACAGGATATCCATTTTGCTAAGGTCATGTTATTTATTTATTCCCTACTTGGGTATCAGGGGTAGTGGCACAGAATAAACAAAACAGGAGTTACACTAAGAAGATGCAGTTCATTAATTGGATATAAGTTTCAGTTAATAGCAGTAAGGGGGCAAGGGGCAGAGTAGGAGGAACACTCCTCACTGAAGTTGCATGCTTTGGGAACATACACGTACAAGACCTTTAGAAGAACCTTATGAAGGCAGCTGAGGTTTTGATGTTTTCTTGTGTTTTGATGTTTTCTTATGTGTCAGTGCATAGGAAAGGATGGTCCCAGTTTGTGAGGTCTTGCCAGTAAATCAAATAATACGGTTATAACCTCTCCTTGTAGTTTTAGATCAGTTTCTGTTTTGAGCTATCATCTTTGATATATTCATCTGCTTGGACTTCAGGGTTTCTCAACTATTATGATGCTTGTTCAGAAGGATTAAAAGCAGCCAGTCCTTTTCTAAAATTTGGAGGGCCTGGGGATTCCTTCCATCCCTTACCCAAGTCACCCATGTGCTGGAGTCTTCTGTGTCATTGCTACAATGGTACCAACTTCTTCACAGGGGAGACTGGTGTAAGGCTGGATTACATCTCTCTCCATAAGAAGGTTAGTCCAAGATTTCAGTTTAAAGCCATTTTTTTCAATCAGTACAATCAAAGTTACATTTTATTCTGATTTACAAAGTTGCTGACGATGATGATGGTGAGTGTCTCGCCTATAACAGGAAGCACAGCTACCTATTCTTGCAAAACTTTGAAGATGTTCGGTCGCAAGACTTCAACTCAAAGCAAATTTGTCTTTTGTCAAAGGGAAACAACTCTTCAACTTCTTTTATATTTTATATTCTAGGAGGAGCTTATGCAAATAGCACATGCTGTAGTAGATGAGGTAAAAATACTAATTTTGTTGGTCCATAGCCGCTTGGAGACCAAGGAATATGTTTTCAGAATAGGTTTTATGTTTATGACTTTAGGTTATGTTTGTGTGTTTACCACTGTTTTCTCCCTACCACTAAGCAGATACGAAATATTGTTGCAGGGAGATGGGAATTCTCTCTACATCTTGCAACAAGAAATAGAAGCAGTTCAGCAAATTCAGAAGCTGTTTCCAAGTTTTTCTTCTGTTGCTATATATAACGATGAAGCAGATCCAATGGTTGGATGGTCCATTCCCCAACTCTGGCGAGCTGATGTGACCTATGCAGCTATGGTTGTAAAGGTAACAGTTCACTGGTAGTTTTGGCACAGTAGTCCCCTGATGTGTTAATGCAGTAGAAAAAGTAGATTTAACAATGAATGTTTAAGCAGCTACTCAGACTAGTAGATCCTAGAAAAAAGGAGATCTCCCTACTAATATAGTGGGGGTTTCCCTAAATAGTCTGGTTTTAGTAACTTGATTTAATTTGTATTAGTTTTCTTCATCTTTCCCTAAAAAAAAAGTCCAACTCAGAACCAAACTGAGAACTTGTCAGAGAAGTGCTAGAGAACTGAGCTGGAGAATGTTTACAGTCCCCCATCTGATAAGATTACTCCCATACATGCCCTCACCGTGTAATACTGCTGCTCTGGTGTCAATACTGCTGGCAATTCTCACATACGTGAAAATTATTTCCCAGCTCCTTCATAAGTTTATCTCATCAAGAGACATCAGATATAATAAAGATGTTCCCTGAGCTCTTAGCTTAGTGGATTCTTTGGTTTGGGATACTGCCTGTACACGTGATCTTATTAATTACTGCTAGTAATTGCTGATGTTGACCAGAAAAGCAGAAGGAGAAGAGAATGCTCAACATTCCTGTCTCTGCAGTAATTGCACCCTGGCCCCAGAGCAAATTCAGCTCTTCCCCCACATAGCAATAATTTCCACTGCAGGCCTGATGCTTTGTGAACCACTATCTTAAACAGCACATAGAATCCAAGTGATCCTGTGTAAAGGAATAATTCCTAAACACAGGAGCATGTATGTCACCCAGAAAAAAGATGCATCTTATCAGCTGCTCCTGGGGAGACAAAGGCTCCCAGTTCCCTGAGACTGCATATACAAGCAGTTTTCTCTAAGGCAACAAGTCATTGATTGCATCACAGAGAGTTTACAAGACAAAATAACAGTGTTTATAATGATGTGGTGATATGAAGGGAGAAGGAAAGACACATCCCATGGAAAATTAACACTTGGTTGTATAGAAGCTGAAGCACTGTGTTCCTTCAGAGACACAATTGTGAGACTGTTCAGCCTTCTGACGTTCTGCTTAATTCAGGCACAATTTAATAAACAGAGAACTTGGGAACTTTTGATGTTTTGCAGGAGAGCAGCACAGCAACCAGTGAAACACCAGGAAAATTAAATCCAAGTTAGCATCAAGTGGGAAAAAATGACTAATTGAGAAATAGAATCCAGGACCAGCTCACAGACACTGATGTAGTGGGTACAATGTAATTCCAGATTTGGAGAACCATTTAGATTTAATTCAGATGGTAAATCCTGATTACTAATTAAATATTCAAGACAGAGGAGCGTCATTTGTCATGCAATTGACAAGGAAATGTGTTCATTATTTATGAAGAGTACTAATTATTTCAGAGACTTACTACTGGCAAAACTATGCAGGTACTTCAGATTTTACAGTGATTAATGTATGACGTAAAGTACAGTTTTTCCAAGACTTAGGATGAACAGTTATTTTCTTCAGTCTTTGCTAAAAGGCAGAGTGACAGTTCTTTACAGAATGCTGTAAAGATTTAATAAAAATACATGGACTGCATGTTTGTTGGTTTTCCTCCAAGATGAAGGTTAATTTTCTCTACGACTTTGCAGGTAATCATCCAACACCAAAACCTGCTCATTTCCAAAGCCAACAATACCATCAACTACTCATTGCTGAGTAATGACAATGCCTTCTTGAGCTACTACCCCCATTACTTCACCCAGCGGACTCTGACAGCACGTTTTCAGATGAACAACACAAAGCCACCTCATGTCCAGATGGTGCGGAAACCAGTGCTGACTGCCATGGGCTTGCTGGCACTGCTAGGTATAGTAACCACTGATTAAAGAGCACATCAATAACCCCTCCTACCTAGAAGCTTCCAGCCTAAGAAAGATTGTTCCAGCCCTCTCACTGTTCATAAAAACATGAGTTCTCCTACTCCCTGTTTACTGTGTTAAGAAAATGAAACTTCATTTCCTCAGAGGGATTGATAGCTCAGAAACTATTCTTGAGAGTCTGTTATCCGTTTGATTTAACTTACTGCTTTGTTTATACCCTCTGTGTGCCAACCACTCATTTTTTGTCGGTTGGTACTTCCCTCTTGTGATGCAAGGGGTACATCCCATCGTGCTGCAACTGTTTTAAGAAATACCTGCAGCTGGAAAACTCAAGCAACCTTTTACAGGGAGAACCTCATTCACTGCCACCTGTTTGCCTGTTGGTAGCCAAACTGCTAAGCATAAGAACTGGTGTCGTAGGTACATACTCTGCTGTTGTGAAATAAATCTGACTGAAGGCTGTAAATAGTAAAATAAGGCAGACCATAGCTCAGCTTATGCTCAATCTATTTGCATGCTTTGACCCTGCAGCTTCTGACACAAGACTGACTAAACAGTGATGCTTACGCTTGTCACATTTTTTAAAGGAGAAAAGCAGATTTTTGCAGAGGTGAAGATCAGTGGAGATGAAAGTGCTCAAAACAGCACAGTTGGTGTGCTGGCAGCTATGCACACCCCAAGTGAAACACAGCCCTCAGACAGCTGGCAAGCTACAGTACTGATGTATTCAAGTGAGGATAACAGGACTTCATCCAACATCAGCACTGTCACAGTGAATGCCACCCACTTCCCGAAACTTAGAGGTAAACAAATATGATGTAGACAGCTCGTGTTAAGTGATCCTTAAGAAAGAATATCAGCTGGAAAACTTTTACTGAGTTGCCTTTCATTGCAAGAATGAATTTAATTTCCTAACTTCCTCTCTCATCTTTTGTTCACTCCTAGATTTTCTGAGGTATAATGGTATTCTTCTTTGAAAGGTTCATTCCTAATGCCTACACTTTGACCCTGCCTTTAATGGCAACTGCCAAGTGCTACCTTTTTGGAAAGCTATTGATCTCAATGTACTTGGCTGGATATTGCCAGGCAGCAATTCCTTTAATGAGATGACTCCAAGACAGCCAACATGAACACACAATTGCGCAGCTGATGCAGTTACCCAATAAATGCCTGCAGCGCCTTTGCTAAAAGAGGATTTCAGTTCTGATTGTAGAAGTAATAGTTTGAAATGCAAACTTGGGAAATGTAAGTTGCAGAGCCTCATGAGAGTGCTACCTACAGGACTTTCCAGTGGAAGTCAGGCGCCAAAGTGCTGAAATCACATTTGAAAAGGTAGACTTACACAGCTGTTAAATTTATTCTTATTAATCTTCTAAATCCAAGTTTACTTTCTTTTTTTTGTGTTCCTACAGAGCTGGTGTATGTGACATATTACATGGATAACAACCAGACCAATCCCTATCTGAAGTGGAAAAACCTAGGAAGCCCTGACTTTCCTTCTCCAGAACAGTTCCAGCAAATAAGGGATGCTGAGGTATTATTATGTGTTTGTTTGAAGTGTTGCATGGGTAAAGTGCTTGAGAAAAAGACAAGAAATCAGGCCCGTAGTCAAAATTTCCTTAGCCCACAGTCATTCACTATGCATATCTACACAAAAATTCACTTGCAGTCCTGCAGAGAAGTGTAGCTCATCCACAACTCATGCCTTTGTGTTTATGTTATACAACCTCTTTGCTCTGGGCCTGCGCATAAAGTAAGGAGGCACAGTTGCTCCTGGGGAAGTTCTGCCTTCTCTCTGAATCTTCAGTGAGCTTTGAGACTCTTTCTGTTCCATCTCCCCAAGTAAGTCACATGGCCCTGTGTATATTAAATAATGACCAGATTGCTGCATTAGAGAGTTGAAATGACCCCCCTTACTAATAGAAAACAAACACCTCCCTGAGGTGGAAACTGCCCAGTACAAGTTCAGAAAACTGTGAGGGGCTCACAGGGAGACCAACAGTTTTCCCTCATCCTCACTAATTGTGAATGCACCATAGAGGTAATTAAGGAGTAAGTCTTCTCTGAGAATTCTTCTCCCTGTAGATGAAAGCCATGTGGAGATTACGTACTGTATGTGAGCATATGTGAGCAGACTCACTTCAGCTCCTCCTCCCCTGTGCATTCAGACTCCCACGTTAAAAAAAGAGGTCATCTTTATCCCCTTCAGGGCCCACAGACAGTACTTGCTTTCTGACTTTAGAATACAGTACTGTGTCTTCTCTTCCCAGTCACCATAACTGACTGTTTCTGAGGCCAATTGGATACTGTAGGAGACATCAGCTGTTCCTTGAAATGGAAGCAGCAAGATTTTAGATACTTATGGCTGTCTGGTACAGCGTCATCCCCAGAGACCAGCTGTCGTAGCTGGCAGTAGCTTGCTCTGCACAAGAGCAGGGCCTCTCTTCGTCTGCTGAGAAGAGATGGGGCCATGGTTTGTAAAGACCTCTAGCCTGAAAGGCATCCATGGGAGGTTACAGAAGTCACAGATTGTGCCTAAGGGCATTTGTGAGCAACCCAGTTTGTGAAATGTACAAGCCCTCTGTTTCATGAAGAGCTGGAAAACGGGTGAGCATAAAATCTCCCAGTGTGGAGAACCTTGATGCCTGTAAGCTTTAGCAGTACCAACTCTCTTGGAAATTTAGAGTCCTAAAGTTTAGGACTCTAAATTGCCCACAAGCACTTTACACTAGTTTAATAGTGCTTTAGGTGCTGTAATGAAAGATTTTTCACAACGCTACTCTTTGGCTCCACAGGACCCACTGGTAACAGGCCCATTCCCATTTCCTGAAGCTGGCATCCTGACACTGAAGCAAGACTTTCCCATTCCCTCAGTCTTTCTTATCCACATCTGTGCAAGACCCAGATCAGCTCCTGATCAAGTATGTGTTGTGTTCTACCATCAGACACATCAAAACTGAAACTGCTTCCTGCCTTAAATCTTAGAAGAAGACCATTTGAGTTAATTTTTTGTTAAAAGTGCCGTATAAGAATTAGTAAATAAACAATTCTTTTCTCATTTGATGAGAAGGCTCTCAAAGATATAATTCAAGCTAAGGTACTATATAGCAAGTGATAGGAGCCATCACTGAGGTGAATGGAAGTTCCCGTGGTGGGAAGTTAGTAATGCAGTACTGAAAAGTGCAGTATCTCTTTAAAATCACATGGTATGCTACAAGGATTGACAACATCTCTCCAGTTAATAATTGACAACTAAAGCTAAAATGGAATCATGTCTTCCATATTAGATGTCTTTGTCTGCTCATTCAGTCTTACCCATGTTCATAGTGGTACCCAGAGCCTCTGAAGGTCCTCTGCAAGATTGACGAGTGGGAGACATAGGCTGCAAAAAGCTACAGAGCCAAGAATTTTGTTTTTACACCTGATCTCAATGGAAAAAAAAAATCAAAGCAAATAATTAGTAAGGAAGGATGAACACAGAAATTTGACCTGGCTGATTGGCTTGTACAGTTTTCTTACATGGGCTTGTGTCTTTGGACAGGTGACTGGTGTTCGTTTGATCCCTCTCACAAAGGGGCAGGTCATTGTGCTGTGGGATGATGACTGTGTAAAGTCAAAGTAAGTAGCTTTAAAATAAAATGGATACAAATGAGTTACGAACGTACTACTCTCTAAGTTTCCACAAGCCCTTACAGAGTAAAACAAGTTCACAAATTAATGAATTGTTGCTCCTTGATAGATGATACAGTGCATTTATTTGACAAAATGAACTGTAGGACCTGTCTGCACAAACTGTAAAGAGCCACTCTGCCTGATTTGCTGCCTGATTGAAGGAATCTACTTGCTGCTCACCAACATTCAGTGGCATTTCTGAGGGAATTCTATTCAGCATAGTAGACAGGAAGATTCATGGTAAAAGTTGTATTATCAGCATATGCCTAAGTGGGATCTTGCACATCTCTGTAAGGGATGTGAACTGGAAGAGAAAACCTCCAGTTGCTTGCTTCAGCAAGCTGGACTCGACTGGAAAACCTCTGCAGGTGAACTCTGAAAGGTGATGCAGTGTGCAATCAGATTGCCTCAGGAAGCAGTGACTTAGCTCTGTTTCAAGCCAGTCTCCCTAGATTCTTCATTCTTGATAACCCTGATGTCTGAGTGAAAGATGCATGACATTTTGTGATGCTGCATATACCCAAAACAGCAAGTCAGTCTAGGTGTTTTACTGGGGGATGTTGGAGCCCTGGTTCTTCCTAAGAACCACTAAATTGCTATTAAATGGTGGCAATTCATGCCATCCTACATTTGGTAGGAATAAATCAACTAAATATTCCTTTTTTTTGTCCTTCTTAACCCTGAGACTAATATATGTTAGCTCACACATTATCGGTTATATTTACAAACCTCTCTGGTTCTCTTCTCTAGGTGTATAAAGACATTTGAAGTGGAATTCTCATCGGATGGAAAAGCATACCAGCGGATTAATACCAAAGATACAATATTCACTCTCTGGGTTTACAGTCCAGGTATGGCAAGAATACTCACATTAGGTAATCTGTCATGTGATATTGCCACTCATGAGTGTGTGAACCATTGTTTAGTAGCTACTGAAGGTAGGTAACTTGCTAGTTACAGTCCCTCAAAAGTAAGAGTACATCCCTTCCTTTAGGATCATATTCTCAGTAAGAGCCTTATTTTCAAGGACAAACAGTGTTCAAGTTGTAGTCATGAGGACATTATTAGTACTATGCCGTGGGTAATTCCTTGTCACAAAGGCCGGTCACTCAGCTGCAGGCCTGGCAAAGTCCATGAGGAGTTAAGGAGCACTTTTGTAGCTGGTGTAGAAATATGCAAAAATCATAACAGAAAGCCTCACAAAAACCCATTAACAGACCTTGCAATAGAAGCTTACTCAGATCAAACATCCAAGTGAGGGAAGGTAGTGATGTTTTATTTGGGTATTTTTTGTTTATCTGCAGGCGGAGGATGATGGTTATTGGTTTTTTGTTTGTTTGTTTTGTTGTTTTTTCTTTTTTAAGCAAATACAGTCTAGTCTGCAACATGATCATCCAACAGATATTGATAGTAAGCACTGATGAGAGCTGGGTGAAATGCAGACAAACCTTGCCTTATAGTGTTACAATTAAAAAGCATCTTAGAGAAGTTTTTTACCAGAAACAAAGACTTATCTTACCCTGAGTAAGCCTTAACATCAGCAGTGGTTGCGTAATAAAAGTTCAGAGCTATTATGGCAATGTAAGAGCTACAAAGGCAAACAATGACTGTAAATCATGGCTATGACAAATCTCCGAAATTATTATTCATTATTATATTACAATATTATATACCAGTTTTAATAGTTTGTTTCAAAATCAACAGCAACAAAAAAGACTTCTTGAAAAAATATTATGTCTCAGCATTCCTTATTGCTAGGAACTTCCTCCTCACCCTTTATTTCTAGCATTCTTTTTTTTTTTTAATAAAAACACTAAAACACACATAAAAATCAATTAATTAGATAAAATACCCCCAAATTTATGTTGCCTATGTGTTCAAAGATTCTGCTAGGGAAAGCTCTGTTCTTTGAACTGGATAAAAAGCAGCAGAACCACAGAAGATCAGCTCACATACCTTTAAAGTAAGTGGTGCTGCTTCCTAAGTAGAGCAGAGGGTTTTCAGTCAGCCTGCATGCTTGTTGTTCTGCTTCGTTGTTGAACCTGTCCCCATATAACCTGTTCCAAAGGCAAAATTCAGGCAGAAAAAGAAGTCGGAAAAATTGAAAATTGCTAATTGTTTGTTGCAGATGTCACAGCCTTCTTACAAAGGAACTGCTTGCAAAGCAGTCCTGTAGCTGTACTTGAAAATTCCAGTAAGTAGAGAGGATATCCTTGGTGGAACAAGATTAAAAAGCCAGTACTTGGCTGTGAGGAATTTGTTACCATTTTAATCAGACAGACACAAACACACTTACGTAGGGTGCAGAACTGATTTCCCCAGCCCGTTTTACAAACCTACATTTTACAAGAGTAGTGCTTGCTTCACATCCTCCCAGTACCACAGGTGTCAGCGTTTCACAGTGACCATTTCTAACCTTTTCATTTGCAGGAAGCTCAGTCTCCGGCTTTTACAGAGTGCGTGCCGTTGACTACTGGGGCAAGGCAGGCCTGTCCTCTCTTCCCGTGGAGTACATTGAAGCTTTCAAGTGATGCTGAAGAGTGGTGCCTGGCTTGGTGTCAGTGGTGTATGTTCCTTGCAAATGACAACTCCCCAGAAAAATAAACTCCTCCCAGGCTGAGGAGGGCGTATGGAAACGACCTGATGAAGTTAGGAACACAAGTTAGAAGCAACTGCCCCTGTTAACTCTTCACAGCACAAAAGACAGCATTATCAAACAAGTACAACTGCCAATCCAACTGGTAAAAGGCTGCCGTAGGACAGGGATTCAGCCTGGTTACTAGGAATTATGGGAATAAATATTTATTATTCCCCTTTTTTCACTGAGCTAACGGCCAGGGCAAGCTAAGATTTATAGAGGTCACAAACTGTAACAAACAAGAACAGAACCATTGCTTCACTGTGTGAATGAGAATGGTAGCAAAGGCACACGGAGGATCTGTCTAAGAGTCAACTGACTGCCTTAGCTGCCAGGCTGTTTTGATTTAATGGTTTGATGGAAAAGTGCACAGGAACCTGACACAATCAGAGCATGAAGTAAATGATCCCTTACTCCCTTAGTCACAGTGGATTATTTTAGAACACTTGCCATGGTTAGGTGTATGAGGTTTTTCACTCTCTCACAGAGGGGTTTCTACCAGCTTTCTCAGTATTTGTGACCATTAGATGGATGCTGGAACTATTTTACACAGGCAGAGGAAGGGATATCAGCTCATTCTCAGAGGGGAGAGGGCACATAAAGCCCTAGCCTCCAGACTTCTCTGCCTTTTCTCTTTTTTGTTTTTGCCCGAATCACCTGTTTGCACTTTGGCCGTCAACTGCTGCCTCTTTGTGGTGGAGGCTCTAACCCTGTAAGTCCCTCTTTCTCTCCATTGCTGTCACCTAGCCTGGTGTCCTTCAGCCCTTACAGCTAACACCTCCCCTCACACACTGTAAGTGGCTCTACGTGGCCAGGAGAAAGCTGAAACACTAGTTAGAGCCTTTTGTGTTCTCATATGACAGGACAGCACACTCTTGAATGTAGCAGGACTACATTATACTACTTACAGCTCTTAGGAAATTAACAAAGAACAGTTAGAGCTCATGTGCTTTACAAAGCATGTGCACAAGCGTGTGATAGCCCTAGATCACGGGCCACAGATCACCACTGACTGTGCTTGCAGCTGCCAAACACTTTATATAAACAGCAAAGTTCCCTGAAATTGCAGGGGTGCTGCTTTATTTTTCTCTTTTCACAACTGGCACAGTTTGAGCTGTGCCTTTAACAGGTTTGAAGAGAGAAGGATAATGCCAGTGAAAACAGCTAGAGTGTTTTCCGTAAGAGGAGTGACTTTGTCACACAAACAAGTCCCCTACTGCTCTCTTTGCTGACATCAGCCACCACACCAACATAACAACAAAAACTGCATATTTGATGAAACATTCAGGTCTCTGAAAAAAGAAATGGCCAAGTTTGCACAGTAGGAGAGAGCTGAACTACCTCAAATACCCTCAACTTTTACAGCACAGAAAAGAAACATATGCAAAAAGTCAGTGCACGTGAGATGTGCCCTTGTATCTCCTTACTTGCTGGTTACTTGTTCATGTGCTTGTACTGAAAATTAGCCTTAAAAGATTTATTCTGTCACAAAATTTAGATTAAGTATTTGTTGCCTCATCTACGTTTTAATAAGGGGCACTTGTCACATCCTAGTCCTCCAGTTCCTTGTCCATACATGCAGAACAGAAAAAGGCCATGTATCCCACTCAATTGGAAATCCTCTCGATTTAAGAAAAGTTACTGAGACATTCTACTTGGATGGTGATAGTAAAAATACATTTTAAACTTGTGATAATTGCCCCTGACTGAAGAACCAGTGTACACAGTTAAGTGAAATCTAGCAGTTAACACATGTTGTTTTGCTAGTATGAGGTGGAACCACGAATAAAACGATTTAGAGAAATAACTAAGTATAGGGTCTTGAAAGATTTTAGTGTGTCTGAAGCAGGGGAAAATGTAGGAGCTTGAGTGGACAGTTTAGTGTGTAAGATGTCCTACCTGAGTAGCCCTTTTGCTTTAAAATTTTCCCACCCTGGCAATCAGAATATAGCAGTCTTTATCAAACCAAGGACTATGTACTAGTTACAGGTGTATTAAAAAAAAAAAAAAAAAAAGAGAAAAAAAAAAAAAAGAAGAAACATAGCTGTAGTGAATAGTATTGATTTTGTTATGCAGGGATGAAAATTTATAAATGTGCAAACCATGAAAAATAGAAGATTTCTTCTGAAAATCTTCTTTGCTGCTATGATATAAACTCATTCCTTTAAGATATGAGCATGTATTAACAATTACAGAGAGAAGAGAAGTTGGTATTTCCAGGTATGAGTTTATTTCTGACGAATTATAAAAGTTTTGAAATGGCGTTTTCTCTTTTTATCATTTAATGTCTACAGAACAACGCTATTTAGTACTTGAAACTTGAGGTTTCTGTAACCATCTGTTGCTGACTCTGGTAGTGTTTCCTAAATTGCATGTTTAACTAATCTCCTCTGTTACATGTAGCGATCATCCCCCCATTACAGTTTGAGTTTTCAGAAGTGCCAAGTATCCATAGCACCAGGTGTGAATAGCAGGTGCTTAGTATTTCTGTAGTATCATAATCAAAGCAAGGCTGCAGAGCACTCATGTATGTCTTTTGCTGTTCATTAATCCAAGTAAGAATATGTAACTGCAACTGCAACATGGGATTATTTGCCTGTGCTTCAAACAAAAGCTTGTGAGGCTATATAACCATTTTGCAACTGAAAGAACCTTTCAGCTGAGTATTTTACATTGTCTAATTGTGTGTATGCTACATTTGTTGCCATCTTTCATGAGAGCAAATAAAACTGGTTTTTAATCTTTCACATGAACGCTGTAAAAACAGGATCTGATTATTATGTTGTAGAAACTGCTTACAACTCTTACGTCAGCAACTTAATCTTGGAAAGTAAAAACTATTCTCGAGGACTTCTATATTTTAACTCCAGCCAGCAACCAAGTACCACACAGCTACTCGCAATGGATGCCAGCACAAGGGGTAAAAGGTAGCTCAACTCGTGGAAGTTCCAACATTGCATAAAACTGAAGCATGAAGGGAACTTAGCATAAAAAGTGTCAAGGCTGAAGTAGAAAACTAAATGCATAGAGTGCCTCAGTTACCACAACCCAGGGAAAACTGGTCAAACTCGAGGTGGTATTACTGTGTGTGATCTCAGGACCTGCAGTGTCCTTGCTGGAGGAGGTTCACTGGTGTGTGAAGGACAATATCCTTGCAGGGTCCCTCCTGCTGTTGCGCAGTCATAGTCTTTCTGCCAGCACTAAAGGACCTTCTGAGGACAAAACAACAGTCCTTTTAATGCATAAACAATTTTTTTATTTTGTCTTGTTAGTGGAAAGTTTGTGCAGGACAGAGATTATGACTCGGGACCTATACACACACTAAAAAAACAGGAAAAATAGACTGGTTTTCACCAGCCAGCTCAAACAGCAGACAGAAGATGTCTGCTTCTAGATATACGTGAGATGTTTCATGTTGAACTCAACAGTATTTCAAGGGAAGAGTAATTCTCATCAGAATACACTCATGACTGCCTGCCCTATCCTGCCTTGTCTTTCACGTTTCCTGCAGTTATTGGAGACGATTATGATGTAACTCCCATCTGTTCATTAACTTCCCACATACAATGAGGACTTGCTTGTAGTCCTGATGGAAACAAGTACAATTCCTGAGGCAGATGAACTCTATATTGTATTCAGCCACGATCGCCACTGTATTTCTATGATTCTGCAGGCTTTGCCTCAAGTAGCTGAGGAGGAATTTCACTGCCTATCTCGTCTGGACAGACTACACCAAGCACAATAAGGATGCATTGGGTCCTGCATCTTGATTGTCTCTTCTTGTTACAGCTCTCATCTGCTCTGGTCATACAATTAGTATAACCATAGACATTAAAAATCCCCTTTCTCTAAGACTGGTAGTATTGGTCTGACAGTTTTGGCCAAAGGCCACACTCCTTCAGCTAAGAGTAGCTGAAGCTACTGAAGTAACTGATTAGCATTGTCTAATCAGTGGTTTTACAAGTCCTAAGGTCACAGATTCCACCCCAATACTTCCTGCTGGGAGAAGGGTGGAAGTGGAAAGCATTCAATCAATGCACTGACCTTGCACTTAGCCCAGCAGAAAAGGCTGATATTTTTTCAACACTCAGTAGTTCTCTGTCTTTGTGGGGTTTTATTAACATTGTGTGCCAGTGCTCCATTTCTGTCCTTAGCTCACAATCTTGTTCCCTGTCAGGATAGTTTTCCTGAGACCTGAAGAGCAAGGACACCTCTGTTCAAGTAGGTTAAGAGCATTACTAGTATTGCCAGGAAATCCTGGGAAATAAAAGTTTGAGAGACTTCACTGCATCCCTGGGATAATGTCTCTGGTCCTGGAGAGTGTCTCTGGTCTTTGGTTTCTATACTCTTTCTGGTTACTGTAGGTAAGGTGGTGCAAGCATCTTGCAGAAGCTGTTTAACAGTGTAGTGCTCTGAAGGTCTTCAGTCAGCATCAGCCTTGTTCCACACCCCTTTTGGAAGCCCCTGGAGTAGGGGCTGTTCAGCTTGATCTTGCTTCTGTACTTTGTAATTGTAACTTGTAAAACTTTGTGTAGTTGACAAACTGCAGGGTTCAGCATGATGCTGGGGTGTTCTAGACTGGTATTTTTATTACTAGGAAACACAAAGTGAATGTGATTTTACTAAAAGCAGTGGGAAATACATGTCAATAACGCTGACTCAGGTAACTGTTTTTCTAAATGGAGATTTCTAGGTACTCCTTTTCTGGTTTTCTCTATCTATGAAATTCTTTCCCATAAACCCAGTCTATTCAATATCTTTCAGTTCTATACCTTTCAGATATTGAAATCTGGATTATGAAGGCAGGCAGGAGCAAATTACTGGTAATGCCATTAGAAATGCAAGCACCCACTCGTTTAAAGCAATGTCTAGTGTTATTGAAAGTAGCAACTATTTTATTGCATTTGTGGTTCTCCCCTTGGGAACTTTGCTGCAGGTAGCTCTGCCTCAGACATGCTCTCAAGTCCAATTTTTGGCTGGAGCCATCTCAGTGATGTGACTTACTGCCTTCATTTGCTGGCTTTCTAGGTGAATCCCAGACTTACCTTATCACCATGCTTTTATGTGACAATCAGCACTGTCAGGAGATACGCCCCTCTCACGGTCCTTGCCCTGTCCCCCCTGTTCAGTGCTGAGGAGTGACACTGCCCCTCCTGTGCTGGGAGCACCCTTGGCTGTTATCTCACCACTCCTCAGTAAGCATCCTCTGTCCTTCTACTCCCCAACGACAGGACATCAGGCTATAAAAACCAGTTCCAGAGAGCCTTTTTTTCAAAAACATTTATTGACAAATGCCACATTAGGTATTCCCTTGAAAATTCAAATATCACTATTATATTGCACACTGTTTAAAGATCCCCCAATATTTTCATGTGTTTTTCAGGAAAAACACACTATTCCATACTATGATTTTTTTAAAATATTATTATTTCTGTGGCAACTTCAAGACCAACAGGTCTGGTTTCTGTGCTTAAGGATCGGATCAGAAGCATACTTTTAGCAGGCCCCTGGAAAGAAAGAGAGAGTAAAGTTTAGTCTGTGTAAGTAAATTTGCAAAGTGCTTTAAAATAGCATTTAAGTCTCCTGTGAAGCTATAGCTACAACCTTCCTAGGGTGCTTCTGAATCACAGTATAAGACTAGGATGCAGGGTGCAAAAGTTGCTGTTTGCATTTCTCTGTGTCTGTTGGCACAGGTGCAGGCAGCCTTTCCCAGCTGGCCGTGGGCTTTTGGCTTTCCTGGGCACCCAGCCATGACCCTGCCAACCAGCTGCCTTCCCTCTGCTACAGGCAGCCGTGCACAGGGGTGTGGGGCAGGGATGCCCATGCCATGCCGACAGCCTTGGGTGATGCCAGCGCCTTCTCTGGACTGGCTGACACAACAACATGCTGTTCAGGAGGTTTTAGCTGCCATTCCTTGTCCCACAGTGCAAAACAAGTGTATTACGTGGCTTAGTAAAGGGTCAATTTCCAGGCAAGGCAGTGAGGTTGTGAAGGGTGTGAGTGCTCAACTGCCAGCAAAGAAGAGTTTCTGCCTCCTCCATAGCCCTAAAAATGTATCTATTTCATGGACAGCATTTGAACTAGAAGGTCAATTCCTGTACCTCCAGAAAAATGCTCGCAATATAGGCTTTAAAGATGGTCTGTTTGCATGTATGTGGTGCAACTGCTGACTCCTACTGCCAGCAGCTGCAGTCAGAAATGCTGCTCAGAGCCCCTCATCCCTGCAACTCAGACCACACAGGACACAAGTCATGATGGAGCTAAGGAGTACAAGAGTGGTCCTTCCTGGAAGCACCTTCTCATCTTTTCCTGGAGGACACTGCACAGACCCAAGGTAAGGTGCTATTGTGCAATGGCCAAGACAATCATTTCTAAGTGCAGGAACACGGGTTTGTTGCATCCATCCCTGTCCTGTCTACTACAGTAACAAGGCTGATCTGCTAGTAGCATACTAGTTTCAATACACAGGATTTCTGTAAGTAGCAATCTTAAGGCTGCAGCCTGTATCAGGCTCTTGTCCTTGCATGGATTTCCCTTTGTAGCTCTTTTCCTATTAGCTCTAACATGAGGGAAAGGTTGCTAAAAAAGAACACCTGAGTTTGCTGTGGTTCTGTCACATTTAACAGCAAATGCAGTTACCTACTGTGCAACCCAGTGAGTTTGCTAATTAGCCCCAAGTACCTGACTGAAGCACAGGCTGGAACTGGCCAGACATGCAGATTTCTTCCTGCTTCTGGCGCACAATGCGCTGGATGGCTGGGGGGAGGCCGCGGGGGTTGCGCGAGAAGATCAGGGAGTAGCCATCATCACAGGAGCCATCCTCCTTCAGGCTGCGGCAGGCATAGGTGATGGCATAGTTGTCATAGTCAGTGTCAATCACCCAGTAGTTGTCCCCTGAAATATCAGAACACGCTGGTTTGTAACAGTGGGCACAGCAGAGCAGAGGTGGATCCTTCAGCAGGGAGATGTCAAACTTCACATGGCAGGGATAGCTTTCCAAGGGATCTATAATCATATCACACATCCATCTTATCTCCACACCATGAGGAGAAGAACTGGGACAAGCACAGGGCATCTTGAGACCATGATTTTCCCCCACAGTGCTCAGTGCATTTTCACCTTTTGTTTCTTAGGCTAGAAGTATTAGGACGACTAGGATTTTCAATGACAAAGTATCTCTTTATGTTGCTTGCTTAAGCATGGTGGAAGGAAGGACATACAATACAAATTACATTTCCTATACAGGAAAACATTCCTCCTGTTTTCTAGCCTTGTTTAACTAGTTCTTTTTGGTGTGGCTTACCTGCCAGTGCTAAGAGAATATACTTCTTTCTTACACATTAGAAGTCCTCCCCAGCTTCCAGAGCTGGAGAACTGCACCTATGGGTGGCTCGGGCACAAAGGACAGACTTTGAAAGGCATGTAATTGAGGTTCAGCATGAGGAGTTTCTGAAAGATGGCGTTGGCTTAACAGCTTCATATCTTTGAGTATAGCTGAGGAGAAATGTGTCTTGTTGCTGGGGTGCAGCTGTGGATCCACATGTCTCCTCTGTTTAGCTATGAGGAGTACAAGGATGACTGACCTCAGCACTTTTGTAGTGTCCACAGTGGGCCCCAGGAAGTATGGCTTCCCTAGGTCCAGCACCACAGTTGGCTGTGCAAAACCCATGGTGTGTGTCCCAAAGCCTCTAAGCTTCCTTGTTAACATATATTTATATATATATAGTGTATTAGAGGGATCTCTGGGGAGTCTCTGGATGCTTCCCTTTCTGTGGAGATAAAATGCACTGCTTGGATAAGGCATCCCCCCCAGAAGGATGTTTTGTCTTCACTTGGAGCAATCTGAGCTGAACTGTTTTTTCTGCTTATGTATGGAAACACACATCTGGACAGCTGTAAGCTATTGACTAGCATCAGGGGTCTGGAGAACTTAACTCACCACCACTGGAGAGGTAGCTGGCCAGTCCCTGGTAGGTCATATACATTTTTGCTGGAGTGGTTGGGTCAGGTACTGTGTACTGAGCAGCCATGTCAGCACAGATCACCCAGAAACTGCAACAAGATCCATAAGACTCAAGGTAAAACCGGGCAGTATGAGAGCTTCAAATGGGTGTCCCTCATTTAGGACTTGGGCACAACTGCCTCAGGCATAGGCATCACCTTTCTAAATGCTAAGTCACTGTCCTTAAGTAATGCAAGTGTGTGACACCCCCCACACACTGCCAGTGATTGCTGCTGCCCTCTGGTCCCCAGCTGTGCAGTGCCCTGACCCTCCTTCAGTTCAGTAAGATTTTTGCTACTCATTTCTGTACAAGCAGGCAGCCACCAAGCACAATAATGGATGTTGTTTCTTGGCTCCCTGCTAGCAGCCCGCAGGGTGAGCTCACCTGCATTTGGGCTCTTTTGGGGTCACTAGCTGTGCCCCAGGAGGAGGCAGGGAGTTGGCTCTCCCCTGTCTATCCCTTTCCAGCAATATGGGCACAGGAATGGCTGTTACAAGCACAATAATAGTTACAGCCCCTCTGCCAAGCTGGTGAAAACTGTCACACCACCTTTGAGAACTCTAGGTGCCCCTTTGTTCCAATGCCCTTCTCTGTTTGGGATCTGTTTGCTTTGAATGCCATCCACATTACACCTCTGTTTGTCAAGCATTACCATTTGTGAAATGGTGGGAGGGTCTTAATTCCCTTCCTTGCTCTGGCTGCGCTTCCCCTTATCCTGCCTTTGCAGAAATAAAATTTGCAGCAGCCTGGAGATTCCACTTGTTTTCTGAAGAGTCCTTTCAGGCGTGTCTCCCCTTGCCCAGTATGGCATGCTTGCAAGACCTCATTTGCCCATTCCCAAAATATCTTGGAGTGCTGCGCTATTGAGATGTACAAGGTTCATAGCTGCCCGCTAGTGTTGGCATATTGGAAGCTACAGATTTTCTCTTCTGCACTCAGAAAGCTATTTAATCTCTTTACACGCTGTAATTCCTTGTAGTAATCATGACCAACAGGCAAAACTCTAAGCTTCCTGCCATCTGTCCATTCAGGCATTGCAATTACATCTAAGATGTAACCACAAGATTTACTCAGAAATCTGTTCCAGCACTGTGTTGTGATGTCTGTGAAAGTAATGCTCCTCTCCTTCCCTTGAAACTCTCAGTGAAATGAGAGTTGTCCTTCCCTCACAGCTCCACAGCCTTCATTAGTTCCTTTACTTAATTGCAATTAATTTATCTAACCATTCCATCAACTAAGATTTGATTTAATAATTGACTTTATTGCAGTAGTTTTGTGACAAACCCAAACCTGACCCAGTCTATGAAGAAACTCAGGACTCAAAAGTGCCTAATCTCTAGCTTCTAATCTAAAGCTTTGGCTAAACTTCCCTTTTTGATGAAGAAAACCCAGCCATGTTGTGTGTTCAGGATAGATCATCATCCGTGTCCCCCTCATCCAGTGCCTCATGACAGCAGCTAGAGCTGAAACTCAAGAGAGCTCACCCAAAAAGCTTCACTCGGCCTTTGGAGGACGCTGTCATTGTGCCATCTTCCTCTACAGTGTACTCAGCAGAGATGTTGTCCTGAAGGAAGAGGCCTTCTGGATCCTTCTTGGCCAGGGCATACCATTTCCCTGCATACTGTCATGAAAATGTATTAGTATCTGGACTAGCCACCATAGCTGGACTAGTACAAAAACAATTTTGTGATCAAAGTGCCTTTCTGACTCCCCTCTGCCTGAAAAATGCCAGTCTGAGTTTGGGTGGGAATGTAACACATATATCCTGCAGTGTGCCTGAGGAACCCTTGCCTCTGTGCCAAAAGGAGTGGGTCTAGCAGCTCAGCACTGCTGTGTGTGTGGAGTCCTTGTCAAGTGTGACACTACTGTCACAGTGACCCCACACCAAAAGCATCTCCCATCCTAAGATGTCTTCTGAGAGTCAGACTGATTCTTCCCTGTTCCCATTCAAGCCCCTTGTCCTCCATGGAATACCATACCAAAGTCAACAATATCAAACCACAGGTACAAAGATTGTAGCAAGCTGGCTGGAGACAATCTTTGTGGCTGCCACAGGCCACAGTTGATCTCTGATGGGGAAAAGGTCTGCCCAGCAAAGCAGAAAGTGATGACTACATACTCGAAACAAGGAGAGGGTGTGCTGGAGAGAGTAACAGCAAAGAGGAGTGGAATGAGATTAAGGGAAAGAATATGTCCATGCAAGAAATGGACCCCTGAAAATGCACAAGAAGTGTCTAGTAAAATGAAAACAAGATATTAACAGGTGACTGACAGAGAGGAAGACCCTTAAAAGTTAATATAATCAGTTATGCTAAGACTAAAATTATCAGAAATGCTGAGAAGAGCAGGAGCTAGCTATGTTACATTTGATTCTCTAGTGAAGCTAATGACATCTGTTAGGCAAGTTATCTGCTTAAGCCTGCAAGGCTGTAATTCCCAAATACAGGAGTCCTAGTGAAGACTGACTTTTTAAAACTGGGATATTCTCAAAGCTCTCCCCAGACATGATTTGTTTCCAGCAAAGACAATCTTGTATAGCGAAAGTGCTCGCCACATCCCAGCTGCCCCTGGAATTGTGGTGTTTGCTGACCATTAGTTAAAATAGCTACTGACACATGTCTGGACCTTTCCAACAGTTGGTTAGCCCTCATTTTCTCCTCAGAAGCACAAATGATGTGTTTGAACAGGAGTCAGCATTCAGCATACCAGACTAGGCAGGATTTCTGTATGCTATGACTCCCAAGAATGACTAATGGTAGACGCAAGTACCCCAAGGCTTGTGCTTGAGCTTCCTCTCTGATGTGGACCTAAATCGTTCCTTTCACAGAATTGCTTGAAGCTCAAAGTTGTGCTGAGCTAACAGAAAATGAACTCTATTAACATCCCTGGTTTCAAGGCCAGTTTTGCCATAATGTTCAGAAAGTTAAACAGTACTGAGAAAAGAAAACTACAGGAACAGCATCAGCAAGACAGAATATGAAAGAAGTTAACGTTTTGGTGAAGAACCCCTTTAGATGAACAAAACTCATAACCTGGAAAAACAGCTTATATGCAAATCTTCTTCACATGTACTATTGAAGTAGCTGTAATTACCCTTTTTGGATCAAAATTGTCTTTCACAGAGAAAGACTCCACTGCACAGGTCTGAGCTAGGCTATATTCAACAGTGTAGAAGAGCGAGGCCAGGAAAACATACTGTGCGTATTTCATTCTGCAAGACAAAAGCAAACATGGGGGTTTATTTCATGCAGTAGATGGAGGTTGCTAGTGCTACAGATGCATTGCCATCATTTTAAAACTAGTTTCTTTCTATACTAAATAGACAACCAGCTATTCCACTGATACTGAGTCATTATGGTGCCTAAATTCAGCCAAAACTGAACATCAATGGCAATCACTTTGCAAGAGTATTTTGCTTGCCAGTAGTAGTAATGCAGTTCATTGTATTTTTGTGTCATAAATCAAGCCAGACTATGGTTAAGGCTAAGATTTGGTAAAAATTTGAAATGTTTTGAATTTTGTTTTCATAGGAAGATAAAAGTTATGTATGATGAGCTCCAGTTAAGCGCTGTACAGTGTAAAGATGTTGTTTCTAATTATTTCACAGTGAGTGTCCACTTTGCTTTCAAGCCAGCAAAGCCGTGTTCTTTATTACCAGTTCTCCTCACCAAAACAGGCCTTTCCTAAGGTGCCTACTCTAAGGGTATAACATACCTCGGTATTTGCTGCCCTCTGACCGTTCCATCCACAAACATGACAAATAATACTAATTTTCTAGACGCTTGATCTGTCATTGCAGTACAACCACTAGGTGCCCATGGCTGTTTTTCTCCTTGGATATCCCAGCTCATCTGTATCCCAGTAAATTTGTTTCTCAGACTTTGGGAAAAGAGAACCCTCATGATAAATTCTTGCAGAGTATTTGTCACTGAACACCTGTGTCCTGATGCCAAGATAGAACTCTTACCCTAATGCCTGTCAGCAGCATCCAAGCTGAGCTACCAACCCAGAGCCCAAACACCCATGCAGCTACACTAGGCTGCTCCTAGCTGCTGCCGTGCAAGCTGCATTTCCCTGCTGCAAGAGATGCCAGTCTGATCCACATTGGCTGAAGAGAGACCTACCTGCTGAGTAGAGGTACTGGAGATCCTTGAGACTACTCTGCTTCAGTCTTTGGGCTGCAGGTAGCAGGAGAGTTTTGTGTCAATTGCCCCCCAGCTCCCTTTAAATAAGGAATTGCAAAGTCACTAATTGGTTATTTTTGCTCTTGTGCCTGAATAAAACACTTAATCTTGGATAATCCATTATGTAAAAACCAACTGTAATCCTCACGCTGGTGGGTCTGACTGCTATACTAATACAAACCTAGCTTTTACATAATGGAAAAAGCCGCCCAGAAAGCTAATAAATCTGATGATTTGATTGTACCACTGCTTTGTCTCATTGAAGTCTTTCTTCCTCTAACACATGTTAGGAGAGTAAGCACAGAGCATTAATTAGAGAAACACTTGGACTATACACACGCATCTGCATAGGCACGTGTTTTGACAACTTGCATGGAGCAGGTACACAATTGTCTCTTCTCATACCTGTATCATCAAATTAAGGTGATCCTTTCAAGAGTATGCATTACCTACAAGGGGGAGGGGACAAAAAAGTGCAAAAATGCAGTTTAGCCTTTATGTTCATATAAAAATCTTGGGATTTGATATGTTGATCAGTTGATCAAACATCAAATATCAATCTTGGTATTTGATATTGGATCAATTATCCTGTTCAATGAAAGATTTTATGTGCCTTCTTTCTAGATAATTTTGTCAGCATTTCCAGTTACATAAATACTACAGCTCTCCCCTTCTCAAAATGTCCCTTCTAGTAGCCTTTCATGGGAATACAATATATAAGAAAAAGACAAGAAGGCAGAAATAGCTAGAAAAGTACTTTTGGCAGCAAACCAAATGTCTGCCATTCCCAAGCGCCCAAAGAATTTCCCTAACTGCAAAGGCTGCTTCTGAACTCTTTGTCCCAGGCTCACCTGGGAGATCTAAGAGTTCAGACTTTCAAATACGGGTTGACCGTACTCGCAGTTATTTCACACCTGGTGCTAAATGCTGGGGGTAGCCTTGGACATAACACTAGGGACAGCCCTGTAATTCCTATGGAGTCAGCCCAGGAAGTCCTGAAGCTTTTGGTTTTGATCCAACAGTCTGAACTTCCAGAATGAGGCTAAAGCCTTCTGGATGCTTTGGTCTCCCTCCAGTGATCACTTAGCTTCTCTTGCCCAGAACTTCCTGAGCAGAAGCACACAGGTTTGCCCTGTAGCTGGTGTGAGCTCTGCTGCTTTCCAGGCAGCTTGTTTAGGGCTGCCCTTTGCCTGGAAAAAGCTGTCCTTGCTTGCTGCCAGATTGCTGCTTTGATTTGGCCTCTGTGCAGCTTCCATTTGCACTTCAGAGGGAGGCAGTGTTACTTTGCATGCAGCATAGTGACTGAACCTATCCTGTTCATGCCATCTGCATGTCTTCAGAGGCAACCTGGGCAAGCACACACAGGAATGAGCTCATGGTAACTGGGACTGCTTGACCACTTAGAGTCACATAAAAAGTAACTTCTTAAACTGCACTTCAGAGCTGGTTGCCCATTAGATTTTAAAGGGCCTAACATTGAATATAAAATGTCCTCTTTCATCCTGACAGTGGGAAATTGACCTAGAACAAACTGCAGTGTTTTCTGTAAATTAGGAGGCATCCAAACACTTATCACTTCATCTGTTTCCAGCAAAAGAGATTAGTTTATGTCCATGTGAGACATAGGTGACACTCGAAGCCATGCTTAGATGAACCACTTAATCCCCTGAGGATTAGACACATGCTAATAATAGCTAATCACAGCACAAGATTTTGGTTGGTGAACATAACATCTGTCACTGCATTATTTGCTGTTTAGAACAAGAAGAAAACAAAATCAAATTTACCTTTATTTTTGCAGTACTATGGCCATTTGTGCTAGGCATAGGGAAAAAATGGGAGGAATCAAAGCATTGAAACATATTCCTGGATTTGTTGAATTTGATGTAACACGAAACAGATTTTATAAATACAAAGATGCTCTACCAGGTTTGGTTGTCAAAGAAGATACCCAAGATCCTATTCCAGACTTGCTCACCAAAACTGGCTGGTTTTTAGTAGAAGAGGTGGCCTGACCATTCAGTGTACTGAATTTAGCACAAGGGTAACTGCTAGTTTTAATGACATGCAGCAAAACAGGTATGCAGATGAGATGGTTAATCCTATCTTCTTCCCTATCCTGTGAAATACAGCACCAGCACTTTCAGACTTCCTGCCCCTAGCAGGTCCTCCTTTTGCCTTATTATTGGAATAAGCATTGAGTAAACTGCTCTGGGAATTACTGCAATTGCACTGTCATCTCAGATTTAGTAACTTGTGCTGCTAGCTCAGCAGCCAATGGCACTGGATGAGAGCTCCAAATATGCTCCTGCATCAGGCATTAAGTTCCCAGCTGTCCAACAGACGATCAGGTTGTGGCTTTGTTTGCCAGGGCACTGGAGAGCAGCTACACATCCGTGCATTCTGAGTTGCCCCTGACAGCTTCTGCAGTGGTTGTTGCACCACGAGTCGTGGGCACTCGGTCCTCTAGCTTTTGATCTAACTCGTGCTGCTGATGCTGGGCTGTTTGTCGGGGATGTCACATGGCAGTGCCTGCATTGATGGGGAACACACATCCTCGTCCCAGGTTTGCCAAGAGCTGAGAGGACAGTGATCGTCTGCTCCACTCCTTCGTCGGGGCACAGCACAGGAGAAATAAGGCTTCCCCACAGTGGGACACCACATTTAGGCTGTGGACATAGAGGTTTTCAGCTTCTGTGACTTCTGCTCAGAAATATGGATCTTTTCCAAGAAAGTGAGTGGTGCAATACACATGAAGAGGAAATTGTTTGAAGTTTGTTTTCCTGTGGTACAAGGGTGAGATTCTTGGGTGTGTTATATAATTAGGTTAAAAAGGCATCATAAATCACTGTCTTATGACTTTCCAGGCAATATTCAAATACGTCACAGTTTTAAATGATAGAAACTGAATAATACCTTTCCTTCCTGAAAAATGATAGTGTAATTCTTGATGAATGTATTGACTGACAATTGGCAGAGCAGGGCCCCACATGCTCCTGTGCACACAATACATCTCAGAAAAAGGCATACTTGTCACCCTATTTTCAAGTGAAACAGGGGGCTGCTCAAAGCAAGAGAAGTCAGGAAGCCTCAGCCCTTCTGTCATGATGGGCACTCAGCTTGCAGGGAATGGTTTTCTCAGAGCCATTGGCAAGAGCTTGCCAAAAAATTAAGTTCCAGCCTCTCTTCCAAACCCTTCCATATCTTGCTGCCTTGGTAGAACAGGGTGAATGGAGAGCTGGATAAAATTTCTCCTTCAATGGGATTTTACCACACAGTGATCTGCTGGCCAAAGAAGCAAATTTAAGGTTTTGTGCTATCTGCTTGTTTCTGCACAACCGTGTGGATTGTGGTTACAGCTTGATCATTGAGCTGCTGGATTTCCTCTCCAATCATGGCAGTTTCCCAAACGGCCTGCTACTAATCTCTACCAAAAGACCATTCAGGCCTGGGGCAATCTCATGAAAAAGAGACTATTTGGGGCCATCAGATAAAAAGATGGACTTTCGTTTGTAATCTTCTATTACTTACTATAAGGCATACTGTTGACATACCTCTATACATACCTAATATTTATTACTACTGAATGGATCCATTTCCAGACATTGGCAGGTTTTTTCATTTTAGTTGCAATATTTGTTTAAAGGTATATTATCTACCATTTTAATGCCAAGCTGCAGGTCCTGGAGGGCAAAGACCAACCCTTTCAGCACAAGAAGACAGGAGAGTCTTCTTTGAAATTTCATTGTGGACAAGGAGGGAGGCATCTGCGAACAGGAAAGGAGCTCAATTCTCTGGAGATAAGGTCTTTACACTTGAAAAGATCTCTGATACATCTCTATGGCCTGATCCTATTCTTCTCTTGGGGGAAGGCAGAGTAAGGAGATTGTCTCCTTCAGGTAGCAGTAGCCTCTCCCACATTTTGAAATGAGGTACCAGACCGGAGTTAATTTAATCCCTGGTGTTATTCCCAGAATGCCTTCCAAAAAGCAAGAGGCACAGAGGTCATGTGAATATTCCTGAAGGTATAAACCATGTATGAAATAATCAAAGTATTTTTCTTTTCTGTTCATGCAACAGAAACAACTTAACACAAAAAATGCAGGAATAAATCTAAGTGGTTGCAAAGCATGATGTAACAGGAGACCATATGTCCACATGCTTCAGACAGTAAATTCTGCTTCCAGATTATTGCACCAGATTACTCCAATGGGATATATACAGCTCCTTACGCAGCATGCATCTCAAGGTGCTTTGCAAAAGTGATATTGCTGGCACAGAGCTAGAGTAGTTACAGGTAAGCCAGGATGTCCATGCCAGCCCTGATGATGGATTTAAAAGCTAAAACCAGAAGCACAAATTACAAAAGCCAAGGAAATCTGTATGTGCATGCAGTCAAAAGCCATTAGCCAGGCACCTGGCCTTAGTAGATGTTAGAGGACACAGCTTCCATGTGCAACAGAAGGTGCAAGGAGGGAAGGTTTAGGTCAGAGCACCTTTCTGCATGCCAAAGGGAGGGCAGCTGTGAGCACAAGGCTGATTAGTGACTTACAGTGCTAAGAGAATAAGCAAAGGCTTTCACATAAAACTGTACTTCAGATTTCTATATCTGCTTCTTCTGCAGGAGAAATGGATGGAAGTATGGAATGTGGGGAAAGAGAGGAGTTTTCAAAACTACCAAAATGATAGAATGATTTTTTTTCGTGGAGGATTTTTTGTTTGTTTTATGTTTTAAGTAGCTGAACTTTAAAGCTGCAAAACCTTAGATAGCCTAAGTCTATCATGGACATGTTTCCATGGCACACTTCTCATCACTTATACAGAAAAATTATTTATTTTACAGACAAGCCCAGATCAAATCTCAGAGTCCCACAGTGTTACCACCTCTGTAAATTTACTAGAATACTCAACCTGAAGATCAAGTTTACATCTGCTTCAGACTGAGCAACAAGCTGGAAACACTTGAAATTTCAGAGTTGCTTTAAAGAGAGAAGCCCATTAAAAATATCACCACAGCGGCCACCTCTGCTGTAGGAACTGGACACTGAGCATCCTTCTGCTCACAAGAAGAGAAGGAAGAGGAGGCAGGCCACAGTGTGGCCCAACATCACCAAAACATCTGCAGGGCTCACTGCAGGTCTGTGCCTGAAGGCCCAGCTTGGGGAGCTGTGGCCACTCCTGTTTCCTTCAGGGCCACTCCTGCTGTTGGTTTCTGGAATACGAGTACTCGCTTCCTCTTTGCTGCAGCCTTGTGTCTGCCCTGCAATGCTGCAAACCTCTTTACACTGTTCTGACAGGTGCCCTGAGACTACAGAGACACTTCCAGCTTCTTGTGATTTTTTGGCTTGAATTCTTCTTATCATGCTTGTTCCCATCCTTCTGATTCCACAGCTTTTTATGGGCTCAGTAGCCCTTTTAAATTTCTCATTACTTGTTCTTCCATTACTCTTGAATTCAGAGTAATTTTCTGTGCTCCCTTCCTTTTCTGCTAACCATCCTGCTGTCTTTTTTCCCCCATTGTGGCCCTGTTTTCCACAAATCACTTCCCTTATGCAGTCCCCTTGTTCTGCAAACTTCTGCAAATCTTTCTTTAGAGCGTCTTCTCTTTTCCTTCGTTGTTTCTTCCTGACACTGCATAAGCAAACTTACTTCTTACATCTAATTAAGTACACATATTTTGTGTCATTAGTGGTCCTTCTAAGAGTTTTCATACGTCCTACACAACCGTGTTTCCCGGAATTCCGTGCCCAGAGCATTTTGGGAAGAAACTTAGGCAGGAAGTATTTTGTGCACATGGCTTAGTTTGAGAAGAGTTTAAAGACCTTTTTAGTCCTTCGGCTTCACAGAACATTTGATGAATGAAGTAATCTTCTTATTCAAGGTCCAGCGATTTGTGCTAAGAGCTTTGGATACAATCTGTCAATTGAAACACAATAAACACATGTAGACTTAGGGCAGATACTGCCACTGTTATGGTATTGTAATATTTTTTAACAGAGCCATCTCTCAATGAAATTGAGGAGAATTTGTGCATACTTACAATATATAAAAGGAGGAGGCCGTAGAGAACGCACATCCAGCCTGTGGTGACTTACAGGCTCAGGCACGTTTCCAGTCTTCTGGCACAGCAGAGATACATTTCCTCATAAATAGCTCTCAAAATAGAAACAATCAGACTTGATGAGCACCAAACTGACCTGTGTGCTTTCAGAAAGCCACGTTCCTTCTGTGAGAACCATTCAGATATAAATCTCTGACTAATTCCTGCAATTCATCAATGCAATACAAAAAGTTGTATGCTACTTTTAAGGAAATTCTCCAAAGGAATTAATAAATTGAGGGCTGATGTTCCTTTGTCATGGCAAGGTGGAGTCAACATTCTGGCCAAAATGCAAGCACGTGACAAAGTGCTTCTTCACCTTTGCAACTGGACTGAGACCAGCACACTTTCTCCTGTGCACACAAGTGCAATACATCATTGCAAACATTTCATGATCTGGCTACAACTCAGATATCAACTGTCCTGCCAGAAAGGAAATATAGCTCTAGCACAACCTGCTACTGCTCAGCTGCGTTTTCTGCAGACCTAGAGTCTGCTGCCATGCTCATGCTCCTGTGTGAGTCAGATTGCTGCATTTTTGTGTGGTAGTCAGATTGCACTAAGACAAATACATCTCCAGCTGTGCTCATGCACACGCCCCAGCTGACACTTGTCCCCATGGCTGTCACCCTGCACCTCTGTCTGGCTCCAGCCAGCTCCAGGAGCAGGACTTGGTGCTTGGCCAGGCTGGAGGAGGTTCTCCAGCCCCTGAGCTTGTGATGAAGGGTAGCCCTGACCTCTGCATCCCCTGGTGGCATCCCCAGACTGGCCCAGGTGCACTCTGTCCTGGTCCAGCCCCAACCTGACTGACCACATCTGTAGGCAGGGAAGCTGAGGCAGTATCCCACCCACTGGTGGCTGCACGAGCTGCGACCACAGGCCAGGACTGGGGCCCAGCAGAGTCTAGGGTGAGATCCCACGTGGCAAGTTTGTGCTGTGGTGGCATTTAAAGTCCCTGGAGAGCCAGAGGGGAAGCAGAGGGGGAGGATGCTGAGCAAGAGCCATAGGGTTTTGCATGCTAGCCCGCCATGTGACAAGTGACAATCCATGTGCAGCTGAAGGAGGAGGCCAGACTCGGGGGAACAGAAGAAGACCCTGGCCCAGGAGGGGAGAGGGACATGGCTCTGATCTCACTGGGCTCCCATGGCTGCAGGCAGGAAAGCTTATTCTTGTATACAAGCAGGTGGCATGAGAATATTACGTGGTAAATCAGATAAGCTGCAATCTCGTTATGCCAACAGATGAGTGGGTCGGAAAGGTTTGAGTGTAGCTGTCAATACAGCACCCTGTAAGGATAATGTCTAATCAAATTAGATTAGACACTTGCAGCTCCCATCCCCACAGCTTCTTAGTTAGGGCAAACACAGTGTTCCATGAAGGAGGACCACAAATCATCTTAGCAGCTTGAACACCCTCAGCACATCCCATCCCTCTTTCTGCTTTCCAGGCAGTGTCTGCACCCACTGCTTTGGACACAGTCCCATAAATGGCCCTAACATTACTGTTTTTCCTGGGCAGTATGTTTTGCACCACATCAGCCAGATGATTTTACTCCAGAAATTTTCAGTAGCTTTCATGCTAGGACTAGGGGGAGACTGTCGTGGGAGCTGTTGGGAGGGGAGGCCTTTTAGTCCCAGAAACTCCATCTTGTTTTCCCAGCTACCAGCCAAGCCTTTGAAACAGTTTAAATATTTGAGGTTTCCAATTGGAACACTGTTTCAATTACATCTACCAACATGTGACAAAGGAGGGGTGTTAGGCCGATTCTGCCATTTGGGTTTAAAGCTATTGGAAGCAAGTTTGTGCAGCCACACGTGTTCAGATGTTATTATGCTGTGTGACAGTCTAGTGCAAGTTTCCTAAAATAGCAGCCTCATCCTCCTCCAAAATCCTCCATTGTCTGCCTAAGGCTATTCAAAGAACATTATCCTATTGCAAGCTTAGACTATATCCACCTCAGTTATCATTGTTATGGCCAGCAGTGGCTGCCATGGTGCCACTTGAATACCCCTGAAAGCCTAGGGAAACACTTACGCCTTTTTGCATCATTCTTTTAATTGTGAGTACATCAGCCCACCAAGGGGGTTGCTTTGGCACTGCTGGCTTCATTTGCAAAGCGATTTTGATTTCCACTGCCATTCCCACATGGTGTCAATGGCATGGCAATCACATGGCCCTGCCTTGCCTCAAGAAACACTGCCTCAGTTTCTCCACTTGTGCAGCTATAAACATCCGCATGCTAGGATCTTCATTCTTCCTCCTTGTTAGCAGGAAATTTTCTGGCTGAACTTCAAGCCCTGAGTGCAGAAGCAGGAACTGAGCTCAGATCTTTCATATTTGGAGCCCAAAGTATCACTGTTGGACTGCTTTTCTTACAAATGTTTTGAAACAAAAGCATTTGTTTTGAACTGAACATAATCCTTCATACCAAATTAAGTATGAATACCTGGAAGGTTTGGATCCAAAAGAGTGCCAATTTTGATTCAATATGAATAGTTAATGCTTTTGCCATTTTTCGTCTCCCAAATCACAGCCAAAAAGCACATACAACAATTTTCACAACCATTAGTGCATCCGCAACCCTCCTTTTTATTTGTCAGGAAAACACCCCATGTTACCAGGCCCAAAGGTCCTTCTGTGCAGACCTAGGGAATCCTGACTACATTCTCCAACTGCATAGCTCAGTCCTGTGATATCCACTTCATATCATTCCTGGACATTTGATCATTCAAGTGATTCCTGGAGTAGTAAACATTTCTGAGAAGTGTCTACGAGCTCCCAGGAGCCTTTTTCTCCTTCCACAGATTTGACCTGGCACAAGAAGGATCCAATGGATCGTAAAAACTGCCAGGCAACTGTCTGCTGGACTCTAAGAAGAGCTAAACTTCACTTCAGACTTTCTTCAAAGACCTGGTGGGAGGAAACTTCATTCTTTTGGGATACCAGAATCCAAAATGTGTTTGTCCCCTTGAAAGACATTTACCTGGTTTTACTTTACCCTTTTTCCTCCCTGTGGGAAGAAATCAAGGCTTGTGTTTTACCACGCACTGGTAAAATACTCCAGATTGCTACTGGAGTAGAGACACTGAAAGGCAGAAGACAGCCTCCACCTTCCCTTGTGTTAATCATAAATAAAATTATTCCCATCTGGGAGGTTTACACAGCTGCAAATGAAGTTTTTAACTGGTGTACAAGCAATGGTTTCCTCACATATAACTGGCCTGACAGGCGGTGGGCTGGAAGGCTGGACCCACAGGAAAATATGTTTCCCTCCAGCTCCAAGAAGCTGTTTGTCCATATCAGCTCCAGCTGGCTGTTCTCATTACACGTGCATCTCTTCTGACTAGAACTGCTTCCCAGGAAAAAGAACGACACCCTTGTTTCTAGAGGTATCTAAGACAAGGTGGGAGCAACCTCCTCCCACTGTTTTGGAAGCCTTTTCTCTCTTAGGTCTAAAATCTTGGAGATTTTAGATTAAGGAAACCAGAGTGTTCCTTTTTTCTTAGCCACAGCCTTTTACACCATTGGGGACTGTTTTGTTAGAAAAGAGATGCCTCAAAAAGAGACATGAGGAACCTCAGTCTTTCCTCAGAGGTCACATTTTCCCAGTGTATTCCAGGTGAGACATCTGTTTAGAACAATGTGGCATTACCTGTTATGCAAGAGAAAGTTCATCCTAATGGATGTACACCTCCTTCTGCCTGGAAGTCTTGACACATTGTGCAGCCTTTGTTAAGCTGAGGTAGTGGCTCATCCCCATGAATTCCCCAGGTGACTGTTTTCCACATAAGTAGGACTTTCCATGCCTCCTTGGTGAATTCTCTTGTCCCGAACACACCTGTCTGCAATTTAGTTTTAAGATGGTGCTTAAACACATTTACAGACACCTGACCACGGCTTACTCACCAGCTTAATATTTTTACACCTATCAGTGGAAATACTGAGATGTTCTACATCTGTTATAGCCTCCACAGAGAATCCTACTCAAGAGGTTCTGCTTTTCTTTAGTGAGCTACTAAAACAAACTCCTCATCTTTTGAATACATTTGCCAACAATTTCTAACTATCTCTTCTAAGCCCTCACTGTAAGACGCAAAATATCTACTGTGTTATTTCCTCCTAGCCATTACTTTCCTTCTGTCCAGAGACTACTGACTCTGCCATAGAGGAGATTGTACTGTATGACAAAGTTTGCTCTTGACAAAGCCACACTGGCTGTAATTTGTCTCCTCTAGTTATGTACATAAACAAGTTTGTTTCTGTATTTTCTTAGAAGCCAAACCTAAAATATGATCTGTTGTAGAATTCTCCTGTACTTTCTATTTCCTATTTTGCTGAAAGGATCATTACATCTACTTTTTCCCAGATTTTTGAAACCTCCGAAGCTCCTCCATTAGCTGTCATAAAAAAATCATTAAGAGTTTAGAGGTTATTCTACACAGCCTTCAAAAAATTAATTTCTTGGTACTTTTCTTGCTATTCTTGCTCTTCCCTATATGATAAGCAGAAAATGTTCATTGCTTTTCATATTCCTAATTTAACCTCATGTTTGATCTTGAGTTTTCTGACTTTCCATTTTTACTTTTTCATGGTATTTTTATACATGTCTTCAATAATTTCACCACACTTACACGTTTTCTGCCTGTTTTCCTCTTATTTAAGATTAACAGGAACACATAATTTACAAAATGGCCTGGTTTTTTCCAGTTTGAAAAAAACTTTCATTTCATGGTCTCACTCATCTGAACTGTCTTCCACCTTCATTTGTCAGCTAGCTCTTGTTTACCCCCAGTCAAAATCAAAGAAAATTGCCTCTTGCTTATTCTGCTACCCTTTGTACCCAGAAAACTGCTGCAACCTCTGAAACCTTGCTGAACAGCCTGCAACCTGAAGCACTGCCATCCCTACTAAAATTCCCAGCTGCCACCAAGCCCTGTGCTTGGGACAGTCCTGCTTGCTGCTCACAAAGAGGCTTCATGCACCCCATTCTGGAGCCCCCCACCATGCCAGGTCTGGGCAGGTCCTTGTTCCTCTGCTAGAACATCCTTGTGGAAGGCAGTATGGCACACATCACCTCCTCCAAGTCTTCTTGAGCAACAATTCTATTTTAATATCCTGACTGAGAATTATCATGACAAGCCACCTTCCTCCCAGGCATCCACATTCATATTTGGGCTGGACTGAGCCACTCCTGGCAGAAGTGACAATACTCATAGACACAGGAAGCCTGGACTCTTAGACCTTTGCTCCTTGAGCAGGTGAGCCTTGCTTATTTTCCAGCAATGTGCTAGATGGGATTCACCCTTGTTCTCCATTAATGAAATCTGTGCATTGTTTTATTCTTCTGAAGTGTAATGAATAGCCTTTGTAGCACTTTGCCTCCCAGCATCACACTGACCCAAACCTGCTGTTTACAGTGTTGTGGCTTCTTTGACGGGAAACAATTCCTGTTCCTCACAGCCATAATTCTCCCCCTTTCTCCACTCATAGTGATGAGGAAATATTTCTACCCTCCCAATTTGCTTGGGTTTTGTTTGGTGTTTGTTTTTTATTTTACCTGCAGGGCTTCCTATGTTTCCTGTGTTCAATTCAGCAATCCCAAATAGAAGCTCTCCAGAGTCCTTCTTATATGGATGCCACTAAGAGGCATGTTTCCTGTTGTGGCTTTTCTTAGCAAGAAACAAAGACCATAGACCTTGCCAATTCAGTTCAAACTCTGGACTAAAGCATTCAGGGCTGGTGCTTCCCTTAGAGAATAGCCCTTACAGAAGCTGCTATAGAGCCATACAATAGTAGAGAGAGCCCTAAAAGAGCAGCGGTATCTCATTATTTTTATTTTGGCCACTGAGTTCTTTTGTGAAGAATGCGCTTCCTACTACTGCTGAGAGCTGGGAGAGCAGAAATAATAAGATGGTCACCTTGTTAGCCAAGGATTAGGCCCAAGCAGTATATATTTAATTAGACTTTAAAGAGCTTATTTCAATGTTAGGAGATGCACTCCTTCCCTGTCGCTGCTGCATCAATAGAATTGTTTCAGTAAGTGTTCTGTTTATCAAGAGAAAGGAGAGTGTTTTCAGACATTGTTAGTACTCAGTTTTTGTTTACAGTTAGATTAAGAAGAGGAAAGTTGACCCAAAGCTCTTGTAGAGGTCATCTAATCTCTTTGGTTGAGAAGATCTGTCCTCCCACAGACTCATCTTCAGCATTATAAAGGAATACATCTTCCTGATGACAAGCTCTCTTTGCAGGGATACCTCAAACTTGGTCAATCCAGAAGCAGCACCTTCTATTAGAAAAATTTAAGAGACACATGAAAAATTAGAGTGCTGCTTGCACATCTTTGGACTACTACTTACCCACAAGATCCAGGGCATTCACAATGAGCATTAGTGAAGACGACGTGGAGAAGTTTCTTGATGGCAACCCTGCTTTTGCCAAGCAGTATTTTGAGAAGAAACTGAAAACAGAGTCCTGGGATAACAATGAGAGTGAAATACTTTTTGAGTTGATCCAAGACATGCAAGAAAGCATCAACATGGAGAAAGTTGTTTTCAAGACCTTGAGAAGAATCAGGTCCCTTATTCAGGCTGACCGCTGTAGTCTCTTCATGTACAGGCAGAGAAATGGCACTCCTGAACTGGCAACAAGGCTTTTCAACATCCAAGAGGGAAGTACTCTGGAGGAATGCCTGGTCTCCCCAGACTGTGAGATTGTCTATCCACTGGACATAGGTATTGTGGGCCATGTTGCTCAGACCAAGAAAACCATGAACATCAAGGATGTCCATGAGGTATGTTTGCCATTTATTTATCATCTGGGTAGAAGAGAGGCTCACAGGGGTCAAGAAGCAGCAGCACACCACAGTGCTTGGTCAAAGATTTTGTGGTGTAGTAGCTGTGTACTGGAAGCAAGTCGCAAGTCTGAAAGTTCCTTCTAATTTCATTTATGGGGTGAGGTGGAACTAAGTACATTGATTACACTAGGTCTTAACGCCTGCAAATAGTGCACTGCTACACCTTGCCTGTCTAACAAAAAAAAAAAAAAAATCACATCTAGCCCAGCAGAGGAGAGTGAAGTAGTCAGATCTGCACTGAAGGTGCATGGAATTTTCCACACAATTTTATGTTCTACGACTAAGTGGAAAAGTCCAAAGAGGGCTCAGAAGACCTTTGAAAATGTTTTCTATGACGAAGCTTTAGCTAAGGGCATTTAGAGACATTATTCTCAAACAGAGGGAGTGGACCCCAGAGCAGGTACATTAACTGCAACCTGTGTATGGGCAAACTTCATCAGAAGCAGTAAGAGACAATCTTAGACTAAATGAAACTCTTTCAGCAAAAACTGCAGTCTGCAATATCAGGAGAGATCTGAGGGATTTTAATGTTTTATGTTTATGCCTTCATGACAGTATTTACTCCCCATATTTCTAGTTCAATCATGTAAACCTGGATGGCAGGAATAACAATCTACTTGTTCTAATCATAGGTATAAAACTAAAATCCATGTGACCCAAATATGGCATTTGGGATTACTCCATCTATTGTTTGCTGGTTACAAAGAGACCATCTGTTTACTCGTTCATTTGTTGCTCAGTGCAGGCATATCCCAACCATTCAGCAAAACCTTCACTGTCTTCCATAGAACACACTGAGACGCTGTTTTGGTTCTGCAACCTGGTTTCGTTTTGGTTTTGCTGAGTGTATTTTTGGTGTTGGGGGAAGCATCAGAATGTGACTTAAATGTTTAAGTTTTTTGGTTTCTGATGTTTCTTCAAATACAGGGGAGGATTTCAGACCTATGAGCTAAGTGCTGAGGTCCAACTCTAGTGCTTTTAGACATTGCCATAATACAATTCCTTTGAAGAAGACCCAGAGGCTAAAAACTTGGTCTACCCCATTTGGCAGAAAAGGCCAACAATGGAGAAGGTATGGGGAGAAGATTCATTAGGGAGTGATCATTCTTTCTGGTGCAACCTTCTGAATATGATCAGAGTTGTGTGGCTTTTTCTAACCTACCTAGAACAACTTATAGATCACAATTTATTCATCTGAGCAGGGAGAATATCTTTGGTCAGCAAGACCATCCCTGAACGCCCTCATGGCAGGAGATGATGGTATCAATATGGCCCTGTGCACATGAAGTGATTTGCCATCTGCTTTCCCTGAACTATCCTTTCTCTGCTTTTCAAGAGAAACTAGAGGTAGACACTGCAAGCTGACAGCAAGCTTCATTGTAAAAGTAGAAGAAAAACGAGAGTGAGTGAACTGGCCAGTGACTGCTCTGGTTTATACCCTGTGGCTATGCAGTGCTACCTGGCTCTACCCACTCTGCAGTGCTAACAAGAAGTCAGAGGAAAGGATGAAGGACATACCATAAAAATGTCATTGATCCAAGAATAAGCAGTGGAGAGCCCTCTTGTTCTGAGAGAGTTTGACCTGGTAGAGCTTATGAATTGACAAGATTTTCACATAAAGTTAAAAGTGCATGTGTTGTAGTCAAAAGCCACACCTTCTGCTCTTGCTATTGGCTTCGTGGTCCAATTTTCTGCTAACTCATTTCTTTTCCTCGGTAACTTTTAAGCAAAAATTTCTTTAGGCAGCTTACTTTAAGGGGCTGTGCTTGGACTTGGTTTCAAGACACCTTGTGAAAAATGCTTATTTGTAAATTCTCTATTAAACAGTGTGCCCAGTTCAGCCCATTTGTTGATGAGCTCACCGATTACACTACAAAAAACATCCTTGCGACGCCCATCCTGAATGGCAAAGATTTGGTTGCTGTCATTGTGGCTATCAATAAGCTGAACGGCCCACACTTCACCAGCTCTGATGAAACAGTAAGTGGTCAGTAGTTGAGTTCCTGCCAAAGAGCTGTTACTTCTGTTGTGTAACAGAGATCCTTCTGTGCTAATGGTGCCTGCTTTAGTGATGCTCCACTGGTGTGAGATTCCCTGAAGAACACTCACACTCTCACAGAAGAGGCTTTTAATGAGGATGCTTATTTCAGATGTTTCAGAGAAAATACAGTGGAATAAGCCTCATGTAATGGCAGTGCAAAGTAAAGCATTTATACTGGGAAATTACCTTGATGCTTGCAAAGCAGTGTGATGAAATACAGTACACATGAAGTTGCTACTGCATTCAAGTAAATCTCACAATTTGCCTTTTCAGCTTTTTCTGAAGTATCTGAATTTTGCATCCTTGAACTTGAAAATTTATCACTTGAGTTATCTTCACAACTGTGAGACTCGACGAGGCCAGGTAAGAGTGAAAATGCAGATTGGCTATCTCAAAATCAAATTAATACATTCTTTGGATTTAAAGGGTGAATCTGATCTTCTTCAGAGATTTGCTCCTGAAGAGCAGAAAGAAAGAGATGCCCTCAACTGCTTTCAGATACTGTGTCTTTCCAGAGTGCTTCATCACTCTCCCTTTTTTCTGCTATTGGCAAAACTGCAGGACCTGATGCAGTGGCAGCAGTTTCAGCAGGACTGACCTCTAGAAGTTTTGTTGACTTGAGGCTGTGAACCACTCTTGAATCATTTCATCATTTCAGACAGCAGCACCAAGAGATTTTCTGAAACACTTAAGAATGTGGCATTTTCTCCCTATCAGCTCATTAAAAAGTGCTATTGAATTTCCTCTTAGAGCCAGTAAAATTGTTGTCATATGTATATTGTATTGGCCTCCATCAGTAGAAAACAATATGTATTAGGAGTTTAGGGCATTCTGGATTGAAATTCAGGCACCATTCTTTTCCATTAGTTGGGTCACAGTAGGCCTCTCAGATTTATAGGGATGGATGTGAATCTCTGCAATCACTTTGTGCAGCAGGCAATAGTTGTCACTAAAGAAGACATGGAATTGCATCTGTGCTTCAAGGCAGCCACACTCTATTCTCCAATGGGACTACCATGGAGAATAATTGCCTATCTTAGTGAAATGATGCAGAATGAATGTTTATTTTGAAGCTTTGGGACAGCACTCATACTTCCTAATTAATTTATTATACTTTACCTAATTATTTTCGTTTACCGAAACCATGAATGATGGTCTAGTGATGCAGACACCAGCAATGATGAATAGTTAACTAAAGTAGAACCAGCAAAGGTTTATTCCTGTTGAGAGCTTAGCAGTAGGACCAGTCAGGGTAAGAAATGGGCTAGAAGACAAAGAGGAGACCCATAAAGGTGGAAGGCCTAATGCTTCTGTTCTGGGACTGAACCCAGGAGTCCCGTGTTCATGTATGGCTGCTGTCTGAGCAGGCCCCACACAAAGGGAGCAAAGCAAGGACGAGATGCGGGACACAGTGCTCTAGTTCTGCCAACAGATCAGCTGTCAAACCTCTGACTAATATAGCTTTTAAGGGCTGTGTGGAAGTTATTATAGTTTGTTGTGTTAGAATTTAAAGTACTGAAGTACGGAGCGAGCAAATGGCATTCTCAAAAGTGATCTAGGATTTTGGTATTGCGACAGCAATAGACTGGATGATAGTGTGGGTAAAATGGCTTATGTAAAGACAGGTCAGTGCTTGTGGCCAGATGCTGTGTAAAGGTCTTATTAGAAGACTATATAATACATTTTCATCAACTTCTTTACATCATTTCTTGACTTAGACACACTTTTTCTGGTTGTGGCCATGTAACAGTCCTTCTTGTTCAAAGCACAGGTTCAGTTCAAAGCGCAGCTTCAGGCTGCAGCTCTCAGTGCTTCAGAAGCACAGCTCCTTGTATCTCCTGGGCTCAGAAAGCCAGACACACACCTTGGGTACAGGCACACATGCATTAACTAAGCTAAGCAACAGTGTAGATGACTTCCTTACCATTTCAGAGCAGTATTTGTGTAACCTCTGCTTTTACAAATGAAAGAGCCTAACAGCAACAGCTTTCTTAAAGGTACATCTGTAGAATGTACCAGTAGAAGGGGAAAAGAATCCTAGGCTGATGCACAAACAAAACAGCTGCTAAAACACTTTGATGGAAGTGTTAATTCAGGCATTTCAAACACCAGCCTCTGGAATTTGCAATGCTTTTGGTGTTAACTGGTTGTGGATGCAACATTTTACTAATGGATATAAAATTTAAGCAGAGACAGCTCTTTGCCTGGCACTACTACATTTTTTGTGCTGTATTGGTAACATTTGACTCCGACATAACATTATGATGACTTGACTCTTTCTCCCTAGTAATTCCCAGTGTGAACAAGAGGTGTAGGTTGCCTGCGCTTTTCAGGAAGTGTAACCCAAGATTTGGGGAGCCCATCTCTCCGAGAAAGGCTGTGCTTACATTTTGATTTTATCCTGCAGGTGCTGTTGTGGTCAGCTAATAAGGTTTTTGAGGAACTGACGGACATTGAGAGGCAGTTCCACAAGGCTTTTTATACGGTGAGGGCGTACCTGAACTGTGACCGGTACTCGGTCGGTCTCCTGGACATGACAAAGCAGAAGGTGAGTGTCGACATCTGTGCTCTGCATCTTTGTGATCACTGCTATCCACTGAGGGGGGATGCATCCAGACAGGATTTACTGAGATTTACTAGAAGTATGAGCTAACCTTGAGCCAGTACTCCTACTTTGGCTGGCATTTTTTTACTGCGCAAAGATTAAGATAATGGGTTAATGAAATCAGAGGAAAGCAGAACAGCTTATTACTGAAATGGGACTGTTGGAGGCTGGGAAGACAGAGGAGGAGAAGATGTGTCTGACTTTGGCAATCCTGGTCAAAGTCTGCAGCACAAATAAAACCTCACAAAGTCTGTGGGTATCAGAAGTATAGTGAGACACCTCTGGAACCATCAGCAAACCAGCCACCTTCCTCAAGGACTCATTCATGCTCATGATATCCAGGTTTTTAGACTAAATTTAGCTTCATAAAAACAAGGTGGCAGAATCGAAGTTACCTCTGATTTGTTCTGATGGTTTGCATCTCTGGCAAACTTCCTGTGGGAATTACACAGCATCCTTGCCAGTGGAGCCCTCTTTGCCCCTGGCTGGGCTGACTGTCTTGTTGACAGAGCTCTTGCAACATATTGTCTTGTGAAGAGGTGTATTAAAAGATCATTAGCGTAAGCTAAATACACTTTGATCTACATTATAATGTAGCATAAGAAAGAAAAGCAAAATAAGTATTTTGCTTCTTCAATATGGCAAGTATAAGGTCAGGCAATAGTCACAGTTTGGAAAATGAAGAACACAAAAACATTGTCATAGCTGTTTGTTCTGAGTACAGCCAGGGCTTACTGTTCACTGAATGAATCAGGACTCTATGTATAGGCAGAAGATGGTAATTTGCAGCCACATAAATGCACCTGACACTTACAGATTTGGATATTTGGGTGTCATTCTGCTGCCTAGCATTTTTATTATTTCATGCCATGTTTGCACAACACCGAAACCAGCATGGTAGAGCAATGGTTACTTTCAGGCTTGAGAGAGGATGCACTTTTCTACTCTAAAAATCCTTTTCTAATTTTAAAACCAGGAATTTTTTGACCTTTGGCCAGTCCTGTTGGGAGAAGTACCTCCCTACGCAGGACCTCGAACCCCGGATGGCAGGGTATGTGAAAACAAGATTTCTTTAACTCTCTCCTCTCCAGATGGAATGCCTCACCACTCATTTTAACACCACTCTTTTTTTTTTTTTTTTTATTTGTAGGAAATAGTCTTTTACAAGGTGATTGATTATATATTGCATGGGAAAGAAGACATTAAAGTCATCCCGTAAGTGGCCAGTCTCTGAATGCTAGGTACTGACACAGGGTGCAGGTAAAAACAAGGTTCCCCAAGGTTTTAAAGACATCCATGTGGAGAAATGTAAAGGACTGATAGAGGGTCAAGAGTCAGAATGTAAGTTGGTGCTTCAACTCACATTTCTGTGGGATAAAGATTTCTTCAAGGGCGTTGGGATCCTGACTTGAGAGTCAGGCTCCAAAATTCCCTGGAACAAGTGATTCTTTTCAGATGCAGAACTGAGCTGCCTCAGTTGCCTGCAGTTTCATGCTCTTCTTGCCAGGCAGAGGCATCACTTTCCTCCATGCCTTTCATGTGTCAGTGGCTGAGCCTCATTCAGGATGCCCTTTTTTGAGATTTCCTTGCTTCTCTCCAATTCTTCCATCAGTGACCCCATCTTACGGCTACCTCTGGCCTCCTGACACACTGAGACTCCCTCTTTCTAAGAGCTGCCTTCTCTTTTTGCCACTGAATTTTTCAGAGGAGCCTTGGGCAGCTTAGGCAAATCTGACATAAGAAAGGTTTCCCCCAGTTCTGGTAAGACTGCTTTACACTAATGTATGTGCTGAAAAAAAGGCCCCCATTTCTTGGGTGCAGCAGTGCTCAAAGTTCAGGCTGGCAGACATCCTTAGCCAGGAATCTCCTTTTATCTTTCTCTGTGTTGAAGGTCTGAGATGTGACCTTCACTCACGGGAATGACCTTTTATAAAGTCTCTGAAAACTGGTATTTTATCAGTTATTTGGTTTTGAATCCTTGAAGGGTAAGTATTTGCTTATGTGAAAAATTTTTGCTTGTGTACATGGATCCTTTGAAAGTAACAGGACTGTTTATGGACTGGGAGTTCCAGGTCTAAACCTGGATTGTACCATCAGCTGAACCACTTCTGCTCCATGATAATTTTTCAGTAAACATACACCTTTAATTTCCCTTACACGTTTTTCTTTTGTTAGAAATCCTACCCCGGATCACTGGGCACTAGTTACTGGACTGCCAACCTATGTGGCTGAAAGTGGATTTGTAAGTATTCAACCTAGGATTCCTCAAGTCTTTCTGAGATTAATAATACACTTGCTGCTTTCTCAGCAAATCAGTCCTTTGTTTTGGAAGTTTTACTTCTTGTTGCCCATATTGTAATACGTTTTCTTCTGTGTGATCTAGATTTGCAACATTATGAATGCTGCTGCAGATGAGATGTTTAACTTTCAGGTATTGTGAAAACTTCCAATTCTATCAAGGATTCAACTTCATTTTTTTTTCAGAAATGTAGTGTGCAGTCAATATTAGGCATATCAATACTTCTTTTGCCTGTAGTCTGAATGTAAAACTGGACTGCTCATGTATTTAGAAGATACATTAAGTATATAACGTCTTTCTGTTTGCTGTTGCTTCAAGGAAGGTCCTCTAGATGAATCAGGATGGACTATCAAAAACGTTCTTTCCATGCCAATAGTGAATAAAAGGGAAGAAATTGTTGGTGTTGTCACATTTTATAACAGAAAAGATGGGAAACCATTTGATGAACAGGATGAAACCCTCATGGAGGTATAGTTTCTTGCTGGAAGAAATTAATATAGTTAAAGAGGTCACCATTGTTCCATGTACACCTGCAAAGCATCCCGAGTGTTTTGCAGCTAAGTGGGTATGTTTGTTGCTTAGAGAGGTGTTATACATCAGCTTGAAAACTTTGAAAGCAACTGTTTGAAATACTGGGGGAGTTTGGTATGGGAAACCCAACTATGTTCTCGTGATTTTTTTTCAGCATTCTTGGACTGTACACCTAGCCATGAGCAGCTACTGTGTGCCAACACAACCATCCTGACCTGTGTTCACATACCTGACAGCTGGCTCTCACTGGCTGGGCAACTCCCTCGAAAAATTGCACAGAAGTTGTCTATGTAGCTAGGATGAAAACGGATGCCAGCTATTAAGTCTACCAACAGTGGCTGTGATTAAACACCTTGCTCCTTAGAAATGCTCCTATGCTAGTTTCAATGAAACAAAGTATTTAGCCCTTGGCACCTGTTATCAATCAGGATACTTCCTGAAACAGACTTTTCTTATCAAACAAAAAGACCATGGAAAAAAAATCAGTTTGATCTGGCCATTGGACAGCAAACAAGTTGAAAGCAAACACAGGATGTGAATAAATAACATGAAAGGTGATGAGACCACCTTGCTCTCCTTTGATGTGAGAGCTCCTGACTTGCTGTCACCATTGTGACAGAAACCTTTCCACAGGCATGGAGACACCTGCAGCAACACAGAAATAGTTCTCTGTACCCTGAACTGGACAGAGGGTCCTTCAACTTCCACAGCATGGATGCTATCAAGGCCTGGGCAGATTCAACAACAGGGGAGCTGCTTTGCTGAGGAGCAAGTCACAGCTGAGAACAAAGATGTGGTTGCTCATTGCTAGAATTTTGGCCAAAGTTGAGGTTATGTTTCTTTAAAAATGTATCATACAGTGTTGTATTTCTGTGTCTTTGAGGAACAGATGTTATAGCTATTTCACTGTTTCCTTCTCTTCCCCTTACCAAGTCCTTGACACAGTTCCTGGGTTGGTCTGTACTCAACACAGACACATATGATAAGATGAACAAGTTGGAGAACCGCAAGGACATTGCTCAGGACATGGTGCTCTACCACGTGAAATGTGACAAGGATGAAATCCAGGAAATTCTGGTAATGCCTTGCAACATGAAGCTCACATCCGGGTGTACTGGCCTGGCCCACAACTTATGGCACAGATGTCCCTTTTCACAGAGATGCTTCCAGCCACCTTGACGTGGCTGGGCGGCAGCACCCGGGCCCTAGTAACTGCACATGGGCAGTGCTAGTCTTTCTTTTGGTTCTGTGGTCTGCCCTCCACCCTGGCACACTGCTTTGTGTGTAAAAGCAAAGCCAGTCTTGGAGATGCTACTCAGGGCAGGGCTGTAGGAGTGGCACAGAAACTGATTTTTTTCCTCAAAACCTCCTCAGTGCGGAGGATGTGAAGTTAGAGGACCCAGCTGCAGCACTGGCTCTAGGGAGACATTTGCAAAGTGAGGGAAACAAAATAAAATCAAGGAGAGGGAGAACACTACCAGGAAAAATGTATTTAAAGACAAGAACTTGAAATAAGGTCCAGGAAAGAAGCACAATGTGCATATGAGAACTCCCCTAGATTGTCCCAAAGTTGCCCGGTGTAAAGTCCAGTGGGTTCAGTTGTCTCCTTAACACACCCATGCCTTTTGCAGCCAACACGAGAAAAGCTGGGGAAGGAGCCAAGTGAGTGTGATGAAGAGGAGCTGGCAAGCATTCTGGTAAGAACAATGCACTGCTATAAAGAACAGCCTGGCGAGAAATATTGCCTGCCTAGATGTAGGGAGGAGTTCCCAGTGTTAGCATGCTGTTACCTGGTGCAGGGTGAAGGCAAAGCATACCCTGCCCTCCTCTGCTGTGTGAGTTTGAGGTTATCATTAGTATGCGTCAGCAAATGCCTTCTGTAACTCCTGGGGAGTCCCTGCTCTCTGCCTCTTTATCTCAAGGGGTTCAAAGTCCATCTGGAAACACATCAACCTTCTTGGCTTGTCATGTATTTTGTGTTTCAGAGTAATTAAGGAGGGCTGTAAGTCTTCCCCCATTTTGAGTCTTCAAACTACATCAAATCAAATACTTTACAGGAAACAAACAATATTTCCTGCACAAAACTGCCCTCTCTCTTCCTCCACTAATGGGGTTATCATGAAAAGCTTCATTTCAGTCTATTTATGTGCTATATTCTAAAAGAAAACCAGCATGATGGCTGATACATTTTTATTTAGCAAACCTTAGGAATGACAAAATCAGCACAGCAATAAACCAGCACACCTCTCTTACAGAAAGAAGAACTCCCAGGGCCCACTAAGTTCGAAATCTATGAGTTTAGGTTCTCAGATTTTGACTGCACTGAGCTAGAGCTTGTGAAGTGTGGCATTCAGATGTACTACGAGCTTGGTGTGGTGAAGAAGTTCCAGATCCCACAGGAGGTAAGAGCTGGCAAAAGCCAGGATCTCCTGTCTTGGATGTACAGCAGACTCACCCATGCAGTGGCTGGCACTGAGGTCCCTGTGCATGCCCAGCACAGCTCACAAAATAGCCACAGGACTGGGCTCATGGGGGCTTGCAGGGACGGGGTCGTGTGTCCTGATCCTGCAGAGGACAGGAACAGTCTCTCATGTGGGATTGGAGATACAGGTGGCCTCTTTTGCTCTCTTCTACTCCTCGCTGCCTGCCTTAGAGGTGAGTTTGCTATGAGGTCTGTGTGAATGAGTGGTGGACTCTGCCAAACGTTACCTGCACATCCTGGATCCAGTGCCACTCGCAGCCGCAGTGTAAAAACACAGGAGAGACATGGGGAGTGCCTGCCGGTGTGCCTGGTTCCTTTACTGCAGGATGTACCCTGCAGCTTCCAGCCCAGCTATGCTGAAACCCTCTCTGGCTGCCCCTCTGTTTTCCATCCCCTCACAAACATGGATGTGCCTTCATTTGCCGCAGCTGGCACCAACCTGTCGACAGGAATGGTGTGACCCTGTGGGAACAAGGACCTCATAAGCCCTGACTTGAGACTTTTGCAGTTCAAAGCCCTATAGGATTTGGGAAGCTGGCATTTCAGCAGCTCTGCTGCTCCCGGAGGGATTTCTCTGCACATCACGTGAAGTCGATTTCCATCTAGTGGGATCTGGGGGTAACTGCAGGAAGAGTTTTCACTCGGAAAAGGCTGGATGGCAATCGGGAGGAAAGTGAATGGGAATTACCTCTGTGCTTCTTACACGCAGAATGTCAAGGTCTCAAAAATATTTAAAATATCTACTCCGGAACAACTAACCCCTAGAAGAGGTGTGAAAAGCAGTAATTCTCACAATTGAAATTTTAAGAAATGAATGCTCATTCATAAATAATTTGCTCTTTAATGAGAAAACATGTGTAGCTACAAGAGGAAGTACACATGGAGAAGCAGACTGCAGAGGGAAAACCCGGCCTTCTATTTAATGCCCTATATTGTAATTCTTTAGGTGATATAAATGTCATTCATGTCTACATCTATGGATCCATATCTCTTGAAGAGAGACCGGTATTAATAAATTACAAGACAAAGGGATAAATCTTATGAGTGACAACCTAGAGAAACACAAAAATGCAGTGCATTCACAAACAGTAAGATGTAATTGCTTCTCCTCTACGCAGTGGTGATTCTTGTTTACCCCAGAGGCATCTCTGTGAATTTATTTTTCTTACAAAAAAATTAACAAAAAAAAGATGAGTGAGAGAGATACTAGAAAACACCTATATTTTAGTGTCCAGTTTTTCTCTCTACTAGACTTTTATCAACATTGTCAGGACAGCCTGATGATATTACAGCTTCTGATCCCTTTCTGGGCCCACCTTTGTAGAGCTGGTTTGAACCTCATCATTGATTTCTGCACATGACCCTTATTGCGAGATGAACAGGCAGCAGCTTCATCACCCACACTAACATCCTCTTCCCCACTGGCAGGTTCTGGTAAGGTTTGTGTACTCTGTCAGCAAAGGCTACCGGAAGATAACTTACCACAACTGGCGTCATGGCTTCAATGTAGCCCAGACCATGTTCACGCTCCTGATGGTAAGGTAACACCACCCTGGTTAATCCTGTGGCACAGCTTTATTTACAGCAGGTCTTTTGTCACACTTGGGAAATACACAGGGCTGCCATCGAACCCTATTGTAGGAAAAAGGTTTGTCACTCCTAGCACAGGTCTCCATTTGCCTGCATTACACGTGAAGAAAGCTTTGGTCAATATCAAGCTTTGATTCTCGTAGATACAGATGTGCATGGTGCTGCATAGATTCCAGATTACATCCTTCTGCAGAGTAGTGGAGAGAGACTACAGGAATTCCACTCTTCCAGTAGATTCTGACAGTAGGAGCCAGACTGCAGCCAGCTGTCTGGGATGGACACAAACTCATGCTTTCAGTTTCCATCCAGAACAGGCACAGCTGTAAGTCTATTGCTAGGGTGAACGTGGCACGTGCAATTTCTCCCAGGTACCTCAACAAGAAAAGCAGATGTCAGACTCCTGCTCCACACTGGGGATTGACCAGCCAGGAACTAATGAAGATGGCTACACACATCTGTCACACATCTGCCCACACATCTGGCAGCACACTTATGCCTACCACTCCTGGACAATCCTTTGGTTGATTCAGCTTGACAACCACATTGCCTAGAAAGATGCAGAGCCTTTTCACAGAGTACTTTGTGTCCAGTGACTGACAGGGGTGCTTATGACAGCCTGAGTGAATCCTAGGTTTCAATCCAAGACCTTTGTAGCAATGGGTAGCCAACCCTTCCACATGTGCATCAAACACATAAACACTACAGATGTGCCTGCCTGGGTTTGAAATATTCTGTTTCCAGCTGATTCCCCGTTTTAACCTAAGTCAACCGTGTGTATTGCATTTCAGTTCATAAATATTTTCAGTTCTCCTGGACTGTCCCAGGACATCCCCAGCACAGAGTAGTCACTGCTCAGTGCCTTTTCCCATCAGAGATGTTAACATATGGCCTAAATTCTCTCCCTCCAGACTGGCAAACTGAAGCGTTACTACACTGACCTCGAAGCCCTTGCAATGGTAACTGCGGCTCTGTGCCATGATATTGACCACAGGGGAACCAACAACCTCTACCAAATGAAGTAAGCGTTGCCTTACCACTTCAAACCATTTTCTGTTGCTCCTGTAGGGAGTGAAATCAGGCTGTGATCACACCAAATTCCAGTACAGCTCTCTTCCATATACAAGGGTGACAACCTTCTTTTTCAAGTTATATTGTTTTTCAGCTTGCTGCAGTGTTTGGGCTTATGCTTTGGCCAGTGGGGAAAATTTGCAGTGCTCTCTGGGCCTTTCTTTACCTCCTAGCAAACCTCCTTTGGTTAAAGCAGAACTCTATGTTACAATTACAGTGCAGAGCAGGCACTCAGTATCCTGAGCATTGCAGGAGTCTTAAGATGCCAACAGAAACATCCTGGACATAAGATGATCAATTTTTCATGTATCTATGGAGAAAGCACTGTGCTTGGCATTGCTCTCACTACCTATAGAAACAAAGCACCTATGAAAATGTTGCTCTCAGTAGGTAGTCATTAGCTACAGATAAATAATTACATAATTTCCTTATCTAGCCAAGGCTCTGTTGCTCACCTCTTCTGCAATGCTTGCTGGCTAGATTGCCTTATATTTCCTGGAGCTTTGGAAGCTAAGTGAAGTTGGTTTGTGTTTTTGATACAAGAGGGCCTTGCTTTTCAGCAAGATGTCCAAGGATTGCAGGTTTTTCTGTTCCTCTTACTAGATATCAACATGTAGTTATTCAGGAATTAAACAAACTTACTAAGCTGAGTAATTACACTGTTTTACACACTGTCCAAAGAGTTATAAGCAGTGCCATGAGAGTCTTTTACTAGACTGAAGTCATTACCTATGAAAAAGATCTACTCATAAGCCTTTTAAAAAGGAATTGAACTTACGTTCATTGAAATGAAATGCAAAATTAGACTGTTCTTTTCATTTTTAAGTGCTGCACTAATGTCTTCAATTTTTCCTTTATAAAAACAGATCTCAAAATCCTTTAGCTAAACTTCATGGATCCTCTATTTTAGAGAGACATCACTTGGAATTCGGAAAATTCTTGCTCTCTGAGGAGGTTGGTAATGAAATGTAGTATAAGGGCATGAATAATTTCCTTTTTGGGAAATTTTAATTGACAGCAGAGTTGTCAGCATAAGACCTTTCTGTGGCTTGGATGCCAAGAAACTGCAGCTGCCTCATTTCCAAGGGACTCTATGCTCACCCAGAACCAAAGCACACAGGCTTCCTAAATGCATTACTTGCTTTCTTCAGAAGCCACATGGTTATCCCCATAGGAATATGTTAAATATAGGGTTGTTCTCTGGTAGCCCCTCTGACAGGGCCAAGGCTGACACATTGCCACTTTGAATTTCAAAGCTAACTTTGAATTTCAGGAAAATTTTCGCTGGAGTCAGGGGAAGGGGTTTTTGTAGACACTGTAACAACCTTCCCCATTCAGTGAATTAAAAGGGAAATGGCACCACATGTGGTGAACCATCCCTTACACCTGAGAGGAGCAAGCTGAACCATTGAAAGAAAAAAGTGAGAATACTTGGGAAAGGGAGGAGGCCAGGAACTCATAACAACATAGAGCTTGGACTTTTCAATGCCCTCTCCTTTGCTTTTCAGTCACTGAATATATGCCAGAACCTGAACCGCAGACAGCACGAGCATGTGATTCACCTGATGGAAATTGCCATTATAGCAACAGACCTGGCACTCTACTTCAAGTAAGTCGGTCACGCACACTGTGTGTGAAAGGCAGAAAGCAGCTGGCACTTTACAAAGGCCAAATGTGATGCTTTGCTCTGAAAGCCCCCTCCCTATGCAGCAGTTCTCTTCACAGACACTGACTCTGGGAGGCTGCCTTTAATACTGACCTCAGACCAGGTGGGAGAACTCAAATCATTCAAAAGAATTATGAACTTCCAGTCAATTAAATCATATGCATGACTTTTTAACCCTCTATTGCCAACAAGGCAGGACTATGTGATCCCCTGTAGAAAGAAATGTCAGGATTCTTTTGGTTTGTTTTTTTTTCACCTAGCATTTCAGCTCTGAAAATACTCATAAATGGCAAACAGACTGGCCATGACTAGACTAACTTCTCTGTGAGAGCGGAATGACACAAGTAACAAGTGGTTCATTGTAGGTGAATGTCCAGCTCATAGTCTATTTCACACCCAAGGGCCAAAGAAGCCAAAATCTCAGAGAATTGCCTGCTAATTTTCTGGGACGTGAGGCTGAAACTCAGTGACATATAACTTCCTAATTAGCAAGGAGCTTTCAAAATGTGCTTTCAACGTACTGAATCAAGACTAGAGACAGCTTCTGTGTTTTGCACTGCAGTATAATTATACAAAATTTAAACAGTCCAAAAAGAAGAATTTGAGGGAGGTTGGAATACCCAGAACACTTATTCTGGAGATACAATATCTATTTGGCACCCTCCATCTACATACCACCACTTCCTCACCAACTGGGAACAAATTGGTCCTTGCCCTCCTTGGTCCATGAACTGCAAGCCAAGGCTTGGTTGAGCTAAGACACAGGATTATTGATGATAGAACACATACACAAGTCACCTGAAATATGGCCTAACTCTTTTCTCTGCTAATACTGAAACCTCAAATTTCACCAGATTTCATGCCACCCCAGAGAAGGGTGTATTGTGTATAAACCATTCATCAGAATTCGCTATATATATTTAGATTATATTAACAAGGCTAACAATGCCTGACTAAGTATATAAAGCCATGTAGCTTTAAAAATCCTCCAGCTAGCTCTAGGTTTCTGCAGTTTGCTTAACATTTAAGGAAAAAGATTTCTTGTACTGCCAACAAAAGTGGAAGCATTTCTCAGCTGACATAACTTTCAGTAGCTCGTACTTTAAATGACCTGCTCATATCTCACCACTATACTTATTTTTAAAACATTTACCATATTTGAGGGCGCAGATGATGGTGCTTGGTTTTATTGGGACATAAGTGTTTGGACAGCAACTGCTGTAAACCCTTCTGACAGAGTTAGCAACACCAGGATCGGCCACCTCTATTTGATGCATTGGTTTCCTTGTTTCATAGATTTTTCTTTTTTCACTTTTTTTTTTTTAACCTTCCTCCCCACCTCCCCAAAGAAAGAGAACGATGTTTCAAAAGATCGTTGATGAATCTAAGACTTACGACAGTGTGACTGCCTGGACTGAATATCTGTCTCTGGAAACAACAAAGAAAGAGGTTGTCATGTGAGTAATTGGCTCTAGGGAAAGGTTAGTGATGTCTACACCTGGTGAGAGCTCCAGGATATGCTTTGTGTGTGCTGCACTTAGTGCAAAGCCAGCAAGTGATACCTTACTGGCCACTCAGATTTGATCCTCTGGAGAAGCATGGAAAAAAACCCAAGGGAAAAAAGCTTAAAGTGGTTCTTCATCTAAGTGTCCTGTTGGTCATATACTCCTAAGGAGATGAAGGATCCCTTATGGTTATATACTCCTGCCAGATCCCTCATTAGGCCACAAACAGGGACATCCAATCTGTTAGCTGCTCTTCCTAGTGGCAACTAATCTGAGTTGCTGTTGTGACCAGGCAGATACTTTGCAGGATGCCCTATGCTGGTGATGAAATGATCTGACCACCCCACTGCAGTCTGCACTGCTACACACCCATGGGGGAGCCAAAGGTGTTACTCCAAAGTCAAGGAGTTCAGCCCAGCAACGACTAAAGTAGCAAACATCTTAGTACCAGAAGCAAGTAGTTCCACATCATAATTCTATTTTAATCAAGAGAGCAACCTTTGTCCCAGTCAGGACTAAGGTTATTACAACAATACATCTGTCAATTAAGAAGGGGCCAGGGGATACCTGATACAGCATTGGGGTATGAGGTCCTGAGCCTGGAAAAACAAAGAACAAATTAATCTCTTTCCTGTTTTTAGGGCCATGATGATGACTGCCTGTGACTTGTCAGCTATCACAAAGCCTTGGGAAGTCCAGAGTAAGGTCAGGTGCTCAATATCCTGATGGATTTCTGTAGCTTGTACTTCAAAGTAATGCAATTTCTAAGCTGCCTTGAAGCTAAATCAAAGTCTCCTACCAAAATGACCAAAAGGAAAAGCTGCGGTTTTGATGTATTTACCTATTTTTCAGATTGTAGTTGTAAGTTCTCTACAAAACTAATGTTTACACATAAAACCCCCAACTAAACAAAAAACAAAACAAACCTCCCAGTTACATAGATTTTTGGGTCACTGTGAGATTTTTTTACATGTAACATATGCATTGGCTTTATTACAGCAATAGCTACCTTCAGTTTCCTCAGTTGTTTGATTTCCTTTAGGAGTTAATTCCTGAACTGTACTTGAGCAATTGCTAAACAATAAGCACTAAATTCAAAGGAAAGTAAAAGAAATAAAGCCTAACTTCCTGTTTGGCATGAAGAAAGAACAACTAGAAAGAAAAAAGAAACTCTCTGGGTGGAAATGTTTTTCAATAGATGAGCAGTGGTCTAATGAGATCTTGTGCAATATAACTGTTGAGCTGTCACTAGACAGGTGCAATCCTATTGCCATAGCTGCCCTTCCCAGGAGAAAGAGTGAGGCTATTGTTGGACAAGAAGAAACAGAAGAATTGAGATTTGCTTCAGAATGGAGACGTGAAGCACATCAATTTATGGGGCTGAAGTTGGTGCTAACTTTTCTTTTTCCCTCCGTGTCAATGTAGGTAGCTCTACTGGTAGCAGCTGAGTTCTGGGAGCAAGGAGATTTGGAAATAAGCGTCCTTCAGCAACAGCCCATTGTAAGTACCATGTAAGAACCAGGCAGTACAGTTCAGAGAGCAAGTCTCAGCAGAGACTTACTACAAGCAGTGCTGCTCTGAGTGCTCTGTGTCTGCCTGAAATCACAGTGCTTGCCAAAATTCTTTAGAAAAGTGAGTTCTGAGATAGTGAAGAGCATCCCTGACAGTGACTAGTGCCTCTTGTCCAGCTGTCTGTATACTTAGATGGGTTCAGTGGCTGTGAACAATCAAGGGGTGACTCCCCCTGAAGATTCTGTGCAGGTCCCTTACAGAAGAAATGAAAAATTAAATAGATAAGTCACAGAAGAAAGAAGTTTCTAATAAAGAGAAAAAGTGCAAACACAGATCTCATAGGGTCAGGGAATTATTGGTAAATGGGAGGGAATTTCTAACATTTTTTTTAATGGACAAATTTGACATTGAAAGAGCCAGATATCATTCCTTAAAGTGGCCTCCACCTGTGTGGTTTGGGGATTTTTAAAGTAGGCTTTCATGCACTTTCTCTCTACCCATAGTGACATCATAAATTATATAGTAATCAACAAGATTAGGCTGCCAGGCTGACACAACAAGGCAGTTTTGGGGAGAAAATAGAGGTGTGTTTTTCAATCAAGTGTTCTCATAAATCATGGTGAATTTGTGTCCTCTCACAGCCCATGATGGACCGAAGGAAAGCTGCTGAGCTTCCAAAGCTTCAAGTGGGTTTCATTGACTTTGTGTGCACATTTGTCTATAAGGTAAAGTGCACCCTTACACACCCTACCCTTATCAACAGGGGTTCAAATACCAGCTGAGTCCTGGTGCAGCAGCACCACTCCTGGGGAGAGGGACAGGTAGACAAGTGAAAATCTGCCCTTTTCAGGGGCTTTGCCACATGGTGCCTCTTTCTGCCATTGATGCTTTCTGCACAGCATCAGCTTTGGACATGAGGTGTCAGGGTTTGTCCTGGGGTATGATGGACAAGCATTCCCTCTGCACTGCATTGTACTGAGAGATGTGTTTTGATTAGGAATTTTCCCGCTTCCATGAGGAAATTCAGCCTATGCTTGATGGGCTGCTGAACAATAGAAATGAGTGGAAGACTCGTGCTGATGAATATGATGCAAAAATTAAAGCTCTGGAGGAAGAGAAGAAAAAAGAGGAAGAGAGAATGGCTGCAAAAAAAGGTCAGAAAAAGCAATTAGCTTTTCATTCCAGACTCAAAAACATGCTTATGAACACTCTCACAGATTGCAAGCTTTGCTGACAAAGCCGAGTAAGATGTTCAGAAAAAGTTTCATAAATTTGGCTCCACTGGCAAGGCTGAAGGCATCTTCCCTTCAAACCTGACACCATGACAGGTTGTCAAAAAGGCCATCAGCTTAACATTATTGTCTGAGAAGCTAGTGAGAGTACATTCAGCATGAATTCTCATGCAGCTGGGGATGGCAGAATGTCATGTGCTGTCCCTGGAAAACAGCACATCCCTTTGGTAAACATCCGTTTGGCTGATCTGCTGTCCCATAGGTCATGAAGCAGAAGCTAAGAAAAGTTAAAACAAAGTCCTAAAGTTCTAGGAGAACATTTAAGAAATAATGGTTCATCCCATTTCTAGCCTGTATTAGGTACTATCTAGAGTACTAGTGCAGTAGTGGCAGTAGCCAGCAGCAATTTATTTTGGTTGAACATGGTTTTCTTCTTCTGGGCCCAGCCTGTGTAGTACTGAAAACCATCAGCAGTAGTGGGCACGGGTTGAATTTCTTTCTGATAGCCTGAGGATTTGTTTGGCTCTCAAAAAGGCAGATGTAGGAGGTTCTCCTGGCCTCTCCCAAATGTCTGATCAAATATCTGCCATGACTGGGTGCCTTCACTCCACAAAGACTGTATCTGAAATCTTCTTTTGTTCCAAACTCTTCCAAACAAAATTCCAACAGCCCATGGTGTGGACATTGCTTAAATGATACAGTCCAGAAATTATTAAAATCTAATTATTAAAGTCTAATTATTAAGTTTGCCTAGATGTTTTATCTCAGTTTAATTCACAGTAGTTAACTTAAAATATTAAAAGTAATTGTTTTAACTATGATTTCAAAAATCTCTGAAGAATTATTTCCTGAGTAAGTAATTCATATTCAAGCAAGGAAAATTTCCACTACCTCTACAGTACTCTTTCCAAGAAACCTTATATGTACAATTGCTTTGTACAGCAGTCAGCTCTAGATAGTGTGCTATAGGTATGACCTATGCTGATCATTGGATAACAAGGGAGTTCTAAAAAAATCCTGCAATGACTGAGAAGGAAATTTATAACTGTGCCTCTAATTCTTTGTTTCTTTTTATATGACAGGCGAAATAACCTGTAATGGAGGAACAGCTCCAGCTTCCAAAACCTGTAGCATACTTTAGACCTATTCTCAGTGCAAGATATGCCACACAAAATGAGAATACTCATAATGAAAAAAAAAAAAATTCCATGGCATACAAGTACATTCCTGATAGGACTATTCTGATATTTTATTAGGCTTGTGACCAACCAGGGAAGGGCTAGATCTTGTTTGCCTTAATTGCATCTCTTCCTGATGGTAGGGAGCCAGTTCTGTCCTGTCTTCTGTACTCCATTTAATGCACCTGATGTCAAATGGCATGTGACAAGTCAGAACAACATTTGGCCCAATAAATCAGGTTGCAAGATTATGGAAGACCATTTTTCCTGTACTGGAACACTTCTTACCCCAAAGCTGATGGGGATAATCCTGCTCCATATAGCCTCATGAATCTGACAGTGAATGCAACCATAGCCTGCACAGTGGGAAAAATGAAGAAGAGATGAAGATATCATATCTAAGTCTGTATCTGTCAGGATATCAGAAAGAAACTTGAGGGTAAGGATAAAGCATGAAAAATTACCATAGTAAACCTCTGAACTGCTCTAAAATGCAATAATTTCATGAAAATCCAAGAAACACTGACAGATAATAGATATGCATTCACTTCAAGAATCTGGATAGGTTGCTATCCCAAAGCATGGAGCCATTCATGCTACACTCAGTAGCTGCCTTCTCCAGGAGCAGGATCCACACTATATGCTAATTGAAGCTTCATTTTTTCATGTGTTATTTTAAGAAGACAGTGTTATCATTACCCATTACAGTTCCTCTTACAATTAACCAAGCAACCTGAGTTGTGACATCTCATAAATTTGCTCTGTTTTGCCTCATAATGCCAGTTATTTAACACAATTGATCAGAACCAACTGTCCTTCCTTTTCTCCTCCTGTTTTGAGATGTCTGGTTTTTAGATTATACTTCAGACTTGACTCATATTTTAGATGAAAACTACTTTTCATGTTTATTCATGCAAAAATAGAACATTCAATTACATTCTTGTAGTAGTATAGACACCCTCGTGTCCTGCTCCACCCCCCACCCCCCTTTCTTTTTAAAAATTGTTTGGAGATCTGTTTTGCTGGGGATTTTCTTCTTCTATTACTCCTGCTACCTTCAGGGTTTTTACCCTTCAGTATATTGTTTTGCATTACAAAAATACTGCAAGTAAAAGAAACACTAGAGCTGTGGTGGTATCTGGTGATCATTTACCTGTCTTGGTGTAGTAAGCAAGATGCAATCCTCAAACAATATGCAGCAATTCTGTGAGAGGCAATTTGTCTTTCAGGAAAACACAGAAACTTATCCACTTGCATGAAAGTTAATACACAACAGGTAGTGACTCCAAGTTGTATGTCTTGGTTTCATTAAGAATCTTAGAATGTTAAGGGCTGGAAGGGACCTTCAGCATCATCTAGAGACAGCCTCACTGCCATGGACAGGGACACCTCTCATTAGACCAGGCTGCTCAAGGCCTTATCCAACCTGACTTTGAACAGTGCCAGGGTTGGAGCACCCACGACTCTCTGGGCAACCTGTTCCAGTGTGGCTAGGAGATCTCCACACAGCCTTCTCTTCTACAGGTTAAAAAACCCCAGCTTTCTCAGCCTGTCTGAGGGAGATGCTCCAGTCCTCTTACCCATGTCATGGCCTCCTCTGCACTTGGTCCAACAGTTCCATGCCCTTCTTATGTTGGGGGCAGTGGGACTGCTTGCAGCACTCCAAGTGGAGCACCATGTGGGAAGCTTTTATCCTACAACAGAAGAAGTAAAATAAGTCTTGCTCTTTTTTTTAAGTGGAAAAAATGCCACAAGGTTATTTTATGGCACTGTGGTAAGCAGTGGGCTCTTGAAGATCTCCACAAAACACTGTACACTTAAATGCTGAGAAAATCTCCTTATATTCTCAAATGTTTTCTGGGAAATAAAACCTGGAGGCTAACCTTCCTGCTCCCTGAAAGCAGCATGAAGCACTCGGAGCACTGCAGGGCACTCACACAGGGAGCATGGGGTGCCTGCTCATCACACCCTGGGAGTTGTGGGTGGCTGTGCCCCGCCTGCCCACGTGCACTAGGGAGCACAGCTCGTCCTCACAGACTCAGGGTGGGCATGCTGGCAGGTGTTTCCAAAGGGGACTGTGTATGCAGGCATGCATGCTGGGGTGTCCATGGACACTCAGACCGGGGTGCCAGTGGAGGAGGCTGTTTCTCAGGTGACCCTTCCCATGGGAGCAGTGAGTGTTTCTCACTGGAGGTATTGGTCAGTTAGATGTAGGTGAATTTGGCGTAGTCCCTCCTGCAGTGGTCTCCCTTTGCAGCTGGGAGCTGGCTGCCTGGATATATCAGACATGGAGAAAGAAAAGGGCCAAGAAGATTTGTCCACTGTTTTCCCAGGTGTGATGGACTGAACTTTTCATTGGGTGGGCTGCCTGAGCCAGTTTCTGTAATAACCTGGGATTGACTGACATCTTAAACAAATTATTTTCACATCAGATAAGGAAAAAGGCACGTAAGAAGTAGATCCTGCAGAGGTAGGGTAATGCTTTCCATCATGCCAATCTCCTTCCTTCTGGTGAGGCTCAACTGCATCTAACAATGCAAAACTCTCCCTCCAGGAAGGCACTGGAGTGTTCACAATTAGGCCAAAGGGTATGCCGCCTTTCTGGTAAGGTACAACTGGCAGAAGCAGGGCCAAACAGCAGTTGTGCCGTTAGAAGGCTACATAAGCCATCAAAGATCCCTAAAGAACCATCCTGACTCATTTCCACAGTGTTGCATCAGATAGTGTAAAACCCCTCTCCAGGGGAGGTGTTAGGGTGTTCCCATGTAGGCTTGAACATATAACCCATTGAACTCTTTGTTGCATGAGCTTCCACCCCCCACAGATCAAGACTGCAACCAAGGGCCCTCTCAGTAAGTTTGCCACCAACACCAAGCTCTGTGGAGCAGTCAACATGCAGACAGGAAGCAATGCCATCCAGAGGGAACTGGACAGGCTGGAGAGGTGGGGCTGTGCAAACTCCATGAAGTTCAACAAGGCCAAGTGCAAGGCCCTGTACATGAATTGTGGCAATCCCAGACAGAGCTACAAGTTGAGTGGAAAATTGATTGACAGCAGCCGTGAGGAGAAGGACTTGGGGATGATGGTTGATGAGAAAAAGGCAACATGACCCAGCCATGGGCACTCCCAGCCCTGAAAGCCAACCATGTCCTGGGCTGCATCCAAAGCAGTGTGGGCAGCAGGGGAGGGAAGGGATTTTGGCCCTCTGCTCTACTCTGGTGAGACCCCAGCTGGAGTACTGAGAACAGTTCCGGTGCCTCCAGCAAAGGACATGGAACTGTTGGAGCAAGTGCAGAGGAGGCTACATGTAGGTAAGAGGACTGGAGCACCTCCCTCAGGCTGAGAGAGCTGGGGCTGTTCAGCCTGGAGAAGAGAAGGCTGTGTGGAGACCTCCTAGCCAAACTGCAGTATGTGAAGGATCCTACAGGGAAGCTGAAGAGGGACTCTTCATCAGCAACTGCAGTGATAGGACAAGAAGTAATGGGTACAAAGCAAAAGAACAGAAATTCACATTAAATATTGTGAAGAAATTCTTTACTGTAAGGATGGTGAGACACTGGAACAGGTTGCCCAAAGAGCTGTGGGTACCGCAACCCTGGCACTGTTCAAAGCCAGGCTGAACAAGGTCTTGAGCCAGCTGATCTAGCGAGAGGCATCTCTGCCCACGGCAGGGGGATGTTGGGACTAGATGATGCTGAAGGTCCCTTCCAACTCCTTAACATTCTATGATTCTATGAAACGCCCCAGTTATGCCATTTAAGTAATGGACTCAGGCAGTCAGTGCCTTGCCAGTCTCTCCCACCTATAATTTATATATTATATATATAAAATATATATATATATATATAAAATTGTATTTATTTTCTGATCACAATCATTACCTGTAGATACTGGGGGTAGCAACTGGCTGTTGCTGGGGGAATACAATGGGATGTTTCGGATCCAACAACAGCTAGCTTATGAGTTTCTTCCTGTCACAATTTGTCCCTATTTCTGCTGCTGTTCTGTGCAATTCACTCAAAAAATACTAACTGAAGTGTAGTAAGTACTTTATTGATAGAATATCACACAGAGCTCAAAAACCACTGGACAGCTCAGAGCCTAGCCATGTATTTCCATGTGCGAAATTCAGATGAAGTCTGTTGTTTATTTCAGTATGGAATCTTCACTTGCTAAAAGGGAAGAAAATACAAACATGATTAGGACTATTAGCCACTCTTGTGCAGAACTAAAACATGCAAATAATTAATGGAATCAAAGACTAATTTTATGTAATTTCTTTCTGGCGAGTATTTATGATTCCCACTTCTGCTTATTCAACAGAATTGTAATTTACAGCTATGGGGTGAAGAAAAACTTTTAAGTTTACTCAGTAGTAGAAGACAGTTTTCTGAACTGACAAGTCAAATAAACCTGGAAAAAGCTACCACTACAGGTATGTCCATCTTAACGAATAATCTTCAGCAACTGCACTGCACATAATGAGAGTTTAACAAGTGCTTTTCTGAAAAAAAACCAGACCAAACCCATTGTTGGGAACAACAGACCTATCACCTTTGTGCCACTTTTAAACAGATTAAACATTCTAAAGTAACAATTGAGAAAATTTTCTTACTAGGTGGCCTAGCAACATTATAGCACAGCCTCTAACTCTAAAAATACAGAAAGTTTCATCTAACTAGAGAACCTCTAAAAGACCCATTTATTTACTTCATGACCAATAGAGATGATGGATTTAAAAAGGCAAAACAGCTTTATCCCTAGTAAGTTCTATACAAAACGTATTTGAATTTCTGTATGCGTAGTTAATCTTAGTGCTTTGTGCAACACCAATTTTGTTGAGGAAAAATGCAGATATCACCCTTTTGCATGGAAAGAGTTACTGAGCGTGTATCTGCACCAAGAACAGCCTGTGTTATTAATCAATTTTCTTAAAATGCTTCTTAGTTTTAAGTCTACCTAAAAACCCTAGGTGAAACAAAGCTAGAAAGCACATTCCTCTGTATGGCAGCAGGGAAGGAATCCTCTGTTAGAACTGGACAGGGAACACCAGAAATCTTCCTAAGGACAAGGGAAACAATGCTGCAGCAGGAATACTACAGGTGGAAGGGAATGACAACAAAAGGAGCAGTATTAGTTGCAAGTGATGCCCTCCAGCACACCCTCTTCATGTGAGATACAACAAACAAAGCTGACCTCTAACACTGAAAGATACTGAAAATAAAAAAATCAAGCTGACTTGTAACAATACACGTGTGACGCCACTTACAAGTCTCAGGTTACAATCACATACCGTTACCTACGCCCTATATTCAGCCATATTTGTAAGGTTTCTACAGTGCATGGGGAAAAGGGCATGCACATGCGGATGAAAAAGGGACATGCTGCCACACCTGATACGTGGATTCAATTACTCCTCACAGAATACCAGCAGCTTTTAGTGGTTTGCTTCCTCAGTGGAAATTCAGCCATTTAACAAGTCCTGACTGTCACAAAAGTGTTACCTCTTGCTCTGATGAGCTTTTCAAAATGCAGACATAATTAAACAGCAGCAGTATTTACTCCTGGCACGGCCCTAACCACCACCTCCAGGGATTAGCTGCAGGCCTCAATTTCTCCTAAGAGCACGGAGGTGGAATACCAGTCCTGCAGCAAGACAGTGAATACACTAAACCGACGAGCTACCTTCTGCAATCTCTTTTGCAATCCGCTCCAGTTCTTCACGTTTCTTTTTCTCCTCCGCCTCTATTCTTCTCTCTTCTTCAGCAATCGGCTTCAGGTAGTCTGCCATCAACACAATCCCTTTAAAACACAACTTCCCGAACCCCCGGCGGAAAGCTCCGCTCCTGCGGGCTCGCTCAAAAGGGCGGAAAAGCCAGTTTTGCTGGCAGAAGGGCACATTTCATAGGGATCCGTGGCTTCACACCAGCAAGGCCGATCCGGCAGGCCGTCCTGGCAGGGCCGTGGCCGGGCCGGGGGAGGGAAATGGCGGCCGGGCCATTTCAAGGTGCCCTTGGGGGACGCAAGGGAGCGGGGGAGCCGGGAGCGGCCGCCCGGGACGCCGCACTCACCGTATCGCTTCTTGCCGTAGATCATCCCCACGAGCAGTGCCGAGTACCGGGTGAACTGTGAGAGGCAGAGACAAGGACGCGCCCTTCGCTCAGCCCATAGGCACGGCCGGCCCCGCCGGCCCCCGCCCCGGCCTGCCGGCCCGGGCAGCCCTCCCCGCGCCCCCGAGACAGCCCGGGACAGCCCGGGCGATCCTCCCAGCGCCCTCACCTTGATGAGCGGGGACACCTGCACCGGCGGGATCATCTTGGCGGCAGCGGGAACGGCCGGAACTGAGCGCAGTGCAGGAAGGGGCGGGGAGGGAAGCAGCCGTGACAGGGAAGCCGAACGCTGCGCAAGCGGCCCTCGGCTTCCCGGGTGTGGGCGGGTCCGCTACGCCGAGAGCTCCGGCGGCGCCGCGCCCGCAGCCTCCGCGCCACACGGAGGGGCTGAGGGAGCGTGCAGTCTGTGAGAAGAATCGAGGGACATCTCATGATTAGCAGAAAAATAGCCACCTTTTTGTGTTTGTTTGTTTGTTGGGGTTGGTGGTTTTTTTTGGTTTTTTTTTTTTTTGGTTGGTTGTTTTTTTTTTTTTTTTTTCTTTTTTTTTTAAACTCATAACGGTTGACATGTATTGGCATAGGTTGGCCAGGGAGGCGGTGGAGTCACTATCCCTGGACATGTTCTAAAGGCATGAGGATGTGGTGCAGGTGCTGTGGTTTAGTGGTCTAGGGGTTACAGTGGCACTACTGGGTGGACGGCTGGACTGGATGATATTAAAGGTCTCTTCCAACCTTATTGATTCCATCATGCTATAAGCTATTGCGTGCTTATGGTGTCTCTGAGCAGATGCTCAGTCTGACTGGACACAGACCTCTGCAAACAACCTGTGTAGCCAACCCTACTTTAAACTGGAGGTTGGACTAGATAATCTAAAGAGGCCCCTTCCAATGACACCTGTTCTGTGGTTCTGGGGTTGTAATAATTACTGTATTGCACTTTAATCTTCGTAGATACAAAACCCTGTGGTCATTAGTCATTCTATAAACAACTGTTAGTTATAGTTATATTTGGTAATGATCATTGTACTTGAGAATGACACAATTCAAATTAATGCAGTTTATTTCTCAAAAACTTAAAAATTATGAGCTCTCTTTATACAAAGTCTCATATCATGTTTGCCCTCAGGTTTAGGTTCTGAGATATTACCAAATTTGGGTTGAACAATGCTATCTTGACCACAAGCAAAAATAAAATCGTTCTTTCTGCAGAACAAATTACTTATTTGTAAGTGGGGTAAACAATAAAACCCCAAACCAACCAACCCAACCAACAGCACACACACACACACAAGAAAAAAAAAAAAGGAAAAATGCATTTTTGAGCCAATACAGTGCCTTGTCATATTTATACATTGCTTTATACAAAGCATCCTTATAGACACTGGAATGAAACTCCTTGGCCAGATTCAGTTTTTGAGTTTCATTTTCTTCAGGTACCGTAAGAAGTAGAATCAACATTTCTTTATATCAAAGTAAAAAAATTTTGCTGTTTTATAAAAAACCCACAAAACTGCTGAGGTTGTAAGGGACCTTGGTGATCTTTTAGGAAAAAAACCATCTAGCATAATTTTAATTACAGACATCAGCCTTAAAGTTCATCTACAGAGAAGAAATAAATGGCTTGAAGTTTTGTTTTTTTCACTGATTGCAATTTATTACAAATACACATACTCTACTTACAATGTGTCTGCTGCACATTAGAAACAAAACCATACAGAATCAAAAGTGCTTTTATTAAGGATCAGAAAAACTGCTATACACAACACAATGCAAGTCATTTAACCACAACTAGGTATAAATCCCCTTGAATAGCTGAAGACACTCTTCACAGGAAGTATGTAATATTCACAATTACATATTCGGTATCAAGGTGCTTCAAAACAAAAGCACAAGTGCTTTCAAGACTGATCTCAACTGAAACAAGATATTCGAATTTGTTTTCACCTATAATTTCTTCAGGCATATTTTGCCACTTTTTTTAATGATGAATAACAAAATTCCCCAAATGCCTTTAATTATGGCATTAAAATTGTCAGGCACTAAGAAAATTCAAGACACAAATTAATCATTCTGCCAAAAGGAAATGTAATGGCTTCTAGGGCAGCCACAGCTTACAAGATTTGAAAAGCACAAAACTTATCCAGCTGCATCTAAGTGTAAAAAAAAGATAAATTCAACATATCATGGACAGTCACTTCTAGGGGTTAGTTTCTTCTGTTGTCTTCCTGAGACTCAGAAATCTGTGGGATCCCTTAGTTGTCCGCAACTCAGGAGAAAGCTCAATTTCCTTACCTGATGTGGAACTCTCACACATTGCAGTCTCATAATCTCCTTTAATATGGCAGCATGCCTTCAAAGTAACAGAAGGATGTTCCACTGACAGACACAAAATAGACACAAAAAGCCCGAGAAATTCAAACACTTCAGATGAGCAGCTTCTGCAGAACAGAAAAAACCCTTACATCTAATCACAGAGCTCTCTTCCCTCAGAAAATATCAAAACTGGTTGAAACTTGGATGCAAAGCTACATGAACCCTCATTTGTTACATTCTTTTTTAAAAAAGAATAGATATGCCCAAAGAATTTGTGTTCAGATGGCTTGGAAGACTGCTATCACTTGCAGTGATATCAATTGCAACTCCCATCTAAACTCACACAGTTAGATTTCCAACTGCTATCCCCTGTTTGTAATTATGCAGAACAGACAGTGTAACCATTGAAAAAAAATTTAAAAAAAAAAAAAAAAGAAAAAGAAAGAAAAAAAAAGAAAAAAAAAAAAAAGAAAAAAAAGGAAATCAGTAACTTGTATGCACGTATGTTCTACTATCGTGCTATCCAGAATCCAGAGGTCTCTGTGTTTTCCATGCCTCACATTCTCTTACATAGAAGCTCAACCAACTTCTACGCCTGTGTTTGGCTGCCACTTTGCTGGGTATCTGCACACTTCTTTATTGATCATTGCTGCATTTACAAGTCAAGCAGCATTTTTTCCTATAGGGCAATTGTAAAAGAAGGGGAACATGCTTTTATTTGCATCCCCTGTTTACCCAATATTTTCAAAAGCAGATTTTGGAGAAAGGGTCTCAAGCATGACCAGCTTAAACATAAATATGCCCCAGTTATGGTCAATATAGGCTTTGGTTTACATCAATATAATCCACACACGAATTTAATGCGAGTCAGAGGAACTGGAGTTGATCTCGTAACTTCACATGCACTGTGCGGAAATTTAGGACAGTGTTTCATTCGGAGACAAACATGCCTCCTCTTCTTCTAACAATACAACCTTCCGTCTGGAGAGAGACATCACAGACTTTATGGCAGTTAAAGAAATTCTAACAAAAATGCGCAAGGCAAGAAAAGCAAACGGGATTACAATCTGCATAAGATGGAAAATTGCTGTGCTAAATTCACTTAACAAGCAAGTTAGAAAGAAGGCCCCAAGGCTTACACAAGGGTAGAGAGCCAGCTTGGCAAACATGAAGGCATGCTCCTTGCCACCATATCTAGCAAAGGCATGCAAAGTTTCCTCTTCATTGAGAAGGGCTGTAGTCCATATTGCAAACTGAAATATGCTTGCAAAGAAAGTGATAACGCAGCTGACCTGAATGGCTTCAATTTCATTATGAGACTTTTCTGCAAATTCACTGGTCAGCTGGTAAGCTAGTGGAAGCCCACCAATGAAAGCCAATGAAAGGATGTTGAGCAGTCCCATTAACCGGGTAGCTTTTGTTACATAAAGGAAAAGAGAGTGATGAACAAACCACAGGAGACCAATTGTAACAAATGACCCAAAGTAAGCAAGGTAGTTTGGCCCATATTCACTTAAAGCTTCAAGAAGACTGCCATGGAACTTCTCCTCAACTTCTCTGGGATCAGGAACATTGTCTTCACTGTGGAGAGAAAAATGACTTTACTTTGCATATTACTGTTACAAAAACACATCTGGAGCAAGATTGAACTATGTTGCTTTACTTTGAGCAAGTAGTGAACAATAGGAATACATTCCATACTTCTCTAATATATAATTTAGAAACAGTGTTTCAAATAACAGCTCTGCAAAGAAATTATATATCGAATGAAATTTGAAAGTACATTGGCATTCCTTTGGGTTAATAAAGTCGCTACAGTGAGTAAACAGCTTTTTTTGATAAAAGGTTTTCATCTGAAAATATAACTAAGCAAAAAAGTAAGATTTGTTTTTGAAGACTCTACACCCCGACACGTATTACACACACTGATGATCATTACTGCTGGAATACGAGTGTTAGAAGTATCTATGGTTTGTGCTCTTTGTCCTTCCAGAAAATCATACTTTAAAGTAACCACTGCAGATTTTGGAAGTCGAAGACAATGTTTGAATAATTTTATTTTCTCAAATATTACATACAGACAAAAAAATATATTTAACGAGACAAGGTGTAAGAACCAACACAAAGCCTTACCATATATCCAAGATGAGCAAGGTTGCTACAATGGCATAGACTCCATCACTGAATGCTTCTACTCGTTCCTTACTCAGAGGCTCACTGAGGTAAAAAGTGAAGGTTTCTAAGCTATGGTGTTCCTCCTCTTCACCTCTCTGACCTGGAAACAAATCCAGAGGCTTAATAATGAAAATAAGTATAAGATAGTTCAACAACCTACTGTGACCTTCTTTTTTCCCCATCTGCCAAAATTTTTCTTTAGACAAAACGGTGCCAGTCATCCACAAGTCAGTCACTCCACTTTTTTTGGCATATGTGCCTGCCCCTGAAATTTATATTTCTTTCAAGACAAGTGCTTCAAGAACAAAAGAAAACCCCAAAAAACTCTGTCCTTTAAACTGTATGGAAAACCATTTCCACCAAGTGAATAATGACTCAAAGCTGTAATGGAACAAAACAAATTAGATGCTGTGCCCCAGGAAGTCCTAATAGCTGTGGGGCCTCTATGACAGCTTGGAGAACTTACACTACATGGCAGAAAAAAACCTGTCTTGAGCATGTGGGCTGAACTGGGATATGGAATGACCTCATTTAAAATAATTAAAGCCTTTTCTCAAAAGGTGTAGCTTTTATAGGAAATGTTGAACACAACTCTAAAGACTGAAGTCAGAACTGCCTAGCTAGCCAAAATACACTGCTTCTGCTGTATAGAATGGACAAAGAAAAAGGTTAAGGTTCCACAGGAATGCAAAGCAGGTGTAATCACAAGAAATTCAATACAGCAGTATTTCAGCCATCTGACAGGGTGAGAGGTAGAGATGTGACCTGACCGCAAACCATAGTGGCCCCATCGCAATAAACATGGACAATATTCATATGTGTTTATCCCCAGGCTCTGAGGGTCTGGGTTCGTCCTTTCAGAGCATTTCTGCCTCCCTGTTATTGCTGCCACATGGGGGAGTGAAGAGTAAGTTCCCCTTTGATCCGTAAACAGACAGACTCATACCACCCTGAACAGCAGCCATAGAAGTACAAAGGTGTTATTCTTCTGACCCAGCTTGGGAGTGTCAGTTCGAAAGACATTATCTGTTCAGTGGTTTTGTGGTCCCTCTCAGAGGGACACTGCACCTTTCAGCCAAGCAGGTTGCATGATACCCCCTTCTCCTTTTATTTTGGCAATAGCAACCTCTTAGCAGGATTTAAGTGCAGCTCAGGTTGTTGCTATGGTTGTGCAATTGTTAGTCCTGACACAAGGAGGGCAGAAAGCATATGAATGAAGGAAGCATGGTTTTAGACTAACTTAGGACATGTCTGAAGGCACCTCTTTAGATCACAGCAGTTAGATTAATGAGATGTAATTAATGTGAATCCCTGAGAAAGTTTACGGGTGTGGCGCTTGCCCGTTTGAAAATGTGTGACTGTTCAGCATTGCAGGGAAGAAAGTGATAAAGGCATAGAGCTTTTATGTCCTTATGTTCTTCCATCTCCATGATCCCTCTTGAGGAGGGAAAAGGGATAGACGGCCTGCAGCCATCGTTCATGTACCTACCTGTGTCTGCATGCATTTGCATTATCAGGACAAACCAGAAACGTTTTGCACAGGGCAATGATCTTTAAATGTGTTGTACCTTACACAAATCTCATCAAAATTAGGGGAAATCAGAAAGCAAGAGAGACACTGTTTAGAAGCACATCAATAAAGCCTAAAATCATTATGTTCTGAGACCGAAAATGAAAGCAGAACTGAAATGGCTTCATTCTAGGATGCCTGCATAACATGTTGACAACCTAATCTGAACATGTGCCTAGGAATTTTGTTACTCACCAAGAACTTTGGTTTTACACCATGTAATTAATCGAGTGACATGTGGAAAAACAATTACGAGTCCAAGAAGTACGTAAGACTGTTGGAGAAGAAGATGAACAGTTTAAATATAGTTATCAAAATACAAATTATCTTCCAGTTTTAGTATGAAACTATACCTCTCAATCTTAGAAGTAATCACACTGAGAAAAAAAAATCTTGACATTCAAAAAGAAAAAGGCTCAGCTCATGCATCTCCTGAATATTGCACGTGGAACCAAACACTGCTTTTTCCTAGCTAATTTAGTACCATTAATGAGGCAAACTAAAACAAGCAAGGAAATAATTCTGCTAACAAAAAGTGCAGGAATAACTGCTTTGGAAGTTGAAGAATTATCCCATATAATCCTTATGGGTCCTTCCAATTCATGATATTCTAAGATTCCACTATTTGTGTCACAAAAATACACTGGTGGGTCCTAAGTGGTTCACAGACTTTGCACAGGTCCAAGCATAGGAGCAAGTTGGAGACTAACTTCACCATTGTTAATACTAAAAACAAACAACCAAACAACAGTGAATGGAGTGTGGAAGAAGAGGAAATGTATTTTCAGATAAAACTAGGCCTTTCCATGTTTGGACTCATAACTGTCCTTTCACTAAGAGCAACCTGATTTCTCACAAACTTGGGAATTATATAAATACTGTTAATTCCTGTGTAATCTTTCCCAAAATTCAGTTAAATACATCTTTTCCTAAAGAACAAGAGCAATGAAGTTCAGGATACATTCAAAAACTAAATTTCAGTTCCAGAATAGGGGTTCCAGAGTAGGGGTTCCAGAAAAGAGTTAAAGCTATTAGTAAGTAGGAGCAGTGACATCAAATAAAGACGGAAGAGAAAAAGACTATGTAAAAGTGTTCCTTAGCCAAAACTGTTTTGAGATGCAGGTGAGCTAATGGTCTCCCTACTCTGTTTACTTTTACACCCTAAGTTAGTGCAGCAACTGCATTCACTCTTCTTCAGTTTGTGCAATGTGGTGTTCATTTCATGTAAGTTTCCATATTACCTCAACTACTTCTGATGCATAAAATACTAAGATAGAGTTGAGAAGACCTGCTTAAAACAAAAAGAAGCAGGCATTGCAAGTAATATTGTAGCAGAATATTCTTTTTTAACTATACAAACTCATGGATCAAGTTACAGGTTGATACATATGATTAAATACACTCAATGCAAAATAGCAGTCATGATTACAACACCCTAGAACTGGCAATTGAGAAAGTCTGCATAATTAACACGGACATAATTATTTTCATACACAGTCCTAAAGACAGCTAATACAAACTGCTGCATCAGTATTCTGTGTTAGCTGAGAGAACTTACCAAAGGAATAAAGAAAAAAGAAAAGATGGCTGCTAAAAAGCATAAAACTGGTCCTCTTAGGATAATCTTTAAGATATGACGTTTATAGAAATTCTGATTTTCAGACTGCTGTATCTGTGGATTCAGTAAGTGTGGGTGATAGAATCCATATGCTACTATCACAGCCTGCAAGGAAAAGAGCATTACTGAACTGATTACACATAAGTATATGCAGTATTTCAAATATAAGATATAGAACGATAAATCAACACATTCCAAAACACTTTCAAACTTATTCTCCATTCCCATATGGAAGGTTGGTCCTAGAAACTCTGAGATTTGACCGTACACTGCATGTGAAAATTTTAGTCTACTCTGCAGAGCTGGTCATGACCTTTGATCCTTGATGAAGAGGAATGAAGACCTCTGTAATAAGGAACTAAAGCAACAAAGCACTTCACCAGGAGGAAGAGTGCTGCTGGACTTGAGGCTGGAAAGCCTGTGTTCCCTCACCCACAACTGCATGCCTCAGAAAGACATCAGCAGGAAAAGTAAATTGCTCTTTCCCCAAGGCATTTTTACAAAGAGTAGGAAAGGAATTCTGTAAACATTGAGATCAGCTAACTTATGTGCATAAAACAGCTTCACAGGACAGTGAACTTCTGTCTTACATACAGGTACTGCATTATCATAATGGCCACAACTTTGAAAAAGAATGCTATACAAATAACATATTTAGCAATTTATGTCACTCACTAAGACACTTAATTTCAGATCTACACAAGAAAGTCTATTTAAAAGTGAAAATGTCAATGGATAGCTGCAATACCTGTATAAGGCCAATGACAACAGCACATACACTGAACAGGAAGATGCCAAAGGGTACCCCTGGAAAGGAGGCCATTAAAGAAAACTGGAAAAAAATCAACAAGATCATATATTTAATAAAGAAGCAATGTAGGAATAACAGTAGAGAAACAGAAGCACTCTTCATTCAATATTGAAACTCATAAATCTAAATAATAATTTCATCATAATTTCATTAAATGCAATTTTTAGTGACAAATACATGTAGGCATCCCAACCAAAGGCATCTGGAGAGATGGTTTTCCTCTGACGTTGACAGTGCTAAATCTTAGCCACTCTGCTTCCATAATAATTACAGAGTGGCTTGTACCTGAGTTTAAGTGGTTTTGGTTGACATGACATTATAGTTCTGAAAATTCTTGATATTAGGATACCTTTTTGAATCTTTGTCTACCTTCATGACTCTCTGTTGTATAAATTTCTGCAGCGTCTTTAAGGGAGGATTAAAAAAAAAAGAAGAAAAAAACAAGGCGTAGTATTAAGGTAACATTGACAGCTTTCCAAAAATAATTTCAGCTTCAAGGCAAAATGAAAAGTATGGTCTCTTGCTGATAAAGATCATCTTACTGACCACAGCCTTATTTTTTGCAGATGAAATGTAAGACATATTTATCCACAGAAAAACAGGTGCCTGTCTTATACATATAACAGTCAAGATGCTAAACTGTTTTGTTCTGTTAATATAGTATTCATTTGCAAATATTCTTTTGAGGTCCTATGACCAAAAATTGTCCAGATTTTAAACATGAACCATCAGCTGCCAGAATCAACCTTGCAGAGCAAATCAGAAATGGTATCACAAATTTGGTCTAAATTACAAAAGGATAACGTCCTGCCATATACGGAGGAGTTTGAAACACAGTTTTATTTATCTTACCAAAATTCTTCCCAGATAACCTGGACCTTTTTCAATACAGTTGCTTTTTTGAAAGAAATCACAGAAAATTTTTTACCATGAGGGTGTTGAAACATTGACACAGTTGCCCAGTCCCTGGAGACTTATAAGGTGAGGTTGGATGGGGCTTTGAGCAACTTCATCCAGTTGAAGATGTTTCTGATCTTTGCAGGGGTTGGACTATACAACCTTTAACGGCCCCTTCCAACCCAAACTATTCTATGATACTATGATTTCCAGGAGTGTAATTTTTGTTTCAAGAATACCTATTTTCTGCCAAGTCTAAAACATGCAATATCTAAAGGTTATAAAATAGCTTCATGAATTTTAAAGAAGCAACACTTAACTACGATAATGGATTCACATTCCTGGGTATCTGAATACTTTGGTAAAGTCTTTCCAAATAAATGAAGAAACAAACACTGTAACTTAAACATATGTCAGATTTTAGAAAATTACTTACTGTATATGGCAAGAAGGTTATGATCATCATACAAGCCTAAAACAGAAAAAGCATATTGAAACACTGTGCACTTTCTGGACACATCCTCAATGAGGGCATTGTTTCCTTTGTATTTCACATGGAGATCAAATGCTTGTGCTACATAATGAAAAATACCCACATTTCTGAAGTTGCTAAGTTTTGACTACAACAAATGGCTGGTTTTGTACATATCTTCCATGTTCTCTATCCAAATTTTACAAGCTTATTTTAGAAAACACTATGGTTTTGTTACCAATACCCCAGGTAAAAGTTTTGCTATGGTTTTTAAGAGACTTCTTTCTACACTAGCAATGCTAAATATACCACACCTTCTAAATAGGTGTTTCTGATTTGTCAAGAACATTAATATCTGATCGTAAATATTTCGGATCTAAAAAAAGCAAAATTAAAAAACCCAACCGAACAAACAAAAGCATAAAGAAATTGCTTTGAAAGCTACATTAGGTAAGAATTAGATGTCTTAGGCTGTTCTTCTAAAACAATTTCTTCTAGTGTTATCTCATGGAGTTCCAACAGTACTTTTATTAGCAAAATTAGAATAACTGCGTGGTTGCATACTTTCAAAGAACAGAGTTTAAAACAACATAACAAAATACTCCGTTCCCTCAGATGAACTTCAGACTAACCTGCTGCAGAGCTTCTTTTGGTTTATAGTAAAACATTTGCAAGTTAAAAGCAAGTTATTTATCAATCAGTCACATTGAAACTAAAGATCTTCGTATTTTCCTGACTTGGAAATATGTCAGAGTTATGATATTGAACATAGAAACTTTTGGATATTCACAGACACACTTAAGTGACCAGTATCTGCTAGTTAATCATCCAGCTTGTCTGACAAGACTCACCAGATTTAGAAGAGCCAGGACATCATCTATGTGCTCTATCACCTGAAACAACCTGTTGAGGCAAGGCAAAGTAAGGTTATCATGAACAAGCCAACTCACTGAATATATTTTACATATATAAACACTACATACAAATCGTACATTTATGATACTATTGGAGAACCCGGTTTCCTTTGCCCCAGAATTAATACAAGTATTCCAGGTGCTATCAAAACTCATGTAGCTCAAATATCAAAGTAATTTATCAGAAAAATCTTAAAAGCAACATACAATCAAGTTCAGTCATGGAACAGTTATTAAGAACCTGGTTTCTATTTGAACGTCAGAGTATTTTCAAAATTTTAAGGCTTAGAAGCATTTCTCCTGAAGAGACAGCACACAAAGAAAAAGCTTTCCTTGCAAACGTCCCCAGATTTTGTAAAAACTCCTCATTCACAAAACTGTCACTTAGAATCAACAGCACCCATGACCCTCACAAAATCCTGAGACTGTACTTCAGCGTTTACTTATACAAGCAAAGAAAAGCATTATGATAAAGGAATGGATGTGAGGTATCAGCTTCAGATATCGAATTACAGGCTGCACACTTTTATTGGAAAGCAGCCAATCCACTTGCATAATGACATTTGCAAATTTCAAAATTCAAACAAAAACTTCCCTGGTTCCTGTATGACACTTGCATGCCAATTTCCTTTTAACCACCAAGACATGGCAGGTGGGGGAGTCCACAGCTCTATAAAGTACAAAATCTGCAACATTACAATTGATTTTATGACAACTACTGCTGAGGATAGAGATGAGCTTGAGGCCAGCAGTACTATGTAAGTTCCTTTGTTGCGGAGCATAACTACAAGTCTAATTCCATCTAGCCTTCAAGGTAAAACGAAAAGTAACTCAAGAAGATACATAATGCTTGTTTTTCTCTGTATCACTATGGTAGTGGTGTAAGAGTAGCTATTCACTGCTAAAAGTAGCATTTCATTACAATGATTTTCTAATATTATTCAACAAAAGACAATTCAGAAGTCTGGCAGCAAGACAGAAATACATCAAATACATGGTAATCTCCTGTACTTTCTAGCTTTTAACTTTAGATTTAAACACTGTGCCCCTACCTTACATGAGCTGCCCATGCCACTGTGACTATTAAAAAGGTCATCAAGTAGACGGCAATTTTTGCTAGAAGAAGTTGCTGAATACTTTCACCTAATTTCTGAAACAGAAAGTGGCACCCAAAGAAACAAAATTATTCTCTGAAGAAGAGATGTACAGTAATGTAATGTATTTTAGGAAAATGCCTCCCAAGAATACAGTTCGCATTCAACAGTCTCTTTAGTACATTGCAGAGACACCAGTCTATTAGGAACTTGTTAAGTAGGCTGAAATATGGCATTTGATGTACCAACACATCTCATCAATCTGTAAAAGGGCTTCCCAAAGCTCTATTCACCTTGTTTCTCATGTATGCATTCTCTCATCACTGTTACTGTAACAACGCATTTCAGAGGACTGGACACAATATGCCTCTTTCACTTTCACAGCCCTGACTTCTGTAGTAGAAGCTTTGCAGAGGTTTCCTGTGACGATTGCTAACAAGGAGAAAGGACAGGCCTTAACCTCAGCAAATTTTGCAAATACTACCACAATGGCTTAAACAGACTCATATAGTATATTTCCTGTGTTACAGATCTTATCTGAGCCTCTTAAATTAAGATTTAGGCCTGTTTAAGTGTAGAAAAATAAATAATGATAAAAGAAAAAAACTGTAAACTTTCTCAAATTATTAATGTTTCCTAAAATTCCTGGGTATTCTCAGAATTAATTTATTTCCTGCAGTATTCTTTTTCTGCCTCTGGTTATTCAAATTGCATTTATTATGAACCTGACTTTAAAACTAGCATTCAGATTGTGCTATATTAAGTGGATTCTCTCAGTGATGGTTTATTACTAAGAAGACTAGATGCTTTCTGAAAGATGTTTTGGTCAGATTCATTCGGGCAATTCATTTTTCACAGAAAAGTAACTAGATATAATCTATGGCCTACAGCATATAATGTCACAACATCTGCATATAACACGAATCTTAAAGTTTTACACCCGAAATTCACTAACTCCTCAGCCTGTGCTGAAATTTCTGTTAGGTTTAATGTTGCTTAATGGCTTCTGCTTTTGAAAGCCTGTAACTCGAAATGAAGCGGGCGTGCTAAGCGACGATGTTACATCTATTCGCGAGGACACAAGAAACAGCAAACGCCACGTGATACCTGGTCAGGATGTATTTTTGTGTGAGCCACCGGCAAAATCTGAAATAACAAAACGTTTATTAGCACACGACGTTCTTTTTCTTGCTCAGCACTTCCCTAAAACCACAGAGCCTTCGAGTGCCCGCGGATGGCGAAGCCAGGAGCAGCTCTGGAATTCGCAGAGGCTCTCGGGCCGTGGCCTGGCCCGCCACGGCCACCGACATGTCGCGACAGCGGGGCGGGCCCGGCCCCGCGGGGCCGCCGGGCGGAACGGACAGGCACGGGCGCGACCCGGAAACCGGGCACCAGCCGCGGCTGCTCCAGGCTTCTCGCTGCCTCCCTCGCTCCCTCCCTGCCGCCGCCGGGCGCTCACCATGACGGTGGCGATGATGGACAGCAGCGCGTCGCTGTAGGCCAGCAGCCGGTGCGATGTCTGCGTGCTGCTGCCCGGCTCCGGGCCCAGCGCCGCAGCCCGCGGAGGCGCCATGGCCCCGCTGCGCTCGGCGGCGGGGCGGCGATTCCCCTCCCCTCAGAGGGGCGGGAGCCGCCCGTGCCCCCGGGGGCGGAGGAACGCTGCTCTCGGAAACAATGCTGTGGGTGTCCCTGAGTCCAGCGGCTGCGGCAGCAATGCCGCCTTTAAAAGGCCTTCCAGTTCACGTTTCCGTTCTCTACAATAGCGTCCCGAATCTAGTGACACGGTGTTTTGTACACCGGTCAGGAAACATCAACAGAGGAGGGAAAAGAAAGCATCACTCTTACAGAAGCAATTGATACTCATCAAACAAATTCCCTTTTTAAAATGGGAGGAGCATGTCAGCAGTTGAGGGAGGTGGTCCTGTCCCTCTGCTCAGCCCGGGTGAGCGCTGTATCCAAATCTGAGCTTCTCGGGACAAGAGAGACATGAAGCTCCTGGAGCAGGCCACGTAGAGGGCGACAAAGGGGACTGAGGGACTGGAGCACCTCTCTGGCCAGGAAGGGCTGAAGGAGGTGGGGTTACTCAGCCTTGAGAAGAGGAGACTGAGAGGGGAATGTCTACAAATATCTAATGGGTTGGTGCCAAGAAGATGGACATAAGCTCTTCTCTGTGGTGCCAAGCAATAAGATGAGAGCCCGCAAGCAGAAAAACTGCACTTGAGTATGAGGAAGAACTTCTTTACTGTGTGCATGATCAAAAACAGTTTGCCCAGAGAGGTTGTTGGGTCTCCCTCAGTGAAGATACTCCAGAACCGTCTGGATGCATTCCTGTGCCCTGGAAGAGCAGAATAACCCTACTTGAGCAAGGAGGTTGGACCAAATGACCTGCTGTGATTCCTTCCAACCTTAGCCATTTTGTGATTCACTGATCCTGTGAAATAAAGACCTGTGGAACTACAGGCTAGCCAGTCTCACTTCTGTGCCTGGTGAAATCCCCATGAAAACTATGGTAAGGCTTATGGAAAATAAGGAAGTGGTTAGTGACAGCCAATGTGGCTTTTTTAAGGGCAAATCATGGCTGTTGTTTGTGGAGGCCTTTTGCAATGTGGTTATAGAAGTGATGGGACAGATAGAGCTGACATCATCTATCTGAACTTGTGCAAAGCATTTGCACCCAATGGCTTGGGTTGGAAGGGACATTAAAAATTGACTGTTTCAACACCCCTGCAGAGGGCAGGGTTGCCTTTCAGTAGACCAGTTGCTCAAATCCCCATCCAACCTGGTCTTGAACACTTCAGGGATGGAGCATTCACAGCCTCTCTGGGCAACCTGTTCCAGTGCCTCGCCACCTTTACAGTAAGAACTTATTCCTAAAATCTAACCTGAACTTACCCTTTCTTTGGCTTAGAGCCATTCACTCTTGACCTGTCATTACATGCTCTTGCCCAAAGTCTCCATCTTTCTTGTATAGTCTCGCTTCAGGTACTGGAAGCCCACCTTTTTTTTTCCAGGCTGAACCTTCCCAATTTTCTCAGCCTTTTCTCATAGGATAAGTGCTCTTTCTCTCTCAGTCTCAGTCTCTCTGGATTGACTCCAGCAGGTCCGTGTCCTTCCTGTGCAGGGACCCCAGAGCTGGGTGCAGGGTTCCAGCTGGGGTCTCACCAGAGCAGAGCAGAGGGGCAGAATCCCCTCCCTCCCCTGCTGCCCACACTGCTTTGGATGCAGCCCAGGACACGTTTGGCTTTCTGGGCTGGGAGTGCCCATGGCTGGGTCATGTCAAGCTTCTCATCCACCACCATAGTTGTCCTGATCCACATATCACTTTCCAGAGGGGTGGTTTTCACTGTTAGTGACTGGCCTATTGCAGCACACTAGCTATCACTTGTGTTGCTTCAGTTAGGCTGTACCTTCTCCAGTCCTTGCAACTGAGATATAATATTACTTTATTTTTTGAGGGTTGTCTTTGTTTCATTTGTTTAAGTGCTCTGCCTTCATTACTGATTTTATTGCCTCATGTAACTCACTACTGGGAAGTCCCCTGAAGTCAAGATGTACCTCTTCCTAGCATTGAAGGCCTCAGAATGAACACATATCTCTTGTGAGATGTTTGCTGGTGGTCTGGTAAGCAATGTAGTTTACTCATGATGGATAATTGTAAATCCTCCCATTGTCAGTGAAGTAGCAACTACATTTCAGTACCACTCTTGTTGCTGTGTAACATGCTTAGGTTTTGTAGTGACATTTTCAGAAGTGACAAATGATTTAGAGAAGCTGAGCTCACTATGATGTATAGCAGCAGTGTAAAGCTGCTCAGAAGACAAGAGTTTTTAAGACCAGACACAACTGTTGTTATTCCGAGGCAGCTTTCTGACACTGCTGTGTTCAGGTCCTCTGGTGTGTTGTTGCCCTGTGTTTTGAAACAAGCCAAAGGGAAACAGTGCTTCCAAATGGGTAGCACTTCTTTGCTTAGTTTGGATACTTAAGTCTATCTGCTTCCTACTAGTGTCATCCATTGAGACAAAAAGTATGAGTCTTTAAAATGAATTATGAGAGCCTGACCTTTAACAAATCAAAATTGTATTGAGCTAGGGTATAGCTTTCAGTTTCAGAATTCAAGGTAATGAACTTGTAACGAGCCCACTGTCTTCATCCCTGTGTCTACAGAGCATGCTGTTTTGTTGTTCTACAGCTCCTGACTTAGCCACAGTACTGGGGAAGGAGAGAGCAGTTCTTCCATCTGGAGCTGTTATGAACATTTGTTCTCACATAAAGAGAGATTCATGTCTGCAGAGTTCACTGCTTCAGCTGAGTAAGAAGTATGGATATTATATCTAGTTGAAAACATAATTTACCCCTACAAATTCAAATAAAATTTGTGTTAATATCTTAAAATGCTCTTTAGTTAGCACTTAGAATAAAGAGTAAGAATGGAGACTCAGGGATGTCTGCAACAGCACTGAACTTTGGATTAGCTATGTTCACATTTCTTCCATAATGATAAACTTCTGCACAGTTTAGGAGGTTACCCTCACTTAGGAAAGAAGTGTCTGTAGCAGTGCATTATAAAAGCCACACAGATCAGTCTTATCTATGGAACCTTTGGGGAACAAGCAGGGAGGAGCAATGACATCAGCTGTTTGCATTAAGACATTAACCTTTTCACTTCACCTTCTGCCGGTGTTTCCTCTGTGGTCCAGATGGTTTGTTTTTTTCTCATTTGCAGGCCTGCTAAAGATACCAAAACATGTCAAAAAAGAAAAAACTATTTCTTTTTACCTCAGAATCTGTTGCTGAAGGACGTTCTGGTACGTAAAAATGCTGATTGTATCTTTGCTTTTATTGATGCTTACAATGCTCATCAGAATGCTAGCTGATGAAAGTTCAATGGTATCTCCCCCAATGGAGAAAAGAAAAAACAAATTAATTATTTTGAAAAGACTTTGTATTAGCTTTGGATTAGTGTTGGTTTGCTGGACTAGTATTTGTCTTATTTGTTTAGCATGCAAGATAATCTGACATAGGTAACTTTAAGCTTTTGCTTGAGAAAAGCATGGATCAGTCTACAGGTAGAAGTGGAATTGCCATGTATACTACTGTGCTAGTGTTGTAATTTCTTTTTTTTTTATTCTGTAATGAAAAAAGTAATACTTTATGCACATGTATATTATAGATAATCTTTGAACTTTGATTCTCTGAAATGTTTGGAATATTAAGCATTCATTTGCATCAGAGCTGCATTCTGGATACTGCTTTAATACTGCATATATCTATTTGTCACATTGTTTTTGGTTTAGGATGCATAAAACCATTGTATTTTCCAGGTCTTGAACTGCAAGACAATGCTTCAGCTCTAATTGCTCACTAAATTCAGCTATCTATGTCATACAGCTTTGTTTGCAATAGTATTTCTTTAGAAGCTATGGTAACTGAGTCACTGAAAGAACTTTGGACCTCCAAGACACATGGTAATGACTCAATTTACAGTAAAGGTAGTACTTTCAAATGGAGCATTTTAATGTTAAGGGTAAAACTAACATTACCTCTTACTTTTTCCATAGTAGAAGAAAACAAAACAAAAAAAGTGATAGAGGGCAGTGTCAAACACCAAAGGTTTGCGGTGACTTTTTGCTGTGTGACTTCTTGCTGTGTGTCCGTATTTTACTCATTAGAGGAGAATGGTACAGTGTGAGACCAGTTATACTAGCCGATCTGCCCTGCCCATAATGAGCAGCCTAACAGTCTGAGACCTCTGCAGCGAATAGCACCATATCTTGAACTTCCACTTGTTCACTGTAAAACAGTGCACAGCATGTTGTCATGGTGGAGATAGGCAATAAAGCTTACCAGTGGTTAAAGGTTATGCCATTCCTGCTTGAGCCTTTGGTGTGAATGAGTTTCTCAGCCTTCAGAACTCAGTTTACCTCAGGATATCAACTGATACCCTGGCCAGGTGACACAGCATTCCTGATTTTATGCTTTCTTGCACAAATGACTACTGGGTCTGAAATTATGACCACTTGTTTTTTCTGCCTTTCATCTTATATCCTTGTGTCTTCAACCAGTGGTCATATTTTTATCAGTGAAGGTGAAGTATAACTTACAGAACTGATCAGAATTCTTAACCTTTGAGTAGAATAAATTTCAGGAAGATAATGCTTAAGGTGGGAAATAATGCAGCACAAAGAGCTGAAGACAGGACTTACAGTTATCAAGATGGTGGTTGTTTTTTTTGGTTTTGTTTTTCCTTTGTTTGTTTTTTTTCTGTTTTTTTTTTTTTTTTGGTTGCTTTTTGGTTGTTGTTGGGGGTTTTTTGGTGGTTTGGTTTTGTTTTGTTTTGTTTTGTTTTGTTTTTTTCCCCCAACCCTCTAAATTGTTGGACTTACTTTGCAAATGATTAAGAAATGCAGTTAGATGTTTACCTTTAGCTTGTTTGGGGAAAATGCTAGAAATAAAATGTAAAAAGTACAGAAATTGCTGATTCACGTTGTGAAAATTGTCAGTGAAGAAGCAACCTGTGCACTTCCACAAGGAAATCTCATGAAGACATTGACACCACTGTAGCCTGTGTGAATAAAAGGGCCTCATGTATTTTTAGCACTCATGCTTTGCTTTTGGTTATAATTTGTACTTGAGTGTGGTAGTATTGATGGCACAATGGTTCATCAAAGCTACCTGCTAACATTTCTTCCTTTTCCTTGCTTTTAGACTGTGATGAAAAAATAACAGTTATCATACTAAAATTCTATTTATACTTAAATTCTGCATTGAATCACAGATCTTCTGGAGTACAGAATAGCTCTACTGTTGATTTATAATTTCATTCTGATGTTCATGTGCTTCTAGATTATCTGTAAGAGTAAATAAGTAGTATAAGGTGGATATTCAGACATGGTTCTTCATTAGTTTTCTCTGTGGGCCCTCAAGATATTCTGTTTTTAATTGCAACTATGCGTATTATTACATAGACTGTTAAAACACTGTGGGCACCTGGCTCAGTACAGATGATTTTGTAGATCCAGCTGTGTTATATGTGTGGCTGAACATATTTTGGACCGGTGGGTGAAAATTAATTCATGTTCCTCATGTTGGTTTTGTGTATATGCTACCTCTCTCAACTTGTAGTTTTGAAGTAAGAACACGGGTTGCTTGCACTGGTTCCATTAACCTCATGAGACAATCCCAATTTGTCCTCTAAATTGTTCATTAACTTTTAGCAAACCAAATGCATTTGACGTACTCAGGTCTCATGTGGAAAATAGGTCATAGGCGCTAAAGACAGTATAGGTAACACCTTTTTTCTCCTGTGTTTTTGTCACGAAAAAGAAAGACCAGCACTTCAGAAATATAACTGTAAAAATTTGCGAGGGGCCAGGGCTGAGAGAACGTTTGCAGAAGCTTTTCTAAATCTAAATGAGCCAGATAGCAGTGCACAATTGCAGGAGCAGACTTCAATATAATGTACCCTTTTGTAGGGATAGCAATTCCTTTTGTTATCTAAAAAAATTGACACATAATATTTCAGAAGTCCACACAGCATGTACAGAAAGGATAAACATTTGCATAAGTGCATGCCTCTGACAGCTATAAGATGTGGATCAAAACAGGAAATACACACAGAAAATGCAACACAAAGTTTAAAATGAAAGAGGAGAAGAATGAAGAATCACTAAAGAAAGGCCTTAGCTTAAATACTTCTTCCAAAATTACTGCAAAAGTGTTCTATTATCCTGAAATTATCCTGATTATTTCAGATGCCTTTGCAGGCATTTTTCATTGTCCCTTCACCAAGGAGGCTGCTGGCCTGTGCAGGTGATAGCAAACTGACTTGAGGAGAGGAGTGAAAACAGGGTAAGACGTACCTTTCAGAATGTAAGTTGATAAAATTGCTTCTTGGCAGATGCCCAAAGACCAGAAGTCTCTACACCACTGGAAATTATATTTTATTAAGAAATCACTTTTTTTTTAAATCACAAAAAAGAAATGAGGTATCTGTCTTATTTTTATCTTCTAGATAAGTTGTGTGATCATATAAGTGATGCTGTTCTAGATATTCGTCTCAGAATTGATCCAGATGTCAAGTTTGCCTATGGTAAGTACAATACAGATAAAAAAGCAGATTAATGAAGTACAACATGTAATCAATGTTGATATAATGCCTTTTGTTCTAAAATTCCTCCAATAGCTGGCTGCTAGTCAAGACTTTCACAGTCAGTAAAGAGCTTAGCTGTAGCACTCTGATTCAAAAGGGAAGGAAAAGCAGGAAAAAAGCTACAAATAAATAAAATAAAGGAATAAAGAAATAAAGGAAAAAATAGTATTCCTGTGCAAATTAAAAATTATGAAATGTAAGAAGTACACTACGGTGGTATCATGGAAAAGTAGGGTTGTCAGGGTGCATGTAACTGAGGAATCTAAGAAAATCAGCAAAAAAGTGAAGTGTGGAAAGATAGATGCCAAAGTGCACGTCTTCACAGAGTAATTAGGGTGATCCCCTTTGTTCACAGGAGGATAAGATCATTTGAATGTGTTTCTGATCAGTGGCTTGCTATTCTGTGTGGCTTTCCAGTAGGACTATGCACAGATGTTGTCACTAGCAATAAAGGCTATGAACATGTTACCAAATTGGAATGAGCTGGATTGCCACAAAAAAGTGGACACAGAAAGGGAATGCACCTAAACAGCTTTCCAAATGCAGTGATTTTATTTCTAGAACAAACAACCAAGGCCATAGTTACAGCACAGAGGACTATCTCCATCTTATGAACACAATGATTAATATTTTTCATCTGAAACCTCTCGTGATCCTCGGTGCACAGTTTTGAGCAGTGAGGAGAGGTTTTAGCATATGTGTTAGACTTGATGAAGCTTGTATTTCAATACTTCAGGCAGTTATGCTTCTAAAGCTGCTGGAAAGTGGAAGATGGTAACAGAGAAATGCCACAAAAATGTCAAGGGAAAGTCTGTGTAAGAGATGTGAGAAACAGGTGTGACATGATCACATAGATCTAGTAGATCATGTCGTTGTACCATTTTTTTGTGATTTCTGCTGTATATTTTTACATAGAACAGAAAATTTGCAGACCAGATGGACTCTTGAAACAAACAACAAAATAAAATATTAAATGATTCTGCACAAAATCTCTAATGAAGTTGCATAGCTTCTTGCTTCAGGACCTTGTAGAAGCTAAAAGTTTTGGTGGTTGCCAAGGACAACTGGGTGAATTACTGTAATAAAAATATATCAAAGACTGGTAATACCATCTGTTAATAAATTATGTTCCTTTGGCTTAAGGAGAACACTGAAATTCAGAACACTGAAGGAGCTAAAACTCTTGTATTTGGAGAAACTGCCCTACATACTTAATCGCTCTTACAGACATTTGCTTCTAGCCAATGTGAAGATAGGGTAATTGGCTATGACGAGCCCCAAATGCATGCAGGCTTTTAAATGTTCATATCAGCTGAAGAGTTGTTGCACAAAGACCCATAAGTGTGCTAAGGCTTTACACAGTTTCTCCTGCGATTAGTCCTTTGTTCACAGAATAATTTTCAGGATCCCTCTGTTTAACTGTAAAATAATGTAAGTAAAGTTCTGACGTTTTACTGACATATTTTCTCCAGAGCGTGTGGCAAAATCTGGAATGGTTATGCTCTGTAGAGAGATGACATCTCAGGCTATAGTAGATTATCAACAAATTGTAATTGGACCCTTAAGAGGATAGGATATGATGACTCTTACAAAGGTGAGTGAGATGCATGGTGCTGATAATACTGATTGTGGGTTCAAATGATATGTGAATGTATGGGCCATTTACTTAAGAATTGGACTTGATGATCCTTGTGGGTCACTTCCAACAATTCTGTGATTCTCTGTGATTCTCTAATGAGATCCTATATGTGTTCATTTGTGGGTCTGTTCCACATGTGGCCAAAGTCATGTTTTTATGGTCTTCTGAAGAATAAATTGAAGTGTGTATCCAGGCCTGGGCGAAGACTCACAACTGTTGTTGATATGTATTTCTCGCTGATGATATTAAAGGAGCTATTTTAAGATGGCATACTTGTAAAAGACTTATTCTTGAAAGTGTCAGGTATCTCTTGCTTTTCTGATGCAGAAGAGATAGTATTCAGACAAATGTCAGAAGGTAGTTACATCTGTAGGTTTGTACAATGAAAACTTTATCACTGATATTCCTTGTCCTAGGGGTGCACAAGCCTGTGACAATGGAATTTCACACTAAAGGAATTTTTAATGTATTCTTTACATATATCCCAAAGACTTTCCTTTCAGCAGCTGAACTACTTACATCACTACTCCCCTTCAGTCTTCCCTTTTCATGTATAATGGATACTTTTTCTTCTAGTTCAATTGAATCCTAGAACATACTACAAGAACTGGTATTCAGTTTCTGGTAACATTTTCCACACTTTTCTCCAAAGTTTAATACCCAAATGGTTTGAACCCTAGTCAAAATAAGCAATGTCATAATAAGCATAACAAGCTTTGGCAGGCTAGCTTGTAGGATTACATGCATCCTATCAATTTCAAGAATTCAAGTTTGACTTAATAGCACTAACCTACCAACATCCTGAAACTGTTAAATAAAGGTGCTGATGTCTGCTTCTCTTAGCAATAAAAAATGTAGTACAGGAAGCTTACATGCATAGAATTTAAAAGGTTTTAGCCATGATAACTAAATAATCCTTAAAAACTTCACTAACAATTTGTGAACTCTCAGGAATGTATGAACTAATTTTACAATAAGACTGGACTATAAGACTTGCACAATTTTAGTGGCCCTAGAACAACAATGTAAAGAAATCAAGCAAGCTGTCTTCCATGGCAAGACGGACGATGACATTGGAGCAGGGGATCAGGTAATTCCAGGCACTTACTCAAATCTAGTTTAAAAGGAAGCAGTTACAATTACAATGGACTAGAGCCTTTCATAAAAACTGTTGTGCAAATTGCCAGAATCAGCAGTTGAGCACCGTGCACTCTCTTAGAATGACCAGAAGTGTGAACACAGCCTTTACCAATTTCAAGAAAAGTGGCTTTCCCCAAATTCAGTGACCTTAAAAGGATAGAGCCACAATTAAGGTTTTTGTCAGTCACTAAGTTTCTGATCTTTCAAGTCCTTCAGCAACAATTTCTGAGTCATGTGTGGGGGAAAGACTGAGCAGTCTTAATGAGCCTTTGCAGCGGGTTCTTATGGATGTGTAAGGCAGAACCATTCTTGGGAACCAGCCCTGTTGTGACTGTAATTTTGGCACATAAATGTTATTTCGGGCTGGTTGTATGTGAAGGTTATTAACTCTGCATGTTACTACTGTCTTGCTAAGCTTGGGTGATTCTGAAGTACTATGAGGCAAAGAAAGGTGCAGAATGCAAAGAGAATATGGAAATGAGTGGCTTATTTCCTCATTTTTCAATGCAGTTCTCTGATTTTTAATGCAGGGTTTGATATTTGGCTATGCCACTGATGAAACCAAGGGATGTACGCCCTCAACAATCCTCCTGGCCCACAAGCATTAGGGACTCTGGAACACAGTGGAACGTGGCCCTGGATCAGACCAGATGGGAAAACATCAGCTGTAAGGGTAAGAAACAACAAAAATAATTTACCCTGTCTGCTAATGTATTAGAATTTATGTTCGCCAAAAGTGGTACTGTCATTCTCATGTTCCAAGGTGATGTGAATTTCATAAGGTATATTTGTGTATAGCACATACGTTTGTTTACACTGTTTTATCAGTGTCTCAGCAGGTCTCTTCAAAACAATACTTGTATTTTCCTTGTTTTCCCCTGGAGATACAGAACATTAACAAATTACCAAGTATCAGGTTTGGGTTTTTTTTCTGAATGATTACCAGCTGCTGACCGCTGCAATATTGTGCTCAGTGGATTACTCACTGAGCCTACTGTAAGAGTGATGCACTCTGGCTGTTCCAAAGGGAGTAAATTATTCTCTGTTTTCTGGGCTGTGAAACTGCAGGACAGTAAAGGTGAAAACATACATGTGGCATTTCCAGTACAGCAAAGTGTTTTGGTCTTAATTGCTGTTATTTAGTGTGGATCAAGTGCACTGAATTATACTACTGCTGTTGTTGCAATACAATATGGATTGTGTCTCTTGTTAGGAGTGTACAGAACATGTCAATAGGCTGATTTATGATGTATCTATCCAAGCATGTTTGAAGAATAGGAAAGGAGAAAGACTGCTTTAGTCTGTTAGAAAATGGGTACTAAGGATGGAGCAATGCCAGTTTATACATGCATGTGCATAAAAGCCATGTAGAAGGGAACAAAGGATACAGCCTATCATGTGATCTACAATTGTTCATTTTAGTGGGGCTCTCCAAAATTTATTTTGGCTTTACTTTGCTAATCCACAATTTGAAGTTATGTTAACATAGCAAACAAAATTGATTACTATCAACTGCTAAAATAATGGGATTTTGTAGCTTTCTTCTTGTTATTTTACTTCTCTGTGGCAGGACATGTAATATCCTGTAATTAACCCTTTTGGTAGTGTTTTTACTTTCCTACAATGAGTTTAAGCATTGACAGCAATCCATCATTTTTCATCCTATTTCCCTTCATCTGTTTATCTTTAGCTGCAGAAAATAACGGTGAGGTTCATTTCCAGCTTTCAGACAGGTGCTTTTGGCCCTAAGCGTTCCTTGTCCATTTTTTTTTCCTAACTAGGTCACAATGGAATGCAAGGAATGTAATGGTGCACTGGAGACCATCCGAGTGCACACACTTGTGACTTCAGTAAATCATGCACCGGACATACTGCTACAACAAATACCGAATGAGCTGGTGGAGAAAGTTGTTTTAAAAGTCATTCCAGAGAGGTATCTCAATGAGGGCACCATTTATCATCTCCTTCCAAGTGAAAAGTTTGTAGAAGGTGGTCCTAAGGTATAGTACTTTGATAAATAACAACCTATGCAGACTTGGACTCCGACACAGGCTTGTAAATGTTCTCTTGAACAGCAATGCAATGGAATGGTATACCTTTAACCAAGAAGTCTTTGTATTTTTAAGGAAGCTTCAGTTATTTCTACTGGAGCTTTCCTACTGGACAGCTGCCACCTAAACTAAAGGTATACCTGCTTGGAGAGCCACATGTACACGTTCCTGGATCTTTGTCTTGCTTCCAGAAAGTATTTTAAATAAGGAAAACCCAATTCTTAAGTTATGTGCTAAAATGGCTGGATGGAAGTATCTCTTCACTTCCACAATAAAAATCAAAACCAGAAATAGCAATCAAGCTTTGTGAAATTATTCACAAAGCTGAACAAATTTCAAGGGAGAGTTAACATACTAAGTATCCATAGTCATTAAAATTTTACATATGTTCTGCTTTCCAGGTGTTGACACTAGCTAAGAAAGCCACTGCTATGAAATAGTAAAAAGTTACACTACACAAAACTGTCTAGTTTGTGTAAAGAATTCAAAAGGATTAAAACTACAAGGTGTACTTTTAATCACTTTTTAATGTACTTTTTTAATATGAAGGATACCACTTCAATAGAGAAATAAATGTTGACTTTTCTCCCATGTTACTTATTCGGAGATTTAAAAATAGTGGATTACTGCCATTTATCCTCTTTCAGGATACAATTTCTCAGCACTCTGGAGTTCAATTATCAGCATGTAGTTGCCAGCTTTACTAACATGGCAGAGAGGCAGTATGTCCCTCTTGGTTGAGTAAGCTGTATTAAGTCATAAAGTTATAGGAGGCAGACAAAATCTGTGCAAGAATTTGGGACCATTATCAGGGGCACAGGAAAGAAAAAAGAAGTGTAGCATCACTTGTGTCACCACTGAACCATTAATGTGAACTGAGCTAGAATTTCTCAGTACTCTTGTGCTGACAACATTGAGCTGCAGTTCTGTGAAGCCACTGCTGTATATAGGTGAAGCTTGTTTACCTTTTAGATCATATGTGATCTGTTTTTGTCTAAGTTCTTTGCCTTCATCAAAGTTTTGCTGAGTAAAGACTGACTAGTAACCCGGAGAGAACATTTCATAATTTCTGATTTGAAGGGAACATTCTTTTTGTCATGTTTACAATTGTGCTGCATTGTTAAAAGTTTTCAAAAGTGATTGCAGCACAGATGGCTTAGTACATTTCTGAAGAGTACTCCAGCCACCTAGTGAACTCTTTCAAGCAGTTGCATGGGAATGTGAACACTGTGAACAGTGTCATATACATGACAAATACTAAAGAAAGCTGTACTCAATAACCTAATATGGGATTGGAAGAGCTATTGTGTCTTGTGAATAAATTTAGTCATTTGTCCTTCAGACTGATGCTGGACTGACTGGCAGGAAGATCATTGTTGGTGGCTGGGGTGCCCGTGGTGGAGGTGCATTCTCTGGAAAAAATCCCTCCAAAAGTTGATCGTTCTGCAGCATATACAGCTCACTGGATTGCAAAATCTTTGGTGAAAGCTGGTCTCTGTAGAAGAGTATTAATCCAGGTAAGAGCAACTGTAAAAGTAATATGCCAATTTCAGAAACACAAATTTTGTCTCAGAATACATACCACCATCACAGCCTCTCTCCAGTTTCAGAAAATCTTTTCTCATAGTAGAATGGGGCTCCAGGAATTTTTTAAGAGCCTTATGAGGGAAGCCAAAGACTACATGGGCCAGGATAGTCCTTTGACAGAGACTGTATTGTCAGTAATGTTCTTTCTCCAACTCTTTTGTCATCCCAGGTCTAGGTACTTCTTTTCATCATCCTTGCATTTTGGGTGTTCTGCACACACGTGCATGCCCAGCACCCCAGCCTGGGCTGCACAGCACATTACAGTTATGGGAGCACTTCCTAGATGTAGCTGTTCAACTTGCAACTTGCAATATGGTCATATGGGTTGTAACTAATGTTTTGTTTTAAGATACACTTGAAATGACCTCAATTTTCCTCAGGGTGTGACTAAAAACAAAATTCAACTGTTTTACAGTTTAAGACAAGAACAACTTTTATTAGTCTTATATGCTCAGACAAAAACCAATGCACTTCCTTGTGCATGGGTTTTTTCCTAACTAAGTCAAAGAAGTAGAAAGAGATATTTTACTGACACCTTGACACTTTCACTTGAACAGAATGTGACTATTAAACAGTGACATTTGCCTAGGCAATTTGCAATACTAGTTTATACAAATACTTGTTCTGAGTAGCTGCTATGTCCTAAGTAATTGCATAATATTTCCTAAGTAAGTTAAAGGTAGCAGCAGTCTGGCCAATGTTTTGCTGCAGTGGTGTGTTTAAAACTTTTTGCTTTCTCTGTGGAGTAGAAAAGTGTGGAGGCTGAAAGCCTCCGAGTGAGTCTGCCTCTCTCCCCTGGAGATAATACCCTTGGGCACTCCCCTCATAGTGACTACTGAAAAGTTGCTCCCACATGCCTCCCTGTTCTGTGTAAATCAATTGTACCCTATTGGCCCTTCCCCCCTCGTACCTCCCCTGAACCCTCAGATTGTTGGTTTAATGCTCTACCCCGCCCTCTGGCTTTCCTATATCAACCCTACTCCCTCAGACCCCTTGAGCCAGTTTGTCTCTGGACCCCTTCAAGGAAGAAGAATAAAGCTTCGTCTTGGACCACCACACGTGGCTCCCGTCTCTTCCTCCTGTGTTGGCCAAAGTGGAGAGCTCACAAAAGAGCTGAAATTGCTCTCCGTCCGGGAGCAAGGAAGGAGGACGGAGCAAGGAAGGAGGACGTGCCTGTGCCTTGAGGATGTCCTCCCCCGGACGCTTCTCTAGAAGGTGGTGGCACTCCACCACTGCCCCAGGGCCCACCGTGACAGAAAAGCCCACTGAATGTGACTATGATCAACAACATAATATCCAGACATCCCAGTTAGCAACAAAGCTTCTTGCTCCAGATGTTGTGCATGTGTTTGACACCTGATAGTTTGCAGTTAGTCAAGAAAATGGTAGACTGGGAATAAACCAAGCACAAATGACTTTTGGTTAGCAAATTGTTAATTTTTTTTTCTGAAGGAAAGAAGACAAACTTCTGATTTCTTCATATGCACAGTTTGAGAGTTATTTTTAAACATCTACATCACTTATTTTTGAGTTAGGTGGAAATGTTATTCCAGGAATTCTCGAAGACCCTTCTTAAATACCTGAACTTGTCTCTAGACAAGGAGTGATCTCTTTAACAGCAAATTATGGAGATCTCAGATGCTAGCAATGAAGATAAGATAGCAAGATAAAAGACCAGAAAAGCCAATGTTCTTTGAAGTCTTGAAGGCTGCACTAATGATTAACAAAAGGAAAAATGTGTCAATTGGAAATGCAAAAGTGATTTCAGCCCACAGTCTGTGTGCTACACTGAGACCTTGCCAGCCTTCACTGAGGCTGACAACTGAGCTGGCTTTGCTATGGATATTGTTTTCATGCTAACCATCTCTCACAACAAAAGGAAAAAAAGGATAATAGAGGTAACTGCAGTCTAATTAGATGTATATAAACACAATATTATTTAGTATTATAAAGAATTGTCAGCTTATTGGTTAATGGCAAATGGATGTCATAATCTCATAATTAGCATAGAGGAAGATAGTCACGATTAGAACAGCTTCTAAAAAAATAAAATAAAACAAAATCAAGCCATAAATATTTGTAGAATTCAAAGTCTTTAAGGCATGAAATCCTTGTGTCTAGCTGTCCTGGTTTAGGGCAAATTTGGGAGATAACTTCCAAAGGGCCCCCTTCCCCAGGAAGCAAACCTGAGCGGTCCCTCCCCCAGCTGGTTCGGGAAAGAAATTTCCTCAGAGAGAAGTGGAAAAAGCCTGTTTATTCAACAGGCACAGCACTGCCCAGCACAAAAAAAACCCAAACCCAATACTGAACAACAAAACCTCTCAGTGCTCTGAAGAGATGACAATTTCAGAAAGTCTCTCTCCTGTGGTGTAGCTCGGCTCAGTCTGTGATCTGGAAAATGGCGCTGCCCAGGCCAGGCCCCAGTGGCCGCAGGTGCGAGCTCCTGGTTCTCCCCCGAGTCCCGAGATTAGAGCAGGTTCAAATAATTCCAGGGAAAAAGGAAAAAAACCCCAACTTCCTGGGGAACTTCTCTGCTTCAGTTAGTCAGAAACTAACAAAAAAACAAAGGAGAGCTCTCTCTGCTGTCCACCACGGTGACACAGTCCAGGAGGACGAGACTCCTATCTCTGTGTTTTGAAAACAACTGCCTCAGACATTCCACCGCTTTTCCTTCCCCCTCCTTCACTCTCAAATCCAGCCTTAAACGTACAAAAATTATTTCTGGGCTAAACAGACAAATGGGGATACAATTCAACCTGAAAAAGTCACCCCAGGACACTAGCTGAAACTGAAAGATGAAGAATGGGAGTAGCTGAGGATGATAGAAAGTACCTCTTTTGTTTTAAAGGAATGTCAGCTATGTCTGATATTTGACCAGATTCTGAGCAAAACATAATTTTCTAAGATAAAAGACAAATAGCAAAAAGGTATCTCCTAACTTTCCTTATGGGAACAGGATGTTAATAAACTCTACCCTGATATAGATGATAAACTTTTCCTTTCTCTTAAGCAAAAAACAGGAAGGACTGTATTAATTGTATTTGGGTTGTATGCTTCTGTTCTACAGCTATCATATGCTATCGGTCTTATACCCTCTTGCCATCTCAGTGTTCCATTATGGAACATCAGACAGATCTGAAGAAGAACTTCTTGAAATTGTCCAGAAAAGCTTTGATCTATACCTTGGAGCTATTATAATATTTGTGTGATGTTAGTATTTACTGTATGGAATCGTATTTTTGATGCTCTCTCTTACAGTTTAATTATCTAGCTTAAAACCACAAGAAAGTCACCTCATCATAAATCTCAAATTGATGCAATTTCTGCTCTTCCCTCATCCATGCATCCAGTACAATATACAAGAGCCAATTAATAAATCAGGTCACAAAGTGCACTGAATAAGTAAGACCAGGCTAAATTACACCATGTATATCTACCAGTAACCCTGGGGGTGAGCTGTGTTGCAATTCATTAACCAAGTGGTAGTGTGACTGGTGAAGCAGAATTAAAAGTTTAACATTAGACATAGTTAGGCTTTCCAGTCTGTTTACAGGGTATGTAGGGCTCCAGATCCCTGCCTTATCTGAAGGGCAACAGAAATATTGGCTTGTTCTGAAAGAAATGTTGGGCTCTGTGCCTTTGATATTCAGGTGGCAACAACTTATGAGACAGCTGAAAGGCTTTGGTGCTCTCATATCACAGTTTAGAGTCAACTAAACTTAAGTAAAAAGGAATCCATGCTTCTTAAATGCCCTCTTAAGATCTGAATACTGTAATTAAACTATTGTAATTGAACTATTGTATAAATTTAAAACTAGAACAAGGATAGGCATGAAATGAACGTTCTTGAGGTGAAAATTCACTTGTGATCAGAAGTGTCACTGAGGCTGCCATGCAATCAGACAGGACATACAAACCCAAACCTATTAACACTGCCTTTTGCAGCCCACAATTTCTGGAATATTTCTGGGCCTGAAATAGCATATCTTTTAGAGAAATGCAAGCCTTACATTTAAAGAAGCATAGGAATTACTATTTTCTTTGAAAGAAGAAAGGACTGGAGGAGAGGAGCAGATCAGTACCCGTCCTTATCAGCAGTTAACAACCTACATTCCAGTGAGCAGTAATTTGACCCCAGCATTTTTCACTGTTTTTCTCCCATTTGTGACTAACTCATATGATACTTTATGTAAACTTCAAGGCAGCAGAGCTTCTTGCCTTTTTGTAGTGTGGCTTCCTGAGACTTAAGGGTGCAGGTTGATCTTCTCAGTCCTGAGTAACTTCCTAATATCTTGGCTGATTTTCACCAAACCTGATAGACTGGACCTCTTAGACCTTTTATGAAATACTGAAGTAATGGAAAGAAGCACTATCTCTTTCCACCTGTAAGGAAGCAACCACGTTGTGAGTTCCTCCTCTGTTTTAAGTCTGTGAAACTGACGTGGGCGTTCTAGCCTGAGATAGGTACCAGCAAGAACTCGAGTCCATGCACCTACTTACTCGTTTTGAGTAATGCAGATTTTAAAATCTCTGTTCTAAAATGCTAAAACATAAACCTATCTCATTGTTTGAGGAAAATGCTTTTAATGATTCACTTCTGGTTTAAATCCAGAGCTATTAAAATTATTAATTTCTCTATATTCCAGAACAATCTTGAGCATATATGTCTCTAAGGAAAAAAAAACCCCAACATCTTAATTAATAGGAAATTTCTTTTTTTTCCCTTGAAAAGGAAATACTTTTCTGACAAGCTATATCAACATTCTGCTGGTGTGCTGAGCCTTTTGCATTCCTTTTCAGAGCAATATATATGCTGAGAGCAGAGCTGACTTATAACTTTAATAGTAAAAGATAATAATGCAAGGCATTATGGCAACTTCTATTGCCATAGAGTAATGTTTTCCAAGTGTTATCAATTTAGAAATATAATCAAAATTGTTCTTGAGCTTTATCATTATGGCAGTTCATGGCTAATAATATGTGGTGATTCCCAGACATTTATTGTGATTTGTTATATTGAAAAATGCTGCATTTTAAAACTGTGCTATCATAATCCTGGAAGTGGTGAAGGCAGGTAGGAAGGAAGAAAGCAGGCAATCAACCATGAGCATTTTTGAATTAATATTTCCTTGTTAAACATCACCTCACAATATTTAAAATCCTATAAATGATGCTGGCTGTCCATTTTAATCACCTATTCATTGATATAGTTCATGATGTCTTACTTTTCATTTAATCAGCAGTCATATTTCAATGGCATTTGGCTTAGGATCAAGCATACATGACTCCTACAATAGTCATTGCAGCATGTGACCATGCTGCACAAAATATCTCTTGAAACAAGACTTAGCTGCTCTACATCATAAATGTCCACATAACTGAAAGAATGTGTATTGATTATCCTGTCAGTATTTGTACTTCTTTCCTTCCTTTGTCATTTCTCCACCAATCTTCTCTCCAGCAGTTTACAACATGAATCGTCTATTTTAGGTGTGCTTTCAAAGATAATTTAAGCAAAGTAATACCAAACAGAAGAAAGCCCAAGCAGACAAAAGTGTTTCAGGTCTTTCATTAAATGAAGAGAAACTTCTATATAGATACCTGTAGTTAACAATTTATCACAGCTGCAATCCACTATATTATGCAGGCTAAAAGGCGATAAGCATGACTTTCACCTTCATTATGATTTATCTGGTCATAATTATGTAATGTAAAGCTCTATTCTAAACAGAGACTTTGTATCTCCACATAAGCAGTTCAACTTCCACAGTTATTTAATTTAGTAGATCATCATCACCTTTGGTAACTTCTTTTGAGACAATTCTCTTTCTGCCTCAGTAGCATTAGAAAGTATTTTACATAACACTTGAAATAACAGAAAGCACATGGATGCTTCCCCAAGTATAGCTGAACTTTTTTCTGTTTAGTGTGCTTCTGGACTGTAACGTTTATAAAGACTACATCCATACTTACTGCATGTCTTAGATAATGGAGGAAAACTCACTATTTCTAGACACTTAAAATGATAAGCTCTCTATTTTTCTTTCTGTAATTCTGTGTGGGAAGGAAATAACACCTAGGTTTTATTATCTTCTGGGGATGAGACTGATAACCCCTCTGATGTATCTAGATCTTAATATATATTTGAGTAGAGTTAAGTGTAAGACTGTTCTTTTCTTTTCATTTAGGGAGCTATATTTGAAGATGCCAATCTATGAAAAAACAGCATGCTCTGGGCACTTTGGAAGAGAAGAATTTACATGGGAAATACCCAAAAAGCTTGTGTTTTAAGCTTTTCAAAATGTTTCATGTTATTGACATGCGGTTTAATAATCAGGTAAAATTCCAAGCCATTGAAGAAAAGACTGTATCTACTCTTTTTAAAATGGCATTCTGTAGTCAATAAATATCCTGAAAGTTACTTGTATTTGATTTCTAACTTTCACAGTCTCCTTACAGTTTTGATGCATGCAGCTCTGCCTAGGATAGTATTCAGCTTTGACTGGGAGACGTGAATAATTTAGGCCTTTGATGTGATCAGACATTAAAATGTTTGTGGCTATTGATGCCATTCCTATTCTGCCAGGGAAATCCGCTATTGCTTACCCAATTAACTTCGTACTGAAGTGGATTAAGTTGGTGAGGTAACTTTAGGAGCTCCATGTGAGATGAGAGCAGAAATAGCCAAATTGCTGTAATTATTTCACCCAGAGCTTCTGTAACTACAGCTTTAGTTAAGGTGTTTCAGTTACGTTTAAACAAATCTGTAGAAATACCCATTTCTGAACATTGGTCATTGTAACACTACATATACCTAGCTCTGAGGTAGTGTTGTTTGCTTTGAACATTATGATTTTGTAGTTTTATCTGTGAAAATTGATGAAACCTGTGTTGTAATTATTTTATTCATTTATAGTCATTCTCTCAAACTTGAATTTTCTATGTCTGCATGAACTGGAATTGGTTGTATAATAAATTTTCAATTAAGTGTATTTTGGCCACTTATGAAATGTAGTAAAATGTAAAAAACACTTGGAGGACATGACTTTCCTTTTACGTTTCTGGCTGACTACAGAGAAGGCATTCAAAATCATTTAGCCTCTCTTCAAGGACTAGAGAGGATGAAAATGCTTGAATATCAAAAATAGCAATTCTGGCAAGCAAATTTATCATTAAATTGGTAACTAAGACACAATGTTGAAATGCTGTAACTTCTGTAATTCACTATAATACCAGGGAATTTTAAGAAAGAACTAAGCAATATGCTACCTCACCCCTATTAACAGAAAGATAAAGACTCCAGTGGTAAAGTCTAAACAAATGCAAGTAGCTGATTATATCCTTAGTCTCAAGCAAGTTTTTAAAAGCTTCTTCCTTTCATGCAAAGACTGATCAATCCACTGCACCATTGGTAGACCAAAGCTGAAGTGAGGTCACTGTACATCTGTACCTGCACCTTACCTCTCCTGGTACAGTTAACTTGATCTAGCACAGCAGTGCTGCAGTCAGTCCTTGTGACCTATATATGAGGCACATTTTTCTTCCATAAGAAAACAAAACTAATTTCTGCGATTCTTTTGTGTAGGCATTTTTTGCTGTTTTTTTATTTAATGACAAGTTTTCTTTTTTATCACAAGACCCTGGACTCTATCATTGCCTGAAAATAATCCAGTTTAGTTTGCATGTGACCACGTAGGCATAAAATCTATCATTAACCTTTATGAAAATTTATTCAAATTGATATTGTCTCAGAAATGGTAATGTAGCTTGCTAATTCGGAAATGTCAGAATAACTTCCACTTTTACTAATGTACGAGTACAATGTTTCAATGGCAAGGGACTGCAGAGACGACCATACAGTAAAATTACTGTAATGACTTTTTGAAAGTAAGTTCAGTAAACGGACATACAGTCACAATTTTACACCTATCTCAATTACAGCTAGTATCAATTTTACTGTCATAATACTTCACCCTTCCAAAGTGAAACAGGTCCCACAGAAGAAGACCATCTTGTTAAATTTAATAAAAGAATTATTTGCTCAATTTAGGTGTCTGTTAATCATGGCTTATCATCAAACAAATAAACAAGTAAAGCAACATCACCCAAAAACCCCACAGTGTATTTCAGACAGTAAAAACACATTCCTGAAACTCTTCTTTCACTTTGCTTTCTGGCTTCAAAGTTAAAGACCTTTTCTTCAAGAAATTGGATAGACTCCAAGTCTTTCTTTCTCTTGTCATTGATTGGTGTTTCAAGGAAGTCAGGAGCACCAACTGCAGAAGAGATCCCTAACTACAGACTGGAACAGGTACAGTGTACATGCAATCTCCAGAGACCCTGCCCACAAATTTCAGCGAGTTTTCTAATAACCAGTAAATTAATTTTATTTATACAGGGTAGCTAATTTTCCCTATATAAAATTTTCCTAAAGAAGGGCAAAAATATATATGCCTTGTTTGAAGCCAGCAAACAAAATAAAGATACATCTGCTAACTTTGTAGTGACTAATTCAAAGCTAGAGACAAAACTATTGCTCCACAAAACCAGTGATTTTTTTTAATCATTGGCATATTTTCATATTATCAGAAAAGAATAACTTAAACTAGAAACTCAGATGTAAAGAAAGGGTTCCCACATCAATAACAGCAGTTATTGCTGAAAATTTAGCTAAATTAGAATGTAGCATACATACATAGAGATCAATTAAAATATCTTTATTTCCAAATGCTTCAAATACTACTTTATAAACCAGGTTATTTTAGTATCAAATGAACAGACTCTTACTTGAAATACATGGCTAGGGTACATTATAAAAATCTCCCAACATATAGCAAGTGATAATCTGCATAAGAAAAAAAATGTACATCAGAAGAACACAACAGCTTATGCACTGTGTTTTGCAACTCATACAAAAAGCAACATGAATTAAAAATTAGTGCTGCACATAATTACCTGGGTGTAAAACAGAGGTACTACTGGCTGTTTATTTCCCAAAGCTGCTGATTCTTGCTAGATTATGTGAGGCAGAAAGAAGCCTAAATCTTTCCAAAGGGCATAGTTTCACTCAAACCTAGTCTAGCCAACTGGGAAAAAAAAGACTGGACAGAAGTGCCAGTTTGGCTCTAAGAGCGCCATTGGTATAGTTGTGATCTCTGGTATAGTTGAGAAGGAATGGAGGGTCTTTGCATGCAAACCAAAGATATTAAATTAAGAATGGTCAAGCCTCTTCTGTTTGCTTTGTGTGAGGATTAGCTTTATGACTCATTCTTTTAGACTACATCACAAGTGCAATTGCAATAAAAAATACAAACATTCAAGAGTGTTTAATCTTCCTTCTGAGATGTACTTCTAAAATAGATTTTCAGCTGTGCTGAATCTAATGAACCCTATATAGATCTATGCAGACATTATTATGTGTGCCGTTTTCTGGTTATATTTTGGTTAAAGGTTATATAGAGAAATGCTAAAGTAGAATGCTAACTCATTGCAGTTTAATTAATTTAATCCCTAAGAAGCTGAAAGCAATTACTGGAACGAAAATTAAAGTTCTATCTTTACTACATGCTAATAGACAAAATGAACTTTTCACTTAATAATTCTCCAGTTTATGGTTCTGCCCTGCCTTGACCTTATGACACAAGAGGAAATCCCTTCTTTGCCACCTTCCCCACCCAAGGTTTTTGGCCAGATTGATTTGTGGTGCATTCTGGGTGAAGCGGTAGAAGAAAGAAGACTATGTGAAAGTTAAAAAGGGAAGGCTGGAACAGAGTTGTTAAATCAAGAGCTCAAGCATCCCACTGGAGTATAGTGTAGTTGTCAGAATTAGGATGCAAACTAGTTACAGATGGCACAACCTTGTTTCCCTCTACTTTTCAACAGGAACTGTGCCAGCATATAAATGTGATAAGCCTTACAGCCTTTGGAAACTTAAAAAAACCCCAAACCGTAGGCCTCTCAAGCTGGATAAATGAAAAGAATACTTTACCTTTTTCTGACCAAGTATTCTTAAAAACGGTAGCATTTTACCACACTTTTGATTCAGCAGTAAATGAAAATGGGGTCAGCCCCCACCACTGCAGAGCATTCTGGACTCACTGAATGATCTGCTTGACCTCTCCAGTATGATCCTGGATATTTAAAACCACAGGTCAGTAAAATATTACCGAGGTGTTCTCCTAAAGTTTTTTAATCCAGAAAAGCGTCATTCACATCACGGCTCTCCTATCTTATTTGCAGTAGTTGCAGTGCCAAATCCATCCTGATTTTTTCAAGTGTAACGTTCCTGCTGCCTATCCTACATGTTTTCTTATACCTCCTTCATGTGACCTACACCACAGCAGTTTTGGGAGGACTGTGTGCCAGTGGGAGGGATTTACCTTGCGGCAGCTTTGCGAGGACTGCTGCTCCTGAGATTTGGAGCCACACTGGAGAAGTTCACAGAGAACTGTCTCCTGTGGGAGGGATCCCACGGTCTCACAGGGGAATGACTTCTCTGCCTGTGCAGTGGAAGAAAACCTCAGGTGATGAACTGACCAAAGCCCCATACCCTGTCTCCCTGCGCTGTCGGTGGGAAGAAGGGAGTGGTTGGGGGAAGAAAAGTTGTTTTTAAGGCCTTATTTTACTTCTCATTATCCTCCTCTGATTTTGTTAGTAATAAACTCACTTGGTATCTCTAAGTCGAGCCTGTTTTGCCCTTGGAATGTTTTCTCCCGGTCCTTATCTCAACTCAGGAACCCTTCGTTAATTTTTTCTCTCCTCTGTCCAGCTGTAGCAGAGGAGCGAGTGCGCGGCTCTCGTGGGTGCCTGGCATGTGGCCAGTGTCAAACCACAACAGTGCGACACAAGGAGAGCGCTCCCCACCGCGCCCTCCCGTGCATCCCAGCAGTGGGGCTGCAGGCAGGGCAGCGGCTGGCCCGTCAGGGTTGGGGGGAAAAGCGACAGACGTGGGAAGATCCCGAGGGCAGACGAACAGGAATGCTGTGGGAGAGGCGCAGGTGCTGCCCAAGCGCCAGAGGTGCCGGCGGACAGGAGAACATTTATCTCTCGCCGACTGCCGACCTAAGCGTTAACATGTGGAAACACACCGCTGCCTGGGGAATGGCGACTCTTCCTAGGGGAAGGCGACGCGGGCAGGGCGAGAAGGCGAGCTTGGTGCGTCCCCCGTGCCTGGCTGGAGCCCCGGCCGGGAGCATGGGCGGGAGAGAGAGCCCGTGAGGGGACGCTGCAGGACCGGAGCCGGGCGGGAGCCGGCGCGGGAGGCGGTGAGCGGACAGCGCAGGAGCGCAGCTGAGAGGGACTCGGTGAGGGGACGGTGCAGGAGCGGGGCGGGGCGGGGAGGGAGCCGGACCCGGAGCTCCTCCCGCGGGGCGGGGCCGCGCCCGGCTGGGCTGCGGCGGGCGGGCGGCGCCAAGAGCGCGTAAGTGACGCAGCGTTCCCGGAAGCCGCACGGACTTGAGGGAAGAGGGGCTGAGGAGACGGTAGAAGAGGCAGCCGGGCTCTCGCCGCGGCTGTTGGTGGCTCGGCGGAGCCCTCCAACTCCATCCCTCTCTGTTTCCATCCCTTGCTGTCCCATTCTGTTCCACTGCCGGCTGGGAGCCATGTCGCTTTTCCAGTCCGCCCTGGACTTCCTGGCGGGCCCCGGCTCTCTGGGCGCCGCCAGCCGCGACCAGAACGATTTCGTGGGGCAGACGGTGGAGATGGGCGACATGAAGCTGCGTATCAAGCGGGTCATCGCCGAGGGTAAGAGCGGGCTGCAGGGCCGGGCCGTGCGGAGCGGGGCGGACCCTGGCGCTGCGGGGCTGGGATGGGCTTGCCCCCGGGCCTCCCGCTCCCGTTTTCCCCGTCTCCTATTCCTGGACCGGGAGGGTTTCCTCTTTGGCAGGCCGCGCCCGGGTGAGGGCGGGCGGGCGGTGGCCGGGGCGGCGGTTCCGGCCTCCCGGGAAGGACTGGCGGTGTCCGTGCCGCTCCGCTCCGGCCGGTGTCCCGGGCACAGGGCACGGTGTCCCCAGGCCCGCCAACAGTGCGTGGTGTCAGTGCCCCGCCTCAGGAATAGCCACCGAGAGCTGCGGTGTTCTGTGACCGGTTCTTCCCTTGCTTCGTGATTTTAGATGCCTTCACCGCATAACAGAACTCAGGAGTTTGTAGTCTGTCAGGGTCTTTGTAATCTACCAAGGATCTTACGGAAATTCTGGATTGCGTGGTGTTTGGGTTTTTTTGTTTGTTTGGTTGGGTTTTTTTTGTTTGTTTGTTTGTTGTTGTTTTTTGTTCTTTTCAATTTTTTTTTTAAATAACGATGTATATTGTTATGCCAAACGTGCAAGGTTGCCTCTGTTTGGAGTTGTTTGGAAGATTGTGGAATGCAGGAAATGTGCTTCCTTTAAACACACATGTCAGGAGGCTCATCTTACTGAGCACATAGACTTTGCTAGAGTACAAGGAGTTAAATATCTGGGCAATTTCCAGTTTCAATGAAGTTTTGGGTGGGTAGCCTGGCACACGACTTGTTAATGTGTTTTAGAGAAGATGATATGTTTGATAGATGCCAATTAGATATTAGCAGAAATCTGGATTGTCTTGTGCTTGTGGTCAGAGAAAATACTTTATTTCCTCAAGCAGAAGAGACATTAAATGCTAGTCTCAGAAGACTATAATGTGAACTTTTACATAATACTGTAGTTAAATATTTCATTAACTTTGTAGAGAAGGTTGATGTTATTTAGGGTAAATACCTCAAAGCTCTGTATAGCGCTCCTTTTCGTTATTGGAGTTTCTTTCTGTAGTTTCTTCTAATAATTGTCTGGTACTAAGTAGTTTTCTGTTGAAATTTTGGTGATCAGCATAGAAGAAAGATTTGGTTAAGGTTAGCTACTTCAAATCATTTATAAGCTAGTTATAAAAGTTTTGTGCTACAAAACAACAGCAACTAGGTCTTCATCACTGCTTTATCTACTTAAGGGCAATAATCTGTCACTTGAATACTCAAGTACTTCTGGCATATGATCTTAGAAAAAACCTGGCAGTTTCTTGTGTAGTAAGTCGCATTTACAACAGTACTAAATGTCACGTCCTCCTGTTCTGCCTTCTGCCTTTACTTACAGTTTCTTTACAATCAGAATTGTGACTGAAATGTAAACACTCAGTGGGATATGAATGCTAAAAGAACTGTCTGTGCTGCTGATAGTGTAATGTTCTTGCCAGCAGTAACCACAGCAGTTACCGAAGGACAAAGGAAAGTTTGGAAAGAAAACTATTTTTGAAGCATGTATGCTATTTGGTTCTTGGTTCTGGGGCAGGTATTTTAATACTTTGCTTTGACAGCAGCCTACTGTTTCCCAGAGTCTGACACAGGCATTGTAAAACGTCAGGGGAAAGATGCCAGGTTAGACTTAAAGCAAATGGAGACATGCTTTAACTTTACAGTTCTTGACAGTTTCTCTGTAACCACTGCTTTAAGTTCCGTATTTGTCTCAGTGTTATGGTTTTATTTTATGTAGATTTTTTTCCCCCCCTTATTTTGCTAACTGAAGTTGGGCTACCTGCTTGCTTTTTCTGCAAGGTACAATTTTCTAGCCAATGGAGCTCTGGTCTAAAAGAACCCTTGCAGTATATTGAGTATAAAGGTAAAAGAGATATAAAACATGGAATATCTCCTGCTGTCTTCAGACTTAAATTTGTCTGCAGCGTATAGTTTATTTTGTCACTCAAGTTGCATTAATCTGTTGTGGTCCTTTCTAATACATGGGTCCACAACTATATGGAATACACTTATGTATTCCCTTCCATGGTTACAAATACAGAATCTGTTTTTCTTCCAGATCAGTTCTTTGATGCGAGAAAATTCCCCACTGGAAAGTCAAGCTGTTTTCTGAATCTGTATTTCAAATCCATGGTGAACTGTGTGTCACCTGCCAATGCTGACAGAAAGCCTTTTCTGTAGGCTCATGCGCTCAGCTTTGTTTGTTGCTGATGTGAACAGAGACTGTGGTTTAGCATTGCACAATCTCGTGTGGCAGCACAGGTTCAGTTGTTCCCATAGACCACAACTCCTTCCAGCTCTGTAGTGTTGCACCAGTGCTGGTGCAAATCCATAGTTGGCTGCCTCTAAGCTGAGACTTGTTGCACAGGTCACTTGGATGCATTTTCCTGGTGTCGTGCTGGGGTAGGACTGGGCTGATTGAAAAGACAGTGTGCAGCTGCAGGAGGCTGACAGCAACCTGTGGGGATGAGCTGGTGATGATCTCTTGTGCTGATACTACCTCTAAATGCACGAACAGACTAAGTGTGTCACGGACTGGACTCAGCACTCCTAGAATATGGTATCCCGTTTTCTTTTCTGCTTGTACATTTCAGTACCTCACTTCAGATAAGATTTTAGAGGAACTTGGTGGGGGCTTTTATGTATAGTCACTGCTTGCCCTTGGTATGATAGTGGCTTTGGGGGTCATGACTCTCTTGGATCCTCTGGTTAAGTGCACAGACACCCCCCCCACCTTTTACTTAAGTAAAATAGTCATATATTTCCTGCCTAGTTTTCCTGCCTTCTTTTGTATAGGAGACTGAACAATTTAGAATAAACCAGGCATTTAGTTGTGTGAAAAACAGGGAACAAGCAAGTTCTGTAGCACATGTTTAACAACCATTCTTCACATGTAATGAATTCTTATACTTCCTTTGAGTAACAAACATTGACAAAAGAGCACACAAGAAGAGAAACATGATGAGAAAAAGAATGCATTATTCAATCTGTTTGATCTGAGTCTAAAGCTTTTGCCATAATGAAAAAATCATTCCTTAGTCAGGAATCATTCAAAAAATCATTCCTGTAGCAATAGACTACGGACTTAAATGAGTATAGACTTTAGTTTGGGGTTTTTTTTGAGTTTAAAAATAGATATTGTAACTTGAAGCCACATCAGTAGGTGACTTGTTACAGGCTGCTTTCTGCCAAGATGAAACTTCTGGAATTAAAGCAGTTTTTTCCTTTTCTTTGATACTTCAGGGCTTCCTCAGTATTTTGAGTGTGAACAGGCAGTATTACAGTTTGCCAAGCTTACAGGAATAATTCTATGGTCTCTGCAACTACTGGATTCATAGGATAATGATAACCTAATTCAGTCCAGGTTTTTGGGTGCAAATCTCTAGCAACAGAGGCACAATGAATGCTTAATATCAAGTTTCTGTGGACACTTAGTTTTATTTGCTGACAGATAGGGGGGAAGAAAAGATAATTCCTAAAGAACAACTAAAGTACCTGATCTAGCAGCTTTCCAGTTTCCATTTTCTTTATTGTAAACGTAGACAATGTTTTCAACATGGAGCAGAACAGTCCTATTTTTTAAAGCTGTTGTTTCTTGGCTGTAGCAATTCCTGCTTGCAGAGGAGCTCTGAAAGTTTCAAGATATTCTACCTCTCTGCTTCTCAAGGGTGTGGGAAAGATCTTTAAATTTGGGCCATCCTTCATTCTTGAGGCAGTTTCGTCTTGATACTAGGAGATTGCAATGGACACAAATGCATGACTGGACTTAAAAAAAGATGCTTGTGGATCAGTGCTTGGCAACAATAACAGAGCATCTTTTCTGTTTTGATACTCTGATTGAGAAGCTTCCAGGTAAGATGCACTGTAACTTACAGGCTAGAATTATAGTGTTTCAATCAAGTTATAGTTGAAACATAAACCACTGAAATTTGGTCAGTATTTGGGAGGGGAATAGAAAAGTCATATCAAATAGTAGCAAACAGGAAGCTACTCACACCCTCACTTTCTCATGACTAGTTAAGTGTGTAATGAAACAGTGAGTGAATTACAGTAGCAAGCAGTGTTACGATGTGGTTGATGTCCCTCTTTTGGTGCTTCTCTAGCTGTCATTTTACGAAGCTGCTTATCTGAAAAAATAATTTGTGAAGAAATTAAAAACAGGGACATGATAAAAAAGAACAGTTTGAAATCCAACTTGATGTCTAAATGCAGTTAAGTTATTCAGTATTATGTGATGCCAGGGTTTGACTTGAGGGAGAATCACAAATCTCTTGTTTGGAAAAGCAAAGGTCTTCAAGTCTCTGTAAGAGAATGATGAAGTACTGACAGGAGCACTGCCTGAGGCCTGTGGTGGTGCAAGGATAAGTGTAGAGTGCTCACTAATAAAGCAAATGAGGTAGAGTTAGTTTCTGATTTTTGTGAGTTGGTGTGGTGCCCTGTAGTGAGCCTTGATGTGTGAGAGCTTGTGTCTACAGAAAAGAAATAAACCAAATTTTCTTCTGCAGTAATTTCTGTATTAGAAAATACTATCTCAAATGACTTTGGAGGGCTTGTGCTGTCTTCTGAAAATGGGGCTCTGAAATGCCTCAGCAATGCAAAACCTGTCTCTCTGGGCAATAGCTGGGGTGGGTGTGTATATACCTTGACACTGGTGATCTGTGTGGGGGAATGCTAAGATGATTTTGCTGATACAGAAAGCCTCAGAAAACTATCTAAAAGCCATCTACAAACATCTACGTAAGTGGAAAAAAATGAGTGAAAACACCCCAAATGTAATTACAATCTTTAGATACCCCTAGAAGCTGTTCTTCTCTTAACTTACATTTTATCACTTGCCTCAATTAGGTCTGCTGTACAGGTGTTTGTAGAGGCTTGTTGAAAGTGCTTTTAAACTTATTTTTTCTGAATTTCTGCAAAATATATTGGTCAGGAGGCTTGGAGTAAACTGTTTTGGCAGAGAAGAAGTTTTGCCAGTAAGCTGGTCCCTACTGAGGGTATATTGAAACTGCTTTAATAGACTACTTCTCCAAGGGAGCCAGCATCAAACTGTAAATGAAACTGCTTTTAAGAATGAAGCAGTAGGATTAGTTTTGCCTTTTGTGTAAGAATTGTTTTCACTAATAACAGATGGCTTTAAGAAAATTAAAAGTACCTTCACAATATGCTCTAGCTCCCAGAAAATCCATGAGATCAAGCATGGTATCTGCTGTAGTGCTGCAGTTGTAATGAACCAAACACTACATGGAATGAGCTGAGTTGTATGGAGCTGAATTGTGTTCAAGTGAAAAAGTGAAATGACAATGGGAAACTTACTTGAAGCTGATGTTTTGAGAGGGACACAGTTTTAAAAAGTGAGCTAGTAAGCCATAGAAGTTGGGTTCCCTATAAGGCAGGTGCAATGAAATAGGAATTAACCAGGCATGATACCACTGACTTTTCTCTGGAGATCTGCAAAGTTTAATGAACTCCGTTCTGTTTAGCATTTCAGTACTTGATAATAAGGTGCAATCACTGGAGTAGAAAAGTGTATTTTAAGCTAGTTATGTACTCTCAAACAATGAGGTTTGCCCAGTGTTCTTGAGCAAAAGGAAGTGTTTGAGAAAATAGATCGTTTGACAAAAGGAGTTGGAAGGGAAATATTTTATGGAATAACACGTTGCAATTGAGTAACAAATTAGCCTTATTGGAATGTGTGCTTCAGTGCTTGAAAATCTTTCTGCTTTTAATATGAAGCCTGAAGCATGACAGTTATCTTAAAAATAGGAGGGTATGTTTAGCACTTACCTTTCATAGTTATTGCTGTTTTTTATACAAAATGTTAGCAGTGTAATACCAAAAAATTTAATTGAAATAATCAGGTAATATTTACATTTAATTACATACAAATGCTGTACTGCGTTTTGGTTTTATAAGGACCTTTAAAAAAAAAAAAGGCTTAATAAGAAATCTGCATATGCAGACTTAACAAAATTCAGGAAGGTAAGAAAGTCAGTGTGCTCTTGGCTTATGTACAAGAAAGGAATAGAATATCTGAACTCGTGCTGAGTATCAGCAATCCTGACCAGATGCTGAGAAATGTGTATTTGATGCATTCAGAAATGTATCTAAATTCATGTATTGATTCTGTTAGACTAAAAAGAATGATGTACCTGAATATTGAAATTAAAACTGACTTAATGTGCCTTCTTCTTGTAGGAGGCTTTGCTTTTGTCTATGAAGCTCAAGATCTTGGAAGTGGCAAAGATTATGCTTTGAAGGTAATATTAATTTACTTCGCTATAGGTTTGTAACGTCTGTCTTTTAGCTTGGTATTTTAGCACGACAATTAGTCCTTGATGTATGCCACTGAGCAAGTAACTTGAAAAAATCCAGTATATTAGTGGTGTAGCCTGCTATTTAGAATGGTCATTCCAGTTAGAACGCTGCGCTTCATACTTAGGTGACAATTGGCCTTTTAAGTGTCCTTGGTCTTTGTTTTTTTGGTGTAGAAATTCATGATCCAGTCCAAAACATTTTGTTACATGGATGGAAAGAATATTTCATAGTTGCCTGAAGTGGAGTAGAGGTGTCTTTTTCATTCATCAGGAGCATATTTAGCCCACCTTCTTACTTTAAGAGTAAATTTCCTTAGTATTAAAATTAATGCTCCACACTTTGACTCATTGTTTTAACATTCAGCCTGGTAGTTTTTAGAGACACTTCTCTGGATTCTTGGTTTCTAGAGGCTTCTGGTAATCGGCTGTAAATAGAGAAGTTGTATGAGGGGCGGGAGAGGTTATTTGGCATTCTACCATCAGGAGTAACTTTGGGTTTTTGCATTTCATTCCACATCCTACATGAACAAAACATGTGACCAAAGCCATACACTATATGTGTTCATTCGAAAGGTCCTCTAGAAGTAGCCCCATTAAAAAATAACAAGTAGAAGGTGAACCATTACTATACTTCCTCTGCTCTGTAAAACCGGTACTTTTGTAGTGAATGCTCAGGCTGATTGTACCATTACCTGCTGCAAATCCAGGTAATACTAGAAACAATAATGCTTAATTTTGCTGCTGATTATGCATGTCCCATTGAAAAAGCTGGGCTATGTAATCTGGAGGAGTTTAGTCCAGAGGGAGTTGAAGATTGTTGCTGAATATTTTAGACAGAAAGTGACTCTTTCCCTGTTAGCCTACCATGCTGTAGCCAGGAGACTTTAGGGTTTTATATAGCAGAACTGTCAGAGCAGTTACTTTTAAGAGTGTCAAAAGTTACAACTGCTCGATTATCACTAAACTTCAATACTCCAGGTAACTGGAAAACTGGATATTACTTGTGACAGAATGTCAAAATGTACAATAAGCCAGCTTTGTTTACTGCCCCATTACAGTTCATCAGGTTTTTGACTGTAGTTTACCCTTCATATTCTGTGAAAAAACAAAATTTTTGCACTGTTATTCTGTAAGTTTCAGTAACTATATCTTCTCAGTTATTTTGTTTTTTTTGACAGCGATTGTTGTCTAATGAAGAGGAAAAGAACAAAGCCATCATTCAGGAAGTTTGTTTTATGGTATCCTTTTCTGTAACGTATTTAACTGCCTGAGATTTCTGGGAAACAAAATATTGCTGTACAGATTCTTCTTTTTTCTTCATACCATACACTTCCTAAGAGGACTGACATTGTGGAGTTCTGGGTTCATGGTTATATGTATATGTTATTATATATAATTTTCTCTACATTTCTATCTACTTTGACATTATCATGCCTAGAGTAAAGAACTGTAATGGGAGAAATCTTGTCCGGATAGCAGGAGATCTTAGCTGAGTATTCACAGAGGCCTCATGGAGGCATGAGTGTATCTCTAACATTCATTTCTTTATTGTATCAAAGTGTACATATTTTATAGGGTTTGTTACAGTGATCACTCGAATCTAGCAAGCATGCAATTGGTTATTAAGCACTGTCCACATATTATTTGTTACTTATTGATTGGTTTCACGTGCTTTTACGGCATCTTCCCCACCCGTTGGCTCAAGCAGTCTAGCAGCCTAATCTAGTCACATCCGCTTTACCTATTTGCTACTTTGCTATACTTTCCCTGCGTGTCTATTTACCTATTTGCTGCTTTAATGTACCTTTCCATCAGTTTACCGTTGTTACGTTATGGTGCTTTCCCATCCGCTTACTGTTGTTACTTTACTGTACTTTCTCATACAGCCTATTTAGGGATAGCTCAGTGTCATCATTCTCCCAGCCATACACAGGGTTGTGCATAAGAGCCTCAGGGAAGATATTATGTCCCTTTTCTGCCTTAATTTCCTCTACAGAACTCAATGTTCTTGGGATATTTTTCACAGCTCAGTGTCATTAAAGCAGGTGTACAACATGATGAAGGGTTAATTGTTGGTAACTTTGAGATAAGACTGTGAAATGCAATTAATTCCTGGAGCTCTGAATAGATATGTGTTAAGATCAGATTAATGTGAAGCGTGTAGATCCAACTTACCCTTTTTTAATATCTTTGTTCTACTTCCAATGTCTTTGCTTTTCTGTCATCAGACTTGGTGTATGCATCCTGTAAATAGATTGTTTATCTCACAGTCAGTGTATGCACAGACAGGCATAATGCAACATAACTTCCACTGGCAGGAGCTGAGATCACTTACACTATACTCCCCTTTACATAGCTCAAAAATGATACTACAAATTCTTGAACTGAAAGTGAAACATGATAAAGGTTTTAGCATGAAAAATTATTACTGATGGTGAGAGGTTAAGTTCCTTGCCCTTTTAGACCTCTAATTGTTTTGAACTCTCATTTAATTAATTAAAATTGAACCGTGGCACACCTAATACTTCCTTGGAAAAGATAGGTGAGGTTACAATAGCCCTTTCTTAATCAGCCATCTACAGAAGCAGCTGATAGTTACAAGATATCCCTGCTACTCATGCTAGGCTCTTGCAGTCCTTGTCAAAGGACAAAAAGAACTAGACCTGTTACTGAGTCCATTTTCTCCTGAGCCATAATCATAAGGATTTTTTAATATTTTGACTTTTTATTACATTATCTTAAACTGCTTTCTCAGATTCCTTACAGCTGAGGCATGTATTTCCCTGCTTTGCTTAGGGTATTGATTGCAGCTGTTATGCTTTCTGTGGTTTTAAGCTAAAGTTTCAAATAAAGTACTGGATGCAATAGTATCAATGAACCTGGGAGTCATCTTCCTTGAACGTGTTATCTCCAGAAAAAACTTTCAGGTCATCCCAACATTGTCCAGTTTTGCTCTGCAGCTTCTATAGGAAAAGAAGAATCAGACACGGGGCAGGGAGAGTTTCTTCTGCTTACAGAGCTGTGTAAAGGTAAACTTTATTTCTTTTCCCAGCAGTGCACATTGCTTCTGTCAGCTGTTCTGCACAGGCTGCATGTTAACTTACAAGCTTTCAATGACTGTATAAGATAGCATGGTTCAGTGGAGCTAGAGTTCAAACTTACCTTTCATAGGATAAAGATCATGGGTTTTAGACTACAGTTTAACCTTGTCTTAAATATGAGGTAATCATTAAATTTTTTGTGTTTGAGACTAGTCAGAGAAGGGAAGAGTAGGAGTAGTTCCTTAGAGCACTCTTTCTTTTGTCACGGTAGTCAGTGTGGACCTGCCATTTTCAGAGTCTATTTAATACGACTCAGGACTGTAAATCTTTCTTGACAAGGGTCTGTTTGTGTCAAGTTTTCAGAATTTGCAGTGTTCTCTGTGTGCTTATATGAATTTCTCTCATTTCCTGCAGGACAGCTGGTGGAATTCTTAAAGAAAGTAGAATGCAAAGGACCTATCTCTTGTGATACAGTTTTGAAGATCTTTTATCAGACCTGCCGAGCAGTGCAGCATATGCATAAGCAGAAGCCCCCTATTATTCATAGAGACTTAAAGGTATGTTACAGTATTGAAGTAAAGGCTGTACTTCTGAACAGCAAAGGAGACTGTTGGACTGGATCAGTGTTAAAAACGATTCTTGAGCATTGCACTTAAATCTATTGCCCTGCCGTAACTTCTGAGTATTAGTGAAGGTCATCACTGAAATACATTGCATCTCTTCAAACAGCATCTTTTCCTTGTGCTTGCGGTTAGGAACTGCTTGTACTCTATCTGAAACAAACTTGCAGAAAAGTAGCTTATCGTGTTTTGCTGATTGAGTTACCTTGAGTATTTTGTTTTTGATAAAATAGTTACAACTAGTGAACTGCGGTTCTGGGTTGAGTAGATGTCGTAATGGAAGAGTTAAAGCTTTGAAGGAGAAGAATGTTGAATTGTTTGTGAAGGATTATCTTGCTATTGAGAATGTGTAGTAAGCTGTTAGTTTTAGAACTGGTAACTTGCACTGTATATCAGTGCTTGTTTTTAATTTGACTTTTAAAATTTGGTAGGCATAATTCATGTTTGATTTTGTTTATTAGTGGTGTGGGGTTTTTCTGTTTGTTTTATTAGCCTTTATCTGGAATCTACAGGGTTATGCCATAGAAAGTGTTCTACCTTTAGGAGCTTTGGAGATTTGAAAGGACTTACCTGAGTTTGAATTTTGTGTTTTGAAGACAGGTGTTCACCTTGACCTGTTCAATATACCTTAGATGAAGAAGCCCTAATCATCAGTGAGATTCTGCTGCACTATGAATATATTTGAATTTTCATTAACATAAAAAAATAGGACAGAGGAGAGTCTTACTCTTGGAATAGTGTCTAAATTTCACATGTCTGTATCCAGCCTGATGGGATTTCATTTGAATATAAAAATAGGAAAATTTGTTCCTCCTTAAGTAAGCATGTACTTAATTACTTTGGGGAAGGAAAGTATGACCACTCTTCTAGAAGTAAATGTGTTAATTATTTTCAACACTCTTGATGGAAGCTTTGATGTTATCTATTAGTATCGCACATAAATATAAACCTAGATTTGGTGAGAGATCACTCCTTTTTTTATTTGCTTGGTAGCATTGAACAGGCTTTTAGGTCATGAGGTCGTGTGAAAGACATGTTAACCATTCTTCACTGAAAGTTCTATATGCCAGCCCCTAGCTTTTGTTGGAAAGCTGCATCTCTCTTTTGAAAAAGAAATATTAAAAAATCTATTTAAAAATAGACAGACAACTTCTTTCATAACCGGCTGCATAGACATTGAGCTAATGCTGTAATTCAGAATGTTTTTTTTCTTCCCAAGGAATGTGCCTTCCTGACAGAGATAAAGCATGGGAAAAGACAGGAATTTGGTTTTGTACTGGTCTCCTATCGCAGAAGCTGCAAAACAAGATTAAATTATTGTTGTGCTGCAAGAGGCAGAGGCCTTACTACAGACAGGACCCAAATAGGGATCATTTAACTGTGCTACACTTTTTAGCAGTCTAAACTAAGGTCAGTTTAAGGTAAACTAAGCAGCACAGAAAACTGTAAGTCAGAGTTTTGAACCAATAAACTTTGACACCTTTTCCTAACTTTATACAGAGGTACAGATTTTATTTTTCAGTCCTTTCGTGATTATGACTTCAAGTACATCTGCCCAATACGTTTGCCATTTCCTTAAGTTTCTTTCACGTTTCAATAAACAATACAGGACAGTTGGAATTTATGAATGAGAAAAAGGCAGGATAATGGATGATGAACTATTCAGGCAGCATATGGTCCTCAAATAGCTGTTTTCTGTCTCCACAGGGTCACAGTTCCCTCTTTATGGGTGTCTCATAGCAGCTTGCTTCTCTACTAGTACCTTCCTGTTTTTGTCAATAGCAGTCCTAACCTCCATCCCTCTGCAGTTAAGCTAACAGTGTTCACTTTTATGCCTGAAAACATTTGGATTCTAAGACACTGCTTCTAAAGTTCTCATCTGAAAAGCTAACCTTTTCTTAGGCTCTAATGAAATTACTTTTTTTTTTCCCCCTGGGGTTTATTTCTTTCTCTCCTGAATGTTTCTTGCTCATGATGTGCTTGGTGCTTCCCTTTAAAACCTGGCTATGTTGCTACCATACAAAACGACAGTACTCTCTGAAATCTTTGTTCTCCTGTAAACTATTTTTTGGCAAAAATGATTAGTTTTTAAATGTATGCACATGTAAAATGTGTAAATTTGCAAATGTAATTTTACACATGTGTAAAATGTGTGTTAGAATACAGGGCAAAAAAGGCATTTTTAAAAATCTATTATTTTACATCTTTTTGAAGGTGGAAAACTTGCTAATCAGTAATCAAGGAACAATTAAACTTTGTGACTTTGGTAGTGCTACGACTATAGCTTACTATCCTGACTACAGCTGGTCTGCGCAGAAGAGAGCACTGGTTGAAGAAGAGGTGAGACTATTTTAATGTGATTTAATTTTAATATCAACAGTGGATTTAATTGTTACTATTAATCTAGTATTAATTCATGAGGCATCTAAGACAACTGAAGATTGTTTCAGTTAGAGTATTATACATAAAGTTTTGGTTTTGTATTTGTTTTGCCACAGTTCAAAAGCTGTCTGCAGTTACAATCATAGCTTGTATTCTGTAGCTGCATGTAGAAACACTGCTTCAGCTTGGTCAGTGTCCATTCTGCAATCTGCTATGAGAATAGAAGTGTTTACTAGGGCTTCTTCTAATTGCACTCTTGACAAGAAATTGGTTGTGCCACACTGATTCCCATCTTTCTTCTGGTCTTTTTTCCTCAGTTGAATGATATGTAAATGAGAGGCAAGTCTGCTCAGCAGAACAGAATAGGAATGGGCAGTATTGCTGTGCCTTGGACTACAGTAACCAAATCTAGTATGCAATGTACTTTTGCATTTGTTCTTAGTTTAGAGTTGAGAGTAATGCTAGTAAATCTAATGTAGTACATCAGTGGGAGAAATACATTTACATTCATGTGTACAACTTCTGACGTCACAAGTCCCTATTTTGCAATCTGGTATTCTTGGACCACTTGTCTTGTGTAGTCTGTGCAAAAAGGTGGTAGAAAAGGTCTTTTCAGGTATTCTTATGACCAGAGTTTCATTCTAAATGTCGTTTGGATGCACTGTCATCAAGTGTGCTGTGAAAGTGAGAGAGACTCACTGGAACATGAATTTACTTGTTGGCTTATTTTTTATTTTTGGTATTAGTTTTCCTGTCCATTTTTGCCTCAAGTAGAGCAGTCACTTTATGTGCTTTTGTGTTTGGGAAGACTCTCAACTATCACAGTGTTGAGTACTCCTGTCTTCATGTGACCTTATGTCAAAGCTGTTGTGACTATTGAGGGATTCAGCTGACGGCTTTTTCCTTGACAAGTGTTTCTGAAATTATTTTAAAAATGAGCATACTATCCATTCTACATGGAGAGCCGTTTCCTTGGTTGAATGCTGTTAAAACTCATTGTTCAAGATTGTTTCAATAAATTCTGTCTTCTCCAGATCACAAGGAATACCACACCAATGTACAGGACACCTGAAATGATAGACTTGTATTCAAATTTTCCAATTGGTGAAAAGCAGGATATTTGGGTAAGAATTTTTTTTCTTGCTGCATCATAGTTGCTCATGTCATAGTGAAACTGATTTTGCAGGCTTCATGTTAGCTTGTTGATTAAATAACTAAAGTACCAAAATAAAAGTAGGATGCTGTCTTAGATCAAAATAAACTTAAATGGTATGGACTCTGTATCTAAATGTTGAAAGAATGAGATGTACTGTTCAAGGTTTTCTCCCAGATCAAGCTTGACTTTCATTTGAGAGGCAATGCTGAACTTCTCTAACACTCAATAGAACTGTTGCCTAGTGGAGCTTTCCACCATAAATCCAGAATACTTGGGAGTCCTTAGATTCAAATTCTTGCCTTTCATGCTCTGCTACGCATATAATCCTGGAACAGCCTATTGCTGAGCTCAGGATGGTTATGTTGAGGTATGGCATGTAGCTAAAATACTGACAGATATCAAAGATGAGAGCAATGCAGGGATCATTCATGCTTATCGTGGAAAGGATAATAAGCTGTTCACATGCACTAAAAAAATCTGTAGCAAGAATTAGAGGTAAATATTAAATCCTCAGCTGTACATTTTCCAGCTGCATAATGTTGCAGTACTGAGGTACTCCCCAGTAGTGTAGTGCTTAGCTACTTAGTTTATGGAATGTTTTTTATAGAAGCAGATGTCAAGCTGTTCAGTTTGTACTTGTATCAGCAGTGTGTCAGAAGACAAATTGAGAAAATGTAATGCTGATGCTTTAAAAATTTTTATATGGAATCTTGGAACTTCTTTCAGTTTATTAAATTAGTTGCAAGATATTGTGGACACTTGTGTTCAGTTTCTGCAGCTGTTCGTGATGTTCGTGTGGCATGTGGAGAAAGACTAGGTAAAACACATTTTTCTGACCACTTCGTCTCTGGACATGTATGAAATACTGTCAGCGTGAGCCAGGAATACAGAATCACTAGGTTGGAAGAGACCTTCAAGATCATTCAGTCCAACCCATGCCCTAACACCTCAACTAATCCATGATACCGAGTGCCACATCCAGTCTTTTTTTAAACACATCCAGGGATGGTGACTCCATCACTTCCCCGAGCAGACCATTCCAGTACTTAATCATTCTTTCTGTAAAAAACTTTTTCCTAACAATCAACTTATATTTTCTTTGGTGCAGCTTAAGACTGTGCCCTTTCGTTTTGTCAGTTGCTGCCTCGAGAAAGAGACCAACCCCATCTGGCTACAGTCACCTTTCAATAAGTTGTCGAGAGTGATATGGTCACCCCTGAGCCTCTTTTTTTACAGGCTAAACAACCCCAGCTCCCTCAGGCATTCCTCACAGGGTTTGTGTTCCAAACTCCTCACCAGCATTGTTGCCTCCTCTGGACACACTCTGAACATCCTAAACTGAGGGACCCTGAACTGGACATAGCATTCAAGGTGCAGCCTCACCAGTGGGAGTACAGGGGGAGAATGACCTCTCTGCTCCTGCTGGCCACACTATTCCTGATACAGGCCAGGGTGCCATTGGCCTTCTTGGCCACCAGGGCACACTGCTGGCTTGTGTTCAGTCGGCTGTCGATCAGTACCCTCAGGTCCCTTTCTGCCTGGGCACTGTTCAGCGACTCTGTTCCCAGCCTATAACGCTGCAGGGGGTTATTGTGGCCAAAATGCAGGACACAGCACTTGGACTTACTAAGCTTCAACTTACTGGACTTTGCTCTTCCATCCAACTGCTCCAGGTCTTTCTACAGAGCCCTCCCACCTTCTGACAAATCAACACATACTCCCACCTTAGTGTCATCTGCAGATTTACTAATGAAAGATTCAGTACTCTCATCCATGTCACCAATGAAAATATTGAATAGAACTGGTGCCAGTACAGATCCTTGAGGGCACCACTGGTGACTGATGCCCAGCTGGATGCAGCACCGTTCACCACTCTCTGGGCCTGGCCATCCAGCCAGCTCCTAACCCAGCACAGAGTGCTCCTGTCCAAGCCATGGGCTGCAGCTTTTCCAGGAGTGTGCTGTGGGAGACAGTGCCAAAGGCCTTGCTGAAGTCCAGGTACACAACATCCACAGCCCTTCCCACATCCACCAGGTGGGCCACCTGGTCTTACAAGGAGATCAGGTAGGTCAAACATGACCTACTGCTCCTAAACCCACACTGGCTGGGTCTGACACCCTGGTCATCCTTTGAGTGCTGTGTGATGGCATCAGCATAAACTGTTCCATTACCTTACGGGGTACTGAGGTCATGCTAACTGGCCTACAGTTACCAGGATCCTCCTTCCCACCCTGTCACACTGGCCGACCTTCAGTCATCTGGAACCTCCCTAGTGAGCCAGGACTGTTGGTAAATGATGGAGAGAGGCTTTGCAAGCTCATCTGTTCCCATACATTTATGAACATTTAAGCTGCTCAGCAGTTCTGTGACTGCCTCCTCCTGGATAACAGGAGGACCATTCTGCTCCCTGACACCATCTGCCAACCCTGGAGAACAGCTGTTCTGAGGACAAGCCATCTTCTCACTAAAGGCAAAGAAAGTGTTAAGCACTTCTGCCTTCTCTTCCTCTGCAGTTATGAAGTTCCCTCCCTCAGTAGAGAACAAAGGTTGGTCTTACCCTTCCTTGTGCCATTAATATATTTGTAAAAACATTTTTTATTTCCTTTACAAAAGTTGACAAATGAAGTTTGAACTGAGCTTTGGCCTCCCAAATTTTTTTTACTGCATGCCCTGTAAAAACTTCCTGAGGGGCCTGGCCCTCCTTCCAAAGATGATACATTCTCTTTTTATTTCTAAGTTCCTTTAAAACCTCTTTGCTCATCCAGGCTGGATGTTTGCCTTATTATCATCCAATTAAACAAAAAACTAGAAATTTGTTTAATAAAAGCCTCACTCGAAAGGGCAATTGTAGTTTATTTTTTTCTTTAAAATAGCTCTGTATATGTTAGTGTTAACATGCTCCTTCTGTGTTTTGGGAACCTCTATTTCATTTACCATACCTGGGTTGGAACATATTGTTCCATATCTCTTACTTTATGCTTTGGGTTCAATAAAAATATAAAAGTATTTGTCTCTGGAAGCATAAATGATTTGTAGTTTGTGGTTAGGATAAACAAAGCAGTTTTCTGAAGGAAGCAGGTAGCATGATTAACACTCTTTAGTCTGTGTGTTTGTCACTGCATGAGCTTAAAACCAACAGAAGTAATGCCTGTCTTAGCAGCCTAGATGAAAGGTTGGTTATCAACCACATTGACTCCACAACGGGAATGCGGTTAAGTATCGTTATAAGACTAGAGTTTCTTAGACTTGGCTGACTGCTTTCTGTACATTTCCTACCCAAGTCTAAAGATCAGAGAATAAACACTAAATCCAAATAGCAATGTGTTTTAGTTACTTGTTTTCAAAATTAATGTGAATTCCTGAACTGAAATTCAACTAAGTGGCTGGCTGTTCCTTGTCAAGTGATTTTTCTCCATGCTTGAAAGGCCCTTCATACCCTCTCACTCTCAAAGATTTCTGAAAAAGCAAAGGAGTTGAATTCAGAAATGTTTGTTAAGGAGCAAAATTTCAAAGTTGGGTTCTCCTTAACAATATCTAATTTAAAAATCTGAATGGTCCATGCAAGACATCCTGCATGTGTTAATTCAGTGTGAACTGAACAATCTCTTTAGGTTTCATGTAGTTTAATTTGACTTAATTTTGCTTTGTTGTAGTATCTGTGTCATCCTGGAAATGTACTGTAGAACTTTAGTGTGCTGCTTGTTGCCTGAAGCTAGTCAGGGGGAAAATAACATCTTAATTTGCTCCAAAAAATCCCACCATTTCCTTATCCCCTCAATCCCCAAACACTATCTCAACCCTCCAAAAACCCCACTGTCCCCTTAAGGAAGGTTTAAATTGGTTGCTGGTAAAGCCCCACTAGCAGGTCTACAAGTTTTTCCTAGTTATTTTTGATTACTTTGTGGTTCTGCTTTTTTTTACCTTCTGGCATGTGAGTGCTGAGACAGATCCAGGCAACTTCTATAGAGAGACTGTGCAGTTTTGGGACAACATCTTGTGGATGGCCTCTTCTGTCAAGAGTAGCAGTGCTGAGGCTGTGTGAATAGTGTTGGCTTTGAGGAGTTGCCTTGCTACTACTGAAATTCCCTTCCAGCCAAATGGAATGACAGTTGGTGTTAAAAACAGCCAAAATTTATCACAGTTACAATCCCAAGTTGCAGGTAAACGAGTAAAAATTAAAAACATTCTCCAGCAATTGAAGCAAAAATCAGATCTGAGTGGCCTCTCAGTTTCCTGTGTGTTCAGCTGATTGCCTTAGTGTGTTTCTCTCCTGTGTGGCTGTGGGTGCTCACTCCTGATGTGTGGAGTGTCTTGGACTGCACAGAGAGTAGTTTCCTTCCTCGAACTAAATGATGATCTGCTTTGTAAGCAAGCGCTTTGTGAAAGAACAAGATTGTATTTTCTGTACTGCCCTGCTGGATTAGTTATTGTGGACTGTGTGATGCTTCCTTCCCTGTACACGTTACAGAGAGTTTTTTTCCACAGCCTGACAAAAATGTGCAAGAATATACAGAATTAACGCAGGTACTTTATTTGTGGTCCTGGACTGAGAGACTCAGTAAGTGTTTTGGAGTAATTAAATCCCTACACCTCAGAGACTTCAATAACTTTCAGACTTTAGAAGGTGTTATTGGGATAAATTGACAACTAAGGGCAGTTGGAGATAGTGCACAGAGGACTAGAGGCAGTGGGCAGTTTTCTTTGGTAACATCTTGAATGGATTGCTCCATTTGTGAGTGGTATAAAAGTCCATATGCTTAAGCAGCCATTCATACTGGGGTTCAGAAGAAACTTTGAGGAGAAATTTTCCAGCTCATTGTGCCAACAGCTATGTGGAGGCATTGGATGCTTTATTATCAAACTTCTATGGGTGAAACAGAACATGTTTCTGTTACGATAGTATAACTCTGTCAAGTGTATTTAATATCTTAATTTATTTCAAAAAATATATAGCAATTTACATTTATTTCAGTTACAGATTCAGTTATCCTGCTAATCCCTAATACCTAGGCTATTCAGAGATTAGAATTCAATCCTGGCTTCCGTCTTAGTTGTTGTCTTCTTGGGTTACAGAAATCTCAAGTTGGACGTGTGAAGGAACTTCGAAGTTCCTAGGATGTGGTAGTCTAGGTTTTGTGATTTTTGAGGCTTGAATGAACTAGTCTGAAAATTGTCATAAATTTTATTTGTTCCAAGAGTTGAATAGCCGTCTGACCATAGGGAATAAAGAGACTGTCATTTCAGGGTTATTTTCTTCAAACTTTTACCAGAAGATGCATTTTAAAGAGATTTTTGTGTGTCTCCTAGTGCCATTTAAGCAATTAAATATGTAAGCTTAACACTTATGTAATCATCTAGCTTTTATATTGCATAACAATGAATCTAAGTTAGACCAAATTCTGTCTTGACAAATAAAATGTCTCCTTGCAGCACAGGATGGAGATGTGAAATAAAACTTCTAAACTTTTTTTGAAAGAATAATCCTGTTCTTGGACATGTTCAGTATGGCAAGAACTCTTCATTTTTGTATGCTTTGAAATTCGTAAAATGGATTTTTTTGTAATGACTTCTAAATGATTTTTAAAAATTGACAGGAATAGTTTTCCCAAGCAACAAGTGATAAGACAAGAGGAAATGGCCTCAAGTTGCACAAGGGCATGTTTAGGTTGGATGTTAGAAAATGTTTCTTCACTGTAAGAGTTATTGGGTATTAGAAGAGACTGTCCAGGGCAGTGTTTGAGTTACCATCCCTGGAGGTATTTACAAGATGTGTAGATATGGTACTGAGGGGCATGGTTTAGAGGTGGACTTGTCAGTGCTGAGTTAATGTTTGAACTTGAGGGTTGTAAAGGTCTTTTCCATCCTAAAGGTCCCCATAATTCTATGCAGTATTTCTGTTTATCTCTGTAGGCCCTGGGCTGTATCCTGTATTTGCTATGCTTTAGGCAACACCCATTTGAAGATGGAGCTAAACTTCGCATAGTCAATGGGAAATATGTCATCCCACAAAATGACACCCGTTATTCTGTGTTTCATGATCTTATTCGTAAGTTTACAGTGTTATTTATTCTGTGTCTTTGTGGATACGTGTTGTTACTGACAGCTGTTTTACTGATAGTTAAATATTATTGATGTGTGATGTTGAAAAAGTTAAACTGCAGAAACTTCTTATTTTATTAATAATCCATTATAAAAAAATTATGGAATTTTATATGAAAGTGGCTTTTTTAGTTCGGTTAAGTGTCTTGTGCAGTATCTGAACTAGTCATTGGAACAAATAATGTTCTGATTTGATTTCTTTGAACTTGCTTAAAAAATTCTATTTACTTTAGGTTTCAGGTAGATTACTGTTAATGTTAATTACTTCCAGAAATGTATTCGACTCCAACAGTATTAGACACAAAGTTATCTCTGATGTTCTTTATTAACTGATCCCAAGGTGTATTCTTTGAAATATTATTGACCCTGTGTACTGTTTTTTTTTCTCATGGATACTATTATGAGAATTATATTTAGATATTGATTTAGCAGCTTCTCCACTCTGTTCATGTTTGCTTATTGCACTGGAATGTATTGAAGAAATTATTATCAGTTGGGAGAAAAACTCTGAAGAATTTGTTACATTGTCTGAATCTCCTCTTTTTTTAGGCTCTACTTTGAAAGTGAACCCGGAGGAGAGGTTGTCAATCACTGAACTTGTGAACCAACTGCAGGAGATTGCAGCAGCTAGGAATGTCAATCCTAAATCCCCCATCACAGAGGTAAAAATGTCTCATAAGGAGTATTATTGATTAGTCCTCCTTTTTGTCCTCTGCAGTGTATGTGCATTTAGTAAAAGATTTCAGAGCAGGTCCCCTGTTCCTTAGTATTTTGAAAATTTTGCACTAATTTATTTTGAAGTTCAGTTGAATTGATCAGTATCACTTATAGGATCTTTGAAAATATGCCCTTTAAAGCATAGAGACCTTAAAAGAAATCTAGTATTTCTTACTGCTTTTTGAAAATCTTTTCATCCCCTCGTTTTACTGAGTATACCTATAGTATGGTAGCACTCTGTTTGACGTGCTATGTTTTATCATAATTAACTTGCACAGAAAAGTTTCATATATGAAGGGTCTGCCTACACTAACTTGAAACCCACTGAGGCATCTCCTGTTCAGTGCTTAATTTGCACTATACTGCAGGTGAGTCAATTAGTGTATCTTGACTTTCTGGCTTTGTCCTGGGGTTCAGTTTGCTTGTTCTCACCACATAGCAGCAATTTGCCAAGCATAGCAAGATGGCTAAATTAGCAAGAAAATTCTCATCTGGAATCTCATCTCATCCTTAGCTCCTGGAACAAAATGGAGGCTATGGAAACAATGCTCAGCCTCGGACATCCGTGACCTCTGTTTCACAGAGCTCCAAGCCTGCAGGGCAGCTCAACAATTTGTACAATGCAGGTATGTTCAAAAAGAGATGTCATTTTAGTATGAAGACTGTTACATATCTTCCATGGGGGAATAAAGTCATTTGGGGATATTAGATATTTTGTACTAATACCAGCCATTTGGCATTTATAGCATTGCTCCTTGTGGGTTTTTTTGCAAGGTTAAGTTGCTATGTGCAAATATGAATTTCTCAAGTTCATTGTCTACAGAGCAGCATTTAATAGGAAGCTGAATTTAAACTGTTAAAAATCCTTGGATATTGTATTTCAATTGAAACGTTGTTACCTTGTGGCAGAAGGTACTGAAATTGAGACATAGCCTGAGTTTGTGTTCAACACTGAATCTCTGAGGTAAAAAAAGCAAGAGTTGCCTTTGCTTTGAAAGAGGAACTATTTAACATCATGTGTGTTACAGCGTGAAAGGAAAGCAGCTGTTTGTGGTGTGTTGGTATCACTTTGTGTTCAAATGGGCTTCATGTTTGGCAGATGAGAGATCTTAATAAAGAAATGCAGAACCAATTGTAGGGATTCTGGCTATGGACCATAGTAGTTCAGTAATGCTCGGAAGTTGCTGACCTCACACGTGTTTATTTTAGACTGCAAAAAGCCTGTATGAGGAAGAAATAATTCCATAAGCATTTGGGTCCACCTCTCTCTCCTTTTCTTTCCTGCCCAAAAAGACTTTTGACCCCCCATGATATTTTGAAGTGCATCTGACAGTGATAATAGTCTAAAGCGATTTAGGTTTTAATTTCCAAAAGATTCATATCTGACAGCCTCAAAGGGAAAAGGCAGCAGTCTAAATTCAGTTTGGTGGCTATCCGGTCAGCACTTTCAGGAACAGCTGTAACTGGTACTGCCTTGAGCCCAGCTATTTATGGGAGCATTGTCCAGGCCTTCAGTAGAAGGTTGCACCAAAGGACATCAGTGGTGAGGAGGAGGAGGAGGGGTTCAGGTTCCATCTGATAGAAACAGTGGTTGGATTAGCAGAACTAAATGGAATCAACCAAAACATGTCTCCAAAATGACACAATTAAAAGCTGACATAGTCTGTAGAAATGGATAGTCCGGAGTATATTCAGTTGAAAACACTTAATATAGTACAGAAAATAAGCTTGATAGGCTTATTTACATTAGTTTTTACTATTCTTTCTGTATCCGTATTAGCTATTATATCTGAATATGGAGCACTTCAGTTAATATAGAAGAGATCAAGGGACTATTTCGTATTGTATTCGGTTTTCTTTCCAGCTTGATATGTCTTGCTTCGTATTAATTAGGATGAATTGTCAATGAGACAAGGGATATTAATTTGACAGGGGAAATATTAAAATTTATTTATTAACATTTATAGCACTAATAATGCATGTGTATCAATTTCTGTGGAAGAATCCAGCATCCTAATGCAATTATAATCAAAAGTCTGTCTGGTCATGTGTTTTGTGCAAGAATGCCTACTGTTTATTGTATACAATCATATTAATAGGAATATTGTGCTGTGATGTTGTGCTATCTGGGATGTTGTGGTTAAAATTTAAGCTTAACTATGCCAGCTGCTTCTGAAGCCCTGCATTGAAATGTGTCTACTGGAGATGGTTAAGTCGATCTGCTAATGATAAGCTGCATTTTAGAAACTGATACTAAAGAAAGGCAATGTTTTCCTGCATTGGCGCTATGAAACATATGCCTTACTTCCAGAATTTTTTACCTTGTTTTCTCATAAATACAGACAGCAAATTAAACAATGTAAAGTATATCACTAGTGCTTCCTGACTGCAGGAAGTACTGTTTTTTTGCATAGGTCATAGTGAAAGAGAGCTTTGGAACTGTGAGCCTTACAGCAAGGTATAGCCTGTACGTGCATTCACTTCCTTCTATCTTTATAGGCAGCATACTTTTCGTATCCTGGAATGGGCTCCATAATAAAGTACAATTATTTTTATTCAACTACTCTAGGCCTGACCGTTGCGGAATGTGACCAGACTTATGGAGGGTTCTTTGATATTCTGAGGGGTGGAACAGAGCGATTTTTCACTAATATTAAGGATACATCTTCTAAAGTTATCCAGTCTGTGGCCAAGTGAGTAAAAAAAAAAATCTAAAAGATAAAAAAATTGTACTGATAAGAGTTCTAAATGAAGGCGCAGGAGTTTACTCCAGAAATGGTAAATTCAGAGTATTTATCCAAGTTTGAGCTGTAATAGCTGATAGCTACTCCCCTGAGATTTTATGTATGATATTAATACAAAAGTTACTTCAACAGCCCTATGCTAGAATTGAGATGTTACAGTAAGAGTCTGTCTGTAAGTACTACTTGCCCTACTGTATTTTAAATACTGAAACCTTTTGAGAGATGAGCAGATAAGGACTGGAGCAGCATGGAGAATTGAATTATTAGATAGGGCCTTCATGAGTAAAAGGAATTAAAAAGGTGGAGTGGTGAAAGGTACTAATCAAGGGAATAGATGTGAGGAAGGGAAAAAAACCTACAGGGAAATGAGATCTTTAGTTTCCAGATGGAATCCTATGCCTTCAAGACAGTGTGAGAGGAACTGCACTGTTTGTCTCTTTTGCCCTGTATTGCATGTATGAATACTCTCATGTTTAAAGGTATATGTTTTCAGATTCATATTGTATGATTATTTTTTTTCTAATCAGGTTATCAGTCTCATTTCAAGTATTTCTAATACATACTTATGATCAATATTAATCAGTCTGTATAAATTATCTATTTTTAGCTCATAATAAAATTCTGTGCACTGTTAAAGGGTTTTCTTAGTTCTAATAAGAGCAGGTAAGTCACTAATGAATACTGTGTCTGAACTAGAGCCTTCAAAAGAACACTGAACTGTACCTATGAACTGTATCTATTTCTCCCTGTAGGCTTTTTGAGATTGTGTTAATTGGGATATTGTGTTTCAGCTTGTGAAATACATTTCTCCATATGTAGGTTTTTTTCTGAATTTGTGTTATTTGTGCATAGTTTATAATGCTAAATAGTTTATAATGGTCAGGTAAGTTAGATTTGTGGATACTGCACCTCTGTATCCGCTTCAAGTGTGTTTTCAGCTGTTGGCTCATACACTTAGTCTGTTTAAACTTCCAAATATGGCTTAGAAAGGCCAGGTCATCTATTTTTTAAAAGGCTGCAAAAGCTGCACTGCTTTGGTTTGTCTTTAAGCTTTCTATAGAAGTAACTGAGACAGTGGCATTAAACTTTTCTCCTTGGGGAAACCATGTGGACACAGGACAGGGAGGTGTACAAGGGGAACAAACTGTTGCATGATGAAAAGCAGTTTTCACAAAATTACAAGCCCTACTTACCCTAACATGGATGTGTGTTAGATCTTACTGTGTTTTTATTGTACTACATGCATTTGAAGTACTCCTACACTTCACTTTCTTATTCTCTTGACTCCACAAGACTTTCTGGGTGTACCTCCATCACTTAGGTATATTTGAAACCGTTTTCTTTTCCTGCTCTTGCAAGTGGTTTCTTCCTTAAAGGCTGCTGGAAGTTTAATTACTTTTTTGAATTTCATCTTGTGCAGTTTTTCCCTTTTCTAGCAGTGGATTAGGATGTCTAAATTGTATTTTTAATATGGAATGGCTTGTGCTGTGCCGACATCTTATTTTTATTTCTCTTACCTTACAGATGTGTGTAGCTTTTTGCTTTGTGTGATTTCCTTTGCTTCCATAGTAAGTGTAGTGGGCAAGGAATAAAACAGTAACTGTACATCCAACCACATCTGCAGAACTCATCTAGCAACTTCTGAAGTACTGGACAGTGAGTACTTGCTGTCTGAAAAGATTCTGTTCAGTTCTCATGCTCTTCTCTACAACTGTTTGTTTAGATTATACTGACTCCCCAAAATAAGTCTTGCATCTATCTTATTGTTGAGACTTAGTCTGCCTCTTCTCAGTTGCTAGTTAGTGTTCTGTTGCTGAACACAACAGCTTAGTGCATGGCTTGTGGAACTTACTAAATATTAGTCAGAGGAAAACTCACTACTTTTACTTCGTTTGTTTGAATTATAGTAAGTCGTATATGGACGTTTACTAGAATTGGGTATCTTGAAAATGTGATTGTTTGACCTCATACTGGTTTGTAGCTTTTAATGGGTAGGTATATTGTCATATCCAAAGATGATCAACTAGCCAGAGACCTTTTCAAGCTACTGAGGAATACACATTTGCATGGACTGTGGTGAATTGACCGAGGATTGTCAGACAGTGTATGCTATGTCCGAAGATTCATCATGAGAAGATCAGTCCCTTTCACATGTTTTGGTGTGGGTTGAATAAGGGTTTTCGTTGACTCTTGACCATCACTTGTGACACAATATTGTGAAACTGTCAAATTTCTAAGTTCTGCACTATCATAAGCAAATCTTGGTTTTGTGGAGCACCCTCTCTGTAGAACTGTGTTTTTCTTTTCTTGCGTTATCTAAGTAGATTTAGTCATTGTCTGAGAAGTGGGAAAAATAGAGGGAATGCTCCAAGCATGTAATTCAGCTAGTGAGAATCAGTTACTTTAATACTTGTTTTCCAGTGAATGAAAGAGAAACTCTCTCTGCTTGTAATTTGCCAGTGTTATTTAGCAGTCCTGAGTTGTCTAGTTTTCATTCTTCGGATTGCCTTTATTTTGAATCATTACTGTATTTGACAGTTCAGTGAAATGGCAAAACATGAATTAACATGACCGATACTTACTGTTCTGTAGAGCCTAATGTAGGTTTAGTTCCTTTAGTATTTAACATGGCTAGCATTTAACATTCACTGTTCTGCTGAGAGTTCCACCACTGGGCTTGTGCATTCTTAAACTGTGTTTTAATCAAGCTGAATTGTTAATTCTTTGTTTGCATCTACCATAGGGCATATCTTATGTCTGTAATGTTCATTCTCTGTCTTCACAAACTTATGTTGCGGATATAGCTGAGACAATCGGCGCTGTGAGAATATCTCTTCTGCTGTTGCATCTTGGCTGCCTTTCCAAAACTCTTCAACCAACAAAAGAAGCAGACATTCTGGAAAAATTAAAATGTCTCTTCTTTGTCATGCGTTTTCCTCACCCCACTTAAGCACTTTCCATGCTGGAGTCTATCATTTCATTAGGTAGGCCCTCTCCTTCCTACTTATCATTGCTTTTCTGAATTACAGTTACTTCCTTTGTCTGCAGACAGGCTTCTATCTCACTGAATCCAAAACTACAGTGTAAGATTTAAGTATTTTTTTCTTGTGACAGAAAAGTTAATTTTTTTTCTGTAGCTACCTTTAGCTTGATTCTGATTTTGGTCTCTTGTTAGTCCTAATAAATGATAAAATCTGAAAACTGAAACACACATTACAGCTGCTAGGAACAGGAGAGTAAATGAGGACCATCTTTACTGTCCCCCAGGCCATCTCAGTTGCAAGTGTCATAAACTCTGTTGCAGGTTCAGGTTAGGCAGATGCAGCAGCTTGTAGTTACATGCGAGAGGACAATGAGCAACAGAGGTTTAGCCCTCTTGTTACAAACTGATTTAAAAGCAAGTACCAGGATAGAGATGGAGAAGATAGGCATTGCTTTGTGAAGTGGCACTGTTTGTAGCTTGGATCCAGCAGATGTGTCCATGTGTGCCTGGAAGCTCACCTGCAGCTGTGCAGCCACTGCATTTCTCATTTAAGCTTATCAATTTCTCACTTTTGGAGCTTCTGTGCCCTTGACCAGTTTGTATGCTTATTGAGGTCTACATCCATCCATGTTACAAATGCCCTACAAAAAAACATAGCTAAATGTTTTAAGGATCGGGTCTTCACTGGTATCAAAAGCAGCAGGCAAAACTTGTGAACAATCTCTTTTGCTGAAGAGATTATAATGTAGTAATCTAGGAAAAAGTAGCTGTCTTTTATGCATGCTTTCTTTGATTTTAATTTTGTTTCTTTAATATTTTATTTCATGGATCTTCGCATTGCACTAGGTAGATGCATGATTAATTCTCTTCTTTGAAGCAAAACCAAGTGGGAATAGATAGATGTGAATTTTAGTGCTGTTTTTCTTCCTGGCTTTTAAAAAATAAATTGGAAAAATTGATGGATAGTTTTTTTTTTTTCCTAATCCTGTAAGTGTAGAGGTGTCTGGAGGAAGATTCCTCAGTGTTAGGGCAGTATTTAACTTAATGGTTTATGTGCTCACATTGTAACTGTCCTGATTAGTCTGTCATTCTTTGTTCTTTATCATCTTCAGTTGTTAGTAAACAAAAGGTACTGCCGTACTAGTTTATTTTGTGAGTTTAGTTGCTAATTTTAGTTTCATTGTTTTTAATTTGCTGGAATGGACTTTTGTTTAATGTTACTTACAGTCTTTAGGTGCATCTAGTCTCTGGCAACAATGATAATGCCAGCCATTTACATAGTGAGAAGTTTCAAAAATACAGTTAGAACTTCTTATTTTTGCTTTGATATTTATTCTGCAAAATGAGAATTAATGTCTTATTTGCTTCGTTTCATAAAATCAAACAGTAGTTTGGATTGGAAGCAGCATCTGATTCTAACCCCTGAGCAATGGGCAGGGACACCTTCAACTAGACCAGACAAATATCAGTCTGCTCTCTTTCAGTTTAAAGCCATTCCCTCGTATCCTATCATTACATGCCTTTGCAAAACGTATCCCTCTGGCTTTCTTTTAGGCAGGCCCCCATTAGATATTGTAAGGAAATAACACCAAACCTCCATACAGAGACTAGACTAGTCTAGTCCTGTCCCACAATGAAATAGTCGCAGTTTTGAAGAAGCCTGGTATCATCAGAAAAGTGACTAAATGTTGGTGTTATGTCATGCTTTTTTGTTGAGTTTAATTAGACCCTTAAAAGCACATGGAGTTTCCTATGTTGGATCACAGCCTGAAAACACTCTATGTATCTCTGTTTGCATGCTTTTCTTATCACCTGCCAGCAAAGCTGCTATCTAAATGAAATTCCTTCTGTTAAGGATATGAAAAAAAAGACCTTATTTCTGGTTTTATTTAGAGAGTTCTATCTTGGAATGCTTAAAAAATGAGAAGAATACATGTTTTTTCACCTTCTTAGCAATTAAAGAAATCCCAGTTACCATTCTGATGTAAAACTCTCTGGTGAAAACAGAATTCCTTATGTGAAGGTCTTAGTACTGAAATAGCTGTGAAATCTTTATTCTAAAGTTCAGTGCATTCAAGGACGTGGTGACATGTTCTGGAGACTTTGATTGATTTGACATTAATAACCTTCATTTTAATGAAGACTGCAAAAATTCTGAAGCTTTTTCAGTGTAATACTCACATACTTGAGATACTCCTGCAAAATCTAAAGCTTAAGTTGGCTATGCTGTGCTCTGTTGTTGACATACTAAACTGCACTCATATCTATGTGTATATGGTAAGATCCATGCTCCTAATGTTGCTTTTTAATTTAGACAAATATAAAAGCCAAAGCTGAGTGTTGTTGGTAGTAAGAAGTCAGTATCTGAAAGTCTTCCTAAGAGAGTGGGTGTGAGTACTGTTGGTTTTTTGCTCTTAATAGTTTTGTGCCAATGTTACAAGTTGCTGCTTAACCTTGGTGTTACGGCATTGAAGGGATAATGGTTCTGTGTTATGCAGCTGTCATATTAGCTGGTCCTTTATCTTGATACCAAAAAAATCTAATATTAGAATGATTACATGTTTTCTTGCTTGAAGCTGCTGGATGTAACCAATAAATAGCATTTGACACATCTCATCTCTATAAAAGACTACAATCATCACAAATTTTAGTAAACAACTGTTACTAGCTCTGCATTTAAATTTCTGCCTTAATTAGTTTGGCTGCAACAGGAATACCACCTAAGCATACATGATGAAGGTGCAAAATATTTTGAATTTGCACCCATTTGTGTACCTCCTGATGAAGGTTTCTCAAGGTTGAGGGTTTTAGTTTTTTTAAAATGCTTTGTCTAGTGAGACTCAAACTTCCTTGTGGTTTGTTTGAAACAGTGAGTCATTATCACTGCTAGGACACTGATTATGCCATTCTGCATAAATACCGTTAAATGGCCTTGCATTCAGAAGATTTTTCTTCCCTAATCTAAAATTCTCCTCACTATCCTTGTATATTAAATATTCATTTATATATACAATGTATTTTTTAATCAATCCCTCTAACCTCCATCATTACTAACAAATAGTATGTAAAGAATCAAAACTTAATGTTTTTTCTTGGTGTTTCAAAATTTGTGCGCAGTATCCTATTTCAATGTCTTGAAATTTTGTTGAGGTATAAAAGTTTCATTAGTGCCTCTGAATTAATTTAATATGCATCATAGTATTTTGATGACATTTTGATATTCTGGAGTTAATAGACTATTCTGGAGTTATTTAAGTTAGAGATGTCTAAATCAAATTCTGTTGGTGAGATTTGTTCTTATTTTGCTAATTCGGGAGTGCAGACCTGTGTAGTTATATTCAAGGCTGTTGGCCTGCACTGGGTCTCTTCAGTTTTTTTCTCTTGCTTTTTCATTCTGCTACATAGCAGAGACCATAGAAACAAAAATATAATAGTGGTCTTAAATTAGTTAATTGTTGACATAATGTAGATGATTAGATAAAGGTGCAGGGAGTTCACCTAAGTATCACTGGGAGATTTTTTGTAAAGGATGCACTTTTAAACTGTGCACAATTGTATGAGAGAGATATGAGTAATGATTAATATCTTGCTCGCTATGGGAGTTCTGGAAGTGAATTTTTGGGAGAATTATTTAAATGAGGAAAGAGATTCAGATACCCTCTATGTTGTGTGCAGGTAGCTCGGGGTACAGCTGCAGTGAGAGTTTCAGGTTGAGCTCTGGATGGGAGCCCGAGGCAGGAGGTCAGGAATTGGTGACGTTTGGCACAGCAAAGGTCACAGGGACCTGTGACACAGCCAGGAAACTGAGACACAGCAGGACCTAAGGATCAGCAGGAAGACCCCAGACTTTGCCACTTATAGATTCTGAGAGTATAAAAGCCCACCATTTCCTTTCTTGGAAGTCGGTCCTGGGAGGGAGCTCCTCCAGCTGTTACTCTGCAGGAGCAACAGATTAGTTGAAGTAACCATAGATCCGGGACTCTGCTAAGGGCAGCCTGGGGTCCGACTGGTAAAGAAAGCTGGTCTGACTGGGAATGCAGGGTGTATAGGAATCAAGCAGGGCATCCATCGGCTCTCCAGCTGCCCAGAGGCTTCAGTCCTGGCAGTGACAAGTCTGATAGTGGTTTTAGTGTGACTGCCAGAGTCTTTCCTGAATGGCTAGACAGGGAAGTGTTCTTAACACTGTCCATATGGAATTTGTATATTGGGCAGCATGGCCATCTGTGCTAGTAACATGCCAGAGTTATGCAATTGAAACTTTGATGTTCAACTAGTAGTCTTTCTTTGAGATATTCTTCATTAAAGATATTAATGTATCCTCATTAGGCTTTGAAACTGACAACCTACAGTGCATTTTTTATCAGTAAGAGCAGGGGCTAGAGGAGAGAGTTGAATATTGAAGGCATCTGTACAAAATCCCACAAATGGTTTTGGTGCAGCTGATTTAAATGAGTAACTGCTTAAACTCAGTATCTGTTCTGAAAGCTCTGTTCTGAAGTTCTTGAAATGTGAATGTAAAAAGCCTCAGATGGAAGAAGTGAAATGTTATTCATAGTGGTGGGTACCACATGAGATACCTGGCTTTTAGAATTATGGCTTGAATGGTTATATCTCCCAGTATTAACACCAATGTGTTCTCTTTCAGTTATGCAAAAGGAGACTTGGATATATCATACATTACTTCCAGAATTGCTGGTATGATATCTATATCTTTCTTAAATTTAATTTCTCCTTGGTCTTAATATATGAAAAATTTCAACTGCTGTTTGTTTTGTCTTCAGTGATGTCCTTTCCAGCTGAAGGAGTAGAATCTGCCATCAAAAATAACATAGAAGATGTGCGGTTGTGTCTGGACTCCAAACATCCTGGCCATTATGCTGTGTATAATCTCTCTCCAAGAACATACAGGCCTTCAAGATTCCATAACAGGGTGTGTATAGTTTTTATGTATTTCTCTAAAAGGCCTTGAAACACATTGTTTTCATTATACCTTCAGCTTTTTATTGTAAAATAGGTTAAAGCAGGTTATCAAAAAGATGACAAATAAGTATAAACACAAGATTAAAGAGTAACCTATTTTCTCCTTGTCTTTGCTTTAAATCCAAACTTAACTGGTAGCAGACTAATCTTTAATCTTACTGACTAAAGTCTGTTTGTTCTAGGATAGTGATATCTTTGAAAATATGCCCATGTACCTTATGTGTTTCAAATTTAAGTGGAGAATACTTAAAGTAATTAAAGTTTTAGTATAAGCTCATCTCTCCTATATTCTACCATTTTCCTTTATCAAGGACATGGTGACTGATTTGCATAATCTGTTCACTGGTTTCTCCTTGTCCCACTAGATAACATTTGACTCCCATATGACTCAGCCATAGCTGACTGATTGTTCCTACCATCTTCAGTATTGTAGCTTAGCTAAGGCTCCATTATCCTTCCTGGCTATTTCTCTGATACTAATATGAAGGTATTTGCCTAAATCAGCAACAAGGTATTGAGGACATCTTGTTAACTGCTGAGATACTGGACTTCAATGTCTGCTTCTAAGTAAACCTCAACTGTCCTGTAAGAGACTCAACAGTCAAGACTGTTACTGTGTTGTGAGTTGTCTAGTACCTGAACAGTCTGTTGTGATCATGCCCCTTCCACACAATACTGTTTGCCAAGAAGAGAGTCTAGAACCATTATTTGTTATAGAAAAATAGTCTTTTGGGCTTTAGTATGTGGAGCCATCCTTAGCATTATTTCAGTTATCAGAGTTCACTTAACATGTCAGGGTGAGGTATATGTAATGTAGTCTTTCTAGTGCTATCACTTCCTTTTGTTTCCTTGTAAACAAGATAAAGTATTGTCACGTGGAAGAAATCATTACTGCCTCTTTGGATGAATGCAATCAGCTTGTTTATCTCTATCTGATTCAATATAAGGTTCAGGCAGAGCCTATTGAAGATGGAAGGCAAAAAAGCTTGATTATACAGGAAATCTACTGCATAATTATTTGTAGCAGGTACCTCAAAGTAAAATGTTCAGCAATTCTTTTTAGCACTAGATTGCTGGAAAATCTGGACTGATGCAGTGAACTGATTTATTCCACATCCTGCAGAGTGATTAGACTCTGTTTATGGAATGATAAATTCTGTGATTGGGCATTTGCTTGCCAATGGATTTTTTGGTTATGCAAGTCTGAGGTGTCTATAGACTTGGTATTTCTGATGTGTTGGTACTAAGAATGGTAATATGATCTTGGTTTTGTTGGGAAGTCTTAGTAGATCATAATTAGTTGAAACATTACAGGTTTGTGACCACTCTGTCTAGGAGTATCAAGGAAGGCAGCTGTTTTGCTTAGAAACAAACTCTAATTGTATTTGGAACTCTTACCTGCCTATTCTTGAAATTGAGATGTCCAGCGATACTGACTAACTTCATTGTTCAGTTCTGAGTGAGGGCAGCCATGTAGGAGCCTAAAGAAGCTTAGTTTTACTTTAATGCCTGCGAAAGATGATTATGGCAAACCTTTAAACATGATCAGAGGGGAACAGCTTCTAAAATTCTTAATTCTAATACTTTACTTAGAAGGTATTTGCGTATTATTGGCTTCTTGCTGTTTGCTATCTTTATGGAAATTCTACAAATTTCTTTAATCTTGGTTAAAATTAATGGTAGTTTTGAAGTCTTCTCTGCTAGTTTTGAGTCCTTCTTGGAACTGGTTGTTCTGAGATTTTGTGCACTATCCATCTTTCTGCTAATTGTCAGTACACTTAGAGCTTAAAACACAGCTAAAGAAACAGAAAGTAACGTTGTTTTTGTTACATCTTGTAGGAGACGTAGTGTTTGAGTAGGAAGTAAATGGTAAATTAAAAGGAAACGTCAGTCCTTTTTGCTTTATTGACTACACATGTTTTTTTAGGCTGTGTTCTAGTCTCAAGCTGCAATGCTTCAATACAATTCTTTTGCAGTGTTGTGATTTAAATTCAGTCAGCAAACAAGTCCCACACAGCTGCCTGCTTATTCTTCCCTGCTAGAACTGAGGGGGGACAGCACACGGTAAAAATGAGAACTTGTGCATTGAAATAAAAGCAGTTTGATAGGTAAAACAAAAACCACAGGTGCAAGCAAAGCAAAACAAGGAATTTTTCCAACTTTTCCTATGGGCAAGCAGGTGTACAGCCATCTCCAGGAATGCAGGGCTCCATCCTGTATTATGATTACTTTGGAAGACAGATGCCATTGCTCTAGATGTTTCCCCTTCCATTCATTTTTCCCCGGCTTTATGGGTTGAGCATGATGTCCTGTGGTATGGAATATATTCCTTTGGTTAACTGGGGTCACCTGTCTCACCTGTGTCCCCTCCCAGCTTCTTGTCCACCCCAAGCCTGCTCGCTGGTGAGGTGATGTGAGAGGCAGAAAAGACCTTACCTCTGTGTAAGCTGTGTTTACCAATAAAAAAATCCATCCCTGTGTTATCAACACTGTTTCCCTCACAAATACAAAACACAGTCTCATTTGGTCCTCATTTAGTTGCTATGGAGAAAATTATTCCAGCTGAAACCAGAACACACTACTGTTGTAATGTTGGAGATGACTTGAAGCCCACATTGAATCCTGTGATGAACAGGGATATAATGGAGTTTTTGCCTTAGTTTTTCTTTGTTTACTAGTGACTTTACATAAGCTTGCACCAACAAAGAAATGTGCAGTTTAAATCTCTTGCAAAGTGATGCTTTCTGAAATTGCTTTATTTTTTAATTGAAATACTAGAGTGCAATGAAAAGTTGTAGGAGACTTAGACTCTTTGTTTCAGCCTTTTTTCCCGTACCTGGCAACAAACACAGTTTTTTGTGATAATCAGTTCAGGTAATTAATCTCAGAGTAATCCTTGAACTCTGTCTAGATAGGAAGACATGTTGCTGATAGGAAAACTTGGTCTTCAATATCTGGCAATTGCAGTTGAGACTAAAAACAAAAAGAAGTTTCATTTGTAATTTGCTTCCTTGATCCTGAATATATCTACTCTTTAGGTGTTTCAGGTGCCCCAAGATTCAAGTTTCATGTACTACATCCTTACTGGACAGTTGATTTTAAGGATATAGATTCTTAACAGTGAAGCTGATTTTTTTGTTACTGTTTTGAAGCAGTAATTGTAAATGGAATATTACTGAACCATACAAACTCTTTGAACAAAGGATAAATATTGAAAGAAACCTAATCTTTCTGTTGTTGGGGTTTTGTTTTGCTTTATTTTTTGTGATTTTTTTTTTTGTTGTTTGTTTGTTTTTGTGGGGGTTTTTTTTGTTTTTTTTTTGCTTAAGTATATGTGCACAAATTAAGTTGTGCATATGTGACAATATAATACTGTTTCTCAAGTCTACTCTCTCTTGTCTCTCTCATTGCAGGTTTCTGAATGTGGCTGGCCAGCAAGACGAGCACCAAATCTTCAGAATCTCTATAGCATATGCAAGAACATGCATTTATGGCTGAAACAAGACCAGAAAAATGTTTGCATTGTCCATTGCCTTGTAAGAAATTTAAGTCTGAAATGCTTTGTTCAGTAGAGCTTTAGATCGTGAATAAGGGTGCAAGTATCCATTCAGTTTGTGACTGTTACTGGGTTTCTTTACTGGAAGCCCTGGGGTAAATTCCTTCCTGTGTTTGTAGGGATGTTACTTGCATCAATTTTCTCCTTAGGGAAATTAGTAGGGTAATGTAACCCTTGCTTACTTGCCTTTAGAGTGGAAGGCAGTATACAGGAAGTATGAAGGCAAAGTAGCCTTTGGAAGAAAAAAAATCTGCTCTACTATTTCACTTTTTGCTCCAATTTTGTTTTCTGTGTGATAAATGGGTGTATACTGCATATCCCATTACTGTCCATTTAGAATGTAATCTGTAGCCACAGAATTTCAGAAACTGACTGTAAGACTTCTAGTTTACTTGCTTTTGCTGGCAGCAGATTGCTCTGTAGATTTCACTATTCTCCAAAGTGTTATTAACTTTGATATAACCAAAAGAAAGAAGAAAACTGTTTATAGAGCCACTTCATGTCAAACATGGTGGGGGGAAGAATGAATTTAAAGAATACTTTGCTCAGAATTTGAAAATTAGGTCACTCTTACATTTGTTTAAGAGAACTGCATGTGAAATTTTTGCATTCTAATTTTGATGCGAAGTAAAAAGCAAAACATAACTATATGACAATGCTTGCAGTGCTGCTGGAAAGCATTCCAAACCTGTCTGGTGGTATGGTATAGCCATCAATAGGGAATATCACTATCAGAGTCAAAACCAGGATTTTTTAATCTGACAATCCATATTTGTAGGTTATGTAGTGTTTTGCAAGTAAAAAGCCGGTTCACATCAGCTCCTGAAAGCCAGTATAATTTTCAGTGCTGCTGTGAGGTTAGGCATCTAATTCTGTATTAATGTGATACTTCTAATACCTCAGTGCCACACGATTGCTGGTCAAGTAGGTAAGAAGCAGATGTGATGAATTTAGCACCAGTTTTTGTAACATCTTTCCCTTGAAGTATTTTGTTCAAGGTACTGAATTCATTCCTTTTCCTCACACGTGAGGGAAACTTTTGTATATATGTGACTTTGTGCCAGATGTGATGTAAAAAGTGTACTCCAGAACTTTAAGAAATGAATGATAAAAATTCTGTTCCACGTTGCAAGCAAACAAACTTGGAGAAGTCCTGTTCTGTCAGCCATTATCTCCTTCAAATCTTCTGCCTTTTATAATTACAGGAAAGTGTCTGGTATATGTGTGTAGCTGGTATTCCTGTGGAAAGAAGTTCTGTGTTTTAATCTCTTTCTCTTGGCTTCTTGGCAAACTATTAACAGTTTTAGACAGAAGTATGAAGGGTTTAGTGTGGTTTAGTTCTTCTGAATTTTTGTACTTCTCTTTCAGCAGAAGTTCATGGCTGTCAGTCAAAAATAGCAGTGTTCTGGGATTTCAGATAGCAGCCAGGAAACAAACCTAAAAAATGGGTATTAGTGACAGTAAGGTAAAGAACATCAGTTTAAAATTTCAAATAATGTTAAGCTAAAGGAGTTACTGAGATTTGAACAAGAAAGTAATATGTAGTATCTTTTGTATGGGGTGTGGAAGTTAAATGAAAACCTTTCACACACTATCTTCAAGTCAGATAATGGCACTAGACCCTGGACATCATGACATTATTTAATGGTAGGATATAGAATACATAATGGGATGTTCTCCAGTAACTTAGATAATGCTTTTTTGACTAGATTTACTAACAAAGGTACTTTTTTTTTTAACTAGGATGGAAGAGCAGCATCTGCTGTGGTAGTTTGTTCCTTTCTGTGTTTTTGTCGTCTCTTCACTACTGCTGAGGCTGCTGTTTATATGTTCAGTATGAAACGCTGTCCACCTGGCATTTGGCCTTCTCATAAAAGGTACTGTAAGGTACTGTTGAAGCAAGTAGTTACTCAATTCTGAATATGTTATAGGACATCTGTTTTTCCAAATATTTTGCTAGATTGTGAATAGAATGTAATTCTGAATTTTCTGAGTCTGTAAGTACCCATGAGAAGTGGGTCAAGTATGCCTTTTAGTAAAGAAGTGTTAGGAATGAAGACAAGGGTATGCAGAGCTTTTGAATGCTTTCTTAGTTATAAAATTCTGTTCCACATGTGTAAGACTTATTTCATGTTTCCTAGTTCGTTACAATATATTTTATTATGTCAGAACACTGCAAGCTCTGAGAGAATACCAGAAATTTTCTCTCAATTTTGTAAAAATGCCTAATGTTTTTATTTTGGGTGCATGCAGAGGTGACTTGCATATACTTTGACAAATGTTTTAAACTGTTTATTTGATTTAATTTGATAGATCTTATAACCATAACGTATGAATTACAAGTGACACTGGTATTAAGGGTGTTTCCTACAAAAAGGATTTGATTTTGAAGGGTGGGAAATAAGTATTATTATTTCTGTATAAATGACAGATTATGTTTTTGTGCACATTCAGTTCATGTATACTCAAAAGGTTCTCCACAAAATAATATATACTAATCAGGACAAATTTAAAGCCTTTAGGAAGATTTGAGTAATCCATTACGTGTAAGATACAAAATGAATAGTTCTCCTAGTTTAGTGCTTTAAAGCCTTTGCAGTAGTGGCTATTTTGTTTTACGAGTCATTATATGTAAAGCTACAGACGCTTTTGTGTCATTCTATCAGATTTGAAAATCTGTTTGCTGGAGGTGGTGGTAAATGTTCCCACTGTTTCACTGTTATCACTTACCAATGCTTAGTGACTGGGTAAGAACTGAAGTAACTTGCGTATGTGTTTGCCCATTCCTTAGAATTTTGTGCTCTGTCTAAATACCTTATTGTACCTTCTTGTTTTGGCAGATACATTGAGTACATGTGTGACATGATGGCTGAAGAACCCATTATTCCTCACAGCAAGCCCATCCTGATCAGATCAATTGTCATGACTCCTGTTCCCCTTTTCAGTAAGCAGCGCAATGGCTGCAGGCCTTTCTGTGAGGTTTATGTGGGAGATGAGAGAGTAACCACTACCTCCCAGGAATATGACAAAATGAAGTAAGTACAGATTACGACTTGCTCTGAAACAGCAAATTACCTTTTTCTAGATTTCAGCATTTATGTGTTTCTAGACACCTCTGTCCCTTTTTAGCTGGTCTCAAAGGTAAGTCATGAATGCAGTTGTTACAGCAGCTTGGATCTGGTCTTTCAGAGCAGTGGGGGTGATGGTGGGGTGGCACACTGGACACTGTGAGGCTGTGAGCAAGATCCTCTTCTCACTCCATGTGATGCAAGACTGGGAACATTGATCTCCGACGTACTTGTGCTGAGCATACCATCGTGTCTCAGTCATGGAAACTGTAAGGATCCCCCTTGGCAGCTGCACGGTGACTGCTCATTAGCCCCTGTACAGCTCTGGTGTCTGCACAATTGCACATGGTACTAACACTGATAGGTGTGGGTAATCATAGACAGGAAAAATGAGAGAATACTATCATCATTCTAGCTTTTCAGCTACTGAAGGCCTTGGAGAAAGCAGGCTAAATCTAAAGCAGTACACTTTTTTTTAAAACTAAATTAATTGTGGTTATGGTTTGTTGTTTTGTTTTTTTTTTTCTTAAGGGAGTTCAAAATTGAAGATGGGAAAGCAGTAATCCCATTGGGTATAACAGTCCAAGGAGATGTTCTCATTGTGATATATCATGCCAGGTCAACTCTAGGAGGACGACTACAAGCCAAGGTAATGATAAATTTATGAGCCTGAATGATGGAGGATTTGGGGTTTTTTTGGTTGCAGTTTGTATCCTACTATACTACTGAGTACTTTGCTTTATTTACTATTCTTTGGTCAGAGAAATGTTTGAGGTTTTCATTCACTTGTGAATTCAACCTTTTCAAGCCTTCTGAGTATGCCCACTCCTACTTATGCTATATATGTAGATGTTTCTATAAGCATTTCTGGAAAGTACTTCAATACTGATAATTGTTATATTTGAAAGGAAAGCCCCCAACCAGTTTTTTTGAGGCAGCAATTATTATCTGTTAAGTTGCACAACAAGCCAGAGCTTTTTAATTCTGTGCACACAAACTGCAAGCAAAGGAAAAATACCACTCAGCAGAAAAGTGGGATTCCAGAGACTGCATGTACAAAACAGGCTGGAAAAATCCATGCGATTTTATAGCCTATTTCTAAAGTAAGGTTCAGTTTATGTAGCTAAATTTCTTACTAGTCTTAGTTCTACTAGGGCAAATGCATTTTTCCTTTTTTTATTCAACTATGGATGCAAATGACCCAAAAAACTTGTTTTTTACAAGATCACAAAAAACTTGTTAATGAAGCCTGTCCTCAATTTTTTTTAAAAGAGAGGTGTATTATTTTTTTCTCCAGATAAGTAACCGAAGTTAAACTTGGAAATCCATGTAAAAGATAAGGAGGGGTAGTGCAAAGTTTAGAGCTTGGAGCTATGTGGAAGTTGATCAAACAGTTTTTCAGCCAGTGTCGGTACATGTGGGACATACACGTGTATGTATGTATTCATACACAGTCAGAGTTACTGAAATTGTTTTCCCTCTGTTTTTTTTCTGTTTTCTGAGTAGGGCAGTATCAAATCTTGTCATGTTGTAAAGGTTCAACAAGACCAGAACACCTTAAAACTAAAAACCTAATGAAATGATTCCTTAATGCACAAAAATAGCTACTGTATGGTTCAAGGTCATCTGGAGAAAGGCATAAAACTGACAAAATTTAGCCAAGGTTAGGTTATATTCCTTGTACCTTCTTTCATGGTAGCTTCTTTGATGTGGTTTCTCTGGCATTTATTCACTGATAGCAAAGACTAGAATTTTCTCAGGTGTCATACATCTACGGTGAGTGTGATGTTCAGGGTTTGGAGGTTTGATGGAACAATATTCAGTGTGTCCTTAGTTTTTTGTGCTGTAAATTGCCCCCTGAAGTTCTCTGCAGATCTCTTACAGAGATTAACCACCACATTTTCAAGATTTCTCCTGTGTTTAGAGCTAGGCTTTGTGAATGTCTTCTACTTTCTTACAGCTAATGTCAGAGAGAGTTTAGTTTATCTTCTAGGAAAGTGATGGTAGGGACGGAAGAATCAGAGAAGCTCTCTCCAGTATGTCCATGTCTGTCTTGTACTAAGGAGCCCAGCACTGGGCATCACGATTACAGATGAGGCTTCACTGATGCTGAATTGAGGGGAAGGATCAACCCCTCCCCCTTAATCTCTGGCAATGTTTTTTGTGTTATTTGGTTTCTGGCTGTGATGTTTAGTAAATGCTTATTGACAAGGAAAGCTTTCAAATTCAGTTTTATTATACCATATTTTCTGGACTATTACTGCATGACTTCTTTATAAGGACTGGCAAGACTATTTCACAGGTGTCGAATGCCAGAAAACAAATACTGGTACATTGATCAGCGAGCTGTAATTTGGACTGTGCAAGATCAGGAGCTATCTGAATATTCTGTAGTAGCATTTTCTGGACGCTTGTATTCCCATCAGTCATGGAAAAGTAGTTTTTCTGTGAACAGTTGAGCGATTAAAATGAGTCAGTTCAGAGAAGTCCTCCCATTCTGTCTGGAATGAATGGCTGATTTGAAGTTGCACAGAAAAAAATCTCTTTGCATGCCTTCTGAAGTGTCCTGTTAAATGTGCTATATTTAAAACTGTTTTTAATCTAGTCCTTTATATGTGATGTACATCTATTTCTTGGTTAGCGTATTGCACAGTGGATTTTTCTGAGCATATGCTATTCAGAAAAGGAACAAGGGTAATACAATTTTAGCCTCCTGAACAGGATCTAGAAATACTTTAGACTTTGGTAGTCTGTTTTGAGGTTAGTGATGAGACATATCTGAATAAACATCTTTTGGTTTGTTAGTACTAGTAATAGATCTATTTATGTTCTATCTCAACTGCATTTAAGTCTTTCAAGATAAAGTATGCTTGTAATTAAATGGAATTTTTTTTAGCAAACGCTTCAAAATATTTCAATACTGATAATACTTTGCATTATGTTAAAGGCAGAACACTGTACGTGCTGTTCATATGGATTTATATAGTTTCCTGTTCCTTGTTTTCAACAGATGGCTTCAATGAAGATGTTTCAGATTCAGTTCCATACAGGCTTTGTGCCCCGAAATGCCACTACAGTGAAGTTTGCCAAGTATGTTGACGCTTTTTTGGAGGAGACTGGAAGAAGTTTTATTTATTTAACCTGCCAAACGTCGTCATTTAGCAGGGAGAGGACATATAGTCAGTGCAGGAAGTAGATGACCTTGATCGCAATAAGTGTCTTTTGTTTACTCACCTTAAGGAAACGAAATGTTTTGTTCATGATAGCAAAACAAAACTATGTACAAAAATATCACGTGTTTAAAATGGGAAAAGTAAACAAATACAGCATTTTTAAATATCTTATAATAATTGCTTTGGAGTTTTGTTTTAGACTGCAGTAGATCTAATCCCATTAGCCATGTGTATCAAGAAACTCCTTGTCTCTGTCTTTACAGATATGATCTGGATGCCTGTGACATACAAGAAAAATACCCTGATTTATTTCAAGTCAATCTAGAAGTAGAAGTGGAGCCCAGAGATAGGCCCAGCTGTGAACAGCCACCTTGGGATAACATGAACATAAAGGGACTGAATCCCAAGATCCTCTTCTCCACCAGAGAGGAGCAGCAAGAAATTTTATCGAAATTTGGTAATGAATCCTATGGAAAACTAGAGAGCATGAAAGAGTTTTCAATGTACTTAGAGTTTGAGGCTTTTGTTTAGTTTTTGATGTTCCATTAATTGAAAGAAATCTAAAAGAGTTTTTTTGGTAAATATCAGTTAAAAACATGCATTGTATGGAGGAGCTGAAGTTATCCTCTAGTAATGGATTGTAATTATACCTGTCTTACTTTCACTGTGTTTACATGTGCTTGAACCTATAAATAGGCCATTTTCAGGGAAGGACTCCTAGCAGAATTGTAACAGTCAGTATTTGTAGGCACAATGTCTCAAAAGGGATTTATTTGGCTAAACTGGCACCAGTATCATTTCACCTAAAATTATGTGAGCATTCCTTACAAGTGGTTTTCAGTAAGAATGTTTTTATCAACATTCTTGTGCATGGCCATGTAAAGTTGTAATTAATTTCCTGAACTTTTCCTAATATATTCCAGCAGACTTAATTTTATTAGTTGTACATATTCGGCGCTTCATCAGTAGATGCCTGAGTTAGATACTGACCAGCATTAACTTAAACTTTCTTCTTCTGGTATCAGTGATTAGCTTTGACATTTTCATTCAGACTCTTAAGGGTTCTCTGTGTTTCAAGGATAAAGAAGCATGACGAAGACTACTATGGTGATTTTAGTGATACATGTGATCTTACCCTATGCTGTTAATAGGGTGCATCTCAAGTACGTTTCTTTTCATACAAGGCAGTTTCTGCTGGCCTTTCTTTTAAGCAAGATATGTGTTGTTTGTATTATGGTTTAGGCCATTTTCTATTTAACTTAGCTTAATGCTAGTGAACACAGCTGTCAGCTCTCTAAAGCTAAGCTGTTTAGCTTTACATCATCATTGATGATGAGGCTCTCTAATTACTCTTAAGTCACTTCCGTTTTCTGATTGATACATGAAATGTAAGGATTTCAAATTATACTGAAAGTATTTCTTAAGATTGGTGGGAAGGGAATAGGACAAAAGTAAGTGCTGTGAACTTATTTTAAAAAAACTTGCCGTTAAAATTGAATTTGCTCTTTCATTAGTCGTGATCTTTCATGTATGTTTTCTGAGATGGAGTATTTTTTCAGCATCTCTAAGCTACAACTGAGAATGTGGAAGGAGAGTGAAAAAGTGCTCTACCAGTTGTGTATTTAAATTTAGACAAATAGGTTTCTCCCAGCCATCCATCATTTTTTTTTTTTCAAATAGTGGATGGATATTGACTAATTTAAAAAGTCTTCTCCCTTTGCCTTGAGGAGACTTTGGTTTTGACAGGTGATACCACAGTAGGTAACTGTGCAACTGAATCTTACACAAGAATCACTTAACACCGGATTTCAGTAAAATAAGTTAATAGCAGCATACAGTGTATTAGCATCTTTGTGGTGTTTAACCACTCCGTATTCTTCACTGGCTTTGCATATTTTGGGTTTTTCTACAGCTACATTTGCTTTTTTCTGTTTTTCTGTCTCTTATTGCAGATACTGTTCATGGTTCTTGCATGTTTTAGGGGATGGCTGGTACTAATGGTACTAGACACGTTAATTACATTTTCCTACAAGTGTAAATAGAATGCATGAGTGTTACTCTGATTGTGATTTAATGTCCTAGTTCAAAACAGGGTTTTACCAGTTTATGCAGTTGAAAAGATGTTAATGCTAATTTCAGAGATGGTGGGGGCAGGAATTTGCATTTGCAGAGCAATAGATTGGAAATAATTGTCTTCTTACAGCAGTCAGCCTGAAAGACAAGTATCAGCTGCCATGTGGAGGATTGAGAAGTTTTTCTCTAAGGACTCTGGCTTATGTTTTATAGGGAAACCAGAGTTGCCTAGACAGCCAGGTTCAACTGCACAATATGAAGCGGAGGCATCCCAATTGGAGAAGTCTTCAGAAAGTGCACCTACTGATACAGAATCCCCACACAGCAGTAGTACTGATGCAAACAACTTCTTTCACTCTCTGGACTGGAAAGGTACAGGTTTTCCTCTAAGTCACTATGTGGTTTATGTTTGTCTTGTGTGCCTTGCAGTGAATGCTTAAACCTTCTTAGGCAGCAGAATTCTCTAATTCACTAACCATGAGAAAAAGCTATTTTAAAGGTGACCTCTGCAGAATAACAATAACATTAACATTTGGATAAACACCAAGTAAGGGGGTTTGATGTTGCGTATAATTCAAATGCTGAGCTAAATTTTTCTTTTTCTGTAAAATTCTGAACCTTAAAGATCTGCAAGGAAGCTTTTTCCCTCCCACAGTCCCACTTTGGCTGAGGAACAAAGGAAGCAAAGTAGACTAGCCAGTGGGGTCTGGATCAGTAAGTAGGACTAAGTAAACGTAATTTTTATAGCGCATGTGTAACTCTCTTTTCTGGGTGCTGCTTTGTTGGCAAAAATGTCAGCAGCTGCTTATGCTTTTCTTGAGTGCAGCAGTTACTGAGATACCCTGTAAGCTCTAAGAGACATAGTGATCTGAGGTGAATGTCCAAGTCAGTCTCATTTTGAAAAAATTCGTAATGCCTACCTTTATGGAGTGACAAATATGGTAGTCAGATGCTGCTTTTTCTGCCCTGTACAAAGAGGTGGCAGGCAACATGTAGTTCCTTTTTCATCAATTCTTACGAGTTTTGAGTAGTTAGGAATTAATTTCGTATGATGTCACCATGAAAGTTTCTCTTACCCTAGTCAGAAGAATAACGCTGGTTATTTAAAGATCTTATTCCTTTTTTTTTTCTATTCAAGAAGGAAAAACTCCAGAAAGTGGAAGAGAGGACAGCTCATCTAAAAATGATTGTGTTCAGCTATCTGATGACAGGGAAGAGAGTGATCCTTCAGATGAGGAGTTCCCAGCATTTCCAGATGAAGGAAGTGCAGTAATTGTTGATGAAAAAGATTCTACTCCAGAAGGAGAGTTGCTTTTTGAAGCCAGTTTTGAAGCTCCATCTGCACCGTTACAAAAATCTCTCCCTGAAGAGAATGTAGACTTGCTGGGACTAGACTCTGATATTTCAGCAGAACAGAAACAACCTATCTCAGAAATAAACTCTTCATCAAGTAATGCAGACTTGTTGAACAATCTGTTTGTGAGTAGTGTGTCACAGGTTTCAAATGAGCCCACTGGAGATCTTCTTGGACAAGGAACAGATTTCTTTTTCAGCAGTCAATGCTCAGCTGCTACTCAGGATTTGTCTTCAGCAGCAGCCATGTCTTCAGGTATGTGAGTTTCATATCAGTATTTGTCACCTGGGCAACACGTGAAAACTGCTGCTTGCATTGTGCTTAGAAAATAAGTACTGTGTTTCTACAGTAGGGTGAAGACATGTCAGTCTGTAGCAAGACTATAAATAGATCAGGTCTTATTTCTGCACGAAGGAGAGAAATTCCTGTATGTTACTCAGATATTCTGTTACATTTCCAGTACCCTATTAACTTCAAACTCTTGTAAATAGAAAAGCATGAAATCTTGAATTTAAAGGTAATTCTGTATCTTAAAGAATTCTTAGCTTTCCCATATGAATGTTACATGCTAGATCCTGTTCTAAATCTGTAACTTTCCTTGTTAAGGCATGGAATTGTCATAACTGGAACTTTACATAAAGCAATGGCATTAGATGTACAGAGCTGTGCTGCTTAGGTCGAATGTCTGTGTGGGATTTTTAAATGTTAATCACATAAGACTACTGAGCAGCTGGAAATCCTGTAGATTATTGTTCAGACCAGTGGGATAATGATACTTCTAAAAGATGTTTTCTTGCTGGCTTTACTGATGTTGTTGGCAGATCAGTATCCTTAATGAGAATGCTAAGTAGTGCTGTCTATTTGGTATTTAAACAAAGTGTTTTAGTTCAGAGGTTATCTTCCTCTTACCAGTGGATACTCATCTCTTTGTCACTTTTTAGGAATAACAATTCTCTGCCTAAAGTTAATGGTAAGATTTCTGAAAATATTAGTCACATAAGCTGGGAAACCATTACTAGGTTTTGTTTGTTTGCACAAAGATAATTCATAGGTACTAAAAGCTTTCATTTGTAGACAAATAGAAGTATTTTTTATAGAGCATTTAGATGATTTAAGATATTTTCTTATTTTGAGGCAATTCACTATTGATCTTTGTTACTGTAATCAGGGAAGAATAACTTTAATTTGCCATTTTTACATAGATAGAATTCTACAAAAGGGAACCTTTATTATGTTATCTTTCTTTAACCATGTCGATTGCATGAAACACCTGAGCACTAGTCATGACTGTATCTCATTCTTGTAGTCATTCTCATTCAGTGTATTTCATTAAATTGTATTAAGAGAGATAATTGCAGAAGTGAGCCATGAGTGGCTATTTAGCCATTGTTATATTTTGGCTTGCACAACAGATTTATGTGAGGTTTTGTTTATGTGGTGATGCTATAGTAAAGTTGCTTGAAATGTTGCTGAGTCCTATACAGTGTGGTCATTACCTGAAGATGTGCTGGGGTATTAGAGCAGGATTATTCCTTCTCTTCAGCTTCTGAGTGAATCTGGCAGGACTCCCTGGGCTCTTGAGGGATTTTGACCCTAGAGGGCAGCAGAAACAGGAAGATCTAAAGCTGTGATTCCAGCTGACTGTCACATGTTACTCCATGCTGACTATAAATACTCTTCCAGTTAGTTTTTTCTTCACTGGGATCACTAGAGACCTCCTGAAGTCTTACTTCTGTTGGTTTTCATTCTTGGGTTGACGTGCTTTCTGCCCTAGAATCGCCAATGCCTTCAAGTCTGAATGGTAGTATGAGTGTTTTGCTTCCTATTCTTTTTAATAGTATAATAGTAAATTTTCTTCAAATCTGTTGCAGATTTGGCATTATGGAGTATTTAACAAATGTAATTCTTTTATGTGTCAGAGGGTCACTCAAACTTAGAGATGTGTCTTAAATGGATGAAATTAACAATGTTGTTGAATTGTATGCTGCTTGTTAGAAAGTCTTGCTGCTTTTGTTAGAAGGCATAGCTGTTCATATTATGTATGGCTGAGATCCTTTTTGTACCATCTGTAAGTTCGTTTGTCTAGAGGAAGGAATAGGTGATTACTTTTTGCCACACAAAATTCACAGAAGGCTGCTGCAGTTACTAGCATGAGCTTTGCTTTTTCTCTGTGCCCTCTGAGTGAGGCTTTTTCAACTTCATTTATTCTACAATTTGTCATTTTTTTTTCTTCTTTTTCAGCCGATCCGTTTGACCCATTCACAATGGCATCAAGTTCAGAGAATCAAGCCCTGTCTGGTCCAGACCTTTTTGGGGACTTCCTTAATCCAATCTCAACGTCTACACCTAATATAGTTCCTTCCACACAAAGCTCACTTCCACCTTCTTCTAGCTCAGATTTCTTAAATTTGGGTAAGTGTGCTTCTGGTGGTCTGTTTCTCAACAGTTTATTCTCCTCTGCATTTATCTTTCAGCTTAGTGGATTAGTGTCTTACTAGATCCACTTATTGTGATTGCTGTTTTAATTAGCTTTGTACTCTGGAAGCACAGATGCAAATGCACCAAGAAGCAAGTGTTTCCTGTATAATGTCATGTTATTATTTATCATGTGGTAGGATTTCTAGTATTGCTAACCATATGTTTGGAGTTGGAGTTTCCTCTCATTGATCTAATAACTGAGGGTACCCAAACATCTGGAAAATTACTTTATAGATGATATAGTATGCTATGTTGACTGTATTCAGGTTTGAAAGACTTTCTAGAAGCATTGGATGAGAAATGAGCAAGTCAAGTTATAATTTAGCCAGTTCTTAAAAGTGCAGGCTGAGGCTAGCTTGCACCTTCCTGACCTGAATGTATTCTGGTATTATACTTACAAAGTACATTATGTAATACTCTAATCTTATTTGTTTCATTTCTCTGATATATTCTTGGCAAAACCTTTTCCTTAGGCAGTTATTCTAAAATCTATTAATCTTCAAACAAAAATCTTTGTGCTATGTTCAGTCTTCCCATCATTCTTTAAGGAGAAATAGACATTTGCAAAAATGGTGGAGTGGTAGAGCTACTAGTGTTAAAGCTTTTTAAAATCTGACTTTGAAAGAAAAGTGTGGGTTCTCTCCATAGTGATATGAATTGTGATCAGTCTGTAAGGGCTCTTCTCTGCTGCTCTTTCATTCCCCTCTTTCTGTATAGGTGCTTCCCACAGGGTACAATCTTTTTAAGAGCGTAGATCTGTGTAGGGTACAGTCCTTTAGGGAGAGATTGCAGTAGGGATGTGATTCTCCCAGGTGCTGCGAGTCCTGCCAGGAGCCTGCTGCTGTGTGGGCTGCTCTCCCTGGGCTGTGGCTTCATCGCAAACACGTCCACCTGTGTAGGGTCCTCCACAGGCTGCAGTGTGAATTTGTTCTAGTGTGGTCTTTGACACGTGTTGCGGGGCAATCTCTGCTCTGGTATCTGGGGCACCTCCTCCCGTTCCTTCTCCACAAGCCTTAATGTCTGCAGGGCTGTTTCTGTCACTCCTTCTCTTATAGTTGCTGGGCAGCATTTTTTGGGAAAACATGTTTTCCCAAAGACATCTAGTTTGGGAGGCTCAGCTGTGACTTGTGTGAGTCTGTTGGAGCTGGCTGTGTCCAATAGAGAAGCCCAGGTCTCTTCTAATGCAGATACCTACTTACAATGTGCAGGTAGCTAGGAATAGTGGTATCACACACCTTTTCCTGAATCCAGGATGATTTCTTCCCAGAGCTTTTTGCATGCAGTTTTGACTTGCCCCTCTTTGTTTAGCAGTTGCTCTAGTTGACCCTGTGTCTGAGGGATACAGTCTGAGTGTTAGCTACCAATAAACTGGACAGGAAAAAATGCATTATTTGCCTGACTAAAAGAAGGGCTTCCTCTTTGAAATAAAAGGCTACCCAGTCCTCTCTATCATACTATTAATCATTATATTCCAGCTGTGGTTGATTCTGAGAAAAGTCCACTTGCTGCCTCCTTTGCAATGTTTTTCTTCTGGTCCCGTTGATAGTAACAGCCATATGTTTCAATTGTATACTTGTATAGTTGCCAGTTTTATGCCACTATAGCTGTCCCTGTGTGAGGTTACACATAAATTTTTTGTTCAATAGAAGATTTGGTCAATACTGATCTGTGGAGCATAATCTCCACCAGATTCTGCACCTGGGATGGGGCAACCTGAGTGCAGGCAGACTGGGGAATGAGATGCTGAGGAGGAACACCATGGAAAAGGACCTGGGGGTCCTGGCTGATTGCAAGCTGAATGAGTCAGCAGTGCTATGGCATCTAGGAGGAGCAACCCTATCCTGGGATTCATCAGGCACAGCATCACAACCAGGCAAGGGAAGGGATTGTCCTGCTCTGCTCTGAGCTGGGGCAGCCTCACCTTGAGTGCTGCAGGCAGTTGTGGGTGCCACAACCTAAAGATGGACATTAAGCCATTAGAGAGTGTCCAAAGAAGGGCTGTGAGTATGGTGAAGGGCCTTAAGGAGAAGCTGAGGTCACTTGGAGTATTTAGCTTGGAGGAGACTGAGGGGAGACCTCATTGCAGTCTACAACTTCCTTGTGAGGGAAAGAGGAGGAGCCTACATTGATCTGATCTCTGTGGTGTCCAGTGCTAGGACCTGAGGGAATGGCTTGCAGTTGTGTTAGGGGAGGTTTAGGTAGGATATTAGGAAAAGGTTTTTCTTCCAGAGGTTGGTTGAGCGCTGGAACAGTGGGAAGTGGTCACAGCACCAGCCTGACAAGACTTCCAGAAGTGTTTGGAAAATGCTCTCAGGAACATGATGTGATTATTGGGGCTGTCCTGTGCAGAGACAGGAGTTGGACTCTGTGATCCTTGTGGTTCCCTTGTAATTCAGCATATTTTGTGATCTCAGCCAAAATCTAACTCACATGAGAGGCAGCACCTCTGGAGATTCTCTGGCTAATGTGCTCAAAGCAGGGTCAAGTAGAGTGGGCTGTTCAGGACTGTGTCCTTTCTGTGTTTTAGTATTTCCAGTGCCATAGACCCTACAGCTGGGCAACTTATGCCAGTGTTGGAGAGATCTTAGAGGAAAGAAAGTATTTTTTAATGGAGCTTCTTGTATTTCAATTTGTGCCCTACTGCCTCTTGTCCTTCCACTAGGCAACACAGAGAAGAGTCTGTTTCAGTCTTTTTTTTGTTTCTTCACATTAAGTACTTTTTACACATTTATAAGAATGTTTCCAGTTCTTTTCTCCAGCTTTAATAGTACCAGAACCCTCATAGACAGAAAACCATTTTATATATTAAATGAAAGTGGGAAAAATAAAATATGGATTTCTGTTCACTAAATGTTTATCTGCATCCTTAAGGAGATCACCATCAATATTCAGCTGTTAATAACATTTGAGCAAGTGTAGGAAAAATATTTTTGTATTTTAATTAATGTTTTTACATCTGTCTTCAATGCTTACTGTTTTAGGCTTAGTCCTTCTGATTTTACTTGATAGCTTGCACCCCAGTAAGTTTTTTAGGATGCCTGCTATTTTAATGTAATTTCTGAAGCTTTCTGTCAACATAGGAAAAGATACTTAAAATGTACCCATTTTCTCTTCAGCCTACTGTTTTACATTGATTTCCCAATATTTCTCTATTGCTATGCAGTCTTTAAAAACTGTATGGAAGTGGAAGAACTGGGGTAATGTTTCATACTTCTTTTCATTTATCTTTCAAGTGAGAGCTTATATGTATGTTTAGCTGAAATGTCATATGTATTTTGAGCCTTTAGCATTCTATCCAGTTACAGGTATCAATTTTATTCAGTGAGTTAGGACTGTTAATAATTATGTTGCTCTTAATGTGAATTTTCGAGTCCTGAAAGGACTAGTAACTGGAAAAGAAAAGACAGATAAGAACATGTTCTCAAATATTTGGAAGAACTATATTCAGTGAGCAGAAGACAGTGCAAACATGAGGTCATTAAAAGGAGAAAAAAAATTTAAACTAAAAAAAAATTAGTAGGAATGGTAGTGACCATCCAAAATAAGCTGCAGTAATGAGATTTGATGACTCTACTATTGGAGCAGTTTTGTAAGTGCCTGGAATCAAATTTTAGTGATGGATAAGCTTTCTTTGTTAGTAAATGATTACTAAACTGCTACAAATACTAGGAAAAAAGATGTTTCAGTGAACACAACTTCAGGATGTTTTACATTATATTTCTCATATGTTGGCTTAAAATTTAAAGTCATAGGAGATTTAAAATGAAAGATAGTTCTTAGACTATACTTGGTCTCTCAAGGCATTCTGTCCTCTAAAATGAAAATGTTGTGCTGTTGCTGCTAAATAGCTGTGTATTAACAGGGTAACTTAATTTTCTCCTGGATTTTCAAAGTAGCAGATGCAGGTTGAGTCAAGAATATATTTCCCTCAAAGACAGCAGAAGATTTGGAAGGTGATCGAAAGAAACCTGAGTCATAAATGTAGTTTTCTCCTGAGGAGAAATTAGTTTCTGCGGACTTGAGTTCTCAGACAGGCTTTAGACAAGGTTAAAAAAAACCTTGCATCATACTAAACCAGCCTCTTGGTTTACAGAGAATCCTGTTGTCTGTGATTAAAGGATTTCCTGTAGACATGACAGGTTAAATAAAGAAAAACCTTATGAGAAGTTATGTGTAGTAAAATGCAAGTCTCTTATTTTGGGAAGCTGGAAAATGTGATCTGATTACCACCAACTTATTCTTGCAACTTAGCTTGGTTTGAGCAGTGTTAGTAAAGAACACAGTTCTTTGCCCTGACCACCAGTGGTTCATTGCTGTATGGCTAAAGATTATCAATATGCATTTAAAAAAACATGAGACAACCAAGTTTGGACCTGCATGCTCGTGATCTTAATTGCTTCCATTTTTGGAATATTGAGCTATAGTTCATGTTTTACCATTTCTTTAGATATTCTGCTCCTTTATCATAATGTGTCAATATAAACTCCAGTGTGCCAGCTGTAAAAGCAGGGATTCAGTATGTTCTCATCATACCTGTTCAGAATATGTAGAAGTCAAACTATCTGGTTGATAACATTTTTTCTTGATATTAAAATCTGACATAATGCCCACACTGTAGAACTAAAAGTAAGACAGCATAAGAACAAAGTTTCAGGAGGAATGAGTTATCTTGTAGTATACTGTACATTGCATTGTTTCAGATTTTTTTTTATAAGTGTAGTGGCTGTATATGACTTTTTACTATTAATAGTGAATGTACTTCAGTAGGCTACTTCCTGCTTAGTTCGGGGTGGGGGAGGCGATGAACTTGTCTGCTCTTAAGCCAACTGTTATAAAACAGCTTATTCGCATAGTATGTTCTCAATCCTTCAAATGCATTCACCTCTAATTTAATTTATTCTTATTTCTCAACTTGTTTTCTTAATAGTTAATTTCATATGATGTTGTTAATTTTCTTATACTCCCGTAAAAAGACTTTTAATAGCAGAGATTGTAGAAAAAATAATTTCCAGCCTAAAAAGCAATATTAGTATTAATTCAAGGCCCGCTTAACTTTTGGGAGAGGAATACGATACAGAAAAGTTCTAAGCTAGTGAATAGGTGCTGGTTTATAGCCAATGACATTGCTGTTTAGTGGGTAGCTGGGGTCCTGAATATTGAGACAAATTACATACTGTTTCTCCCATGGTTTCAGAGGCAGGGAGATGAAGCTTGGGTCTGGAGAAAGGGCTGGAAATAATGGGTACTTCTTGCATTTTATTCTGTTGTTTTCCCTCACAATCAGCAGAGAATACTGCTGAAATGGTATTTGGCTTTTGGTAGATCTTTGTTGCACAGTATTTGATGTGCTTGCTTTGCAGCTGTGAGATCTAATTATAAATGGTATTAGTAGATTGACTATAGGGGTATTTAATTTACTTCTAATTATTTCCATAATTAAGAGTATTTGATACTAATATTTAGAATATAGAGCTGAGACAAGTGAAAGGCTGTGATGTAGTAGTTGAGACTTTCAAAGCCTCAAAACGTTACTGCTTTTGTAAGGATGGCTGGGTTAATTTTCTAAACCCTCTGTTTATGAAATGCAGCACTAAATGTATTGGTTTTACTGAAATATCCCCTCTCCCTGTAGCACTGACAGTTGTTACAGCATTAAAGTAGGGGTTGCTGTCCTGCTTCACTGTGAGTCTCCACTAAGTGTACTCAAAGAGAATGCTCAGAGCTGGCATGCAGATTTGAGTGTTCCATACAGAGCATATCTCAGTCTATGAGGTGAGGATGGCTCACCTCATAGTTTATATGAGTCAGTAGTGGGGAATAATTTGGAAGTGTCAGGGATGGCAGTTACACCTATAGATGGGATGCAACATTTTCCAGGAGTTAGTGATAGCATCCTTGCATGCTTTTAAATATGACACTTTCATTTAGATGTCATGGTCTATAGAAAAGTGGGTTTTATCCATGGAGCTAGAGATTCTTAACCTTTTCCCAGAAAAAAATCATTCTTTCTGTATCCTGCTCTTCAATTGTGTGCATTCATGTGTTACACCTGAAAGAGTGCATTAGTTGGCCAAAAAGCCCCTTTGTCACAAGAGGCCTGGGTTAGGCAAACCTGCAGTTTGAAGTGACTTGGCTTCACCTGTGTAGCACCCAGACTGCTGAGTGATAAAGAGCACATGGAGCATTGCTGCTTTCTGCTTGCCAGCTGCGTTAGGAACAGCAGAGTGCCCTAGATCTGTACCTGAGCTAGTCCTTTTGGTCAGGAGACCTAAGCTGTTAAATTCATAGCATTGCCTGTGCATGAAAAATACCTTATCTATGAAGTGTGGGGGATGTTTTAAAACAGAAATGAAGGAATTCCAGTGATTATAACCTTCTGAGTCCTGTTTAAGACTACACAACTGTTACCGAAAAATTTAAGCAAACTGTGTAGCTGACATTGGGTACACAATAATATAACATGTATGATTGTGATGGTTTTCTTAAACACGAAAACATTTCTCTTTTCTTCTGTAGGCAATTTGACACCAGAGCCACCTAAAATATCATCATCTACAAGCCACCCAGATCTCCTAAGTGGATGGGATTCTTGGGCAGATTCCTCAACAACCAGCAATGTAGCATCACCACAGCTGAAGCCTGTTTGTGAAGGTATTATGAAGTTACATTTTTCCATTAGAGGAATACTCCAGACTGGGTCAGTTTAATCACCTGAAACTGCTGGACATTTCTTCATGCATTTTTACTCGGCTGCTTAAACGCTTCTTTAATAAGGCACTTGTGTAGTTTTTCAGATTTAAATTCAAGACACAGGAATTAAATTGTTTCAATTCTCTATAGTAATGGTGATTCTTGTCGTAGAAAAAGATGTCGTGAAGTAGAATGTTGGGGAGGTTTTCATGAGGTGTTGTGGAGATACTACTTTTATTCTTTCTCTCAATTTCCTAACAGCCTAGGTACGTGATGTGTCTTCTTGTTATACAGGCCAAGCTTTTACCACCGGAAGCCAGTCCAGTGTGTCTTCGGGTTTGTCTTTCAGCCAGGCGAAAGCTCAGAACTTTGACCCTTTTGCTGATCTTGCCAACCTGGGATCTGGTCTTCCAGGTAACATCTTTCTTTTTATAGATTATATTTAGTGCCTCTACTGTTTGATTTGCTTCTCGTACCAGTAAATGCTACTGACAACCTATAAAGGAAATGTTTTTTCTTAGTTTTTGATGACGGGCTTGAAGTATTTGCTGAGAGCTGGTGAGTAACAAGAAAAGATTGAATCTTCCAGATATTTTTTTGAAACATCCAGAATAATATTTCAGAAAATAACTACAGCTGTGCAATAAGAACAGCAAAAATAATTAATGCTTCAGAATCTAGTTGAGATGGTAAGAGAAACTAGGAGTTGCTGATTCAACACCTGAGCATGAGATTTCTTACCTAGCATTGATTAATATTGTTCTTGAAGGATTTAAAATGAAAGCAGGATTAAATCAGTTAAATTTTTAGTTCCAAAGTGACAGTGAACTCAGTACTTTCCTTTGAATTCACTAGACTTCCATAGCTCTGCTACTCACATCTACCATGTTTGTAATGTGAGCACAAATCAAGCCCATACATTGCACACCAGTACCAAAAGCATTAGGAACATCTGTCAGTTGGCAGTGGAGGGCACAAGGAATTCTGGAGAATAAGACACATTGCAGATTAACTCTTTTTCCAGGGCGTTTTTACTGACCTAAGGAATTAGTCCTGTAGCATTCACAAAAGAGCTGAGGTCCTTGCATTTCAGAACCCACACTGCCATAACAAATGTGACCAGCTGCCTAGAGTACAAGGAGTGATTTAAAGCAACCTAGTGTCACTGAATTGCATAAACCTGCTTTTCCCTTGGCTTGGAGCAGATGGAGGTTTTACTCTCTTGCCTTTGCAGTTAGCACAGTGTACTGAATTGAGCACCAGTGGAATTCTTGTAGAAACACTAGGTAGCATGCAGTGTTTGACTTCTTGATGTTGCTTGGGTATAAGCACTGCAAAATTCTGGTTTTGAAGCAGTACTAATGAGGCTGATTTGCAATAAAAAATTTTCAAAAATGCTCTAGTTTAACAATTCAGGTTAATACAGGTTGTTAAATCTATAGATAGTGTGACAGTAAAAAAAAATAAATTAAAAAAATCGACTTGAAGATGTAGGTTCTGCCCACACTGAATCCGATGAAAGAAACGGAACTGATTTTAGCAGGACTTACTCTTTCAGTTAGCTTTCAATAGGAAAAATGACTGCATTAAGAAGTAGCCAGATGTCACTGTCCTAGTTAATGTTCCTCAGGGTTGCAATGAATTTTCAAAGCATCAGAAGAACTGAAATTCAGTTTTGGAATATGACTAGAATACCACACTCTGTTATATTTTTCATAGGAGTTTTTTGGCTTCCACATACAAGGTATTGTTCTGGGAGAAAATTTATGAGAGTGCAGGCTGCTTAAATATGAATGCCCTATAAACCCAAAAGAAATGGCAGCTAAAAGTAGTTAATACTGGTGTATTAGCATACTGGTAGGATACTGATAGTGTTCTATGGTGGTTGGTGTTATCACACTCTTCTTTAGGAATGCTTTTCTATCAGTAAGGAGGAGTGTGGTGTTGAAAAGTTTCTGTGAACAGTGAGGCATTGGCTTGTCCTACAGGAAGAATTCGTTGGCCTTGAAAACTGCAAGCGTGAGCGTAGAATGCTTTGCAAGAATAGGTGAAAGATAATTTTTCAGTATGCAGGGTTATTTGCTCTGACTAGTAACAATTTTTTTTTCTGTAAATTTCACAAGTTGTCAATGACTGAAAACTGAGTTGACTGCAGTTGAGTGATTTCATGAAAAAGCAGTGCATTCCTAGATTTTATTAGGTGTTGTATTGCAATACTAGGTTTTATCAGGTGCAGTATTTCAAGATGTAGTATGGTATCTCATACGTGGCTCTGGGGAGACATCCTCTTGTGCAAGTTAGAAGTATAAGCAGCCACTACAAAAGGGAGGCATCAAAAGAGCTGAAGTGGGAGGAGCCATATTTGAAAGAGCAAATCAAGTTTACATTGCTGTGTGTATACCCAGACAAGCTTGGCCTATGCCACAGGAGGATGATTACAGTATCTCCTGCAGGCTCCAATGCTTTTCTTACTCACGTGCAGTATATTCCCTGCGCATGCTGCTGTAGTATAATCTTCTTGTCTTCCTTAAACAATAGTGCAAGGAATCACTAGAGACTTTGAAAGCATTCATTTGAAAATCTTCAGTCTGCTACTGTTTTATGTAATTAGTTATTTGTTATGCACGGCATATTAGCAGAAATATAATAAAGTGGGAGGCAGAACTACTGTCACAGCAAAATTATCTCCTGGTCTGACATGTGCCTGACCCTTCAGATAAGAGTCCATGTTTTTGCTAAAACTGATGGTTGAGACCTTGAGTTGTAAGAGAAGACTTTCAGTAAAGCCTCCAGCTCCTACTCTCCAAATTGTTAATGAGACTCTTAACTTGATTTTACCCACACTTTCATGTTACATTTTCCCTTGTTTGTTGGTATCACTGTGAGCTATGTGGTTATATGTCAAGACCAAACTGTCTTACTTGTATTAAACAGGTGACAAGCATTGAATTGAACAACTAACAATATTCATTGTTAGGTTCATCCACTGGTGGACTCCTGGGTAGTGGATTTAGTCAGAAGACTGCTCCATCTCAAAAGCTGGGAAATCAATGGCAGAAAACCTCCAAACCACAAACTACTACATGGCAGTCCCAGACTAAGTCAAGCACAGCAGCTAAGCCCAACTACACAGTAAACTTGAGTGTTATTGGAGGACGAGAAGAAAGAGGAGTCAGAGCCCCAAGCTTTGGTAAGTTTTTTGAATGTGTGTTACTTATAATGTCCCATGTGTAGATAGTTGGGTATGCTGTTACCTGCAGAAGCTCTTCTACCTTCACATTTTTATTTACATTTAAGTTGTGTCTAGTAAAGAACAGAAAAACACTTGCCAAGTCTGGTATTCTGCCTTTCCAAAGCTATCCCCATGCACAGCAGACAAGCTGATGATGGCACAAGTATATGTGAGTTTGGGCATAAAGTCTCAAGGCTGTAACAAATCACCCACATGGGTGCTGTTTAAGTATGGTGAGTTTAGGAAGGTAAATTTCATCCATCCAGGGAGAGATGGTTGATAATGTTGCTTCATGTTAGTTTGTTTATGATACAAAGGTAAAGGGATACAGTGGTATTCCTAGCTGAAGAAAAGTAGTTTGTCTTCAGAAAGACTGAGGTTAAAATTACTGAAAATTCTTTGGTTTGAAAGAGAAATGTAGACAGGACCATATGGAATCATACAGACCTTTAACATCATGTTCCAGGCCAATCTGGAGTTACAGGGATAGGCTTGGCCTCTTCTGTATGAATTTTCTTGGAAAATTTTATTTTCTGGTGTGTTGATACTAGGATTGTGTCCCTTAAACTGGCGTATAAGTGAATAGCAGTTACTTCTTTAAATTGGGATTATTCTGTTGGTCTGTATCTGGAAAGGGGTGTCAGGATGGAGAGGCAGTGGCCATACGTTGCAACACAGAGAAGTCTGTAGAGCAAGGGAAAAAAAATCAATTGGTGTAATGAAATGCTGAAACAGGTTGTTGTAATTCCTCTCCCTTAAAAACAGATGGACCTCAGCTGGACAAAGACCTAACAAATGTACCTAGTTGTTCCTGCTTTTAGTGGGGATTGGACTAGACTACATCCAGAAGCCTCTTCAGAGTTCAGAGTTTCATCTTCTCTGAAATTTGTTGGTTCTGTAATGAATATTCATACTGGTATTTTCATCCCTTCATTATTCTGTATAAGTTTCACAAGCTTTGATGTTGACTACGTGCTTTCAATGATAGTATTGAGTATACAGTTACTTGGAAAACAGTTGCGTAGCATTTGGAACTAACTTGCAGTGGAAAAATGGAGCTGTCTACAAAATCATGGATAGATGTGTGCTCCCTCAAATCTACTCCATTTTTTTAGAAAGAAGGGCATGCAAGTATTTAGTCAGAGGTTAGCATGTGAGGTTGTCTGCTCTGCTGGACTGAAAGTTTGTTAATGATCCCTTTTATTTCTATCCTTCTTAGTTTTGTGACTTTTGGAATCACTGAAGGATATTTATCATGGTAATGATAAATGCCATCCAGGTGTATCTGAGGGCAATATATTTCCCCTGATAATGTGTTCTCCTGTGAAACTTTTCATTAAATGTTTTTTCTCTTTTCATAGGTCAAAAGCCAAAAGTTTCAGAAAATGACTTTGAGGATCTCTTATCTAATCAAGGATTTTCAGCAAAATCTGATAAAAAGGGACCAAAGACAATTGCTGAGATGAGAAAACAAGAGATGTCTAAAGATATGGACCCCTTGAAACTCAAGGTTTGTTTAACAGTGATTTTGATTTAAGTGAAAACCAGATCTTGCACTTGGAACTGCTGATAACAGAAAAGCTAAAGGGTCATGATTTGGAAAAGATGGATTTAGCTTATAATATAAAAATATGCTTTAAGAATGAGGCCTGTGAGAATAGCTGTCTTCAGGATGACCATGTACTTTCATTTCCTGGTTAACAAGTGCTGCTGCCATTCTAAGAAATTACTAGAAGGTGCAGTTCTGGAGATAGCCTGTATAACTAGTTTGGGAGGTGTTCTTTGCTGTTCAGATTAGTTTGACCCGTTAGTCATTGATAACTTTACATATTAATACAATTCCAGTTTTACACTCTTTATAGTACTTTAGAAAAGTTTGTAAACGAGCTTTAAAGGGACACTGAAATTTGTTTTCACAGAATGTCCTTTCTGAAGAGAGTGTGCATAGCTTGCATGGGTACCTTTTAACACAAAACACCACAAATGGAAATATGTACCAATATTTAGTTACCATCCTTGCTGGTGATAGTAAGTGTTCAATGAAAACACTGTATCCCTATACTATGGCTTGAATATTGCTGTTATCTGCAATATCTGTTAGAGTAACTGACTTTGGGGATATGTCAAAGAGCACTTTACTCTGTGCACCTCTGCAGATTGCTTAAGGAAACATGAATTATTATTATTAGACATGATCTTTTGTACAAAGCTTGTATAATATAAATTTTAAAGTATATTTACACTTCTGTACAAATAAAGTAATAATTTGTGTGTGTGCCCTGACAAGATTAATGTAATACCTACTTAGTAACAGATATTTTTAACTACTCCTGTTATTTCTCTTGCCATTAATTTTACAGAGGTTTGTAACGTATAACTATCTCAGTAATTTCTCTTGCAATGAGTGAATTTCTGCAATAAAATAGTAATAATGAGCCATTCCCTAGTGGTAGATGCAAAATATCATTTTTGGGTGGGTAAGACAATTGAATTTAGGGAGTGAGTGCAGTAGGACAACTGTACTTAAGTTTTGTATTCATAATAGTCTTGCAGAAACTGAAGATTATGTCTGTAGAGGCCGAGAATGCTTACAGTGCTGCATTCAGTTCTATATTTTCTGATTTTCCCAGATTCTTGAATGGATTGAAGGAAAGGAGAGAAATATCAGAGCATTGATATCCACTCTTCATACAGTGCTTTGGGAAGGGGAAAATAAGTGGAAACCAGTCAGCATGGCAGATTTAGTAACTCCTGAGCAAGTAAAGAAGTACTACAGGAAAGCAGTGCTTGTAGTTCATCCTGATAAGGTGAGTGTGTTCCTCTGACCTTCTTTATTATAGGAGGAATACAAACTGCTTTTACCACATTGTACTGGTTACTGGCAAATGCCTTGGTTCTTAATGAGTACTCCAAATGTTCTTCACTGTGCTTCCATTGTTTTCTGAATGTGGTGTCCTACTGCATTCAGGTGGTAGAGGATTGTCATCCTGGCACAGCACAGAATTCAACAGATAAGTGTTAACAAGTGAAAGATCCCGTGAGGGTTGTACTGAGCACTAAAGTCAGTCATGCTGGGTTCTGACTGAGAGATGGCAGATGTAATGCCGATTAGTGGAATCTGTTTCATTTCTGTGAGCTGGTACTTTCAAGTCTTTTAGAACTGGTATGGAGACTCAGAGTCAGCCACAGCAAAACTGGTAGGAAAAACCTGCTGAACCTCATTTACTAAACCATTTTTACTCAAAAAAATTGGCAAACAAACATAAACAAAAAAGTAAACTTGCTAGAATAAACACATTATCAGATGAAAAATACGTAATGAATATTACATTGTAGCTGTCCTTTTAAAAATATTTAATGCATCCAAATGTATCAAGGTAGCTTCTTGATCTGAGTTCTTGCATTAGATAGAAAAAGAAGCATTGGATATAACTGATTTGGATTTTCAGGTTTGCATTCACTGGTGGTTTAGTGAGCAGTAGTCTAAATCCCACGTTGTCTTGTGTCCATAAACAAACAAGACATTTTCTTGTTCTTTGAGTTCCCCCTGTCCTTCGGTGTTCTTGACTAAGTGACTTCTTCCACTTCTGTGATTTTTTTTTTTTAGGTGTTTTCTGTAAGACCCTTAATGCATCAGTGTCAGAACACCACTCTATTTAAGGCATGTTTGTCTTCCTTGCTCTTATATTCTGCCACTTAGCCGTAAAAGCACTCTCTAAGTACGTTGATAAAGTGGCAAAAGCTAAGGAGAAAGATACTGGAGGAGGCTCTGGGGCTTTCCTTTTCTGTTGGAGAGAACCATCTTTTGGGACTGGATATTTATTAACCACAAGGGTTGAATTGTGCTGGCCCAGAGTCAGGGCTGCTGTGAAACAGGCAGGGAATCAGGAGCATACTATCTTTGAGTAAGCTTTGGATAAGGTTGGAGAGAGTTCTGTCTGTAAAATTATATTCACAGAGCAGTCTATAGCTGTTGAATAAGGCAGTAAATAAAAAAGGGCTGGGATCTTTTCTATATTACCTAATTTCTAGTATTTTTATGCTTATGGCACATTCTCTTTATTTCCAGGCCACAGGACAGCCCTACGAGCAATATGCCAAAATGATCTTCATGGAATTGAATGATGCATGGTCAGAGTTCGAAAACCAGGGATCAAAGGCACTTTTCTGAAACTTCTCCTTTCACAGAACTGCTTCCAGAAACTGGAGCTGAGCATTGTTATGACTTTACTGCGCCTGAGATTTGTGAAGCACTTTTCCACGATTTCAGCACAGTTTCTAGTCATGCACTTAAATGTGGGGATGTATTTTGTAAGATATAGAGTAAAAAACATTACATAGATGCATTAAGAAAAAAGCTGCTGAGTACCTGTAGAAATCACAGTCTGGGAGTAAAGGTTTCTCTTCAATTTTGTATAAGAAAAATAGAATTTATTGAAGCTAAATAATAAGTGATAGGCTAGTATTTTAAATCATTCCAACTTAATTGATCTTTGCTGTACCTCTACCGTCCCAAATTTGTCTGTTACTTTGAGTAGTTTTGTGATTCAGTTTTGATATTTGGTGCCTGTTGCCTTCTTCAAAGTGCTTTAGTTAGCAGAAGTGAATTTGCTTGGCTTATCTCAAACCTAAGGGTGTATATTTTCATCTGTATTTTATATAATTAATCTGATAATCATTCTGTAAATAATGTTTACTGGTAATATGTGTTCCTTACAATAGAGTAACAGTTGTTTAGCCAAAAAGACACCACATGTGGGAAAGTCAGACAGGGTTGTTCTTGATTTTTTTTTTCTTTTCTTTTTTTTTTTTTTTACATATCATGAATCTAAAAAGAAGTTTTGACTCTGAAGTCTGCATGTTCCTGCTGTTTTTTTTATTTATTGGAGTACTCTGACCTGTGCTTATTTTCCTACTCCTTTAAATGGTGTCTGTTGCTTCTGAATTCAGTAGAACTTTCCTTTCATTGCACTTCAAATACTCTGATAGAAACAATGTTACTTTGAAACTTGAAGTGTAAGCACAAACCTTTTACTGTGCTTTGACTTGTCTGAGTATTAAATCACTCATTATCATCTGGTGAGCATTTAAAGTGCTTTCATAAACATTTTGCTGCATGTTTGAACTTCTGTATTTTTGAGAAACGCATGGCATCAGTGCATGTGAAAACATGGTGTGTCTTGGTAGAATGTTGAATTTCTGCTCACCTATTTCCATGCACTGCTTAGTGCAACATGAGTAGAGACACAACTTGGTAACAAAACTTGCCATGTTTTCTCATCCCTGTTCAGAAGGCATTTTTACACTAGTGCTGAGGTGAATGATGGAAATGACCAATGACTGTTATTCTCTGTGTAATAACAAAATGCAATTTCCATATCGAGTTTGCAAACGTTGAAAATTAGTGCTGGGATATTAACTCTTCAGCAGCAGTCTCTTGATACCAGACAGTTGAGCGTTCAAGGGGATATTTTGATCACTTGCCTTTTTATGTATTTTGCATGCTTATCTGAGAGGGAATCTGAATTATTAGCAGAGGGTAACTGTTCAGCTGAGCAACATCTGAACGGGAAACATGAGATTCTAATGACACCTGAAAGGTGTGTTGGATGAGACTTTCCACTGCTGCACCAACCTGAGAGCTGGTGGATTAGGGACTGCTGAACACTTGCAATGCCTAGTCTCTAGCTCTGATATAACACAGTTACTTATTAACCTCTGATCAAAGGTTTTGTTTGTGTATATTTGCATATATATTCAGCTGCTGTGATTTTTTTTTTTTTTAAGGTGAAGCTAGGATCAGTTATGGATCTGGAAGGTTGTATATCATTCATAGCTGCTGTTGTATCTCAGTTACTGCTTTGAAGCAGTTGTAAATCTCAGTAGATTTCTTCATAAAATGTATGTAACTTGCTGTCTGATTTAAAGTAAGAGTTAATCTTTTTTCCTTGGACAGTTCATTAATTGTTTGCATATGTGTTCTGCAACCATGGAAATTAAAGGCTTCCTCTAGTAGGATAGGTTTGTGGGAGACCTCTTTACAGTTCTAGGGCAAATGTTATCTAGTAATAGGTTTGAAAAGACAAACATAGATACATAATAACTTTGACCATAGTGCTATATACAGATGAAAGATAAAGCATTTCTAAGGGGGCTGCCTAGAATAAGGAAGGACTGCTTTAAAAACCCATGTTCATTCAGCACATACAGGCAACTTAATTTTGAGGCACACATTTTTAATTGCTCTTTTCTTGAAATACAGGTTTAAAAAATTAAAACATGAAAATTGGGAGGAAAATATCTTCCTCTGATTTGTATATTTGGTAGCATTTTCTGGATGATAGCTACATTAATCTTTTTTTAATTTCTCTTGCTTGCAAAATTTTCTTGAAACATCAAAGAAGAAACTTAGATGTGATTTTAAGTAAACAGGGAAAACATGGAGTGCAAGTATTTTACCTGGGACTGAAGATCTCTTGAAATTAGCTCTCTCTTTTAAGTATTATGGAAAATCAAGAAGTTTGGCTGTGGATTCTTCCAAGAGCCATTAGATAATTACTGAAACTTCAGTTGGGTTGACAGAACCACTCAGCTTGTTTTATGGCTTAGTCTGCTCTGGTTCTCAGTGGGGGAAATGGCCAATTCCTCTGTCCTGCTCCTTTCTACATAATTGAATTTTGCTGCTAAGAACTGGGAGAGGCTTGGTTTGGTAAACTGATAAATCTTGACAATTAAACTATTTTGGGTAAGGTGTTTTGATTTTGGTTATATGTTTTGTAACTGTGCCATTTCTCTGTGTTACATGCAAGAATGTGCAAACAATGGGGATTTCATTAAAGTTCTGTAAGCAAACTAATTTGGAAATTAAAAAAAGTTCAAGTGGTGAATATGAACATAATAAATAGCAGTTTTGTTTTCTGTCCAACACAAAGCAGCATGAGGACTACTAAAGGTGTTTCTTAGTCTAAGGCATATCTGGGAAGAGGGAAGTTAAAGTAAGCTAAATGTGTATTGAGTCTTAATGTTGCTTTTGTAGGAGAGGGTCATTTGGAAGAAAAACGTCCAGAGTTGTATGAATTAATCGTAAAACAGTAATAAAAATGCTAGAAAAATCTGGGAATGAAGGCTTTTCAACCTTTTGCTTTGTACTTACTCGTTAATTGTCTGTCTGCTGTATGGACTAGGAGTGCCCTCAAATGATTGCACACACATTTCACTGTAGCTCTATTATTAGTGTCTACAAACTGAAAAGCTTTTAGAACAGGCTTCAGAAAAAAAAAAATCAGAGACTTGGCTGGATTCTCTCTTTGCATAAAATGTTTATTTTCCATTCATGTTAATTGTTCATTGCACAGTTAAGTTTTGAAGTGTTGAAGCCATGCCCTGAGAGCTGAACTTTATATCTGTTTCTGCTGGCTGTGAAGCTTGAAGGTGAGGTCACTGAGTGTTGCCTGCAGGTTGATACTCTGCCTACCAGGCTGTGCATGTGGCACTTGAGATTCTCCTATGAAGCACCTTCTTGACTCTTGCAGCAAGCCATGGTGCCTGCTGGCCCACGTTGGTTGGTCCTCTGTCTGGTAACAGCACCTGATTAATGTCATATATTGTTTGCAGCCTGCCAGGGCTCACTTTCCAAAAGTAAGTAGGCTGAGATGGTTATTGCAAGAAAAAAAGGAAAACAGCACAAGATAGATTAAAGGAAGAGTAGAGAAAAACACCAGGGCTCTAAAGTACATCTGACATACTGTTTTCTAATTCTCTCTCCACTGACCTATTGCTACCTACCTCTGCTAAAAACAGGTGTAGATAAATAGAGAGAACCTGGTTTGCAGCCTGCTTTCCAGCCCTTTTAGAACGCTGTTGACTGACTAACAAGTGGGAGTACCAAGTCCCTAGCTTTTTTTTTTTTTTCCCCAGAAGTTTCTAAAAAGCAGGTTTAAAAAAATGTTTGGGCAGATTTTCAGTAGTTATTTTTTAATTACATTGCTTGCGTTATATTGCTGTTAGATCTAGGGAGTCCAGCAACGTAATTTTTAAAACTGCGATCTGTGAAGAAGAACTGGTGTTAAGAGAGTGTGTGGCTGGAGTCTGCCTAATAGAAACAAGTGATCTATTTCAACCAGCGGAAATCAGCTGGTGTCTTCCACCTCGAACATGCCTGTTTGGTATTTCCTATTGCTGTCAGAGTTCCTTAGGAGCAGCAAAAAGTGTTGGTGTTTAGTTAGACATAAAGCCTGGAATGAAAAGGTCCTCAGCATTGTTAGTTGGGTCAAGTTCAGCAATTTTGCTAATTAGTGGTAGCTTCATCAGCAAGTACAGAACAGAAAACCTCCAAAACTGCTGATAAAGTACATTTCCTTGGAACAGTGGCAGAGTCCTTGGTGTTGTACTTGTTAGGGTAACTAGTGCTCATGAAAAATGCCTTGTTTACCTCCGTGTTCTTTGTAATTCTGGACAGCTCCTTCCATTTTGTTTTGCCAAGCACAGAGCAACAGTTCGTTTGTGAAAGCTATATGCACAAGATTAATATTTTGCACAAACCAAAGCAGAGTTTGAGCTTAACAGAAATCTCATCTTTGGGGCTGCTGGATTCTGTGCTTGCTGAGGCCAGACTGCAGTTTCCCCACCAGTGACAGTGTGTTTGCACTTGTTGGCCGCTGCACTCTGCTGCCCGAAGAACTGTTTTCAGGGCTAGCCTAAGTGTGGAAACCTTGTTGCTCCTTAGCTGTGTTCTTAATTGTCTAACAATTTGGATGTAAGGCTACTTTGTAAATAAAATCAAATTAATCGTGTATGACTCAGTTGACATTTTCTGTCAAGAATTTGCAGGTGATTGACTTGCACAAGCTGTAAAAGGAATGTATCATTTCCCACCCTTCGAGCCAGTCCCTGGTGCAGAGCAGCTCTCGCGCCCAGGAGCCCAATGAGGAGGAGCTGAGCTCTGGTTCTGAACTTGATGAGTCTTGCAATGCTTGCTTACTCTCTCTTTGGGTGAGCTTATTGTGGACTGCAGTTTAGACTGCATTAAGCTTCCAACATATACTCTAAAAATACAAATTCAGTTCTTTTTATGAAGGATACGTGTTGTCATAGAAGCTTTTATTACCAAAAGGGGATCAAGAGGCATTGTGTGAACTCCCAAAACTCTTTAGTGGAATGTACTCTATATTTGCAATGTAGATTTCTAGAAGTGATTGTCATCTCTCATAGGGTCTTGGCTTGTTCTGAGGTCCTTATTGTATTTACCTGTAGTTGTGATTGTACTTTCAATACCTGTGTTTTTTTCTGATTTGGAGTGTGTGGAAGGACAGAACAGACACTCAGTTCCTGGTTTTGCCATCTTTCAGGAAATGCAATGTACTGTGCAATTTTGCTACTAGTGAAATGAAACTTATACCTGTATGTATATAAGGTAAAATAGTCAAATTAAGCCTTGTTTAAAAGTAGATTTAATGTTTGGTACAATGTCCTTGAACAGAATATTTTGCTTTGAAATGTATTACAATTTAGCCAGTGATCAATTAAAACAAATGAAATAACTTTGTATATTTCTTTCTTTACTACGAGAGAAATGGCCTGAACACTCAAAGCGTTTCCACTGTGTCTTCCAGAATGATCTGCAAATGTTAGAGAAGTGGTTCTCATTATTATGTTCAGGTTGACTGAACCTGTTAGGAGCTAAGTGGAGCTTCAGAAGTGTCTCTTGTGTTGGAGAGGCATTGCTGCAGTGTCTCCTGGGGTTTGGCAGCTGCATTTTCCAAGGTTTTGTATTGGGTTGAGGAGGTGCTTGCACAGGATCTGGTGCAATGCTTTTCCATGGCCCGAGGGAAGCTCTTGCCTAAGTCTGTAGCAGTAATCAAAGGGAAGAGAGCAAGAGCACGTGGACACAACTGAGGCAGGAGAGAGGGATATGAGCAGCCTGTAGGGATGGTGGAGGGACACATCCAGTGATGAAGGACTGCAGGAATCTAAGGGAATGTGGCATGGCAAAGGGTGAGCTTCTGCTGGGAGCATACTGACAAGGTGCTCAGAAGCATCTTTTGACTCCATACTCTGCAGCAAGGATAGGCAAGCAGGATCTTTCATAGGTGGGAACAAGCCACTTGGTAACATTGGGAAAGTTTCCTTTTGAAGTTAAAAGCACAAAAGTGTATGATTAACGTTGGGGATCCCAAGGAGAAGTGTGGAAAACAGGGAGGAAATGAGAGAATGGACAGGTATGACCAAAGAAGGAGGGGTGGAAGTGCATGGGACAAGAAAGAGAAGCTCTAGCTCTCTGAATTCTCTTAGGCATAGATCACTGCTACTGGATAATGTTTTTCACATTCTGCTTACTGCTTTGAATAATCTGATGGGTTTGTAAGAATTGATGATAAAAATTTTTATATTCTCTCAGTGCCAAGATGCTAAAAGACCTTTCTCCTTGTATCATGTACAGAACATTCCACCACTTTTGCTGCTAATCAGTTTATTCCTAACGTGCAAAGATACCTACTTCTGCTCCTTCACCACCGCAGCAAAGGAAGATAATGTTAGTGAAGTGCATCTTTCTTTACCATACGCAAGGCTTCTGGCTACTCTGGTGTGTAGAAAGACTTGAGCTGGGAGAACATAGCAGCCAGAAATCCTGAAGAGTCAAGCTAGTAATTACACCAGTAATTATGTGAGCAGAGTGCATTACAAAGAAACAGCATGGCTATAAATTCAATATCGAGCAAAGCGCACAAAACAGAGTGAATGGCGGGATTTTAAAAAGGCAGTAGAAACACTCTGTGTACTGTGGTGTGCAGAGCAGCCTGTAGCAATCAAAGTCTTCCGAGTCTGCAGTTGTAGTCACATTTCTTGGTTACCGTAATGTTGGAGAGGATGTGATTTGCTCTACCTCAGCACTGCTTCTCTTACGAGAGTAAGAAAAGAACTTCTGGTAGATTTTTGGGCAAAAAACACTGGAAAAGGGAAACTGGAGCATGTAGGTAGGTGAAGACTTGCTCTAGAAGGATCCGTTTTAGTACAAACTTACAAGGAATTCCAGCAAAGCAGAACCAGAAACTGTCAACCTACAGCAGGTAGCTGCTGTGATGTCTCTAAGCTCGCTCTTTCTTGTTGCACACCTGCTCTGTCCATCCTAGCAGTGACTCACCTTAGAGACAAATAAGGTGCCAGGTTCTGTTCTAGGGATGTATGAACCACACAAACTGGATTCCTACATGTTTTTTCAATGGATTGAATTAAGGCTGTTGAACCCAGTGTATATTCTATCTCATATCACACTGAGATATTTTTATATACTGTGGCTAAATTTGTCTCTTATGCCTTTACTGACTCATCATGAAACCAGGGATGAATTGCAGGGTTTTTTTAATTTTCATTTTATTACCAATGTGCTTTTTTTTTTTTTTCCTCAGCTATCTTCACTATGGGAGCTGCCCTCCCTTTTTCTTCCCTTACTCACTTCTCCTCACTAGGCTTTTCTGCTGCTCCTACCACCATGAACCTAACACCTATTAGACCTGGAAATTCCTCACCTGCTTCTGTGCATGCACTGCAGCTGCCACTCCACACATGCAAGGTATGAGCCTCTGTCAGACCTCTTTATTTCTTTTCCCATGTGTGGGACACCATGAGGACCACATCTCTTGTGGAAGGTTGAATTGCAATTGTTTACCATCTCCAAATGAAACAAAGGATATTTGGGGGTTTCTTATAAAGTCTTCCTAGGAATTCATGCAAGAGGGAGAGGCAGAAGGGACGTCATTCTGTGCTGTTTTTTTCTAATGTGGGCAGCTTGTTTTGGCCTGTCCTAAGTCCACCACTCCTCTGCCATGTACCCTCTCGTGGTGGCAACTGCATTGCCCCCCTGAGTAAAATGCACCTGATTTCATGTGGAATTATTTATAGTCAGTAATCATTTTTCTTTGTTTTGATTGCCATCTGCTGGTAGAATGATGTGTCCATCACCATTTCACACTCATACCACACATTTTTTTTTAATATTAAGCATTTTGAGTGCATCTGTGCAGTTTGTATGTGCATGTTGCAAAAAAGGGCTGCGTTTGTATGTCCGAGTTCACAGGCTGACAATGCTGGAGGCACGAGAATAGATGCTGCACTAAGTGGACAGGAGCAAGTAATCTTTGCTGGAGAATGAGGAAGAGAAGACATGCACAGGAGCCTTGGAATTTCAGGTAGGGGTGGACACACAGACTGGAAACTGTATAGGAGAGCAAGGGGCTGTGCAGTTAGCACCCAGGTAGATCCCAGGGCTGTGCCCTGTGTGTGCTCAGCCTGTGGTGAGTAGGTGTGACCTCAGTACAGACGGGCAGCATTTAGAATGCAGCTACTCAGAGAGCTGCAGTGGAAGGAGGAGGAACAGACTAAGCACCCAAAGCTTCCAGGCAGTGCAAACTGCTGTGCTGCCCTAACACTTGCTCTGAGTAAATGAAGCTGTGAAAGGAGACCCTGAGAGCTCAGCCCAGGCTGCTTCAGCCACGGGGAGGTTGCTGAGGTGACTGGGTGCAAGGTCCTTAAGTGACTGCAAAGGGCACCTGCCTGCACGGTCCAGCACTAAACCCAGGGAGCATCCTTGGGTCAGCATCTTGTTAGTGTCCTTAACAAGTGCTCCCGTAGAAAGGCCCATTTCTCACCAGTGCTCCTGTGCCCCTCCATGAGTGCCACAAAATTCATCTGGTTAACATCTTGAATACTCAAACTCGGCTTCTGAATCAAGTTCTGTTCTGGAATGTTTCCTGTCTGAAAAAAAGTCCACAGCTTCAAAGGAAAATTTATGTGGATTTATTCATCCTTGTGCAGGGTGGTATAAAACTCTGCCTAAATGACAGCAATTCAAAATAATTTGATACCAACAAGACCTCAAAACAAAGTCTGAGTTTTACCTGGATGCATGATTGGGAACTGCATCTTTAATATGATCAAGCATTTTGTGTAAGATAAATAAAATCAGATGAGCTTCAACTTTAAATTCCATTTCTGTCAAGTGTAATGTGTCTGCTTGAAATGAGAAATTATAAATGCAGTTCTTCAATTTCAGTGCTACACAAATAGTATTAGAAGAGTACTCCTGATAGTGGAAGATCAGAATCTGAATCTGAATTTTTCAGCTGATCTGTAGCATAGGCTGGAATTCCTGTTGCTGTGATCCACGGTGGTATTTAATACTTCATATCCTTTTCCATAACCAGGCTGAAATGCAAATATATTTCCCAAGCCATTTCTCCTGACAGTGTTTGCAATTTCTGCAGAAGCATCCAAAGAAGGAGATGTTAGATAAGAGTGTACATACTGTTATCCAGAATTGTGAAATGAAGCTCCAGTTCTGCAGAGCAGTGGTGTACCTCTGTATCCCTTAACAAGAAAAAGGCTGCATCATTTTAATGAGCCCCCCTGGACAATGCACAGGAGAAAGCACACACCTACCTACTGTGCCAACTTTGTCCTCCTGCCAGACCCATCCCTGCATTTTCTTCCAAGAAGTCACTGGAGTTCAAGGTAAAGAAAACCAAGAAATTTTTCCTGACCTTTCTCTTAGAAATGGCTTGAGTCTCGTGAGTTTTCCCTCTCTAAATTACTCTCGTGAGATGCCACCTCTAGTACTGAGTCCATCTCTGTAGCCCTCAGCATAAGGATATGGACCTGGGGGAGTGAGTTCCAAGGAAGCCACAGAGATGATCAGAGGGCTGAGGCAGCTCTCCTTTGAAGAGCTGGATTGTTCAGCATGGAGAGAGAAGGCTCCAAGATGACCTCGTTGTGGCCTTCCAGCACCTAAAGAGGGCTTGTAAAAATGAAGGGGAGAAACTTTTGAAAAGGGCGTATAGTGACAGGACAAGGGGCAGGAGTTTTCTTGGAGCTCAAGAACCTGAACATGTCCTGACTTCATTTTGGGCACAGCACTGCTCCTGACCTGGCTTCTCCAAGGTAAGGAAAGGCAAAGAGCAAAACGTTTGTCCTAAAATGTGCAATGCTTTGCTTATAGCACTGGTCACTTCATCAATATCTTGCTTTATCCCTTCCTGTACATGGTCCATCAGCATTTCATGGCATTTTCCTGGAAAATGCTTTGTGCATAACGGTTACTATTTTTCTTCTTGCTCTGTGGTACATCTAGGGAGTTCTTTGTATGTATCAACCTTGCACATACTGGTAGGTTATACTTTCTTGTCTCCTGTGGGTCCAGAGGGTTAATCATACCATGATTATTCAGGCTTGCTCTTTCTTTTTATATGACACAATTTCTTAGGAAGGAAGAACAACACAATTTGCACAAGCTAAACAAAACTTACACTAAAAGGCATTTGAGGCAATATCTCAAAAAAACCCCCAAAAAACCCCCAATCCTCAAAGCCACAGGACAAGAACAGTCACTGACCATCAGACAATTTTGCTGTTGCAGCTAAGACAAGCTAGGCAGTAAGTGTCTAAGGTAAATTGCAAGTGATGCATCTTAACAGGTTTTGCATAGATGGCCAAAATCAAGCAAAGATAGATTTAAGGCCTGACGACTTTAGGTCTAGTAAAGCAAAGTTTTGTAGCTCAAGGTCTGTTGTTAGTATGGATGAGGTACAAGGTTACAATTTCTAGATGAGAAAGGCAAATCCAAGACATCTTTGATATGAAAGCCATGAAATGTCAGAAATTCTGTTTTCAGTGATATGTTTGTGGAGAGCAAACTTTACTCTGCAAGGAATTTCCAGGAGTTAGAAGGAATTAAATCCTTAAAACAACCTATGGTACCGTGGACTTTGTGATGGGAGGTCAATACTTCTGATAGCTTAGGCAACTTATAAAAAATCCAAGGTTTTTAGATTTTTGTGCCTTTAGTACAGGCCCTACAGGTCTATGTATTTCATGTCTTCTCATGTTTGACTGTGTCTGAAGTAATGTTTGCCCTTGTTTTACACACCCAGTTATTGATGCTGGAACAGTGGGCATGAACAAGAAAGCAGCCTAGGCAAATGTGTGCTGAGGCAGAGCCTTGTTTTCAGATATGTGGCTTTTGCAGAATTATCTGCTTATCTATCTCTGCAACTCCAGTGTCAGAGTCATCTGAAATAGTGGTGATTTATCTATTCTTCTCACTATGGTATTTTTTGAACTCTGAACGTGTTCCCCTGGTGCAGTTGTGCCTCCACTTATGTTTTTAGCTTCAGCTCAGGTTTCCACAGCAGTGACTGGCCTCTGCTGTGGCATCCGTGGCTTGAGCAGATGTGTCTGTTTGGTGACACATGGGCTGCCTGTGCCACCTGCACTGTGCTCCCAAGCCAGGCCCAGGACTGGGTCTACATGAGGCCACAAGCCTTCATGGAGGACAGAGAGGATTCTGTGGCATTAGCAAGGTGTAGCCTTCCCAGCAGGAGAGTTTAGTAAGAAAATTATGCTTTACATTTCTGCTTCTTGCTGAAGGGCAGAATAAATATTGATGTGGTAGTAAGGTCCAGCTGAGCTTTCTGAATAATCCTCTAATAAATTGTATAATGAAGAAGTGAATTTACTAGGAGATCAGCTGTTTACACTGATCTGTAATAGATCTCTAGCAAATAACACATGCAGTTAGAATCTTTCTTGCTTTTAATATGGACATTTCAGCCCTGGGGACATGGAGGATGAGATGGCTACAAGCCATTTCCCACCTCTCTACTTGTAATATCATAGTTTGCATAGTCACCAGGACCAGGAGCATCGTGTGCAGTGGGAGCCACTGCTGGCCAGTGGAACCCCAAGGCTCTGCATGAACAGCATGCAGCTACACTGACCAGGGATTGACATCTGGCAGAAACACCTCGCTAGGAAGAAGTGGTTCTGCTCCTGCTGCTGCAGACTCAAAACCAGGAGGTGACAAGGGAGCTGGCTCTGCATTGCTGCAGGGGATCTGTTTCCAGGAGCCTGCTCTGGGGCTCACAGAGGCTGCTGCAGGAAGCAGGGCAGCTCCGGGGTTCTGGGTGCTTGCTGTGGTCCTGGACCTCTGACTTCAGAGCAAACATTTTGGAAGTGAGTTTCTGGAAAGCTTGAGACGCTGTCCGTGATGTTGTGAGCCTGAAGCATTGGATCATGAAAATGCAGGTCTAATAGCTCAACATCAGAGAAGGAATCTGCCCTTCTCCAGGGACTGGTGTCATGGTAACGAACCCTTTTGGACCATGGGACAATAATGAAAGGAATTAGGTGCCTTCAACCAGCCCTCTGTGCTCTCCTGCTCAGGGCGTTTCCCCCTGATATACCTCATGCTTGGGCAGCAGATCAGAGGAACCTGCCTACTGTTGCATGTCCTGTAAATCTTGTCCCAAATGTCTTGGAAAAGCCTGCCCCTGCTCTTCTTCTTGTCACAGCAGCTAAAAGTCAAGGGACTCGACGTTCTCCTTACGGTCCAAAGTTGTACTTCTCACGCCTTCTGCAACACTCGACCTCTGTGTCAGACACCAGCACAAGAAGCCCTGATCCCAGACTGGCTTTTCCTTGGTACTACAAAGGGAAGGCACTTCCCACAGCTTCCCTCCTGCTGCCCTGCCCGTGACAGCCGTGCAGAGCTGCGGGCACCGCGCCTTCCAGAGCTTCTCTCTCCGCGGAGGAGCTGCGGGCAGCCGGGCTTGGCAGGGCCGGGCTTGGCAGGGCCGGGCTTGGCAGGGAGCGCTGGGCGTGCTTTGGCCGCAGCGCAGGCTCTGGGTGTCCTTTGCCATCCTGCTGCGTGCCGGGGCGGGAGGCTGGCCGAGCTGCAAACGATGCCGAGCCCGAGGGATCGGTGACAGCGTCCCCTCCTGCCCTGGCACTGCATTCCTGCCTCCTGCCGAGGGCACAGGCTCAGTGGGCACAGCGCTCTTCTCGGGAATGCCGAGCACGTCGCCACACGCGTGGCCAGCCTCACTGCGAGGAAGGCTTTATTTAGTGCCTGTGAAATGAGATAAGCGAGACAGCCTTACGCTGGTATCGGTGGACAAAAGAACCGAAAGTAAGGGCTGTGCATAACAGCAACAACGAAAAAAGATGTATCAAGTCTGATTTTAGATGATTCACAAAATAATTAGTGTTTCCGCGCGTGTCCTAATTCCAGACGAAAGTGAAAATACAACAAGATGAGCAGAAAATGATGGGTTACGCTTTTAGAACAAGGCACTTAAATTGAGCCAGATGGGCCCAGATGTTTCCTCACACTCTGACTGAAATGATCACCTATTCAGAGAGATATGTTGTGGGAGAAACTGTAACAAAGATGCAAGAGGAAATTTTCCACAAGCAATGTTTACATGAAGGAGACTTGAGGCAGCTCTCACTGCTCTAGTGAGGGTAACTGTGTATGAAAATAGGAATATTTCATACTGACTAAAACAGGTGCTTGCCGCCACTAACACTTCAGCTTGTATTTTGATCCAAGACTTTATAATCATTCTCCTCTCTCTTCCACTCGTTTTGACTCTGGGTCTCCTTTTGGTCATCTCTTCTTTCTGTTCCTGGTTAATGCAAGCAAATCTCTCCTCTCTATACTTCAGCTTTCCTGATGAGTTTGATAGCAGTGGCTGTTTTTCTTCAAAGCTGTTTTTAGAGTTTCAGTTTGAAGAGAAACCTGAGAGAAATGGTTTTATATGGTTGCAACATTTGACATGGTCAACCCAAGCAGAGATTTCAGAAGAGTGTCTCACACTGTAAAGGTCTCCCTTCTTTGCTGCAGATGCATTTGAAGCTGCCAAGGGATTATGTGTTTGTGAGGAGGTGTAAAGCATGTGTATACTCATGTTAGATGTGCCCACACAAGAAAATGGAAATTTAAGGCTATAACACTGGGAGACTAGTTGGAATTGGGAAGATATTGAGGCTATCAGGTCTGGAATGGGTCTGGGGATGCTTGATTTGTCTGTCCTGAGTGCTCCCTTGCTCTCTGCACTCCACTTCACCCTCTTGGCTGCAGTCAGTCACATGTGGTATGAGAAAGAATGTTTGGTTTATTTTTCTGCTTTGGTTTGCTTCATTTTTCAGCTGTGGTGCTCAGGAGCACAGCTGTGTGGAGGCTGTCCTTGGACAGCCCTGACTGCATAGCTCAGTATCCTGTTACTTGAGCCTCTGCTTTGCTGTCCTTGTCCTTCCTTTCACAGCTCAATCCCCTCTCAGACAAACAGAACATACAAAAATGACACAACAGGGGGGTGGCTGGGAAAGAGAGGCAACCAACTTCATCACCGTGAAAGTCTTCTAAAGGAAACCTTACAAGTCTGGGAGCTTCTAAATGCTCTCAGAGCGAGGAAAAGGAGCCTCTCCCACCTGGCCTAATCTTCAAAGTGCTCCACTGTTAGCCTCTGCATTGGAGCTGTGGCTCTTACAGCCCCACCACACACATAGGAGGAGCTGATGGGCCTTGGGTGACGTGGGGTAGGGCCTTTGTCTCTTCAGAGGGGTCCATGGGAGCTGTCTACCCCTCCTCCACGAGCTGTATCTAAGTCCAGCTCAGCTGGAAAGGAAGGCAGGGTATAATTTTTCAGTATTATGCTAATAAACATTTCAGAGCAGTGTCCCTCTCGGGTGCACCTAACCCACCCCCTCCACTGTTAGGAACTAATTCCTGCTACAGTTTTTCCTCAGGCTGGCAGAGCAAGAACCTCCAATGAGATCCAATGCTTCTTTCTCCTCCTTGCATGACGAAAGTGTTAGTCCCAGGGATCTGGGTTTGCTTTACAGCCAAACAAGAGACTGCTTCCTGTGACTAACTCAGGGCATCACATGCCTGAAACGCTGCTGCAGAATGGCAGAGGATCTGCACAAACACAGTGTCTGAGATGGTGCTTGAGGCATGAGAAGATGCTCTATCCATCAAACACAACCAGGCTCTTCTTGGGAAGGGATTCCCAAAAGGGGGGCAATGGAGAGCTGGACAGCAGTACCAACAAACATTTCTCTGGGGGCTTGCTCCCCCTCAGCTTGACCACTTTCCTGTGAGCCCCCACTGAGCACAGTTGGTGTTCTGATTATTACTGTGGACGCCTATTTGCAGGTCTCAAATTGTCTAGAGCTGGGTGAATTGTCTTATAGTTTCTATTCTTCATATAACAAAAGCCTAGAGTAATTAGTCAAGTCTTTAGCTGTGCTCTGGATCCCTGTGTTGTGGATTAACCATTGAGAGCCCCAGTGGGCAGAGCTCATACACACCTTCAGCTTTTTCAAGCAATGCTACAAGCCCACAGCTGTTAAAAGAATAATCTTATGCAGGTAGTAACTCCTCACCATACCCTCACACCTGTTACTCAGTAGCTTACAAAACCTCCTTTCTGCTGATGGGAATAAAGAGGATTTGTTTTTTCCCTCACTTTTTAATGCTGGCCACGGGCTTATGAACAGAATCATGAATGGGACGGGACTGCTGTGGAACATGTCTTGAGCTGCTTTATTTTCCAGCATCAGTCTCCTTTCAAGGTTGGGACAGTGGGAAGATGCCAGCAGCTCACGTCCTCAGCAGCAGCCACAGAATGTGATGTTACAAAGCACTTTGAAAGTTTTTTGACCAATCACAAAAGCAAAAACATATTGACAGTAGTTCTATCCAACCACTATAAGTACATGTACCTTTGGTTAAAACAATGCTTGCTTATTTCGAATACAATACATACTTGTAAGCCTTAAAATACAATGCACAGAGCTCCATTATTAAGCTTAGACCTTCCTAAAATCTTGCTAGATATACTTTTCTGCAGCTTAGGGAGTTTTTCTAGCCAAGCTTTAATACACAAACCATTGTTCTATTTGCCCTTGCTTTCTACATCTGATATAATTTTTCTGCTGACAAATCTTATGGCTACTGCTTAGCTCTAATTGCAGTTCTGCTGTTTCTGAGGTCTGCTTTAGAGCTTTCTCAAAACCCTCAAATTTTAAGGATTCCCACACTTTTCAGTAGGTTTCTAGGTAGGAGTTAGTTGTGCAGAAACAAAAATCACACAATTTCCTGGCCTGAACTTGGTGTAGGAGGCAGTACCCGCCCCACTCTCTCCCTGGGCACAGAGCGGATGAGCAAAATGCAGCTGGGAGAGAGGGAGAGAGGTGCAAAGGCTCCCTGGGCATCCTCAGGCACTATAACTGCACAGAGACGTAAACCTGCCTTGAAGTATGCCTTGGCAGATGGGTACCCTCAGCCGTTGCTACCACTGGACCTCAGAAATGATGGATATTCATTTTGGAAGCAGACTTCCCAAGTAACGACCAATCCTTCCTTAAACAGCTCTGTTACAATGCACAGAAGTGCGTGAACCACAGCTCCCAAATGCAGACTGCTTTTTGCATGCACCCTGGGATGTGGGAACATCATTCCCTCAGCTTTGGCAACCCAAATGCAACCTTACTGATGATCTGGACAGCCTGTCCCTTGTGACTGCATGATAAGCTTTCCTTGGTTTTGTTTATTTTCCCTTGGAAATGGAGGGCAGTGGGAAGATGAGATAAAGACAAACTGTAGTGCTATGAGACACAATGGTTCCTCAGCAGAATCACAGAAACTCTCCCAGGAGTGCAAAAGCTGTTCTCAGATCTGCTTTATGTTGGTGTTTGAGCACTTAGCATATGAAATACTGCAAGAGTCACTGAAGCCTAATCAAAGCAACTTTCAAAAAGAGAGAAGCTGCTTGACAATGAATCTGGACACCAGGAGTTCAGGCATTTTGAACCCTGGCATTCAGCAGCTGTTACCTGGAGGGACTTCTCTAGGGGATCTGGTATTTCAGAGAACTCCTTTCAAAGCAAGAGTCAGTTGTTAAACCAGGCACAGGGGAGTCTGAATATTTATTCAGCCTTAGCTCTGCCCCTTTGAGCAGCTCCCTGTTGTGAACACCCACTTGCTGTCAAATTAGCAGGACTGCAGCTTGAACAGGGAGTTGTGTGCAAAGAAATCCTAGGAAGCTGCTTTTCCTGTGCTGAAAACACTGCACTCTGCTTCCTGGAAGTACAGAAGCAGGTAAGAATGTATTTGGGCACTCCAGTTTCTTCCAAATGCTGATAAAGGAATCAGGTTGCCTCACACAGGTTCTGTTTTTGGTTTTTTTTTTTGATGCAGAAACAAAAATTCTTTAGCAGCTCTTAATTTCTAAAACCATTTTAGTTCCTCATGAATTGTACAATGGTAAAATCTTGCAGCAAATATAGATGATCTTTTTTGTTGTCACTGCTAGTTTAGGACATACCTTCTCGCATGGGACATGTGTCAGTAAAGGCAAAAAGAAACTTTACAAAAACCAAACCAAAACACAAGGCGAAGTCACTTTTGTTAATGTTATGTGGTTACGAGAAATACAGTGTTGAACAAACACAAGCCATTGATAAATAAATTATTACTAGCTCTTGGACTGTGAAAGGAAATGCCTGCCTTGTCACTGCAGTTGAAATGGCTCCCAATAATGGCTCTAGCTCAGTCCTGGAGGACACTTGCAGTGTGTCAGATATTGTCAAAATGAAAATATCATGGGTCCTCATCTCCTCATCTCAGCTGCAGCACTCTGATGTGTCCTGGGTTCTTCAGAACATTGCAGCTGGGGTTGTTAGCTGCTCCCAAAGTGTTGGTGGATCCTCTTTGGTGAGGTCACCCACACAGTTATAAGGCATGCTCTTGTACCACTTGAAACCCACATATAGACTGAGCCTTCCTATCTCCAAAGGCCCTGGGAAGGAAACTGGCTTTAACTGAATGACTGAAGGCTGCCAAGCAGTTTGCAGAAGTGGTGTTGTCCTCAAGTCTTGCCCGCTGCACCCCCTCCTACACAGTGGGCTGGGAAAGTGACCTGCCTGTGTGCTGTCATGGGGTGCCTGTGTACCTGTATGAATTATGGGGGGTCTGCATGTGCCCCTTTGAGAGGCTTTGCAGGGGCCAGGGAAAGTGAGAGGCTCTGCACTGTCTGGCCTGGAGCTGAGGCAACTCCCTGAGACAAAGTCCTCTGGCAGCAGCGTATGTGTCCCCCTCCCACTGTCCCACCATCACAGGGACATCCAGTGTCTGGAGAAAATAGAGCACCTTTATCAGAAATACATATCTGAGGGTTCCCCTCCAATCTGGGTCAATGCTGCTTCCTGCATCTTGCAGACAACTGTTGTAAGGATGTGACTTACTTGTGTGTGCCACCTGAAACGAGTCAAATGCCCTCCAAAACATCAGAGAAACCTCTGCCACCCTGGATTATATGTGCAACCAACCCCCAACAGATCTGCTCTAACAACAGCATCCTGTCTTCCTCTGTTTTCCAAGGTAGTGTCAGGTTGAATAGTTAGTAGATTTGGAAGTTCTTCTCTTTCAACAATATGATAATCATTCTCTCTCTGCCCTACTTCTAGGCTTTCTGGCATTCAGAAAGGTCAACAATTTAATTCCTAAAGGAGCTGAATATATATTTCTTTTGTTTCTGAAGAACTGAATAAAACAGAAGGTGATTTTTTGGACACTGTTTTGGGGACAATCTAAAACTTTCTCGTTAGTCTATCTCCCCTGGTATACCTGCAAAGAAGTTCTACCAGCAAAAAGCATCTTTTGCCAGCTGGTGTATAGCATCTGTTTTGTCCACGGTAATGTACTTTTTAAACAACACTCCTTTGTGAAAACAGAGGATGTAGTATCACTGTGCTGGAGGGGAGGGGTGTCAAGCTATGCAGGGAGCTGGTGCAAAAAGGAAGAGCAGTGGAGGGTGCAAAAGGGCTCAAGCATGGGCTTGAGAGCCCCTGTGAACATACCCACAGCCGTGCCTTAGAGAGGATGCTGAGAGAAACTTCCCCAAGGAACTGTGGGGCCTCTGGCTAAGGCTGAGGGGAGTTACTGAGTGCTGGTATGACATGTGTGCCATGGAACTACCTACCCTGCCTGGAAACTGCTGCAAACTGGAGGGAATTCATTTACTGTTCCTTGATTTTTGTTCATGTGATGATGCATTTCCTCAAGGACAGGTTGTTCAAAGCCTGTTCTGACAAAAATCTCTCCCCAGTAAGGTTCATGGTATCTTCATGCATCATGGTGAGTGTAACCACAACAGAGAGATGGTTGAAACATCACTTATGTTTGTTCAGACTGAGCAGGAAGGTGGAGAAGTGGGGGTCACTCCACCCTAGTGCCAGGATGACTTGTTCTGCTTCCCTTGCATAGTTAGGAGAGAAGCTGGTGCCTGCCGTCCTCACTCCAGTCTCAGTAGGCTTAACATCAACATGGTGGTGACCCTAAATGTCATGCAGTTTAATGAGGATGCAGATCATGTGCTGTTGTTTTAGCAGATTTCCCAGGCGCTGGTCTCTGGATAAGAACTTAGTTCCAGAGGTTAGCTCAAGAGAAGGCAGACTTTGCAAAGAAACTGAAAATAGAAATTATGTATTAAAAATGAACTGTGTATTGCAGCAGGTGAATTGAAATGAATGCATTATAAATAATAAATAGAATAAATAGCATGCAATTTAAACCCTATAAATATAACAGAAGGGAATACTTTCGTACTGAACATTTTGAAATCTTGAAATTGTTGAAATACCACAGATGGGTACCAAACATTGCAGAGACTTCTGATGCAGCCCAGTTTTTATTTTTTTTTTACTTTGGTTTTACAAGAGCTAGCCTGGTTTGTAGGCAGTTTAGGGTAAATGTAAAAAAAAAGCCTTACTTCCATAGCTTCTTACTGAAGACTACATTCTCTGGTTCCTCTTTCCTCTCTGATCCAGCTTAAACTGAAGGTCTTAACATAATACTCATAATCCTTCAGAGAAATCTAAGTCTCTGAAAGTAATGCAAAAATTTATTGCCTTTGCTACTTTCCTACTTCCCTTTTTGTATATGCAGCTTGGGATTAAAAGCAGCTGCTCTTCGTTTTTGTTTGCACAACACCCAAATCAGCAGATTTTGTCCATCTCTGGGTTTTCTATATTCTGCTGAAAAGCCTGCATTTTCTAGGCAGCCATCAAGCTTGCATTCCTGCAGGAGCCCAGGCTGAATCTGCCTGCCTGAAGGCAGCACCAGGTGCTTGTTCTTGCACCCTCCTTTCCCTCATTCTGAAACCACTTCTGAAATGACACAGATGTCCTTATAAGAGATCTCTGCTTCCATTTGTATCATCTGCACCAGCCTGGAAAGCTGCATATCCCATTCCTTGTACAAACAGCTACGTTGTAGTGCTTGCTGTATCCCATGGCAGGGGGGCTGGAGCTAGATGATCTTTCTTGTCTTTTTCAACCCAAACCATTCTGATGAAACGATTCTGTGATTTTACTGCAGTCCTTATGCAAAGTCTCAGGCACTCATATGGAAAGAACTCTTTTAAATGGGGGATCAGTATGCCCTGGAGGCTTTGTGAAATAAATTTCTATTCTATAGAATAGTAAAACAAGAAGCTCTGAAAGCATTTCTCATTGGTGGTACATCATATTGTCCTTTCCTTGATTTCCATATAGTCTCCTGTTTCTTACAAGCTTCAAATTAAGAAATTCTTTGTATCAAGAATATATAAGAAAGCTGCTGCTTGACCACAGGTCTTGAATTTAGACATGTGTTGTTGATCCTTTCCTGGAGCAGTCCTGACTGTTAATAGAACATTGTTTGCCACTCAGTGCCTGACCCCAAGACTGACCCTCTGCAAATAATCAAAACTTCCCACTGAATAAGGTTCTGCTCATTCTCAGTGAAAAAGCAGGTCCTTCATTAACTTTACTGTCTTTTGCTCATGCTCTTCTTATGAGATGAGTCCCCAGATGGCACTGTTTGGCCATTTAATGTTATTTTTTCTTAGTTTTTTTTTTTTTTTTTTTTTTTTAACTTCATATGCAATGTAGTCTTTGAAGAAATGCTGCAAATTCTCTCCCTACAGAAGGAAGGCACTGCTTCCTAGGAGCCATGGCTTTATGATGGGATTATTTATTTCTTCTTGTTTTCAGAGTCTCCCCAACAGAAATGGCTTCATTCTTTTTGAACGTCAGTGTTCCAGAATTCTCTGTTCTCCAAGAGCCCCTTCTTCCCACGATAGATCTCCTCTCTTGCCTTAGAATGTTCTTCAAGTATTGCAGACAGCAAGGAGCTGTCAGCAAGGCCCTGCTGGATTTGGCTATGTGGCATATCCTGAAGCATCACACTCACAGCCTGCCATCCTTCTTTGCAGCTCCAGATTCCCATACTTATACTGTTAAGGGTGTCCATGTTTCTTTCGTTTTTTTAGTCTTTTCTTATGACTGCTCCCATTGTTAAGTCACACTTCGACTATTTATAAGAAAACCAAGGTGACTTTGATACGTTTTTCTCCAGAGTTTTAAGATAATAAGGGTCTTCTAAACTGTTAATAACTACTATGCTTGCTACTGCTATGGTTTGAGAAAAAGTCAAAGAATAATTTTTCTTGTTGCATTCAGTACAATCAGGAAGGGAACCCAGAACCAGATAAAAACAGGGTAACACAATGGACAGAAATACCCGGGGAAGGATGCCACCCGTGGTGGCAGTGAAAGCTGTTCTCAGGTGGAAAGAATTAGTAAGGGAAATTATGAGCTTCAGATGGAAAGAACGTGTCTATTCAGTAAAGTCATGCTAACACAACAGAATGAGGGAGACATTTATAGGTACTCATCTTGGGATTCTGAGGAATAGCTGATTAAGAGAAGTCAAAGGTGGTAGGTGCTGATGCAAGAGCCTATTCAGAGACAAGGCTGATCTGCGCTCTCCTGTCAATGGTAACCTGTTTACATTTTTACTAGTGATTTTTGGCACAAGAATTAGAACTGGATTATCTAAGGAGATGAGAGCAATAATACAACATGAGCTTAAGTAACCCAAACTGATAAGATGATCTTGAGAACCAGCAGCTAGAATCTTTGTGTTGGAAATACATCAGAGGTCATGCAGGAGCAACAAAATGCATGGCAGCATGCCAGTTACAAAATGATCAGAGAATTGGTGGGGCACAGCTGGGAGAAGCTGTTCAGATACATCATGGCCATTGCCAGCAGAGAGGAAAGAGATTCTCAGGGTCACTCGGGACCTACTGAGGGCCTTCTTCAAACACTCTGGGCAGCGCTGGTCACTTGCAGTATTGAAATGAGGCCCAGTGTGACAAACTATAACCTTGTTGGGTGCAGCACAGCCAAAAGGGGCTGAAGCGTGGTGACAGTGTTTTCTATAAAGTTACCAGTGCAGGGGGATGAAAAACCTGCTGGGAGTGAGAGGAGCTAAGCTGGATGATATGAAGTCGTGGCATGTGAACAAGGGATCCCAGATATGCTGAGGGTGGAAATTCACAGCTTCCTATCAACTGGGACACCTAAGAAGCCCAAATAACAACAAGATAGAGTGTGACAGGTTTAAGGAAGCCAGCATTTAAGATGATAGGAAAATGATGAGGTGTGGCCTCTTCATACATTTCTGTGTGCCACATTGCTTGAAAAAAAGAGATGTGATTTTTCATAGTTCATTCTTCCTTTCAGAGTTTTTGGGGGTTGAACTTAATCACTGTTACAAGTAAAATAATAGAAAAAGACCCCTCCAAAAACAAACCAGAGAGGAAAAAAAAACAACAAAAAAATCTTGACCTGTACCTATTACACTATGTGGTTTTGGCGTTCTGCCTATGTCGATAATTAAACTCACAGTAGAATCTGCTGCAGTTTAAAGTGGAATGTGTAAAGAAGACTCCTACTTCAATAAAAGAGGATACCCAGATACCTGTCCTAATAATACAAGGAATGGAAAACCTTTCTTACTAAGGGCTGAATAGAAATCTCATCTTCTTGATGGCTTTTGATTCTTGGCTATAGTAATTTCTGTGCTCATTGAAAGCTTTCAAAACTCATTAAAATGGACACAAAACTACTATTTTTTCTTTTTCTGCTGTCAGGAGCACTGGTGATCTTTGAACATCTTCCAAAAGCTCAGCTGATTCCAGTGTTGCTGAGAGCCAAGTCTCATTCCCCATCTACATTTTGAGAACATGGGCACTGAGAACAGCCTGAGTAAGGGAGAAATCCTACTTAAGCTTTGTTTCATTTGATGGATATGCCAGAAGTTGTTTTGGAAATGAAAAAAAAGTAAAGAGCTTAGACAAGGAAATTTTTCAGTTTACCTGCAATCAGATGTAAGGAGTTCTAGACTGATTTCCCCTAGAAATATGATTTACAGGCTTATAATGTCTCCATGTGTCACTGTCAGTCCATCTAAACCTTTTATTCCCCTTATCAATTACAAAGGAACATGCAGAGGCAGCAATGTTGCATAACTTGAGGAGACAGGTGGCTGAGTAAGGTAGAGAGGACCTATGAAAGACTGGACATGGTATCAAGTCCCTCAAGATTTGAGCCTCTCAAGATCTGAAGATTTTTTGTTGTTGTCAATCAGCAGATGTAGCTAGATAGTTATGATTAAGCAATTGCATTGTAAATATTATATGCTTGGCTAGTGTTTGTTTTAAGGAAAAGGGAAGACAATCCCAAGATGAATGGGCTGTCTGGACAAGAGCCACCAGGAGTAAGGTCACGACTGAGCAGTAACTGGAGGAAATTCCAGCAGTGGATCACCAACTCAGCGACCACCTACTCCAAAAAGACCCAGAGTCAGACAGAGGGAAGAACTGCACCTGCAGACTAATTAACATGGCAAATAGGGAGTTACTAATTAATGAAAGCCATGTGATCTGTAAGCAATGGATGCTGATGCTTTGTTTGTTAACATGTATAAATGTTGTAAAATTTTGACGACTGGGGAGCCAGCCTTTGTGGGCTATCACCCTGCTCCCTCCTTGCACAAACCACAGTAAGAGGTAGAAATACCTCGCCTGGCTGTGTGAGCTGGTGCTGTGCAACAGGGAAGGAGCCTGCAACTGGGACAAGAGAAGCACTAAAGCAAACTTCTGTCTTATTAGACCTCAGGAACTCATGAGACATCATAACTGGCTCAATTACTAGGTGGGGGAAGCAAAAGGTCCGGCCATATGAAGAAATGAAACTCTAGGAAACCTAGCTGGCTGGCGCTGTTTTCTTGGCCTGGCTGCAGTGGTCAGGTGTGAACATAGGGATGGGTAAGTGAAATGTGGTGATGCAGATAGTCTGTCTCAGGATGTTACTTCCACTGGGCAACACTGCACCAGGCTTGGCCCCCTGCGACCATTCTGGCAGGTTAAGTTCCCTCTGAGCCCCTATGGTCCTTCACAGGGTGGGCAACAGCTGACAGCTTCCCCCTGCAGAAAACACACGGCTCTGCCATTGAAGAAGCAATGGTAAAACCCAAAATCAATGGTCTTGGAGAGCTAGTTGATTCAGGGCATGGAGGAAAGAGTTCAGGTGAGATGACTGGCCCATGAAGGAGCAGCTAGATTTTTCCCACGGGGAGGAAATGGGTACATCTGCATGGCAGGCTGTTACTCTGTGACAAAGCTATCAGAGCAAGAAATTCTAGGTGCACACCACTGGCAGGAATTTATCCTGAAACTATAAACACTTGAAAACCTTTTTCAGAATTTACTGATGCCAGGGCTTGATGATGCTGATTAATTACCCCAGGTAACTGAAGACAGCTGTTGCTGTTTCTGCCCCGCTTACAAACACTTTTGCTTTGGATAATTTACCAGCTGACAGTTTCTTGTTTCCCTGACCTCCCTGCAGCCACAAACGTATCTTATTAAGGCCCCTTGTATAGTTTCATCTTCTCCCTTGGCAATGGCTTGGCTATTCAGCGTGAAATTTGACAAAGTGCACACTTCAGTTAGCAAGCACATCGACAGCCTGCACTCTCAATGCCTGCCAGCCTTCCTCACTCTCTGCTTTCTTCGCTCAGACTGTTGAGGAGTGTCTGAGCATTAGGATGAGCAGGCTTATGATGCTAGCTTGGTTCAGCATGGCAATTCCCTGCAGTGAAAAGCAAGACATAAAGACCTCTCTCCTGGAAACAAATGCAGTAAGAGGTGTCAGAGAAGAAGCTGGTTTCTGAAACAAGAAGTGCTTACATTATGCATTGGTAATTTTTAATACAATGTGGTGTTTAGCTAGTAAAAAATACCTGAAATACATAAAGGCAGTGTCACTGAACATCGGGCACCCACAGGTGAATCACTTTAAAAAAGCTTCAGCCTAGAGAAGAGAAAGATGTGAGGCAAGAAGTCTATGAAGAGTAAAAGATACCTTGCTACGATATTTTAGGAAGATTATTCCAGTAAATTCATATGCCATGGAAGACTAGCCACATTTCCTACTTCATCATTGTAATTGTTTATCACCATTGCTCATAGGGACCAGGAAGAGAGGATTTCTGCAGCATGAGAAATTCTCAGGACAAAGACAGTGTGGCTAAAGAAAGTCCTATAGCGCTAGGAGGATCAGGCAAGCAAGGAGGACTGGAGTGAGTTGAAGTCATCACCTGCATGCCGAGTATAATATACTAATGTCATGGAGAAGCAGTAGCTAAGCAGGAAAAGGGACAGTCCAGTTTCTTGCAGTTGCAGCGAGAAGTTGCTGGATTCCCTGGTAACCAAGATGTAAACATATGGTTGTTTTGCACATGTTTCTGGATGGGATGCTTTGGCACCCGATAAGGAGTCAGCTTACACAATAGGCAGTTTCTTTGGTAGGGGCACTGACAAAGTCTGTTTGCTGCCTCCAGTTCTCATTAATTTCGGAAAAACCTAGTATCACTGGGTTCCCTGTTCATTACCTCTCTAAAAAATAGCTAAGCCTGTCAGGAAGAGCAGGAGAGAGACTGTCAAACATAAAACATGGCTGAAAAAGCTTTTACTTTAGGAATAAAAAGCAGATTACGGAAAAAAAATGGGATTAAAGGAGGGGACAGCAAGGTAAGCGGGTAAAATTATAGGGAGGAAAGATTGTGGTTAGTTTTCATGTACCAAGAAAAGATGTTTCTTCAGCTGAGCCCTGATTCGGCTCCTTCTCTCAGTGCCTGCTCTGAAGGCTAGATGATTACTCAAACTTGTGGAGTCTGTTGACATTTGGAGGGAGTTTCAGACATTCTACCAGAATCAGTCCACTACGTAAGTGGTTTTGGAAGTGTTCCTTGAGGTTTTACTCCTTTTCATTCACCGTTTAACCAGTTCATTCAGACTGAATGAAAAACTCACCTTGGGTCAGCATCCCGCGATCTGTTCTAATCAGCAGCACACATGAGGTTCATGGTCAGTGACCCCAGTTTACAGCTGCAGCTCTGAGATAGAACCTGCCTGGCTGAGTCCACAAACGCAGCTCTAAAGCCAAGGACTTCTTCAGTAGGAATGACCAGTTACATCTCTGTACAGCCCTGTTTAGAGAAAGAGGGATGCAGATATCGCTACTAAACCATGTAAGCTTTGAGTGCAAGGCTCTGGGGGAAACTAACAAGCAGCTTCTTTCTTCAATTAGTTCTTGCTCTGCAGCTTTGCTTCCCCTTCAAAAGCAAGTAATCTCATACTGCGGCAAGTAGCAAGTCTGCAGTCCACAGAAACAAACCAGGCTTTGGCTCCCTACAGCTCAGCAGCTCAGGGGTTATCAGGGTTTATCTTCTTCAGTGATCCCTGCTTGCTTCAATCTCAAATCCCATAAGCTCTGGAAGCAGGGCTTCCAAAATAGCTAAATCTGAAGCTAGACTTCTGTGCATGTGTGCAGACGTGCATGTGTGCACAAAGACAGACAATCAATTATTTGATGTCAGTAAAGCTATTGAATTATTTTCTAACATTTTTTTTCCATGTGAAGAAATTCCTGTTCAGTCTCAGATTTCAGAAGCTGGGTTTACAATGCAGTGCTTCTGCTTTGTCTTTTGCCTCAGCAACTACAAATCTCTGGAGGCTTTGCAGTGCACCAGAATGGAGGAGGGAGAGTCACACTTCAGCAGTCTTTTATAACCTTTTCTGATGTTTTACTGTGGCTTAAATACAGCAGAGACCTGACATACATTCAAATTGCCATGTACTGAGGAATAGAGAAATGATAAGAGAAAAAATTACTATGTGTCCTTCTGAATTTCTAACTACATCACAGTGCATTCAGAGAGTCAGATCACCTTGGGGAGTCTTGTTTTTTATTACAGCTTCACTTAATTTTGAATTAATTCTTTCTCACACCCCTTATGTGCAAAAATAATTGCTTTTACTTATACGTGTCAATTTTTCCACTGTCCATATTCCTGCTCCACTTGTGTGTTCCCCAATACAATATTAAATGTATTAGGGACAAGTTTAAGAGGTATCACTGATTACAAAAAAGGGATGATTGTTTAAACCATTGACATGAGGTGTTCACATATCTGACATTGTCAATGTCAGAAGAAATATGCAGGTTTCACATAAACATATATATTCGGGTGTGAAATCCTGTTAAATTAGGACCAGATAGGGAGAATAAGTGAAGCAGTTCAAAAAGCAAGGTTGTGAGCCACAGATACCCAGAGCTAATCAACAGCAGGTAAACAGGCCTGAGATCAAAACTACAAGGGAATTAGTCAAAATAATACTAAGTAAGAGAACGGAAAAGTTTAAAAAAATCTGAGAAAACTGACTGCATATTGTCTGTATTTGAAACTAGAAGAGAAGGGCAGATAGGACCTGTGTACCTAGTCAAGCCGTGAAACATAAGAAGTGAAAGAATCAGGAGGAAAGGAGCTGGGGAAGCAGACAGGCTGAGTGCTGACTAACAGGCAGTGTTTCAATAAGTGCAGGCAGAGGACACAGGGACTGCTGGAAGGGGGTGTGCTCTTCCCTCATGGGACACACCAAATCTTTGTCTTACCTACTTTTTACTAGTTGCCTCAGGAAAGAAAAGCCTGAGGGATGCCAGAGGGACAAACAATATCATCTGGCCGCTTTAAATATTGGCTGTAAAGACAGTCATGAAAATGTGCTCCTACTGGTTTAACAGAACCAGCAGTATATACGCCTGTTGAAGACAAGGCTTGATTGGTTTTTGGTCTGCTGATTTCTCAGCAGATTTGGGAAAATGCCTCTAGAGACAGCTTTGCACAGAGCGCTAAAGTCCTTCTTCTTCCTCAACACACAGAAATGTAAGTTTGCTTGAGTGGCTCTTCACAACAGCAGCAGTAGCAACGTGCTCTCCTGTAGGGAAAGATGCAAATTCATCTCCCACAGGGATGGGCTGTACTGTGCTCTAAAATGCTTGTTGGCTCTGATGAAACAAAAGCCTTCTGAATCACATGAACTGCACTATATTGCACCTTTGCTGACACTCTGATATGAACCTTTATCCTTCCAAAGGCCATCTAAGTCAGCCAGTGCCCCTTGACATAAACTGGTGCATGAAGCACTGATTGTGTGCTTACAAACCGGGAAGCACACAAACACTTCCTCAGAATGCTCATGAAATCACCAGCTCTCGGGGTATAAACGTGTTATGCAGAACAGAAGAGGTTGTACCCAAGAGCTTGTAAAATGGCCACAGCAGTGCACAGCAGTGACTGTCAATATATTATGCTGTGACATGCTTGTAGACTCACTTGTAGACAGTCAGATTTAAAGTCTTGTACAATGCTCAGAATTCTTCCTGTATCTGACCCCTGCAGTTAAGTGCCACAGTAATGGACTTGGAAGCATGTTGCTGCAAGAACTTGAGAAATGGTGATGGTACTCAGTAAATACCCAGTGATAGGTCCCAGGAAGTGTGAATCACATGCTAGATACTGTTTTGATGTCTCTGGGGAAATCCTTTTGCCTGAACACAGAAATTCTGATCTTATGTGGGAATTTGAAGGTTTGAATGACAGCAGAAAGATGCAGTTTGGGGAATTTGCACCTACTGAAAGGGAAAGTAAACTTTACACATTAAATAAAAAGAAAGATATTTCTTAGATTCTGTTGCATAAACATTGCCTACTTCAGGTTGCCTTATATTTGTTAGGCAACCTTTCCTAGTTTCTAGTTGGAGAGTCACTAGTTCAAGGTCTAAAGGAAAGGAAACACACCCATATAAAGCAACAAATACAGCTTTTCTTTGACATACAAATGATGTAACTTTAAGGCACGTTACCTAAAGCCATTTTAAAGTTTCAATACAACGGCCCAAAGTTGCCTTTTGCCATTCAGTACAGATTAAAGCAATATTCCTTGCATGTTTTTTTCTGAATTTCATCGCACTGGTCATAGTCAGCTGAAGTTAATTACTGAATACTAACTTTCATGGGACTTCAGATTCGTGCTCCTGCAAAGAAACAAATGAACAAATGAATAGTTGCAAAAATGCAATTCCTTTAAAAATAATGGTTTTGCATAATCTCAAGAAATGAAAACGTTAGCAGTATTCTCAGTAGAAGCACAAAATGGTAAAAGTGGCCAGAAAAAGCACTTAGGTAACCTAGAGGCAGCATAGTGCTCAGGGACGCACAAAAGTAAAGAGCATGAATCCACAGAACTCAGATTTCTTCCTTTTTTTATCTGTATCTGGAGACTCTAGGAAAGGCCAAATACAAAGCTTTTATCCTGAACCCACTCACACATGCTTCTCACATGACAGCAACTTTGCCCCATGGCAGGTGTTACAAAGCCCAGAATTAACAGCTGGCCAGTGAAATAGGCAGTAAAACCACAAACTGACCAACTCCAGCAGGAAAACATTTTTTCAAGGCACGGCACACAATGCATTTGGCCTGTGTTTACACAGAACACATCATGCTGTGTGCTGAGGGAAAAGACCCATGGGGAAAGCCACTCTGGGCTCTGCTCACCCCGCTGTTGCAGGGTCACACAGGAGCACGCAGCTGTGGGTGGTGGCTGCAAACAGGTGCCCTGCCAGCAGCAGACTGTGGCAGTGCAGCTTTGTCCTGACTGACCACGGGACACATCCAGGTGTAAGTGGGAGTGCAGCTGGCAGGGCGCTGTGCTTGTGGGGTCAGGGAAAAGGTGCCACTCACAGGTAAAGCCAAGGACTTGCGTACACTGCAGAAACATGTGCCACGTCTTTCCAGCACAGTGTTGGGCTGTCTGGCTAGAAATGAGGAGCAGTTTTCTTTGGAAGAGTGAAATTTTGAGGCTATCTTCCTATTTCAGTTTACATAGTGAGACCAGTATAAACTCTGCTTCACTTTGCAGAGTATCTTCGTTTTCCTTTTTCAGAAAATTTAAGTTTTAAAACTTATTTCTCCCCATTCCTCTGCTGTGATCTGCCTGCCACAGTCCATTCCCATTCCAACAGAAAGACTAAAAGATAACACAGTTCAGTTTTATTAAGAGGTGTGTGTTTGCATGGGAAAAGATTCTGCATACCAAACACCTGCAACAGCCACTGTCCAGGACTCCTTCCTCACTTGCCAAGCACGCTTTGCTCCAACAATCCATCAAACCTCCTTTCCCCTCGCGCCAGGGAACGCGGGGTAGGGACGTGGGGTGGGAAGAGAGTTTGGAACACGCTCTGGGGAGTACAGCGCAGAGTCGGGTCCCAGGTGTGAGGCGCAGGACCGGGATGCAGGAGTGGCAAGTGGAGGCTGGGAGGCAGAGACGGGATGCGCAATAGGACGCGCGGCCCGGAGGCGGGATACGGCGGCGGGATGCAGAGGCGGGACGCGAGGCTGGGGGGTGGGTCCAGGAGGTGGGACGCGGGTCTCGGAGGCGGGTCAGGGAGGACGGATGCTGAGGCTGCAGGCGGGTCCGGGAGGCGGGTCCGGGAGGCGGGTCCGGAGGCGGGATGCGGGGGCGGGACTTCCGATTCAGTGTTGCCGTGACGCGCTCGCGAAGGGGACGCTGGGCCTCTGGCCAATAGCGAGACTTGGCGGAAGCGCGCGGTGGCCGCTGGTTGGCGGGCGGCGGCCGGAGGCGGGGTCAGGCGGGATGGGCGGGGCTCCGCAGTGCCGCCCCTCAGAGCCGGCGTAGGGCCGGCCGGGCCGGATCGGTGCTGCTGCTGTCGCTGGTGCCGAGCCAGGATGCGGCTGCGCTCGGGGGTGTTCGCCTCCTCCTGCCTCCTCGTGCAGGCCTTGGGCGTCGCGCTGTTCCTCCGCGGCTTCTTCCCGGTGCCCGTCAGGTCCGTGCCCCGCAGAGAGGCCCGCGCGGACCCTCCTGCCGAGCCGGCCCCACCCGGCGCAGGTAAGGCGAACACCTGCTGGGCGCGCCCCGTCGCTCGGTATCGCGGAACATCTTTCTGTAGCGCCCTCGTGTTTCCAGACCAGTTTACGGAGCAGTTTCTAGAACTTAACTGGTTTCTACGTAGTTATGGATCATAGGCGGGAGTATCTGCTCGCAGTCGAAAAGCCTCAAGAGTCAGCTGTCACTTTTTTGAAAGATGTGTTTTCCTGTAGTTTTGTTTCCCTTTCCCTGACTCTGATGGAGCCGTGATACCCGGTCCTGTTCAATGGCAAGTTGTTAGCATTAAATGATGCCGCCTTAACTGAATCGCTTCACGCGTTTCCTGTCGTCATTCGCTGGCTGTGTTGTGCCCGAGGGTCATTATTTCTGTGATGGTTCTGTGGTATATGAGTGTCTTAATGCCACCTCAGTGAGACTTTTAACACCTCAGTAGTGACAAAGCAGCTATAGTAATTCCGGTTGCAATGTGCCCAGTATTGCCGTCCATCACCGTTTCTGTGAAATCACCGTCTTTACAAGTCCTGCTCTGTTCCAGAGCTGAATTTGTGAACCCAAAATTTTCAAGAATCTTTTTAAGGAGTCAGTAGAGGATGTACTAATGATGTAGTTGTCTTATATGCTCAGTCACAAATTCTATTAAAGTTACGTGAAGAGGACTGTGTACTTGAGGGACTGTTTTTCACCAGTTTGGAGCTTGTGGGATGAAACTTCAGGTTCACTTGGCAGCTGGATCGAATAGTATTTTGCTCATACAAAGCTCTTGATCAGGACACCTACTTACGGTTGACTTTGTGGAGCAGGACTGTAACTGCCGAACTAGGTCTTTAGCTGCTTGGTATTTACTGTTAATTCTTCTGAAGTGTGTGACGTTATGCCTGTGGGGACAGGCTTACTTAAATTGTGAGACACAGTGGAGAGAACAGAAAGTTGTATTATTTAGAGTGTGATGTGCTGGTATTGGTTAAGGAGGAACGCTGAAAGAATCTAATCTAATAACAGACTGAGTGGTTTCTGCTGAAAGTCAGGTTACTGTCACAGATGTTTGATAGGCTGTTGTGAGTGAAATATTGCATTCGCATGTGATTATTAGCAGGAGAGTAATGTAGAAGGACACTGAGTGGGAAGGAGATGTTGGACAATTTGGTTTTGAAAGGACTGGTTTGTGTTGAAGAGTGGAAGTGTGCACCACAGGGCTCTACAAGCAGTTTAAATTTAGGCATGTCACGAGCTAGCCTAGATGTAGTAGGCAAAAATGGAGTGACAGTAGAGGAATACTTACTTTCTGTAGCTCTTGGTTTTGGTATGCTTGCAGAGTGATGTCTGGATGATAAGGTCTAAAGGCAGGGTATTACCTACTACTAAACCTTGATGCAGAAGGGTTTCAACCTACTTTAGACTATTCTGAAAAGAATAGGACTTTCCAAAAAGGCACATTTCCTCCAGCGCTTCTGTAACTCCTGAATGTTTCACTCTGTGAGTCTTGACTGCCCCTGAGTGCATTCTGTCTTGGCTGTGAGAAGGCTGTGATACTGAATGCTTGCAGCATATTATTGTAATAAATTCTTGGTGGAGAATCTGTCGTTTTCTTCACAGAAGTTCAGGGTCATTAAAGTAACTCTTTTCTAAGTAACCCTGGTAGAGATAAATAAGCATGCTGCATTGCAGGACTTGGACAATGTGTTGCTTGTAGCTGTCTTACAGTAAATATTTTCACATGCCTTGTCAATGACTCCAAATTAATTTGAATTTCACAACAGTTTGACTTTCTGATAAATCACACTGCAGGAGGAACTTAGGAGTAGGGTGTATGTGTTTGCGATCTGAGCATTTTTGGTGTCCAGCGAGCTTTCTTTCACTAAGCAAGTGGATAGGGGAAAGATGTAACTAACAGAACACCCAGCGGTGCCTTCTTGTTTTTCTTGGAGAGCCAAAGCATGCCTGCTAAGTTGATAGTTCAAGTCCTGGAAAAACAACGTTATCAGTTTAATCAGGATTGCTTGCAGTTAGCATTTTGTTGTTGAGATTTCCTTCTTCCCGCTGTGCCCTCCTCTGCCATTTCCTCATCTAGGAAAATCAGTAACCAGTCTGTGAGTGTCTGTTTGTTGATGCTTATCTCTGTACCCCAAAATACAATTTCTGAGGTTGTTTTTGATGTTGTTGTGTTAGGCACACCGCTATCTGCAACAATTCCGAATTGCCAACAACTTGCGCAGAAAAAGCCTTTATTCTAAAGGACCGTAAAACCCTTGACTTTGTAACACATGTTCCGAGCAGCTGATTCAACACAAAGATGTCTGGGTAGAGGCCTGTTGAGTAGGATACATTCTGCTTCCATTTTGCCCTTATGTGTTTTTTCCTGATAGAGAAATGAAACCTATAGAGGTTGGGGCAAAAATGCTGCTGTAGTACCTGAATGTCACCATGTGGACTAAGTTCAGTGAAGATGAAGAGTTGCTGTGGCCAGAATTAAGTCCATGCAAGAGAAAGAGGTGGCTTGAAGGCATGCAATTGCCTACTACTTGATGCATAGCAGCATTTTTCTGTACCCACCTATATACCCTGTTCCCGGAATTCTGGAACTGGATTTTGGCCCTGCAGCTGCCATCACTGAACTAGCTTATCATGCAGTCTTCTACCTTGAAGGGAGGGAATGTGCACAAATCTATTTCATACAAGTTCCAGTGAAATTGTCTTTTTCTTTGTAATTTTATGGTGAGATTTCATAAAGAGGCATTGTTTATGGTATGATGTGCAAAATTGCGTATTAGCACAGGTGAATGGTATGTGTTTTTTCTAACAGAAATTGTTTATCAGATACAATTAGTTAACTTTACTGAAGTAAAAAGAGAGAAAGTAGCAGTTATTCATTCTTATTACTTTGAACACTCTCCATTTCAAAGCTTTTCCTTAGTTTTCCCAAATTCATGTCACACATTCCATTCACATCTTGTTTTACTTCCTAGAGTGGTATTGGAATTGTTTTTGTATTACTCTTCTGCTGGACGGCTTGAAAACTCTCAGGTTTGCTGTTGGCAGCATTTCTGGGCGTAGAATTAATAAAGAAGTTGAAAGCACTCATTTATGTGGTGAAGTCCTTTAACTTCTGTCTAGTCTTCAGTAAAATTTGTTGATGACTTTTATATGCTCTGTTTTCGTTGCTTAGGAATGGTTTCTAATTGGACCAAGATTCCTCCACCGCTTTTCAAAAAAGTTGTCATTGTGCTCATAGATGCTTTGAGAGATGACTTTGTGTTTGGATCCAAAGGTAAACAGTTCATGCCATATACTACTCAAGTTGTTGAAAAAGGGACTTCCTACAGTTTCATTGCAGAAGCCAAGCCACCCACTGTGACTATGCCTCGAATTAAGGTAAGTAGGATTTTTTCTGTCATTTTGTTGGAGAAGCTTTTGAAGAATGAATTGTTTGGTATGGTTGGAGTTAAGGACATGTTTGTAGCGTTAGTGCAATCTATGGCTGAATGTCTCTTTGCTGTTTAGTGCATGTGAGAGAGTCCCGATTTGCCACGGACAAGAGGTTGAGGCCAGATAAGGCCCCAGCGCAGGCTTGAATGATTGACATAGCCTTTATATTTGTAATCATGGGAAGGTGGTAGTGTCTTAGTTGTCTCCTATCTAGGAACATTTTTATTGTATTTCTCTGTGTTCATGTAACTTCTAAGAGAAAATCCAGTTTAGTATAAAATTGTTTTGTCAGACAAGTCTCTGAAGAGCTTAAAAAGGAGCTTATGCCAAGTTCCAGGTGATTAAAAGATGAATTGTGATGGTGTCATCGAAATACTTGATCATCCAGGCTTGTCAGTGGTAGATCTGAGTAACATCTCTGCATTGAAGAAGCTGAGGGAATGATCATTGGTAGGTCATCTAGCAGGCTAGTGAGAGAGTGAGGTGGAGATAGTCTGGTAACTCTTTATAGGAGGACTTAATTGCTTTTTCTGGAAGTTTCTTTCTTATGTTTTGAAGGTACTGTCGTTAATGTTGAGTCAGTTTACTTACACCAAAATTTTCTTTTGGTGCTTTAATGACCAGTAAATGAAACAAACGTCAACTGTCATAGTTATCAAGTCTTTTTTCTGTCCTTTAATTTAGACAGTAATATTTTTACCTTCTGTAAAGCTGTTATCTCTAACATCAGCTAGCACTGTGTTGTGGCAGATGAGGTTATGTGGCAAGACAGCTTGTGTTCTTTTACTTTGTTAGGTTTCCTTACCAAAAATATAATTTGTCTGCCAGCTGGCTTATTGCTTCCTCCCATTTACCTTGCTACTGTCTTCTGAGCACTGGAAGGTTCTTGTTTAATGTGTCTCTTTTCTTGTTTCCTTAGGCTTTGATGACAGGTAGCATACCTGGTTTCATCGATGTTGTTGTGAACCTCAATTCTCCAGCTCTGTTGGATGACAATCTGATATGGCAGGCAAAAACAGCTGGGAAAAGAATAATATTTTATGGTGATGATACTTGGGTCAAATTGTTCCCAAAGCACTTTGTGGAATATGATGGAACAACATCATTTTTTGTGTCAGATTTTACAGAGGTGAGAGGCTTTAAATGATCCCAAGTTAAATAAAGTGAGTGCAAACTGTGTCAGTTTCTGAGACTGAGTGAGTAAAGCTACTCTTGTTCTGAAATATTACCTGGCAATTAAATAGAAATTGAATTTGTGTATCTTTTTGGTGTGGGCACTGTAAAACTAAGCATTTCAATCCCTCATGCATATGCTGTAAAAAGTGTTGGGATGATACAGTAATCATCAATTTATCACTCTATAACTTCCCTAAACATACCATTTTCTCGTAAAACTTGTGGTAGGAAGTTAGACTAGTTGCTTTGTTTAAAAATTCTCACATTTTCAGTTTGTTATTGGATATTATGAGTGCAATCTTCAAGAGGTCCATTAATATATTAGCTTGGTCTCTTAGAGATATACTTTTATAGTATTGCATAACTTTTGTATTTACAATGGGAGCAGTGTTTCTTTACGTTGTCAAATAGGGAGCATAGAGAGTTAGTGAAACAAATTCTGAAAATTCTTGCTCTGGCCACATTAGAAGACTAGATGCTTTGGCAAATTTATTTCATTTTTTAACCTTTATGATTTGTAAAAGCCATTGACCCACTGCTACTGACTGAAGTATTTTATTATTTGAGGAAGTTAGAAAGGTTTGAAGTGAATTGAAGGAGATGTTTAATTGTTATTCTGATAAGACTTGCAAAAGCTTCAACCTGGAGTAAAAAGTAGAGATGTTCTACTGGATCTGTGGTAATGTGGCTCTCAAGCTCCTTATGCAGTCCTTATGCTGTCTAAATATAGTCTATTAAACACAGCTTTTTATAGTGTTTTGGTAGTTACAGATAGTCTCAACAGAGTAGTATCACGTGGGAGATATTGTAGGGATTTTTAATAACTGAAGAGAATATATGCAACTAAAATTGTATTGTCAACCTAAGTAGGAAAACAGGTGAATTAAGCCTCAAATAGCACTATTCAAATAGTTTTTCTTTCTCACTATGTTGTCAGTTCTTTTACTCATAGCAAGTACAGTCTTCTTGTGTTTGCACACTAGCACAAATAGAGTTGAAAGATCAAGGTTAGTTGTATCCCTGAGCTTCCTGTCACTAAACTGAGATTTTTTGTTGTACTTATGATACTTAATGTATCACATGTGAAGTGATAATCTGGAGTGTGAAGGGTGAAAGTGACTAAAAAGTTCTTGAAGCAGTTTCTAAAAGTTTCTGTGGAAGCTTGGCAACTCATTTGCCTTGTCTGTATGTAATCTGATGTGTCCTTACCAGGAAAGATTAAATGGGGTGAAGAATGTTATTTTGTAAGACAAATATATTTGACTGCTTGACATTGAACTAATCCATTTTTTTTTCCTATTAACATTGCGAGTGACTATAACCTCATCAACTTCTATGGAATTTTCATGGGTAATGTGGTTAATTTTTTAGTGCTTTTTACAAGAGGGATTTTTTTTAACCTTGTAGTTATTTTCCTTGTCTTGGAGGTTGATGATAATGTTACCAGACATTTGGATAGAGTGTTAAAGAGAGAAGACTGGGATCTCCTAATACTACATTACCTGGGTTTGGACCATATTGGTCATATAACTGGGCCAAACAGCCCATTAGTGGGCCCAAAACTTCGTGAGATGGATAACATACTGAAGAAGATCCACATTTCCCTTCTTTCAAAGGTAATACAGCTTCCTCTTGGGTCAGTATCTGTTAGTTGTGGACTGATGTTAAAATGCTTGCTGGTTGTTGTTGGTAGCCTCTTTATTCATAGACTAAAGTGTGTGTTCTGTTCTTTGCCTTCCTGGGCCATTTCCCACTGTTTTAAGCATTTTTAACGATTTGGTGACTGACCTTAGTAACATCTGTTAACAGCCTCTCCTAGGCAGCTGTGGGAAATAACACCCTCTTGGTGTGCAGGAAGAGGAGAGGAATGCCTGCCAAAATTCTCTCATCACTTGTGAATTAAAATGGTTGTTGGTGTGCTTTCTAGTAATGAAATTCTGCAGAAGGAGTAATGGGCATGTGTAGCGTGTGTAATGTGTAGCTTGTATAATGATGTCCAGAATTATGAAGGCGTACCTAATTTTCAGATATTTGATAAATTCAAATGGAAGTGGTGATCTTAATCTGCAATTTTTAATGGTAAATGTAGCACATCTGAATCTGTTTTTAGATTTGTAAATACTGGTTGTCACTTTACCTAAGCAGTCTGGTTGCTGAGATACCAAGTCCCAGTTCTAGGTGGTCTGAACCTTTATTTATTGTTTATTTACAGCTTATTGTTTATAGCTACTGCTATTCAGAATAGCTGATCATGAAGTTTCAATAGTGTTTTTAGTCAAGTGGATACTATTGCATGAAAAGAGAGGTTAAATCCTGTGTGTGGAAGTTCTATGAATGTTACAGTTGTTTTGCTGCTGTTTTTAGTATCTTTGCTTTTGCCATTTATATTCAAGCCTCTATCTCCATTTTAGAATACAGACATAATAAAAGCACTTTATTTTTTGTGTAGAATAGGTACTGGCAATAACTAGAGATGATAAAAAGGTGCCTTGTTGTTGAATGACTTTTAATTTTCTGCTACTTTGATTTGTTAGCTCAAAGTTCTTGAGCAAGCCTCACTTAAGTTTTTGCTTCTCTTTATTCAGAAACATACACATCATTCAACATCATTCTTCAACAATCATTAACAATCAGTCGTCATTGACTGTCAGATTTCAACCCCTAAAGCCCTTGGGAAACTAGAGACTATTAGAAATAGGATTATTTTTTAATATTTAATTGATAGTTTGTTAATATTTACAATATTAGTAATTCAGCATGCATATTAGAACTTAGTGAAGCTGAAGAAATGAAGAGAGGGAATATTTCTGTGTTAATGATGCCCTTCTGGGACTCCTGATTTTCTTCTCATGATGTGATAGCCTTTATTTAATCTTCCAGAGAGTTTCTTGTAACTCTGTAAATTCAGGGTTTTTTTAAAAAAGCTTTTTTAATGCTGTATTTTTGCTGAGATACTGATAAGTGTGTTAGATGAATGTGCCTTAACTTTTAAAAATTATTCTTACTGAGTTACACTTAACTGCAGCCATCTCTTGTTATCTGCCCCAGGGTGAACAAGTTTCAAAAACGAAGTTAATTTTGAGACATATTCATGTTTGAAAATGATGGAGATAGTGAAATGATATAAATTAATTGTGTTTGTATGGTAACTTAGATTTTTTTCTGTAATTTGCAGGAGGAAGCTTCTCTGCCCAATTTGTTAGTTGTTTGTGGGGATCATGGGATGTCTGAAACAGGCAGTCATGGTGGTTCTTCAGAAGGAGAAGTGCACACACCACTGCTGTTTATCAGCTCTGCTTTTGAGAAGAGAAGTGGTAAGGATTAAAGAAGCATTACTGTTTTTAGACCTGTTTTAGTTTCAGATGCCATAGAGTTATTTTTGGTCTTAGTAGCTGGTACAGCACTGTTTTTTGGATTCAGTAGAAGAATAATGTTGATAACACACTGGTGTTTTCGTGTTACTCTGAATCAAGGACTTTTCTGTTTCCCATGCTCTTCTAATGAGCAGGTGCAAAAGGAGCCATTAAGGAGCATAGCAAGGACAGGCCAAAGGGATATTCCATACCATGGAACATCATCCCTGGTATATAAACTGGGGCTGCCAGTCATTGCTTGGGGATGGACTGGTCAGCAGGTGGTGACAAATTTTATTGTGAATCACTCTTTTCTCTTGGGTTTTATTGTTCTCCCTATCTCCTTTTCATTACTATTATTCATATAATATTTAATTTTGTTTCAGTTATTAAACAGTTCTAGTCTCAACCCATGAGATTTACCTTTTCTTTCTCCTCCCCGTCAGGATGAGGGGTGTGAGTGAGCGAGTGGCTACGTGGTATAACGCTTCAGTAGGTAATGGTGCATAGTGTACTCTATTAGGATGGGAGCACTACTACTGTATATAACTGTAACAAGAACAGCAATAATCATTATATGTAGATTAAAGAAATTATTATTGTAATGGAAACGGGAGAGACAGAGAGGAATAAAACCTAGAAGAGGGAGAGGAGTAAAACCCAAGAGAAACATATAATGCACAATACAATTGCTCGCCATCTGCTGATCTGTGCCCAGCCCGCCTTCAAGCAACAATCCACAGTCCCCAATCAACTCTCTCCAGTTTGTGTACTGGTTATGATGCTCTATGGTGTGGACTATTCCTTCGACCAGTTCAGATCAGCTGCTCCAACTGTGTTCTCTCCCAGCTTCTCATGCTCACTGGCAGAGCACAGGAAGTGGAAAAGTTCTTGATTTAACCATCAGTATGTTATCAACATTATTCTCATTCTGAATCCAAAACACAGCCCCTGTACCAGATACTATGAAGAAAATTAACTCTGTCCCAGTTGAAACCAGGACAAAAATACACTGGCAACTCTAATTTATATTATTCTAGAATTCTTATTGAAAAATGCTGTGGTTTGTTTTACGGCTACTTGGGAAAGCCCATTCCATGTGATTCAAAACTCTAATTTCAGCCAAAGTTAGCATCTATATCTTGGTGAAAGCATGAATCAAGCTTTGTAACCACTGAGAGAATTGTATTTTTCTGAGATGATAATCTTTTACAGCAGTGTCCTATCTGAGTGTTGAGAGCTAATGAGATCTGTTGTCAGGTAATGAATAGGTGTAGATGTAAAATCCTATTTGGAGTGGGCTTAAATTTTGTCTTTCACGGCCAGAATATTTACTTGGCCTCCATTCTTCTCTCTGAGACAGCTAGGATAGAGGAATGAATGACAATTACTCACATAGAGTTAACCAGAAGGAGGAAGAAAGCCTTTGGACAACTAGAGACATAGAGAAAATAATAGAAAATAATTATATTAGAAATAGGATTATTTTTTAACATTAAATTAATCTGACCCTTGTGAAAGGGTGAGATATGATGGCACTGACAATATGACTATTTATTACTAAATCTTAAGGATGGAATATGGACCTTGAGTGTGTTTACTGTATGGGCTGGTTAATTTTATATTATTGATGTGAATCTACATGTTTCTGAAACTGATTTTCTACTTGTAGATAATAATAAAAAATAAAAGTCAGATTGTTAAAGGCAGGAGGCAATAAAGAAATGGAGTGGTAGAGAATCTTCAGTCTACTTTGTAGAGCTGTGCTTAAATAAACTCCTTGACTTAGTTAATTGGCGGAATATAGTACCAGGAGTGAATATTTTCTCCAAAATAGTACATGCTTTGCCTTTCATTCTGCCACTTGCTCGTTTCCATCTGATTTATTTTCTTCCAAAACCTGTGTGAAGAACCTTGATTTATTTATCTTGCTGGAGGCTCCTGCAGCACAGTGGAGGTAGATTTTCCTGTTGTTTGTGAAGTTGTTATCGAGCTGCAGTAGAAAGCACTGCTTGAGGAGTCATTGACCTCTTCTCAGATCTGTAAACAAAACAAAGTCAAGAGTAGATCAAAGCTCTTGGTTTTATTTTTATTTCTTAAATTTCACTAGCATGTGTTGACAGCCAGGCCACAAGAGTATAGATTCTGTAAATGCAGTCTCCTGCTCGTTGGAATTAGTTTCTATGAGGTTTAAACTGAATGAGCATATACAATACAGTGAAATCTATCTATTTACCTGTCTTTTGGGATAGAGTTCATGATTTCTAATGCCTTTGTAAATATCCAGCAGTTTACTTTTCATTGGTACAGTAATCAGGATTCTAGTGACTGCTCCTTGATGATCCTACTGTAAACAAAATGTACTGTGGTTAATTTGGTAGACCTCAAAATAGTAATCCTGTGGGCTTTTTGCGTTTAGTATGCTGTCAGGGTATTGCTTGTATAGCCTTCTACAGAGATGTGTCATCCATGATTGGCTAAATGTGTTTGGTAGCTTGGCTTTTTTTAACCAGTTAAGAACTTGCCTTTGAAGATAAAATCTGAAAACTGCTGACATACAGGCACCCATGCAAAGAGGCTTTATGGATTATAGATGGCATTCCGTACAAGTATGGGATTAATCGAAACTGGATGAGAAATGAGGGGAATTTTAATGCCCTTAAAAGGAGCCTTGAGGGGAATAAAGACTATGTAGAATTCTTTCTGTACTGTGTTTAGGTCAAAAACACTCAATGCCTGAAGTTACAAAGAGGATAAAATAAAAGCATAGTAAAAAAACACTGTTGCCTAACTAGTTCAGCAAGAAAAGAAACAAAAGAAATTTTCTTCTCAGCAGGAAAAGAAAATTGGCAAAACAATCTTAAACAGAAGGTTACTTATGTTAATAAAATCATTCATGTCTGTCGATTTCTGTGGGACTGAAGGCTAATTCTGATAACTGCAGTAAGTTAATGGAATCTTACACAAGATCCTTTAAAAATCACTGGGTTTGCCTGCATATAGCCGTGGATTTTGAGCCTTAAATTCTTTACCTGATGTCTAATTCTGTTTGCCTAGCAACCTGATATTAATTAAATCTTGAGCTTTTGTCATTATATCGAGAAGCTTCAGGAATGCTGTCAACATTATTTTAGATTCTCATTCCTTGTTTATATATTAAATAAGCCTACTGTAGTGCTTTCTATTATTTCTAATGTAAAAGTTATGAAACCCTCTTAGGATGTAGGCTGCAACTTAATATTACGGTGATGTCCTGGACCATCTGTTTTCTTACTTCTACTTGTATAACATTCATTTTGTGTTTACAGTAGTTGTTAGAATTGAAGAGTGGTGCTGCCTAAGAATTTAATAAATATTGGATTTACAGCAGCAGAGGATAGCAGCTGAAAAAGATCAGTCAGCTCTCTGCAGACCACTTAAAATAGCTGATCTAACACCAATGAAACAATTTTGAAACTAATAAGGTGCCAGCTGTCTCTGGAGAAATAGAATGGGCTTGTTATTTAAATACTTCTTTTCCTCTCTTTATTTTTTTTTTCCTCATTCTAGCTCCTCTAGCCCAACCTGAACATGTGCAGCAAACAGATTTAGCTAGCACACTGGCAATAGGTCTTGGCCTACCAATTTCAAGAAACAGTGTTGGGAACCTTATATTGCCAGTTGTTGGAGGCAAGACAATGAGAGAACAGCTACGTTTTGTGCACTTGAATGGGTTCCAGCTTAGCAGATTGCTGCAAGAGAATACACCTGCATATGAAAAAGGTAAATTAGCTGAAAAAATGTTACAGATATACTAAAAGGAGATTGTTTATAAAACAGTTTGGACTTTCAAATTCCATAGTATGGCATTGCACTTTTGAGATCAGTATTCAGAACAGTTGTACCGAATTCAATCTTTACTGCAACCTATTTTGATACACTCCTTCTGAATACAGATTTTTTTAAATGACTACTAATATTCCTGGTCGGAGAAAGAGCAAAAATAATGATGGAGTAAGATTAAAGTAAAACTGCCAGTAGTTAAATCTCAGTGGTTTCATAACTGCTCTTTGTGAGGTGTCCTATATAGGGCAGTGACTCTGAGCTATTTGGAGAGTTAACACAATGGACTGAATTTTTTAGTTTAAATAAAAAGATGCTTCAATTAAAGCTGAGATATAATTCAGGGTAAGTTACCTTTTCATTTCATTTATATGTATTTACTTGGAATGAGAACCTAGAGAACTGCTTGTTAAAAATGTGTGTATGTGTGTATTGGAGGAAAGATTAAAAAACAAGTAGAAAAAAATAAACGAAACCTAGCAAAATGTGGTATTTCATTAGGAAGCAAGATACACATTGCAGTATAAATAATGAAGTTAGTATGATAATTTTGTGAAAAAAAATTGAGTCAAATGGTGAAGGAGAATATTTTACCATTGACATTAGAAGATGTTGTCTTAAAATGACCGTAAAGCTTGTAAATTGATTTATGATCTGTTGAATTACTAAAATAACTAGATGAGAATGCAGAGTTGTTTTACAGCTAGGAATAATTAAAGTGGATAGCAACATAAATTTTAGCAAAATGATCATTCTAGGTCAAGAATCAATTATCTTTCAACATCACAGCTTCTAATCATAATTAAACCTTGTCCAGGAATCTCAACAGAACAAATTTCGCTTGTTGCAGCAACATGCCTATAGCTGGACCCATACTCCAGCTCTTCTGACATTTTTTTTCTGCACAGATTTCTTCACTTAACCCAGTTGTGTCAAGTGAGGAACTTGCCTTTTGAGGGGCTTCAGGATATGACTGTGTTGCTGAAAATACCATCATAAAACTCCATCTACAGTATTTCTGCAATCACTGGTGAAACAGACTGGAGTTTCTACTAGCTTCTGGTTTATATCTTCATTTTAATTTAATTTTTTTGTCTGGGAACAGCTTAATTTCAACTTACAGCTTTCATCTGAGAAATGAAAGTTAAAATAGCTGAGGATACAAATTTGAGAATTTTTTATGCTGCTTGTTTGTGACTGCAAACTTATTAGAGATGCTGTCTTACTGGAAAGAGTTTGGGAGGCAAAGCATCCACAAAGACTTTCTCTCCTTTCAGTAACAGAAAGTCTCAATAATATGGTGCAAATTGAGGTCCAAGTAGCTTTTTTTACAGTCTTAATGTCAATTTCCAGTGTTTCTGTAGACTTCTTAGAGGAATCTTGTTTTTCTTAGGGTGCCCTAGATGTGCAAGGCTATATATAATGCTTTGGTCTGTTCAGTTAAGACTGGCAGGGAAACAGTAGTTCTGTTTGTTTAGTGTTGTTTGATTGATGTGGGTAGTTCAGGCTTAGAAAAAACAATGTCACTAACTCAGTGACTAATATATGTAACTTAAGAGCATGCATGAATTGCCATTTGTTTTGCATGACTTTTAAGTGAAGATAAATACTACCCCACTACAGGCACATACACATCTGTCAGGATTCCCCTAGAAAGAGATTACCTTGCAGAGAAGTTATTATATTCAGTAATCTGATTCATGTTCAAGAAGGTTGCCTTCTTTTTAAAAAAGGGAAAAAGGAGGATCCTGGGAGCTGCTTAACCAGTCAGCCTCACCTCTGTGCTTGGTAAGATCACAAAACAGATCTTCCTGGAAGGCATATCAAAATACGTGGGAGACAAAAAGGTTATTGGAAACAACTGACACTGCTTTGCCATAGGCAAATTGTGCCTGGCTAATTTAGTGTCCTTCTATGGTGGAGTAAATGCATGAGTGGACAAAAGATGTCATCTACTTAGACTTCTATAAGGGAGTGGGTAAGGCCTCCCTGAACATTCCTGCTGCCATTGTTAGAGTGATATGGTTTGACCATTGGACTCTGTAATGAATAAGAAACTGGCTGCATGTCTGGAAAGTCGATGGCTTAATGTCTAATTGGGAACCAATAATGAGCGGTGATCTAGCAAAAGATGTCTCCATTAACAAAGCTGAAGATCAAGAGATGATCTTGAAAGCAACCTTCAAACCTGAATAATTCTACAATTCTAAGATTGATATTTGTGAGTGTGAGGAGGGAAAATAGATCTTTATGTGAGAGAATGGTGACAGGCATGTAGCTGTGCCTGGGAGTGGGTGATGCAATACTTAAGAACTTCTGGGTCAGGATTAGTGGACAGACCAAAATGGGCAATATTGTATGGGCATCTAGTTCAGACAGTTGGATTGTATGGAATTTGTAGCTTTTCAGACAACTAGAGGAAGTCCTACGTCCGTTGTCCATGGTGCTCATGTGTTGCCTCAGCCATTCTGTTTGCATTTTGGGCTAGGTAACTGGACAGTGAGATGGACTGAAAAGTGGCTCAGCTGCTGGGGTCATGTGTATGTGATCAGCAGCACAAAGTCCCCCTGAAGGCTACTGTGATCAACCACAGGGCTTGACTCAAGCCAGAACTATTTAACATCTTCATCAATGATCTGGCCAGTGGGACAAAGTGGCATCCCAGCAAGGGAAGGACACAACAGAAATCTGTGAGAAGTGTTTAATGTGATAGGTGGGTCTGCTGCCACTCAGAGGCACCTTGACAGGCTAGAGAAATAGGCTGACAGGTACTTCTTAAGGTTCAGCAAAGGGAAATGCCAAATCCTACACCTGGGAAGAAGTAAAGCCAATGTACTAGTGCAGACTGAATTTTGATTGGAAACAACTAGAAGAACCACCATAGGGTGACTGGGGACACCAAGCTGAACATCAGGCACAGAGCACCTTTGAAAGGAAGGGCAATAGTATCCAAGGTGGCATTAGGAGGACGGTCATCAGCTGGTCAGTCCTGCCTCTTGTATCAGCTGTGGTGAGTGGCTATCAGGAGTCTTGGGTCTGGTGCTGGGCTTCTCAGTACCGTAATTTAGTGGATATAAAGTAGTAAGTGCAGTGCATGGTCATTAAGGTGATGAAGGGATTGGAACATCTGTCATACAAGGAAGGGCTGAGGGTGCTAGGACTGTTCAGGAGGGGTCTTATCAATGTGGGTAATACGTGATGGGAGGGAATAAACAAGAGGGAACCAGGGTCTAATTGGTGGTTCCTGCAAAAAATTTAGAGGAAATATATTTAAGTAAGATTTGTCAAACACTGGAGTGAGTTGGCAAGGGAGGTTGTGGAGGCTTCATACATTCAAGACCTGACTGGACACAGATCTAAGCAATTTTCTGTAGCACACCTTGCTCAGAGCCTTTTGATCTTTATTTGTAGAACATCTTAATGTTTATCAGAGTTGTGCTGACAGCTCTTGGGCTTTATAATTTCTGAATTCCACAGACAAGGTCTGATGCCAGGTTTTTTGAGGGAAAGAAACTCCAGAAGATAGTTGGAGTCAGTTGGACATTACTCACATTTGCTTAGTTGGACATCACTCATATTGAAACTGCTGCTGCAGTTTCAAGTTTTCCACTGCAGATTCTCAGCTAGTAGTAACAACTAATAGATCATAACTTTTCAATTCAGTGCTAGGAGAAATGCCTATGACTGGAACTTCAATTTAAAGTGAAAGATATACTTGAAAATACTTGCCAGGATAGCATAAGTCTTGCTGCTTTAAAAAAAAAATAAAAAATTTCAACTCTTGAGGTCAAAACCCAGTAAGCTCTACTGAAGGGGGAAACATGGCATTCCTGTCCAGTGCTGTAATTTACAGTATAGGGGTTAGAGCACCAGCTCTTGGGACCATGAGGATGATGACTGAATCAGTGATGGCAGGAAAAGACTCACCCATTTTAAGCTGTATTATAAAATATACATTCATTTTTGGTTGAATATTAGTTTCCTTCATGACACAATGAGATGAAGTCAGGTGGGAAGGCAGAATGACCTTTACAAGCTGTTTCATAAAGAAGCCATGGATTTCCCTGGATTCAGCTGTTCCAATGTTAAAAGCAAACTGTAACAGTACACAAAAATTTATTTTCATCTTCAAGTGTATTTTAAATATATCTGTTAATAAATAAAGAGCAGAAAGAAGGCAGGTTAGTAACTTGCCCAGCCCACCCTCCCCCTTGTTTGTTCATATAAACATGCATTTTCAAACTAAGAGGTTGTACGTCATTTAATGGGACTTGGGCTTTGCCTTATTGAGGTACAAAAGAATCCTCACACTTAAACCTATCATGAAGTAAATTAAATTTTACATGAGAAACTTGAAGCTTGACTAAGGGGTTTATTATTTAAAAACATACCTTTTCGAAACATGCTAATAAATTGTAATGTGAGGCATGAGGTTTTCCTTAGATGTGGATATATGGAGCTAAAGAAAAAGCCTGAAAAAGGAGAATGAAAATAGCTAGAAAAAATAAAAAGGTGAAAGAAGAAGTGTCTAAAAACACACTTTGAGTTTTTGAGCAAGTTCATACCTTAGTGCAAGATAGGCAGCCCTTGTACCTGGCAATGCATCCCTTATGTTCTGAACATGTAGGTGAATGAAAAACTAGGACCTTTTCTTTGAAAGACATTTTACAGTGGAATGAAGAGTCACGCTTGAGAGCAAGTTGGGTGGTGTTATTAAAATGAGTGCAAGCTTTTCAATTTGGGACTGATCCTGAACTTGTATTAGATTAAAATATTTGACTTTTACTGGGACATTTATATATTGAAACTGGAGAAGTCACTTTTACATTATTAATTCTTTCCTTATAACTCTTTTTAAATGATTGCTGCCTGTGACTGGAGCTGAGTGAAATTGTTGTGAAATAGATGCTTGCAAAGCTTATCCATCTGATTGTGGTAAGATGGCAGTGAGGCTGAAGCACAAATTGCTAATGTAATACTATGCAAGTAAAACATTGCCAATGCTTTGCGAAATGTGCAGCTGGGCAAGCTTGCTTTGGATTTTGTTTCAGTTGTGAGGTGTCTTATAAGTATCCCATAGGGAAGTGACTTGCCAATATTACCTGCCTCTTATCAAAATGCTTCTCCAACAGCTTAGTGTCCATGACCTTTCTTATTTTATGCTTCCTGCTTATAAATGTTCCACTGAACCAATGTAACTGGAGTTCTCAAATGAAATTTGGCAACCACGGTATTTTATTCCCGTCTGCAAGATCTTTAAATCATTCATTCATGAGGGTTCAACTGAAAGTCATTTTTCATAACACAGACACAATGGTTTTGATGGGCAGTTAGCATGGAAAGAAGTAGATGAGAATGAAATAAAAATGCTAAAAGGAGTGAAGAGAGAGACTAGTCAAGAAGCATGAAAAGGGAGCAGAAGATGTGGAGGGAATTTATTTATGTTTCAAAATATAGCTTGAACTCATTTAAGTCTTCTGTATAATGAAAAAATGTCCTGTCAAATCTCAGTTTGATTAAAGCTCATTTTAGATGATCCTTTATAGATGTCCTCAAATGTATGAATATTTAACTCTTATTTCAAATATACTGGAAGAGAAACTTTACAGCAAAGTTAAAAAGAATTACAGGAAGGAAGTGAAATCCTCTGTGTGCAGCTCTCTTGATATACAGGAGTTTGCTGCTGGCTGGATTGTACTTTCTAGCAGATTCCTGCAAGCACCCTGCATAGCAGGGTCAGAATGCCTTGGAGTCTGCTAGAAGTCTTGGGAAGACAGACTGGACATTTTGAGTTAAACATTGCCTTTTAAAATTCTTACTTTGAATTCAGCCCACAGTAGATGATGAAGAGTCTTGCATGGTAAGAGACTTGCAAATAGTAAGCACGATTCTTTCATGACTATACAAATTGTGAATAGAAATACCGCATTCACCTTCATTCATTTGAAATAAAATTTAAAACGTTTCTGGATTTAATAATGTACTTTTGCTGAAAAGGCTGAACAAATAAAGTGGTTTTTTTTCCAGGTAGAATACACTATTCATGTACAAAGAGTGAAAAAGAGCTGTAACTTAAGTCTTTGTGACACCAAAGTTATTTCAGTCATTGTTTTAACCTTTCTTGTCTGAAACTGTACAGCAAATGTTTCAGCTTACTTTCAGTTAAGAAACTGCAACTGCAAGTTGCATAAAAATTTCTAAATCGATATTTTGTACTTAAGTTATCATTACCTTTCAAGTCAAACTGCAGAGAAATAGCAAGTACTATTAGTGTGAAGTGAAATTAAACATCTGTTTTTCAGAAAAAATGCAGATAAATGTGAATATTCATGCATAGGATAAGTTCCAGTGAGTTACGAGTTTCTGAAAGTTCCGCTCTTGCTTTCCATGTGTTATCAACTGAATACTGTGTTCAATGACTGGTATTTGAAAAGTGGGATCACAGATTAGATAACCTGCAGTGATCCAGTCCTACTTTATCTAGTCCGACGACCCTGCTCAAGCAGGGTCCCCCACAGCACATTACTCAGGAATGTGCCCAGAAAACTTTCTGCCCAGAGGAAAGAGCTCTGCAGCCTCTCTATGCAACCCATTCCAGTGCTCAGCCGCCTACAGAGTAAAAAAGTTCTTCCTCGTGTTTAGGTAGAACTTCTTGTGTTCCTGTGTTGCCCCTGTCAACAGGCAGACTCCTGCCTCTTGCTGGGCACCATGGAGCAGACGCTTTCCCTTTAGGTACTTACTGACATTGATGAAGTCCCCTCTCAGCCATTTCTTCTCAAGGCTGAACAGGCCCAGTCCCTCAGCCTTTCCAAGCAGAAGAGGTGCTTCAGTCCCCTCATCATCTTTGTTGCCTTCCACTGGACCTGCTCCAGGAGCTCCATGTCTCTCTTGTCCTGAGGAGCCCAGACCTGGACGCAGCACTCCAGATGTGCCTCACCAGGGCTGAGCACAGGGGCAGGATCACTATTCTTGACCTGCAGGCAATGCTCTTCCTAATGCACCCCAGGGTCCCATTGGCCTTCTTGGTCCCCAGGGCACACTGCTGGCTCATGGACAGCTTGTTGTCCACCAGGACCCCCAGCTCCTTCTCCACACAGCTGCTTTTCAGCCTGTGGTGCTGCCTGGGGTTGCAGGACTCTGCACTTGCCTCTGTTGAATTTCAGACATTTCTTCTCCTCCCATCCCTCCAGCCTGTCAAGCCCTTCTGAAAGGCTGCACAGCCCTCTGGGGTATTGGCCAATCCTCCCAGCTTTGTGTCATTAGGGAGCTTGCTGAGGGGAGGCCTCTGTGCCTTTGTCCAAGTCACTGGTGAATAAGTTAAACTTCATTGGACCCGATGTTGGCCCTTAAGGGGCACTGCTACTGACAGGCCAACAACTAGATAGACTTTACACTGCTGATTAAAACCCTCCGAGCTCTGCCATTCTTTCAGTTATTAATCCACCTTCACCATCCACTCATCCAGCCCATACTACCAACTATGCAGTACGTATGTTGTCTCCTTTGGTGTTTTCCCTAGACATCGGCTATTTGTTCATTTCCTACTTAGCTTATACACTGTGTTCTGGATAATGAGTAATTTCAGTGGACAACGTTGCTTTCTTCCCCCATCGCCCCATCCCGGAGTATCTGGAGCATTTGAACTTTTTTTCCTGCAGCTCTTTGTAAAAATGGTTATTTTAATAAGGTTGTCAGTTGTTAGAGGTCTTGACAGTTTATTAGGTTAGAATTAATTGCTTTTATTCCAAGTAACTGGTATTGCTGCAGGAAGGTAATTTTGTACCTGTGAAAAAATTTTCAACTGCCATAGCAATTATATATTTTTATACATTATACAAGCAAATATGATCATATCTCCAAGTAATCTTTCTTTGTTCATGGATCCTCTTACTTCTTTTCTTTTCTCCCCTTCTCTCTAGATCCTGGATACGAACATTTTAAGATTGCAGAAAAGTCCCATGGTAATTGGATCAAACTGTATTTAGAGGGAAATAATTCAGAAATACTCTTAAATCTTGGCAAGAAGGTCCTGAAGCAATACTTGGAGGCTCTCAAGATTTTGAGTTCTTCATTAAGCAAACAAGTGGCACAATATGACATGTATTCAATGATGGTGGGGACTGTGATCATTATGGAGGTATGAAAATAGATCTTTCTGTGAAAAAGTTAAATGCACAAAAGTAAAGTATCTTGGTGTTGGATATGTAATATCCACTTACTGACCTTTCAAATTACTGAATATGAGTTCTCAGGTTTGGCTGACATCCTGCTTGGACAAGATTAATGCTCCTTTTAAAGTAAAATCTGGCCTTTAAAATGATTCGAGTGTGCTTTTGATATGAATTACATTTTAGTGTAACTAGTTACAGGAGATATGCAGTTGTGCTACAACTTCAATTACTCCTATATAGTTAGCCTTTTATTTTTGAGTAGCTTTACTGCATTAGAAGAAAAAAAAAAAGAGTCTGACTAGTAAATCCCTAGCTGTTCCTCTTTATCTAATATTGAGTATAGCTACTCCCAGCAGGCAATGCCTTATATGGAAAATTTTCACAGTTCCAGGAATTGTTCCTTGTAGTGATAGATTTAGAGCCCTGAAATAAATACTTGCTGGAGGGTTACCTCTTCGTATCTCCTGTAGTTACAGGGATAAGATATGCCATATCTTTAATTTTAAATGGATCTGTCCAAGTGATGTTTGGGGAAAACTGAAGAGCTGAGTCTCCTCTGTCCTGTCAGGACTCTGTGCCTTGTCTCCCATGCACTGCTGTCTGCATACAGAGCGCTTCTGAAACAGCTTTCTGGTAGACTGCTCAGTGGGGTTTGTCACTCTGCTGATCACAGGAATGAGTTCCACGATGCCCTTCTGTAGATGAGATGGTAGGTTCTGTTTCTGCTCTACAGATGGAAGATATGGAGGTGGACAAAGTTCAGTGCAAAGCTGAAGATGCCTATCTTTCTTTGTTTTCAAAACCTATGCATTCAAGCTCTTGACAGTTACTTTAGAGCTGAAGCACTGGACTTTTTTTTCTGGAATGCAATTGTAGATGCTTACTATTTCTGCTTACTATTTATTTCTTAAGTGTTATATGTGATAAGCCTTCATCAAAGAAATATGCAGCTGCTAACCACAGAAATTTAACACTTCAGCAAAATTGGGAGTTTTTACTTTTCTCCGGTGCAATACTCAAGAAACTGCCTTGCTTTCCAGAATGTTTTTTTCTTGATATTGATTTTCCATCTTCACTGAATAAATAAGAGTAGAGAAACTCAGATGTCACTTCAAGCTACACTGTGCTATAAATGCCAATTATCTTGCATTTCAGATGAGGAGAATACCTCCGAGACATGAACTGATAACAGTGCATTTGCTCAAAAGACCTAAATTTAGCTTGGTAGATACCTACAGTTTGAGCATTTTCCTGCCATGAGTGCTGTTTTTGTTTTAATTGTAAGTGATGGGCTGAAATGTAAGACTTAAGTTTTTATATGAAGAAGCAGCAGACTATTGCAAAGCTTTTTTTTTTTTAGGGTTTTTTTTTTGGTCTACTTTACTATATCTCACTGTAGTGTGGGAAAAATTTTAAGCATAGGTCTTCACAGGTGACAGTGAAAGATTACGGGTTGACAATGGTCTGATATAGATGTTTTTGTTTTGATTTGTTTTGATCTTGCCCTAGCACTAGCTGACTGAGGTCAGTTTAGTCCTAGCTCCATCTCTGCAGCTTGCAAAGCATTTTAGTGTGTGGCTGACGTTTCCCGCTTTTCCCACTTTTTGGTAAAAGTTTATATCTGAGTAGTAGAAAGTTTCATTGTATTGTTCATCTCTGCTGCAACAGTTACATAAGAGAAAACCTGGAATTCTGCCTGATCTGTGTGCAGGTCAAAGCAAAGTGAAAGTAAAACCAATAAATTAAATTAAGATAAGGAGAGATACAAGAAGTAAATATTGGGAGAACTAGTAAGGTAGAAATTCAGCATACACTTGTGTCATAGTATGAGAACTTCTCATTTGGGAAGCTGTTTAGCACAGCAGGATCTCATACATATGTATTTCTTATACAGGAAATAAATTGCCTTTGACAGTGTACTAACTTCAGGCATTTACAGTGACAAACATTGGGTCAAATTTGTTTGCTTAGACACTATTTTGATATTGGGAGTTCAAGATCTTTTACAGGGAATGAAGGTCATACATGTCATTGGTTGCTACAGGTGAGGAGGCAAATGATGATATACTAACCTTGGAAACTTGTATGTTTAAGCCCTTAATAAATTAAAAAAAATATTGGGTTCTCCCATTTATATGGTAATATCTTACTAGGGAAAAAGAAATCCAACATAATTCTTCACAGTTTTTTTTGATAAAGTATGCATATTAGCAGAGTGACATGGATTACAACAGCATGATTTTTTGTGTGAATTCTTACTGTATGTTTTAGCTAACCCCAGTTTTTAAAGTATTAATCCTCTATTTTTTTTCTAGGTTCTGCTACTGCTTTTGCTTAGTGTTCCAAAAGCCCTGAGCAAGCGGGCAGAATTTGAAGTGCCCCTCTCCCCTCCACTGTTCTCTCTGCTGTTTTATTTGATGTGTCTGATGCTGTGTGCTATTCATGTCATTGTATGCACATCAGCTGAAAGTTTGTGCTATTTCTGCAGTATGTCCTGGTTAACAGCACTTGGAGTGATGATGCTGATTTCTGCACTAACGTGTGGTATTTTATCTGCTATTGCAAAGATCTTTGAGAATTCCAGACTTCCACTGAAGGTGAGAACATGCATTAGTTATGGTTCAAAATGTTTTATCTTTCATAATACTGTCAGTTAAAGTTTTGTTTTCTCTGTTGTGTGCTTAAAGAAATTCATATTTGTAATATAATATGAATATATATAATTATTTACAATTGTAATTGAAATGTGCTGTTGTTACTGTGGCATGATACTGAATGGTGAAGATCTAAGAAGTGTTTATTTTGACATAATTTGAAGAAATTTTTTAAATACTGTACAATATTTTTTGAATGGCTTTATGAGATCTGAAGCAGTTATGCTGTGTACAAATCCTATGCTTTTACATAGTTAGGTTTCACAATTGCAATTAAAGCAAGATGTAAAATACTTTGAAGCACTGTGCATGAAGGACAGTGATGATAGAACAGACAGTAATGCTCTAAGAAGAATATACTTTGCCAGTATACCTTTTCTTGTATTGGTGTTGTTAGTGTTTGGGATTCTTTTTTAATAGTTTTGAAAATGCAATAGAGGGAGCTAGTTTAATCTGTCTTTTCTACTTTTTAAGCTTAAGACATAGAGTTTGTTAAAATCTTTGGAGTTCTCAAAGTGTTCTCAGTGTGAGGAGTTACCTTCTGTATGTTACTTGATGAGTTTTATTGTTGTGTTCAGTAGAATACAGATAGTTCCAAGGAAATAGAATTTGCAATGTCTTTTCTTCCCCTATGAAACTTAGTGTGCCAAGAGCTGTCAGTCACACCATAAAATCAACTTCTAGCTGTTTTTTCTACTGCTTGTTAGTCATATTTTCAAAGATCTCTGATGTTCAATAGGTTCACTGCTCATAGTACTCCATTCGATGGTGCAATCTCTGCAGTACGGTCTTTTATCAATCTGTGTTTCGTAGAATCAAGTTTGGGGGTTTAGCACCTTTTTTTAAATGTGTGACAAAATATGGCAAGTACATTGCTTTAATGATATGACAACATGCTCTATCAAGGAAAAAAACAAACTTTCTGACTTGAAGAAGCATTTTGTAACAGCTGTATTTCTTACAATTCAAAAAATTCAGTATTTCTGAGTAAAGATTAATTTTGCATTCTGTGCAGATATGTGCTGTAATTCCTGAGTGTAGATTTAAATCTAAATGCTTATAAGTAAGGTTGCTAATATATTTTATTCAAACTATATCAGATTATAATTTTGTTTCTGTAATTTCTGACTAGGTGTTGTTTTTCCTTAGAAAAAGAAGAAGACTATAACCTTGAAATAATAATTAATTCTCCTGCGTAGAAATATCATATGTACTTGGTGTGCAATGACAAACAAACACAGCTACAAAAGATAGACTTCTTTTTAATCTTCTTACTAGTTTTTCTAATTTTAGTAAACAGTAGGAATCTAAATATTATGAATTTTGTGGACCTGCATAAAATTTACATACATGTCACTTCAATAGCATGGAGAGCAATGATAAGAGCTGATACATTTCTTCTGCAGGTGGATAGTCTCAGAGGATCACAGCAAGATAGAATGGTGTAGGTTGGAAGGGATATGCAAGATCATCCAGTTCCAAATCCCTTCCATGGGCAGGGACACCTTCCACTGGACCAGGTTGCTCAGAGCTCTATCTAGCCTGTCCTTCCAGGGACGGGGCATCCCCAGCTTCTTTGGGAAATCTGTTCTAGTATCTCACCACTCTCAGATAATCTTCTTCAAGTAGATAGTACACAGATGAGATTTGCAGCAATGTTTTCCAGATTTGTGTGTATGTTTGTTTTTCCCGAGCTGAGGCAGATAGAAATAAAAAATACTGGATTTTCCATCCCAGGTTGGTCTGTGATCATAGTCCTACCTGAGATATATCTGAAAATGTGGGAATCTTAAGTATGTCTTATGAAGTTTAGGCAATAGTAATTCTGGTTGAGGCAGACATAACTTTGTATTCAGACCTGTAGAAAGACATTTTTGTCATCCTACTTCACTCCTATTCCATAGGTGACTGAATTATTTGGATATATCTCATCAGTCAGGGAGGCTTTGCTGTCTCTGTTCAAGTTCCAAAGAAAGCTTGAAGTATTTTGTGGGTTTAGTTAGTATGTGTCTTCATTCCAGACATGTATAAAAGCAGTGACTTGGTTCTGATTAACATTTTTATCAGTCTCAGGGCTGTTGTAGAATGATGTGGTGGGGCGTTTTTTTTGGGTTTGCTTAGACAAATACAGAGCCAAGAGTAGTTGAAATGAGCAGTGTATAAATCTGATGCTGCTTGTAATGCAGATGTGTTCCAAGGATTCATTTCTGTTTTTCATCCCCTTTCCAGTAGAATGCCTAGATTTTGGGGGAGAAATGGGTTGTTTTTATATGCTCTGTGTTATTCTCAAAAGGCCTTCTGTATGAGTTATCACTTATGCTAATATATCTCTGAATCCAAGTCTTTTATGACCTGTGCGTCTCCACATTGTGAATCTGCATGTGAGGTTCACTTCTGAAAGAATTCTGAAGCCCTGGTCTTCTGATGGTGGGAGTAGAATCCTGAATCTTGGCCTTTCTGGTTAAAAAAAAAGCTAAAAAGGCTTTTCTAGGCTCAAGCTATACAATAAAATGCAGGTATTTAAAAAGTAATTAAGATAAGCTCTCCTGTTAATGGCTTCAGAGCTTTTTTCCTTCAAATTGTTTCCGTTCACTTCTAAAGATTTCTCTGAAGTGCTTCTCATTTGTAATGCTTTTTTTTTCCCCACTGTGGCTGAATATAGAAACTGATTACCAAGTTCATGAATTTTCTGAAGACCAGTGCAGGCAGTGTTAGCATCTGCTTCCTGACTGTTATTTATAGATTCTGATTGCTGTGTTTCTAGCAGAACCAGTCCCTTCTTTTAATGATACTTCAGGCTTTAAATAGTTCTGCAGCCCTTTATGAATTCCGGAAAATTGTTGAAAATTCTAACTTCTTGTTCATAGTTTCACTGAAATTGCTTGGTAGTTGATTTAAGCATGGTATTTACTACTACTAATTGTGGGGGTTTTTTTGCCCTGTTTCTGATAGAAATAAAAACTAACAGTTTTTTGAAACTAGAATACAGAAGTTGAGGCTTGTCAAGTTGAGAATTTTAATTATGCAGAATCATAGTGGGTTTCTATCACATCTACAAAATGTCCTTCCTTCAGTTTATTTTAAAGCATCTGTTAATTTAACAGTATTTTTGGTTTTCCTCTTTTGTTTGATATTCTTGATGAATTGAACAATGTTACATTTTTACGCAATTGCACCTAAAATATTTTTTGCATTTTCGACTTGAGGAGAAAAAGGCTGATTGGGTGATGTCTTTACCAGATAGTGTTCAAAAATTATCCCAAATTGCTGTGAAAATGTAGCAACAAGTGTGATCTGTAGTACTTTGTCATGGGAAAGTTACCATCATAAAGAGTCAAGAGTGGGTTCAGGGAGCTCGAGTATCAGAAGGGAATATAATGGTAAGTGTTTCAATTGTGACTGATGGTGTGCATGAAGAATAAAATGTTTCTCATCTGAAAAGTGGTTGCAGAATTTCTCAGGCATTAACTGTAGATGGCTAATCACAAAAAAACCCAGATAACTGGAATAAGACTCAGAACACAGACTACAGGAGGTTTTATTTTAAAGTGAAGAAGTTTCAACGTTTAATGGTCAAAGATGCGTGTACTCTGTCGTTTACGTATTAACACTTTTGGAAGCTAGTAGGTTCTGTTTAAATATAGGGCACAGAGATCAGTTTCTGTATTGCTTAAATACTAGTGCTGATACATCAGTTGGTTAAGCTGCCTTGGTTTGGGAGATTATATGCTTACATCATTTGAAGCCTGGCATTTAAAGATTTTTAAACAAACTTTCTATTTTAAGTTTTTTTGCCAAGATATCAAACAAACTGAGAGTCATACAGTTTTTTAGTATCTGGAGTGTCTGCTGAGTTCCTGAGGGCTGGAAATGTTCAGCAGCTGGAAAAACAGAACTGTGACTATCAGAGTAAGACCTACATTTTAATGCCTTTAAACCAAATCTAAAACACTAGGTACAATCTAAATAATCTAAGGTCAGACTGTATATGACACCATACTCACGGCATTCATAAAAAGGCACAGTTCATATATAATGGATTAGAAGTACATTTGGATAACCTTGATGAAGGTATTTCTGGCATTTCTTAAGATTATCAAGGCTCAGGAGATTATAATTTGCATCGTAATTTTTAATTTTGCATAGTGATTTAACTCTGATCTGAAATGTGTTTTCTAAGTAAATTTTATTGGATTTTAATCCTTTGATGTGAATGTAAGAGTAGTTTTTTTCTCTTTTCACTGAAGTTGTGAGAGACAAGCAGGCAAAAAATACAAATTTCTGACCCTGGGACATTTCACATTAATACCATCATTTTAATGAGGGTTTTGTATGTTCCCAGTTGATAATGCATCACTTCTTCAGTTTTCCTATCGGTTGCTGACAAGAACCAGTTAGAAGATACCAATTCTTCTATAGACTTTATGTTATGTCTTACAAAGAGGACAAATTATATCACAGACTTGTTCATTCTCATTTATGTAGGATCTCCAATTACTTTGTCTCTGCAAGCAGATGGTGCTTACATGCTCATTTATTTAGTTAGCCAAGATCTTTAAGGTCAGCATGATAGAATTATTGGAATTTAAACTTGCTGAAGATCCATCATGTACTGTTCTTGCCCCAGCTTTGTGATTTTCATGCTCTTTGGTCTTTGCAGAGACTACCTTGTCCTTTTGTTCCAAATACCAGCTTATGGTATTTGCTTTTCAGAACATAGTACTAAATAAACCTGGGTGGACTTCAGAACACCAAAGAAATTTCAAATGCTAGTAAATTTAGATTGAACCTGGGCGTTTTTTCAGGTTATTAGTATTTTTCCCCCATTATTGTTGTGTGTAACCTCATGGGGGCTTTTTTGGTTGTGTGGAGTTTTGTTCATGTGTTTTTGTTACTAGGTTTTTTAAAACGAAATTACTTTGATGTATTCTTTAACAACACAAGAAATGAAGGAGATGTGAATAGGTCATAATTGTAAGCTCCTGCATTCTTTCACATACATCTCATTAAATTTGGATTTTGCAGTTTTTTTCCCTAAAGCAAAATTCCTAATAATGTTAACTATCTTGCATTGTGTGTTTGTTGTCTTCTCTATGTTACATTGTCTTGCTTATTGAACAAAAATACATATGCTGCTATCAGTAAGTCATAAACATAAGTGATGCTTACATTTCAGATGCTCAGAGGTAATTGTATTGTTCAACCTTCTTTCTTGTTGTCTGCTCAAAGGTCAGTTTGGTTTGGTTTTCTTTGTAACGTGATTTAAACTCTGCAGGAATTGTAGTACCCCACAATTTAATCTTTTAATTTAGTAAGTTCTCTGTGAAATTTATCCCTGTGAATATTCAAGATTTTTTTTAAAGTTTGTTCACAGGCAAATGTAGGAGGATGATGTGGTAAAAATACACAATTAAAGAAATGAATATGAAAGTAGTTTCAGAGATCTTTGTTCTGAAGAAAAAATAGCAGGCAGTAATTTCAATCTGGCTTTTAAATTTTTGTTTTATTTGGTGCTTAAAATACAGTTTAAGAGATACTCCATGATACTCTGTAATAATGCAAAATTAGGTAAAATGAAATAGTAATGTATGATTTTTGACAGTGTCTTCCCCAAAATTCTTCACAAGCATGCATGTTATCCTATTTGTTCAGGTATGTTAGGAAGTTCCTGCTGGTTCCAGTTGTCCTCTGGTGCTTGCTTTTACTTGCTCTGGTCTCAGATTTTTGACATGCAGGCTTGTCTCCAGCTACTTGCAATGGCATTTTGCAACACCCACAGGTGGGACAGGGAGTGGCGTTGAACAGAAAACAGGAGAGGATTTAGTAAGATAAGACAAGATAGACCACAGGGACCAGGCACAGGCTCAGTCTGAGATCTGTACTGGCTCCTGCTTATATGTAACTGAATCCTTTTTCCTCTTACTTTGCCCCTGTTTCCAGCGTGTTCCTCATTACCCCCTCTTCCTCACCCTTGACAGTTTCTTGAAGCTCTGCTTGATGAGTTAGTACAGATCCACAGGCACTATCAGATGTCTGTAACACCTGTGTACTGTCACATGTCCCTTATCTGTTACAGAGTCCAGACTGACGCTCTTCAGAGCTATGCCTGTGATTTCTTATTGGCCTGTCAGTTAATGGCTGAAGAGTTTTGGTCATCTTTATGATCTTCCTTAGTGCATACTTATGGTTGTGTATCTCTGTGGTCTTTTTATGGCTTTCTTTGTGTGCTGGAATGGTTCTTTGCCTGATAACAGCTATGGACTGGGTGCTCTCAATTTCCTCATGCCCTCATGCTTTCTCTTTAGTCCTATTGTTGAAGGTACTGATGATAAGGCAATTCCGATTAGCTGCTGAGAACAGGAAATTGAGCTAATGAAGGCATTAGACAAAAAGTATCGTGGTTTTAAATAAGCACAGTTTGTGAAGTAAATAATAGATGGGTAAAGGTTTAAAGTAGATTTTATGATGAGAGACGCATTTCAAGCTAAGCAAGGTCACAAGGAGTGCCATCAGGCAGTAACTTTGTTAACTTGAGTAGTGAAGGCTGTTACTATATTGAGTTGAAGATATCACAGATTTCAACAATTAGAGTATTACCTATTATCTATATCTCAAGATTTCTGCAGGATTTCTATTTTTACTTCTACAAATATGCAACAGGGCATGAACTTAGTTTGAAACTTCTGTTACAGGGTGATAGGGAATCTTAATCTGTACAGTTGTGATTATTCATAGAGAAGTTTATTCCTTAAACAGAATGGAGTTTTAAGAATTATTACTATGTTATAGTGCTGAGTATGCTTTGCTGAAATTATTCTTTTACATATTTTTGAGATTTCTTAAGATAGAAATAAATTATCCTGCTATTTATTTTGTTTTCATTGCTGTTAATCTGTAAGCACACTATGAATACTTACAAGTGAAATTTTTATATACTCTTTCACCACTTTTTTTTTTTATTTTTTATTTTTTTAAACAGAGTCCTATTGTGTCCAGTTCTAGTTGGTCAGAAATAGATGTGCTGATTCTGGCTGGAACTATTGGCCATGTTTTGAGTTTGGGGGCAAGCAGTTTTATAGAAGAGGAACATCAAACCTGGTATTTTCTTATCAATACGCTTTGTTTGGTGCTGTGTCAGGAACTTTGTAGAAATAATTTTCTTCTGAAAGAATGTGACCCTCAACATAGCACCAATGTGAAACAAAATTTTGATAGTATTGGGGAAACCTCTGAGTGCAAGAATATAGACATTCCAGCAGCAAGTAATTCAAAACTGGGCAAGGCCACCTCTTCATCAGAGTTGATAAAAGGATCAGATAAGTGGATAAGCTTAGCAACTCCATGGATCATCCTTATTTGCTGTCGGCTGCTTCGATCCTTGAATCAGACAGGTGTCCAGTGGGCTCATCGGCCAGACTTTGGGCACTGGTTGACAAGGTGGGTATCTGATTTACTGTCACACTTCCTACCTTATTTAAAAATTGATGTGTGTTTCATTTGGTGAAATATGTATTTTTCTATACCGACTCTGGTCAGAAAGAGCTCTAAACATACAAAGCAGGTAAATGATGAAGTGAAATAAGGAATGTTTCATTGCTATTTCATGCAGGAGTAATTCCTTGTGTACTATCAATAATTTATAATCTTTGCCCTGCACCATGACTTATCTAATTAATGCCAATTATACATGATAGGTTTATTAGAGGCAAAAAGTAAATATTTTCCATGTTTAAGTCAACAGTGTCTGGTTTGAGAAATTAAAAATCACTTAATAGAATTAAACTCTTGAAATTAAGGCAGGAAGGTTCTGCATAATTCCAAACTTTATGAAGTCACAGGAGAAGATACCACGCATAGAATTCTTCCTTGTCTGTCACATGCTTGTAATGTGTGGGTGAAAAGTTGAAGGAATTTTTTGAGTAATATGATAAACAGGAAAGGAAATGTTTTATAACTGAAAGTACATCAGAGGAGAGCTTCTGCTTTTTCTAATATCTTTAGTATTTTTAAGAACTACAGTTATTATTCAGTGGTACTTGAACTGTCTCATGCACTTCAGTTAGTGGATGGAGAAGCAATACTTTTTGACTGTCTAGACTAGGTTTTGCAAACAGCAGATGAAGAGGCTCTGCTGTGTACAATAAATAGATTTCTTGCTAGTATCTTATAACACATGGATGAAATGTCATTCATCATTCATTAAAAATGACACCAGCAAATGGACTAATATGAGACTTGTTATTTATTGGCAGCCTCACAGATGAAATGCTAATTGCAGTGACAGGCATGAGTGCTGAAAGACATGAGTTATGATGGAATTCATTGCATTATAGTGGTTGTTCTAGACCAGAGTTTTCACCGTGCATTTCTGCTCTAGAGGCGAGGAAATGAGTAAAAAATGTCGTATTTCCTACATCAAGTCCATATGATAGATAACTCACTCCTTCATTATGAGCTAAGCCAATGTGTGAGCAGGATTAGGTGTGATTTTGGTGTGACTGTGAGGATTTTTACAATTAATCTTGAGCATCTGCGAAAGATTTATTTTCCCAATAATGTCCTGAGCCAGGTTTTTTCTTCAGGCTGTCAGTCCTTTTCTTTGGAGTGTGCTGGTGCCACAAGGACATGAAATACGGACCTGATACTCCTGCATCTGAAAAATTTGGTTTGTTTCTGATACATGCTTTTAGTCCCCCAGAGATGTTATTTACTCTTGGAAATGTTACCAGACTTCTAAAAATTGTGTGTACATGTAAGGACTTAACTTTCAAAGATCCTATCATGCTTTAGTTTGCTCCCGCCTCTGATTTCATGGTACTAAGATGCCTGGAAAGCAGCAAAACCTTTTGTAGCCTTGGGCTGTGGGGGTCTCAGAAGGATAACACAGGTGGAGTGTAGACTGCAGATGCTTCCTAATTTATACATAAAGTGGGAAATCCTACATGCCCAACTCTAACACTAGTTGCCCGTCAGGAACTTCCAAGCAACCCAGTCAGGTTGCATCTGTTCTGGCTTACTCTGTTGTTGTTGTTGTTGTTGTTGTTGTTGTTGTTGTTGTTGAGGAAGGAGAGGGGAGAAGGGAGAGAGGAGTCTATTCTTGTGTTTGGTTTTTGTCCCTGTGAATTGGAATTCATGTGAATTTGAATATGTCCATATCTTTCTTTGTATTGGGTAACCCCTAACTGGAGCCATAGTTGAACACAAGGTAAGAAATAACCTTCCTCCATCTTCTGGTAAGGTTCTTCATATGCAGCTCCACATGCTGTTGGTTGCCTTTGCTACAAGGGCATTCCCCATGCTGATTGTTGAGTCAGGGTCCACCTAGGCACTCAGAGTCACCTCTGAAAACATGGTCAGCCCCCAGTCTGTCCTGGTATGTGTAGCTATTTCTTCCAAGGTGCGGGACTTGTCTCTTCCTCCCATTGAACTTTGTAAGATCCCTGATGGGCATCTCTAGGCTGTCAAGGGGCCTTTGAGAGTCAGCAGACCCACCTACTGTATCAACCACTCCTCCCAGTTGTGTAATGTGTGCAGACTTGCTGAGGGCCGTGCTCCATGCCCCACTCATTAGTGAAGACATGAAACAGTATTGGCCCCAGTGGACACCAATGCCCAAGTCCCGCCCAAGCCAAGGGGTTGACAGCGACTGCCCTCCAGGTGGACTTTGTGCTACTAGTGGCAACTCTGTGAATCCAGCATCTGAGTACATTTCAGTCCACCTGACTGTCCACTTTTCTAGCATGAGATTGCCTATGGGAATGTTAGGGAGCTGGTGTTAAAAACCTTGTTAAAGCACAGATAAATAGCAATGCCTGCTTTGTGCTCTTCCACAGAGCTTGTCTCATCACGAAAAATCTGTCAGGTTGATAAAGTGTTCTCCTTCATAAAGCCATCACAACCCTATTATTAAAGTTGTCTGCCTCCCCCTTCAGTAAGGCTGAAGTACAGCAGCTAGATATCAAAACAAAAACGTCAGAATTTTACAGGTGAATTTCTTCCTCTATTCCCTATAAAATTGTGGCCTCACATCGAGTATGTTTGCTTAGGTCTTGAAGCAAGTAGAAGAGAAAAGATTCTACGTCTCTACTCTTAGGCTATGACTAATTGTTTGGCTAAAATAGTATACTATAGGAGTGTGCTGGGTTGTGCTGGTGTGTGGGAGCTTTTGCCATACCAGGCAAGGAATTTGCTCTTTCTCCTGTATTTTACCTGTTCAACTGTCAGTGTGGTGAACTAAATAACTGAATAGATGTGTCTGGAAAAATAACTCAAGATGGCATGGGAAACTCTTGGCTTTCAGTTGGATCACTTCTCACTCTGATTTACCATCACTCTTCACAGGCAAATGGGGTGGCTTAGTAATAGGAATGCAGGAAGGAAAGTGTGTACAAGTCAGCACTGCTCTTGAAATTATTACAAGACGAGAATGTGAAAGTATCTGCATCTTTTGAAGGGCTGCAGACAAACAGTTTTTTCTTTCTGCCATTGTCAAGCATTCCTTACAAAAAACCACTTACCTTTCAAATCTAATTGAGAAAGAAGCAATAACTCCCTACTTCGTACTTTGGGAAGCTTAAAAAGATTATGCAGCAGTTCAGAGTGTTGTGCCATGGCAGGCTAAAAGGATGTGTGATTAGGACTGTTGCTGTCACAGTTCTGCCTTCTCCCTTTCATTGGTGTAACTGCTTCTGTTGTGTTTAGGGAGCAAGTGAAAGAACAGAACGCTGGCAGCCCTGGCACAGGTTGGCTCAGTCCGCTGGGGAGCTGCATCTTGACTTCAAATAATGGAGCAATTTTCAGCCTAGCAGGCGAATATTATGTGTGTCTCCGTGCTAACATATACTTCAGTTGCAATATAGAGTTAAAAGATTAGTAATATTTGAAGTATGACAGTTGGACAGTATGGACTTGAATGATGGAATGTAGTTGAGTGTACGACTCTGTTATGTCCCACTGAACAAGTTTAAGAAAGGTTAGTCAATAATGCAACTAAATCTTTACACATCTGCTGCTCTGTAAAGTGTCTGGGAATTCCTATTTGGCCAGTATGCTTGCATTTTCTGTGGTTGGAGGTTTTAACATCTTTGTTCCTTCTCCTTCACATGATAGTAGGGTTGTAGAGATGTCTGTTTTGCTAGTGATTTGATCAGGATTGAGATGATGTGTTTTCCTTATAGCATGAATTAAAAGTTGGTGATAAGCTGAATTGCATAAAGCACTTATTCTTCTTCCCAAAATACATTGCTAGTCTATAAGGTTGATTGTTGTTCTGGTTTTAATATTAGTTTAATTAGCGTAGTTATGGCTTAACAGCTTGTTTTTTACTAATAAGAATTTGGAACCTTACTTAGATCATGTATGCCCTTGTTAGTTTGAGTTTGGGCTCCTCAGGCTTTTTCTAGCCAGCCTTCTATTTTGTCTCTAAGATAAACTAATGAACAAATGGCTCTCCTTTTTTGTTCCCCTGTATTGATCTTTTGGACATCCGTGCTCATGCTTGGATTAGTATTTTGCTTAACTAGACAGTGCTTAAAGGGCTCAGCATTTAAAACAGAGAGACTTGTCCAGATTTTCCTGTTTGATGTAAGCATCAAAATACAGAAAATCAATCTACCTATATAGTGTTGAATTTGGCTACTAGGAATGAATTCAGCAGTGCTGAAATAAGGAAAATGTCCTTTGTTATTTGCAGACAGACATGAAAAATACTTTGATGGGAAAATCAGACAGTAGATGAAATGGAAGAAAACATGCCATCTAAATCTGACTGGAAGTCAGGTTTTCTTTTTCATTGGTTGGTATTCAGTGAGCTTTATTTGGCTGTTAATCTTGGTCAGTGCTGACACTTGAAAGGTGTCAGAGCTGCTACATAGCAGTGTCAGCTTGAAGACAAGTGACAAGACGTATCAGCATGGGAAGATGATAATATATTCTTTTAATAATGTACTTAACCATCCCCAGATGCCCTTCCTCTCAAAGCTAACACACCTCGTGACTTCTGTGTATTTGGTTGTAAAATGAAAGAAGCAATTTAAAAATGCCTTATCCACTGAAGTTATTAATCATGCACATTTACAATTCCTTTCACTCTACTAGTATTTGCAGTAATGAGGTGAGGCCCAACCAGTGGAAGAAAATGTCTTCAACTTTCATTCTTATTACCAGAAGTATGAGTGTAGACCATAAACTGTTACAGTAGGAAGATAAAGCCAAAGTGCTCTTTTTTCTTTCCCTTCTCACCAGATTTTTCTCTCAGGGAGCTATTGGTTCTTCACTTCCAATTCTGTGGTTTGTGCAAAACCCAAGACATGGCAGCTGAGATAGTTTGAAATACATGAAGCTTGTTTGTGCTTGTATTTCTGAGCAGACTATCAAAACCATTTAGAACTTTGCTAAATGATTTGACTGTGTTTTAAGCAACTGCCATCTCCTTTCAAAATATATGCTAATTATATATGCATTTAGCTGCCTAACTGTAAGAACCTTGGCTGGAAAACCTCAAAACTGTAGGCGATTTGTGCTGACCTGACTTTGCTTGCTGTAAATCCTTTTCTTGTTTCTTCAGCAAATGCTATGAAACACTTGGGTAGGGTTTTTTTAAACAGATTTATATGATTCTAAAAAATTCCAGAGATCACAGAAGACTTACCAGAAAACCTGGACATGAGGTATATGTTAGTCCCTGTGCTAGCAGTCAAGAATGCAAACTCAATGTGTATTTAGTTTTTTAAATAAAGAGACAAAGATAATGATGAGGGTGTGCTGTTATTTATCCCTGATTTGTTTTGTTCTCATCCGATGAGTAGCCAAGGAGAATATGACCTGAATGCTTAAAATTTTCTGTAAATGCTCATTTGAAAGGTTTAGTGGCAACTAAATTAGTTTATGTTTTGATCATAAAGAAGGTGGTGCTTGCCTTATCTTCACAGGCTGCTGCAGGAGTCCACTGTTTCTCCTCTCTCCATGGGTAAAGGAAGAATAATTGGGAGGAGAAACATGAAGACTACATTTTCTATCTCATAGTACTCTATATCTTATTCCTCTCACTTTTCTCCACTGGCTTTCAGAGAACAGTGTATCTCTTGGGAATCTTGTTATGGTGTACAAACTACTTGACTGGGTCCTGCATGCAGAACTAACAGGACAATTCATCTGCCCTACAACCTTTCTTCCGTGACTTTCAAGCACAACAGCTGGAGCAGCTATTGGCCAAGCTCCTGATAAAGTGTATACTAGGAAAGTAAACCTGTTTGAAATAAAGTAGTTTTTATTAAATCAGAGATAAAACTGGAGTTTCATAAGTGTGATTGAATTCAATGCAGGTAACAGCCCAGGCATGCTATTAGTTTCCTGAAGTTAGTGATGTTTTATCATGGGATTTTGAGTTGTGGAAAATAGAAGATGGAGTCCTTAGCTCTCAAATCTACATGATGTTCTTAACTGAAGGCAAATTTAATAAAATTAGTGTTTTTATACTATTTGGGATACTGGGAATATTTTCAGTAGGCATGGGTTGGCAATTCTTGGACTACAGTAGGCTTTCTGAAACTATGTGTTAAGGGATGGGTGCACATCTTTGCCTTACCCCATTACATTTTGCAGTACTATTTCCTGCTGCTGAAGATTTAAATATATAGCACTAGCAGCATGCTCAGTGAAATGCCCTTTATTCTGCAATGAGTTATCTATTTAGGATGTAAGGGAACAAACAAACAAGCTGTATCTGTGATCTTCTCTGCCAATGATGCAATTTTTGTGTCTGTCTCACGTATGCATTGATACAATAAAAGGTATTATAGTTGCATAAGGGAATCATATTGTGCTAATGAGTTTGTGTGTGTGTATTTTAAACTAAGTATATTTTTAGTCATTTTGGGGAGGTAACATGTGTTCTATAGGTAGTAGGGTAGGTAATATGTCTAAAATTAAACAAATTCATATGTAGTTATTTCAAAAGACAGTTCTAATCCTGTAGTGCAAAAGTCTTTCGTGTAGTGCTAGAAAATGAAATGCTGTAGTATAAAGAAAACACTTTTTCAAAATGTATAAATAACAAAACCCTAGTTGAAAAGCAGTAGACCCTTTTTCATTATGCAATACCCAGCTCAGTTTTTATATAATTTGCAGAATAATTATCATATGGTGGAACACAATAATTACACTTTTAAATATGCATGCTTGAATAGAAAACCTCATTAATAAAACTGCTTTTCTAAAAATACTAAAATATTTTACCATACCTCTTGGAAAGTTCATAACAGATACCACTGCAGTGATTAATTTGGTGCTGTATTAATTAATACAGTTTATTCAATACCGTGCTGTACCTAAGGCTCTATCAAATGTGTTTAGCACTAATTACTGTTTTAAAAGGAGGGTTTTTTTTGTTTTTTTTTTTTTCCAGCTCTGAACATAAATCTGAACTCTCCTTCTTGGCTGCAGTCTCCCTTCTTATGATCTTCTTTCTGGTTCAAAGAAGATGCTCCCTGGTTTCAAAAATTGCTATGGCACTTGGGCTCCTGGGAGTCTACAGTTACCGGGCAGCTGTTGGAAATGTAGTATTTCCATGGCAACATGGTGGCAAAGATATTTCAAAGTAAGTTCATCAACAGATAAGTAACTGTTTCTAGCAAGGTGTTGAACACTTTGGCTATCAGGGGATGAGGTGGACAGGATGTTCTAGGTTGGAAGGACATTCTCACAAATAGATTTGGAGTTTGTAGGTGACCAGCACTGAATTTTTGTGATGTGTGCTAAATTTTAAGCCGCATGAAGTGTCTTTTGACTGTGAAAAGTGAGCAGCCAGTCAGATAAAAGTTAATATGAGGAAAATCTAATAAGTTATACTCTATAATTTTGCTACAAAAAACTCCTAATGCACCATCTCTTATTGTTTTAGATGGACTTGCCACATCTAGCAAAGCAGAAGCCAATCTAATTTAGCTACTTCTGAGTTTCAAAAGTGCTTAGTAGTTCAGAGTGCTGCTTTTCCTTACCTTACTTTTGCAGTTGAGTGTTCTATAACACAGGCTTTCAATATGTTACCATGCTTTTCTCAAGGTCTCACCTGTGCAGCACAGTGCATAATAAGGATTTTTAGTCTGATGCTAAGTTTCTTAAAGAACTAGTTAGTAATTGTAAGGAAGTAACAGATTTGTGGAAAACTTCCGGAGTCAGTGGGTACGTTTGATGAGAAGTAAGAGATTATGGAAAAGAAGCTGTTGAAACTGTTGTCTTTTGGATGTAATGAACTTTCTCTTGCACTCATTTTGAATTTTATATCAATACAAATGCTATCAGACCTTCTTAGTGAGGGGCCAGAGACTCAGAAGATGTATAGAGATGGAAAAAACCCTATAGCTTAATATCGTAGGATGTAAAGAAGATCAGATTTGCTAACATGGCATATTTTACAAGAAATATTTGTTTATAGGTGTATATATTTACATACATTCCATCTCTCCAAATATTGAAGATAATTCTAATTGTATACTAGTATTAAGTTAACACTGTGTGTTAGTTCTGCTTCATGAGAAAATAATGATCATTTTTACTTGCTGTGCAGGAGTTGGCTCTATGCGTGAAACATGCCTGATTTTTGAGTGTGACCTCTAGTTTTGCCTTGTGTTTTCAGTAGAGCCTTGGAGAATAATACTATCCTTGCAGCATGGGACAGAACATTAAATACAGTAATTGAGCCACAAATAAAATGTGATTAGAGAAATAAGTGCAATACTTAAATACTGAAATCAAACATTTACTTGAAACTTGTTCATTCTACAATCAGCATATGAATCTCAATTTTTACAAAATACAAAGCTTTTTGTATTATTTCTATTTTTAAATAAATAGTGAACACAGTGATTTACTTAAATTATGTCAGAGCTTTATATAAACACCAAGTGAACCTTGCCATGGCACACTGTGGCACATGATTCCCCTCTGGAAAGGTTCTGCCTCCCTCACACACAGTAGTGCCTATTATTTTGTGTAAAAACAAACCAGCAAACAATCCAAAACGAACTTGGGTCTATGCCTGCCAGATCAGAACATTGTCTCTGTTGTAATACTTAGCAGTGCACAGCACAGGCTGGCTTAGGGCTTCCAGCATGGTCCCTGGCAGTGGCCACTCGTGCTAACATATGGGCTTCTCAGGAGTTAAGTACAGGGCCAAATAGAGAGACATGATCAAGAAAGATCACTGACTTATCAAACATTATCTTCAGCAAGGCTCCCTGTACAGCATGTCAAAAGAGATGGGAGACAAATCTTAGTAGATTTCAGATGGTAGGTGACATGTTGACACAGTGATAGTAGCTTATCTTTATTAGATGGTTGATGTGATATATGTGATAAAAGCCTATTTAAAATGCAACCAAAAACTCAGGACTTTACTTTAAATGTGTCTAGATGTATCTTTAGTGTATTAGTGATCTGGAATAGCTCCAGATCCAGGTGCAAGGTAGAGGTAATTTTGTGAAATATGAGAGAAAGTTGTAGGCAACACTGCATTTTTTCATGCATAGTGCCTTCTTCTCTAAGATGGAGAAACTTCTCTCTTTTTACCTCAGAGTTATTTTTTAAAAAGTTGTAGTCTATGCAATGAAAAATATGAATATATAGTATACTAAAACAAACAAAATAATAGTAGTGCATTTGCTGAGGAACACTTTCTCTTGTTTGAATCTTCATCAACTGGTTAATTCCAGTTTTCACTCAATTTATTGAATAGGCAAATACTCCAATCTATTTCCTAAAGTTTTACCTCTAAAGTAAATAAAGTGGTAATAATGACATCAGATGTACCAGAGATACTGAAAAGAGCCACTGAATTTCTGCATTAGCCAGAAATACAGGAATTCTCTTAACTTTACTGGCTTTTACCTTTATTCTTTCTCCCCCAAAGGAAAAATCCAATGAGCAATATAGGGTTTTTCCAAACGGTTGCTCTCTAAGGGAATAAAACGGAAAAGCTCTTTTGCATAGGCTGTTAGGTATGACTTTGAACCATTGAAAGGTAAATGACAGAACAGTGCGCTGTATTCAGGCTTAAGAAAACTACATTACTATTGTGTCATAGTTTTGCCTTTCTTTCTTGGTTCTGTACATGCAAAAAGAAAATTGCATATTTAAATGCTCTTGCTTGTTGTTTCTCCTCTTGCTTTTTCTCTCCGGTATGTGAAAAGAAAGATTGAATTTAAGCTTATTTTTTAATAATTGGCTGAGAAGGAATGTGACCTTTCTAAGAAAAAAAAAAATTATTAATTTACAAAACTTACTTTAGAAATTTTGTCTAGTGGTGTTTTTTTGTGGTCAGTTAGTTACATTGGTTACATGAGTATAACTATAATTTTACTATTTTTAGAGTGCTGGTCTAATCTTTCATATACTGCTGAGTCCAGATGACTCAGGAATCCTCACTTCTGAGTGAATTATATTAACTTTGTAGGAGATCATGTTCACTCATTACTCATGTATAGAGAAGACTGATAGGAAGAGATTGACTGGTGGAGCTGCACTCTGCCATGTCTCAGACAAACACACCTGACATCCACTTCACAGGAAGCCAGGGACCTCCTGCCCTCTCACCACCAGCCAGAAGGAAGGGACCTCCAGGATGGAGGGGAGTGAACATGGGTTTCTGCTTGGGGTGGCAGGTGAAACCCCTCCTGACCTGCCTCATCTCCTCACCTGTCCATATGCAATAGAGACGAGGCCCTGGAATGTGAGCACTGGGGAAATGAGGATCAGAGAAATGAGAATGTGAGTGAAGGTCCATCGAGGTTGATGAGGTTGTCTATGGCAGAGCAGTTTACCCCCCACATCACAACCTCCTCAGTTAAGAAAAAGAAGGGTAGTAGTCATTGGTGACTCCCTCTTGAGGGGAATGGAGGGCCTGATATGCCAGCTGGATTCAATCCAGTCGGGAGGGTGGGTTGCCTCTCTGGCACCTGGATAAGGGATATCACCAAGAAACTTCCCAGCCTGGTGCAGCCAACTGATGATTACCCACTGCTGGTTTTCCAGGTGGGTAAATGACCAACTCCCAACAACAAGGGTGCAGATGATCAAAAGGGATCTCAGGGCCTTGGGGACAGCTGGTCAAGGGGTCTGGAGCACCAGTTGTGTTCTCTTCTATCCTACCAATTTTAGGGATTGATGGGGCACGAAACTGGAAAACCAGGCAGATGAACACCTGGCTTTGAAAGTCGTGTTACCAGCAGAATTCTGAGTGTTTTATCACAGGTCAGTTTATATGACACAGAGTCTGCTGATAGTAAATGGAGACGACCTCTTTCACAGGGGAAATCTTAGCTCAGGATTTAGCAGGGCTCATTGAGAGAGCTGTAGACTAGATTTGAAGGTGGATGTGGATATAGCCAGGCTTGAACACAAGTAAGGTTGCAAAGACATGGTGGGATACCTCACATGACTGGAATGTTGTCATGAAGGGCCACACGTTGCCTTAGGAAAGACAGACCAGGAAGATGCATAGGTGGAGCTTCCCTCTATGTGAGGAAACACTTGGAATATATTGAGCTCTGTCTGGGGTGGATGATGAGAGAATCAAGAGCTTATGGGTCAGGATAAAAGGGCAGACTACAGTGACATTGTTGTGGGTGTTTGCTACAGGCCACCTGATAGGAAAAAGTGGATGAGGATTTCTGCAGGCAGCTTGAGCAGCCTCTAAGTCACAGGAGGATTTTAACTCCCTTGACATCTGCTGGAGAAGCAACACAACAAAGTACAAACAGTCCAGGGGGATCCTGGAAAGCACTAATGACAGCATTCTGACACAGGTAGCAGAGGATCCCACAATTCATTTGCTCAATTTCATAACAACAAACAGGGGAGGCCTTGCTGGAGATGGGAAGGTTGGGGGCAGCCTTAGCTGTAGTGACCATGAGATTGTGGAGTTCAGTGTTGGGCAAAGAGGAAGTAGGACAACAAGCAATCATGGACTTCAGGAGAGCTAATGTCAGCCTCTTGAGGGATCTTATTGGAAGTATCCCATAAGAACAAGCCACGCAGAGAAGAGAGGCCCAAGAGAGATGGATGATATTCAAGGGTTATTTCCAGCAGGCTTAAGAATGACACATCCTGATGAGCAAGAAATTGGGAAAATAGGGTAAGAGACTAGTGTGGATGGACAAGGAACTCCTGTTGTGGCTGAAGTGTAAGCAGGAAATGTGCAGAAGGTGGAAGTAGGGTCTGGCCACTTGGAATGAATATAGAGTGGTTGTCAGAGAAGGTAGAGATGAGACAAGGAAGTCCAAGGCTCATCTGGGGGTAAATCTGGCCAAAAATGTCAAAGACAACAAAAAGAGCTTTTTCAAATACATAAAAAAAAAAAGGAAAACTAGGAATACTGTGGGCCCTTTACTAGATGGAGCGGAGGCCCCTGTAACAGAGAATGCAGAGAAGTCACAATTACTGATTGCCCTCTTAGTACTGGTTACTGTACTGACAAGACCAGCCAGGGATCTCTGACTAAGGAGACCATGGTGAAAGAATGTTGAAAGTAAGACTTTCCCTTGGTCAAGGAGGATTGGGTTAGAGAATAGGCAAAGCTGGCATCCACAAACTCATGGGTCCTGATGAATAGCATTCACAGGTGCTGAGGAAGCTGATGGGCATAATGAGGCTTCTAAGGATCATCTCTGAAAGGTCGTGGCAATCAGGAGAGGGGCCTGAGGAGTGGAAGAAAGAAAATGCCACCCCAGTCTTCAAAAAGAGCAAGAAGGAGGATCCAGGAAGCTACCAGCAAATCAGCCTTACCTCAGTGCCTGAAAAAGTGATGGAGAGCACCTCATTCTGAAAATGAGGCCATCGCTATCCACATGGATAGAGATTTGTTCCATCTGCAATGGAACAAGTGCAGAGATGAACAAGGAGAGATCAGTGGATGTCGTCTACCTTGACTTCAGCAGGGATTTCAACAGTCTCTCTCAGTATTCTCATGGACAAGCTCAAGACGGATGGACTGGATGAGTGGACACTTAGGTCCTGGCTGAATGGCAGATCTGTGCAGCCCTTCTAAATGACCTCAATGGGCTGGACAGTTGGGCAGAGAACCATTCAAAATTGAGCCGAGGCAAGTGCAGGGTCCTGTACCTGGGGAAAAACAACTCCAGGCACCAGCCCAGGCTGGGGGTGACCTGCTGGAAAGCAGCTGTGTGGAGAAGGAGCTGGGGGTCCTGGTGGACAACAAGCTGTCCATGAGCCAGCAGTGTGCCCTGGGGACCAAGAAGGCCAATGGGACCCTGGGGTGCATTAGGAAGAGCATTGCCTGCAGCTCAAGAATAGTGATCCTACCCCTGTGCTCAGCCCTGGTGAGGCACATCTGGAGTGCTGTGTCCAGGTCTGGGCTCCTCAGGACAAGAGACACATGGAGGTCCTAGGGTGAGTTGAGAGGTGGATTCTGAAAGTGGTTAGGGGACTGAAGCATCTCTTTTACGAGGAAAGGTTTTGGAAGCTGGGCTTGTTCAGCCTTGAGGAGAGAATGAGAGACAGCCTCAGCAATGTCTCTGAAGGAAAGGTGTCAGAGGATGGATCCAGGCTCTTCTGGGTGGTGTCAAGCAACAGGGCATGAGACAATGGGCAGAAACTGATGCACAGGAAGTTCCACTTGAATATGAGGAAGAACTGTGAGGATGACCAGACACCGGAACAGGTTGAATTAAGTTGTTGTCTCCCTCACGGGAGATATTCAAGAACTGCCTGGACACAATCCTGTGCAATATGCTCTAGGATGACCCTGCTTGAGCCTTGAGCAGGAAGGTTGGACCAGATGACTTGCTGTAGTTGCTTTCAGTCTTAGTTTCTCAGACCTTGCACTTCTAGAAAAGCAGGTTGCAGTTTTTAAGCTTACTGGTCCTTATCCTTGTTAGCTTTTTTGGACAACACGCTGTGTTTCCTTCAGAAGCTGGCTTTCATAAGAAATTAATCACCAAAATAATTTATTGGTGGTTTGAAGATAGCGTATGTGCTAATTACACTTACTACTTAAAACATACATTTTTTTTGGTAATGGAATTGCTTAGGGATTTGGGAAATACTAGCCTTGGATTTAACCTGTTTGGCAGAACTATTTGGTCTTGATCTCTCTTGAAAGACTATGAAGTAGGTATTACTAAGTAACTAATCTTGCTGTTTTACTTATTTATTAATTCTTTTTCAATTTTATTTTCTCTTTAGGGGGATTACTGAAGCTCGTTTTGTTTATGTCTTTGTTCTTGGCATAATCTTCACTGGTACGAAAGATTTACTAAAGTCACAGGTTATTTCTGCAGACTCCAGCACGAAGAGCACAGGATTGTGGGAAGTATATAGTGGATTGGTTCTACTAGCAGCTCTTCTATTTAGACCTCATAATTTACCACTCTTGGTGTTTTGTCTGCTTATTCAGACAATGATGACTAAATATATTTGGATACCTTTGAAATTTGATGCAGCACAGATTACTATCATGCACTACTGGTTTGGCCAAGCTTTCTTCTATTTTCAGGTAAGCTGAATATTTTCTCTGCTATTTCAAATGAATATTATCCATTGTAAATAAAATGCTAACTAAATATTACAGTTTACTAAGTTCTCAGAAGGATTTCGTTTCTAAATGCTTTTTTAACATCTTGTTTTCAGAATCAGGGAAAGATGCATACCTTAGTGTCTTATTCTCAATGTAGATTTCCAGAAGTGTTACAAGGATCAGATACCTATACCAGGATGATTTCGATCTGTTAATAGGCCTTGTAAGTACTTTTCAGATGATAATTAATTTTAAAATGTCATCTGAGTTGATTAATACCAGTAAAAGGCAGGTGACTTTTGTCACTGGTTCTTGAGGCTTACAGTTGGTCTATATACTGTTTAAGATTGAAGGAAAATGCTGTGGCATGTAATATCTCTTATGGGAACCAGAACTAATTTTCTTACTTACTATATCAAATGATACCTTCTTTCCTGAGGAGCCTTACTTACTTCTGTCACCTAGTTGTCTGTGTTGCAAATACAAGGTTGCAATTCCACGAAAACTTTTGTTTTGCATTGAAGCTGGAGAGGATCTTTCTACTTCTAAAATTGTTGGAACCTTAGTGTAGCAGGCTGTCTAAAGAGGACATTTGTTAACCAGGGAATCAGATTTAGGGGATAGGATTTGCAAAATTTCAGTGTAGGACTTCTGTTGACCTTACCTCTGAGGCATGGCTAGGGATTTTAAAACTCTGGTCAAGTATAGGGTATTGTAACTGCAGATTGAGGGTTGGCTTGATTGAGACTAGTATATGTCCGGATAGGGAATTGCTGATGCAGGTAAGATCATCATGATTCATCCTGTCCTACCCACTTTTCCTGTTCAGAGGGCATAGCATGTCTTGATTGAGTGGCTTTTGCGTGTTTTGAATATTACTGTTCAGGCAGTCAGTTTTGATTGCAGCCTTCTGAGAGAGCGCCTTAGTACAGCTGGTAAAATGTTGAAGACAGAGCCATCTCTGTACTGAGGTACCAAACCAAAACAGCTGCCAGAAATTTAATGGTGGGGAGGCTATCAAGAAAATGATAGTTGTGGAAAAGAGACTAATACAGAATGGTTCAGAATTTTTCATAAAGCAGCAAATGGTTCATAAATGTTTTCAGTGATTCTGAATTCTTGGTACACTTGGCTGAGAATTTCACAGAACCATGAAATTACAGGAGAGTTGAAGCTGGAAGATGCCTCTGGAGATCATTACTCTAACCTGACCCCATGAAACAGCAGGTCAAACAGACCAGGTTGGTCTGAACTGTGTCCATTCACTATTTCAAATACCTGAAAAGGGTGAAGACTCTGCAAGCTCTTTGGGCAGTTGGTCCAGCTTGACCACCCTAGCTAGTAAAAAAAGCTTTTTCTGACTTTTATCAGAACTTGTTGTATTTCTGTTTCTTTGTATTGCTTTTTATTCCTTTGCTAGTCACTATCAGGTGACTGAGAAAGTCAGTGTCTGGCTACATTTTCTGTACTTCCCCATATCAGGTATTTATGCACATTGTTACGATCCCTGCTGAGTTTTCTTTATCCTCTTCAAAATAAAAAGACCCAGGGAGTTGCTTTCATGACATGTGCTCTGTTCCCACCATCATCTGTGGTGCTTCAGTGGACATTTTCTGGTACACCCATGCTTTTTTGTGGTGGCAAGCCCAGGACTGGACCCAGGCACCCAAATGTGGATCTCACCACTCCTTATTAGAGATAATGTAGATCTCCCTTAATCAGCTAGTGAGGCTCTCCCTTAATGGAGTCCCAGATGCTGTTGGTCTTTGCACAAAAAGGATAATGGCTGCCTGATCTCTTCCAAACTGCTTTCCATATGGTTAGTTCCCAGTGTGACCAAAGGCATGGTTTTATTCCTCTGAAAGTGCCGAATTTGGCATTTCTCTTTGGTGCACTTGCTGAATTTCTTGTCGTTTCATTCCTCCAACCTGTCGAGGTGCCTCTGGCAGCACCTCTGATGACAGCAGACCCATCTGTTGTATCTACCACTCTCCCAGTTCTGTATTGTGTGCAGACTTCCTGAGAGAACTCTCTGTCCCACTGCCCAGGTCATTGGTAAAGATGTTAAACAGTATCAGCCCCAGTGTCAATCCCTGTGGCTGATCACTAGTGATTGGCCTCCAGATGGACTTCAAGCTGCTGATGGCAGCCCTGTGAGCTCAACATTTGAGCAGTTTCCAGTCTACATGAGTGTCCAGCTTCCTAGCCTGGACTGCATCCATTTGTTTGTCTGAGGAGACGCTTAAAAGTGCTTGTGAGGTGAAAGTGCCTTAGATAAATGTAGCTCATATATCTTCAGCCAGTATGGCATGATAGGAAAGAAAACAAAAGCTTCTTAAAGTCATAGTTTTGTTTTGAAAGTGTAATGTGGCGGGTTAAATGTTGTGTCTCTTGTGCTCTAAATGATGCCAAAAATTTGGGACAGACTTTTCTAGAAGAATTTACATCAGCTTTGAAGCAGCTATAAATGTCTTACAGAAATAAGGTATTAGAGCTATCAAAAGCGTGATACATCTTTCCATTTGAATGTGCTGTGTCAAAGGGTTTTTTTTCTACACCAGTAAGTAAGACCAGTATAAGATTACAGGATCTGGTAACATCTGTTTCAACTTTGTAGTCTTAAACTGGTGTTACAGGAAAAACTGCTCTTTTTCATGGCGCATGTTTTGCAGTTTCAACTACCCTTGAAATTGAGAAAATTTTTTTGTTTGTTTTTAGAAGCCTGGAAGTAGTGATTTCCATTTTACTTGACTGCAAATTGTGTTTTTGCATATCATGCAGTTTCAGAGCATCTGCTTAGGCCCCATCACTCTGCTGGCATTTGACATAATTTTGACATTTCTTCTAGAAGTGTTTCCTTTGGAAATAATAACTTCCAGTATGATACAGATTTCAGCAAACTTTAGGATATTTGAAAAATTAGTTCTGACAAGGGAATTTCTTCCACATAGACATGTTGCTGAATCACAGCATCCAGATCTCATAAATGAGAAATTCTCCATTGTTCTATTTTAAGCCACATTTCTAGATGGGTCTTTGTGCATCTCCCATCACTGTAAGATCTGAAAAACGATTTTATCTGGGTGATAGTTACTTTTCAAAACTTCTGTTAGAAGCACAGCAAAGCTTTTTCCCTCATGTCGTTTCTCATGCTGCTTTGTATGAAGTAGAGCAGGTCCAGATAGAAAGAAAGCTGCCTTTTTGTGTCCCATCACATGTCCGAAAGCTCCAGCTTGGAAAGATTGTTTTGAATTAGCAATGGCTTAGCAAAAATTTCGAGGAATTCTTAAATTGTTTTAGCACAGGGCCCTTTAAAAATCTGTCAGTTTCAGAAGAACATCCTAACAGTCTTCTAGAATTTTTTGTGTCTGTCCACAAGAATCGAGATGTGTGCCTGTTCATGATGCCCAAGACTGATTAAAATGACAGATGAATTCTAATAGAACAGGAAGGATTTCCTCTATTGTTTCTCTTTATTTCTATTTTTGCTTTTCTATTTTCAGAACTTTTCTATTTTCAGTCTTAGAAATGTTTCAGAAATAGAGAAGTCAATTCTGCTAGTGAAAAAAGAGCTTTTAAGGGACAAGACAGATGGAATTTTCTTTCCCAAACCCTCCTCCCTACTTCTTAGAGAATAAATTTTGTTTCTCTTTTAAATATGTTGTGAGTACATTTATATTAGATACCTTCTTAGGATGGAAATTAAGAGTTTGACCAAAATTCCTGTCTTTAGATGTCAGCTTGTTCTTTTATTCTCTGATGAAAAAACTATCCTGAAGGTATGGAAAGAAACAAATTGAATCATACAAGGGTAAGAGGGACTTTTTTTTTTCTGATGGCATTTCACAATTGAAAGCAGTTACCTGATATGCAGGATATTACCATGGAAGAGTAGAATGGTTGAGCTAGTAGTTCATAAATTACAGAGGCTACGAAGGTGCCTCAAATCTAATTAATGCTCTCTCTTCAGTTCGTAAATTTCTCTCAGTTTATACTGAAAATAGCCTTTCCAGTCTGGGTCCATATTTCCAAGGATGGAAGGAACTTCTTCCAGAAATGATGTGTAATTTCATGCCTCTTTTATGTTGTTTTTATTAGTGTGGTATTCTGATCTGCATTATCTGGGAAAATGAAAAAGCTGGCAACATACAAAACCGAATTCTTAAATTTTTTTTTTTATGTATTTAAATACATTCTTCCCTTTCCTTTGAGTTCTATCTAGAGTATAATGACTTGTTGCAAAGGGAGAAGTGCTCAGTTTTATAGCTTAAAATCGGGATTGAAATGTTTCTTTGGTTTATTAGTGACACATAATTAACGGATAACTGTGTATTGATAATTAACTGCTAGTCACTGAACTATAGATGCAGAATCCATACCAGATGTACAATAGGTGAACTTTTACCAATATTTACACCATTTTGTGTACCTGATTTGGAAAAAAAGCTATCCCCTGCACTGAGACACCTGTCTCCCAAACACATGGATGTAACCTCTCCCCTTCAGGTATGTTTAAGTCTCTTCTCATGGCAGTGCAGTTTTCCCTGTTCACTCACAACTCTTTTGACAAATGCAGGCATTGTTTTCCTTAAGTGAGTGATGGAAGGTGGAACTCTAGATGTACCCATACCGGTTTAGTAGCAGATTTTAATTCCCTGAATAAGCCATTTGGTCTTTTTCCTTTACCTTACCTGGGAAAGCCAGGAAGGTCTTTGCTTGGTGACATCTTTCAGATCCCTGCCTTACTTCTGTGGCTCCCAGTGAAATGGCACCATTCTTACTGAGTACAGTTCAGGTGTCCCAGGTTTAGCAACTACCTGTCCTGTTCACAACCATCAGTGCTGAGTTCTTACATTTTGACTGACTTAGGAAAGGGCTGTGTTTCAGACAGAGCATGTATCGTTTGTTCTCAGATACTGAATAAACATTAAGGAAGTACAGCTGGGCTGTTTCTGCTGGAGGAGTCTATCAAATTCTCACCTTCAGTATTGACCTCCGTTCAGCTCACTCTTGGTAACAGATAGTCACTTGTTTTCTGCCTCAGGAGCAAGCAATACCTATGCTACAATTCTAGGAGAGAAATGTGAAGGAAGCACAACTGTATTCTTAGGTATAATGTGTACTGCTGGCATAGATTTAAATGTCTTCTTTGACTTTGTTTCTCTAAGTTTTGTGGTCACTAGAGCTGTCACTATTAAACTGAGTTTGGAGTGATGCTAGGATTTTAATTTCCAGACAGGCATGAAGATCTAATGTAGCATACAAAAAAATAGTAGGCTTATGGTTGAAATACAAGAATTGAAAACCACTGAAATTTTTTGGTGATGTAGATCACATTGGATACTAAATTTAAACTGTGCTAGCTAAATGGAGCACGAGAAAAGAAATATAAATGAAATATGGCATGCTTCCATCTGGAAATAGGAGAGAGGTTTGGAGAACTACTTTTTGCACATATCTTGGTGTGATTATGAAGTAAATGAGACTTGTCCATGTTGCTGAGCCTTTATTAAGTCTTGGTTGACAATACGGTACATAATGACTAAAGCAGTAACTCTGTCTTGCTGAGTATGGATTGTAAATGATGGCCTTCTGAATATGATAGTAAAAATAGCCTTGTTCGGATAGCATATTTAATGAATGAGGCACTATTCTTTCAAAAAAGTAGAGTCCTGCAAGACTTCATGGAAGTAGATCTGTGAAAATCCTAAGTGTACAGAATAAGCAAGGCTGACAGGAATGGATACTACTTTTCATTAATCAGTTGCTATAGCTGATGAACATGGGGAGAAAAAATAAAGCACCTGGATGTGGAAGCAAATTTTTTTATTTTGAATAAGTAGGAAAAAAAAATTAAGGGTGGGTTGAAAACAAATACCTTGATCTTACATTTGGTTTTGCTTTCTGCATTTCATCTGTGTCTGAACCCTTAGTGCATCTCCTGTTTCAGAGTTTAGTTAGCAGACTTCAGGGTCATGTCCTTGATGGAGAGAGGAGCTGATGGGAGAAAAGCAGAGGGAGGGGCCCGCCCTTCTTTCCATTCTGGTTGTGCTTTACTGCCTGTATTGCCAGCTGTGTAAGCAGGTATGTGTGTGCCTCTCTTGTACTTTCTGTATCCTGCCCTGGACCTGGTGGCTGGGCTTTCTGGCCTAATCTTGGACTTGCCTTTTCACTACAGACTTGCAATCCCTGGGCTGTGTCTAGCCCTGACCACTGTCTCTGAATCCAGCCCTGATCTGGACATGCCACTGAAGAATACTGACTTACTGCCCTCGCCTGTGTTGTTTTCACACTCATTTCCCAGCTTACCTTCCTTTGCAGAAGCAAAAGAAGTCCCTTTCTGCTCTCTGGTAGTTTGGATCTAAAAGGCAAATTTGTTAAGCAGTTGTAAATTAAATCGGAAGACTATGTGTGATGTCATTTTCCCAGCATTTTAGCAAGATTTTTGTAAATAGTAAGCCTAGAAAAAGGTTACTTGCACAGGTTGTGCAGTCTTCATGCTTGGAGGTTTTTAGAGATTGTTTGGATAAAGAACTGTGTTATTAATGTGGAGCTGCATAAACCCAATTTGTTTTCTAGTCTTGTTTAAGTAATTAAGGTCTTTGCTTTATTTATCACTTTGTGTGAATTGATGAAGTGAAGCAAAGTTTAAAGTACTCCAATATTGTAAAAAATAGATTAAATTAATAAATTTAGTCAGAATACTGTGTATATGATTGCAAGCTTGAGAATCTCTTGATGAATTTTGCAATGAGCTTGAATAATTGATTTTCTCCTAAGCCCTGAGTTGTCCATATCTCATAACTCAGCATTCATTTCCCAAAAGTATGTTCTATCTTTATCATTACTATTTGTCCTTAAAATGCAGTGAGAATAGAAATAAATAACTTGTTTGTGTTCTCTTTAATAAACCAGCTCCTAAAAAACTTATTTTGTAGTAAATATTGCTAAAAATATTTTTGTTTCCTTGCATGAAAGCTCATAAATGAACAAAAATTACATGTATTTATTTATTTATTAGTCTTCATGGGGTTTTGTTGCCATGCTTAGAGCAGTATATCTGTGGAATGGGAGAAAGAAAATACAGTTTCAGTTTCCGGTGGTTTTTATCACTGGAGGAAACAATAGGTTTGTACATTTTTAGAATAACTTATATCTAATTTGTCTCGCCTTTACGTAAAGAGGTGGGCTGAGTGACATTTTAAAGTGACTTTAACTTTTTATTACGATTTCAAAGTATAGTAGGATAATTTACCTTGGAAAGGACTTCAGCAATCCCACAGTTCAGTCCCATTTCCAGAACAGTGTCAGCTGTGAAGTCAGACGAGATGACTCAGGGTCTTGAAACTTCCAAGATCTGTCTAGAGACAGCAGAAGCTTTCTGGCGAACCTTTTCTGAAATACTGGAGTGATATGTTAAAATAAAAGGAGGCACTCTGAATTGTCAGTTATTTATTGTGTGGAGTATTAGAATTTATAGCTATGAAAATTTAGTGTAAATACATGAATTTGTCTTGTAGAAAGATATCTAATGTGGAGCAAAAATGCTTCTTAGTACTCACCAGGGCTCTACCAGTGGGGAACAGTAGTAGTAGTATCCATGAGGCTGGGCAGATACATGGTAGGAGCCAGATGTTTGGACACTTCACAGTGTGATTGGAGTTGCATGTGGATCCAAATGTGTGCATCCTTGTCTACAGCTATGTCACTTTAAACAAAGTCAGATGGAGTGAGCCCTGTGGGGAAGGGACTTGGGGAGCTGAGAAGGAGAACCTGTTTCTTCCTCCGGGTTCTTTGCTTGCCCTACCTTTCAAAAGGAAGTATATAATTTTGCCTGCACTGCTTCTGCAGGACCAGTGACATGTACTGCAGTGCAGCATTTATTTTTGCTTCTTCTCACATACAGTGGCATGGGGAGTTGCCCCAAGGTGCCAAAGATCAGCCATGTTCATGTGGATTAAACAGTGTAAAGATACCTTTCAGCTCCTCATGACATGAGCAGGAAGGATTTTCTAATGTCTCAGCTTTTCTACTCTGTACACATCATGCAGAGGGGAAGGGGAATGAAAAATAGGTAGATGTGGTGGGCAAAAGACCTGCTGCTATACCCGTTTATACCCATTAAAACTGGGGAGTAGCCTTATTTTACAGCTTTCTTTTCCAGTCTCGTATTACAGATTCAAGAGCACAGGCATGCTTTTTCTTAAAGCTGTTTATCATTAGCTGTGCTTTGTGCTTTGCTTTGCTCCTGGCATTGCTGGGCATTGCACTAAATATATAACAATAATTGATTACACTGGTGCAGTGATTACTACACTGGTGTATGATGAAAGTCAAAATGAGGAAGACTAATAGTCAAAAGTCAAGATTTTTCTACTTTATGATATCTTGGTAAAATCCATACCATACAGCCCTCTTACAGCTTCAAGCTCCCCTTACATTCTGGGATATCTTCATGGTGGGATTGATGGAGATGGTGACTATTTAGAATGAGCTCTGAATGGTTCCATCATAGATGCCTTTTTTTCACTTAAATTTTAGAGCTGTCTCAGGAACAGGATTTTTGCTGGTGCCTAGATAGTTATCTACCTAAAATAGCTTCCTGTCTTTTGTGCTTCTCTCTGTGCTCTGGGCTTTGTGACAGAAGTGTGTATTTGATGATAGCACTTCCTTGCTGGGGTAACTTGCAGTTCAAGAGGATTGCAGTCACTAAGGTGACCTGGGGTCAGGTTTGAGGGAAATGTGGAGCCACCACTCCTCATATGCTCTGCTGGGATTGAGTCTAAGGCTGTTGGTGGTGACAATCCTTACATTAGTGTTCTGGGATTCTGTAGGTGGAAAAAGAGGGTTTGATGGCTCTTAGAATATCAGTGCTGTAGAAACTGATCAGTTGCTCAGGGTACAGCAAGAATATCTTAGAGCTTTCTCACGAGTCTGAGGAAATCTATCTGTGACTTGTTAATATAAGAAATACTCTGCCTTAATCACAGGGGGTGTTTGTTACTTAAGGTATTTGGGTAAAGTTAAGTACTTTTGGATTGTCAATGGAAAACACTTCCTTCAATTTTACGTTGTTCCTTGTTATTTAGTGGTCCTGGCCAGTGGAAAAGAAAACTAGGTAAAACATACCAGACTTTGACAGCTCTTGATACTTTAATTGCTGTATCTTCCTTCTGTTTTTCTCTTGGTGGGTTTAAATGCCTTTTATTGATGATTCAGGCTATCTAGGCTGACTTCTGGTCTATTTCAATGCAATCTTATGTGGTATAGAGATTTGAGAAGGAGAAACCTCACTGAATTTGCCTGTCTTAATCTGTTTACATGCAGGAATTTGTGCCATGAGGCAGGCAGGTGGGCGATGTAATGTTCCATTACAGCTCTAAATTAGAGTCCTGCTGTCTCTGAAGGCAAGAAATACTTATTTCTTGGTGTAATTTTAGGCAGCAGACATAAAATCTTGTGTTTGAACCTTGTATGATGAAAAATGCATCTTTTTCATTAATGTGTCTGAAATCAGCAAGTGGAGCTGTTTATTTTAAACTTTTTTTATAATGTAATTTATGAAACAATAGGCATGTTAATTTGCAGACAAAATAACACTCGCAAAATAGCATGTTGTTTATGCCTTTGTTAATCTGTAAATTCTCATTAAAAGCACTTGTTTGGTAAACTGCTTTATTGAAATTCAGATGTAAAGAATATGGCTTTACTGTAAAGCACTTTAAAAAGTAAGTCCTTAACTAGTGCAATAATTAATATTATTCTAATTTTAAATGTATCTTTGGAGGTATTTGGATATTTACTATTTTATCCTTATTTTCAGGGAAATTCAAATGGCATTGCTACTGTGGACATTTCAGCAGGTTTTGTGGGACTAGACAGCTATGTGGAGATACCAGCTATCCTCCTCACAGCATTTGCAACATATGCAGGACCTTTCCTTTGGGCCATCCATCTGCTGTGCTACTTGAGTTCTGAAGTTAGCAGGTAATAATTTTTGAACTAAAGTAATGCTCCTCTATGCACTCTAGGTATAAATACCATCCATAGAGTGTATATATTTTCAAAGAAATTTTTGTTCACATGATTGTTTTCCCTGAAAGTTAGTTTTATATTAAAAAAATGCATGTTAGTTTTTTCAGTAGAAGTTTGTATCACCTAACTCTTCCTGTTCCATTTTATCTGCAGAAGTTTTGTTTTGGGAATACACATATATGTTTTACTAATTTTGCTTCTTAATGAGTTCTCAATTTGCTGTGCTAAATTACTTTAAATTTTATTATGGTTTTTTTTTTGACAGCATGTTCTGCCTAAAAACATTTTTCTTGAAGCTTTTTAAGTAGAGGCCCAAGAAGGGCTTTTTAAAGTATTAGAATAGAATTCAAACTTAACTAACATGGTGTTCTTTGAATGTTCTCCTTTGACATAGTGACACACAGTATTATAAGTAAAACTTACTAATATTATTGTATGTTACTGGTTATTGCAGTCATTTGTAGCTAAAATATTTGTACTTCTCTGGGTTTCTTGTATGGTGAATAAGTTAAAGTAAAATGAATTATTTCATTGGAATTTTAAGAAGTCAGTTGTAAAATGATAATGTAATTTAAGAGTGTACATGTAAAATCCAGTTGGACTCTCTAAAATTCCTTTAAACTCATCATTCAGGGTATTTAAACTGAGCGATACAATATATTACAATAGGGGAGTTGTGAATTCCATATTGTATCATATCAGTGCACAAATGCCAAAACTTGATATACTTTCACAGAATTAACATTTGACAATGACTAAATTCTTACCATCTCAGAGTCTTTTCGCTATTAGCTACATTTTTTTTCAGTGATGAAAAAAATATTGCAGTAGGTTTGGCAGGTGGGATTTTAGACAGTATTTAGTTTATCACAACCTTTTGCCTTAGGCATTGTCAACCTTTGTAAACCTCTGACTCTCTTTTATTTACACAGTGTCATCTACTCTCACCCTGTCAGTGATTTTTGTTTTCTGACTTTTCTCTTCTCTTTTTGCTTCTTTATTTTGGGCTATGCCTACACTGTGTACTTGTGTTGGCTCAGTTGTGTTCATTAAAACTGTAAGGAGTTGGGGTCATCAGCTGACCAAGCTGCACAGACCAGTGGAGGTTTTTGAGCCAGGGAGGACCTGTTCTAGCAGACTTAATTTGTGCACAGTCACTGTGTCTATTGTTTTGGATTAACAGGCTCCTTTAACAGGTATTCACAGTGATTAACCTTTGTTCACTGATTTGCCTGTCTGCTACATGCCTCTCTAAAGATGTCTAGCAGTCTCTGCTTGGTTGCTGTGGATTTATGCAGACCAGTGCTGGGGCCATTGTATTAATCTACTCATGCACTCCTTAGTGTAAATTGAGACTCACTGTAGAGCCTTACCTCTTAGTCTGAGGCCAGCTACCTTAGTCTTTAGTCTTAAATAGATTGATACGGTCTAAGTACTGGTGTTTGAGAATAATACTTCTGAAAGCCAGGCTTTTCTCTGCTCATCTGGTACATTTTTGCTTCAGGAGAAGTAGATGTGGAGTACACTAATTATTGATGTCTTGATTTGTGTAAACGCAGAAAGCCCTTCTATTAATTTTCCTTGCTGCCTGCTGACTTGACACCAAACTGAGTTTTAACTTTGTTTCTAATGCTCCCCAGTTTAGCTTTAGTTACTGTTTTGCTCAATCAATACATTTTTCCAGTATCCAAACTCCATTTTCTCCATTCTTTCAGCTCTGTTTAACAAAAGAGTGAGCATGTACGTACAAAAAGTTTTGCTACTTTTCTTCTTGTAAATATGGGACCCATGAATCTGGGTATTGCTTGCATTCTATGAATGACCTGTTTTTCCCAATTTTTTGTATCCCTGCTCTGATTTGTTCACATCCATGTTTCTGCCGTGTTGTGGATTTTTTTTTGAAGCCCCACTCTCCATTCTTCATTGTCACACTGTAGGTGCTTTGGAACTGACACTTTTTGCTTGAGCTTGGTGGATTCTGATTAGTGTAGAGAGCACTGCTTTGGTGGCATTGTCTGGGGAAGGAGGAGAAAAAAATAATAAAAGGAACTTCAGTTTTATTGTTGTTTAAAACTCAGACTGCAGACTGTGATGAACACTAACATACAATGAAGAGAAAATGATAACATACACCATGTTTTTGGAAAACTCTTCTAACAAAATAACAAAATCTTTGAGTATCTGTACTGGTTTTATGTTGCTTCAAATATTATGCCTCTGCAGTAGTGTTGGTTGTTGTTCTGATGTTTTCCTGGTTGAATTTTTGCAGATTAAATCTCAGCTAGTAGTGTTGCCAGGTACAGTACTGGCTTAACCTGCTCTCAAGGGGGTAGCTATGGCCTGTAACACCCACATCACTTATGTAAGTAGATTCCATCAAGCAGCTTGTGTCTGTAGCCATTTTAAGGTTCATTTGGGTCAACTGGTAAGGCTGTTTCCCAATGAAGCAGTACATAAATATGGACTGGAACCTCTAGCTGCTGGGACATGCTTCAATTGGTATGTTAATCTGCTCAGAATTTGGGCTATATGCTTTTTAATTTACTCTTGTGTTTTGCCATTGCTGTCCAAATGATTCTTATTACTTGCTTGTTACTCCTTGGAACCAAAGCCGGAACTGCAGAAGGCAGGGGGTTGACTGCTTCATGTTTTCTTAAGTGTATGAGAGACTGAACTTTTTTTAAGAAAGTGCTAGATGCTTTAGGATGTTCTTTATAAAAGCTTCTTATTAACTGCTTTATAGTAATGTGCCTAGGTCAGTGGAATTCAAACCCCTACTTTTTGATGTAGTTCTGAGAGCAAGGTGAAGATGTGCCCAGAGCCACTCAGCAGTGTCATTCTTAGCAAAGAGCCTTGCATTCTGCAGCCTCTTTAAGAGCTGTTGCATCTGAGGAGGTTGGCCTGGATAGGAAAACCTGACTCCAGGGCTGTTGTTAATTTCAGCCACTTAGAAGAGCCCATGTAATTTACAGCTGCAGTTGGGTTGGCTTACCAGAGCTTTTTGCTGAAATTCTTTAAAGCTGCATTCCATTGGGCATCACTACCTAGGGGCAAGTACCCATACATACCCTTCCCTGTTTTGGCACTTTGCATTTATGAAGCCACAGAGTACTTGAGTCTGGAGTCCAGCCTTTCTGCACAGAGGAGGATCAGTCAGAGCAAGGAGAGATACTCCAGTGTCTTCTTGAGCAACCTGTTCCAGCATATGGCAGCAGTTGGAGTTAAACAGTTCACTGGTGTTTAAGGGGAATTTATTGTATATCATTCATCCCTTCGCTGAGCACCAGTGAGCAGAGTCTGAGTACATCTTCTTTACTTCTGCCCATGAGCAGAACATTCACGAACATTGGTGAGATCCCTGTAAAACTTTCTCTGCTCAAGGTTAAACAGTCCCAGCTTTCTCAGCCTCTCACTTTGTCAGATGTTCCAATCCCTGAGACATCTCTGTGAGCAGCATTTGCTGCTGTCTACTCATGCCTGCCTTGTACTGGGGACCCCAGAACTGGATCCAGAACCCTAGGTGTGATCTCACAATTGCTCAATAGAGAAGGAAGATTGTCTTCTTCAACCTGCTGGCTCCATTTTTGCCCTGCAGCTCTGGTTTGGTTCATGGGAGCATTGTTTGCTCATGTTCAACTTGTTGTCCAGCAGGAATGACATATGTCCTTCTCTGCCTAGCTGCTTTCCAGATGGTCAGCCCCAAGCCTGTTCTGGTGCATGGTGCAGAATTTGGTGTCTCCCTTTGTTAAACATCTTGAGTTTCTTGTCAGTCCATTTCTCCATCTGCCAAGATGCCCCTGAGTAGTTGCAGACCCATCTGCAGACCCAGCTCCTGCACAGACTATTCCTCCCAGTTCTGTGATGTGTGCAGACTTGCTGACGGAGTGCTGCCCCATCTCCTAGCTCTTTAGTGAAGACATTAAGCAGTACTGTGTGACATCCTGTGGTTGATCACTGGTGACTGGCCTTCAAATGGAATTTCTGCAGCATGTCAGTAGTTTTTCAGTTCACCTGAATGTCCACTTTTCCTGGCCTGGACTGCATCAGTTTGCCTGTGAAGATGTGATGAGAGACATTAAGAGACTACTTGTGAGATGAAAGTGCATTAGAAACATGTAGCTCATGTATCATGCTGGTATGATAAGGTGGAATAGAAGATAAGGAGGTTTTCAGATAGTATGTTTGCTGTGGAAATGTAGTTGGAAGTCCTTAAATAATTTGCTTTCATCTGAACAAACTCCCGAAACTGTAAGATATTCTCCTCATATGGAAAGGTAAATGTGTTTCTAAAATAATTAAGTGGCATGTGATAGACACTAACATGGATATTACTGCCACTTTTAATCCTTCAGGCTCTCCTGAGAAACTTGGCAGCATAAATGTGAAGGGATTTTCACAGACAGGAATAGAAAGAACTCTTTAGGTTCAGTTTCCATGGAAACTGTGCAAAAACTCTTGAAACTATTTTTGAGATAGGGAGTACTGATTAAACTGATGCCTGAACTTAACCAAGTGTTCTATATGTGACTTGCATGAATTCCTGTGAACACCTGGTTCCTGTAAAAGGTAGTTTTTACAGTGACCACACTATTGCTCTGATCTGGATTAGAATTTTGGGTTTTTGGGTCCTTACAACTGGAAGAGGGCCCATGTTGCTGGATAATTTGACCTACATTATATGACCTCGCTGTGCAGTACACTCCAGATGGATTCCGTTTCCAAGCTCCTACCCAAACAAAATTGTCATGTGGGTGATGTTCACAGTCTTGTGTAATTACCACTCTTTAGTGAGGCATTGTGATAGTTTTCAGATTACCAGCACGTTGAAATCTGTGTTTTAGTTGGTTTAGTTACTTTGATGTCAGGGGCATTTCCTAGCACTAGAAGCCTGCATGCCTATTAGTTTTTGTTCCTCAGATATCAGAAGTTGTAACAGTGCTTTCATATTAGCAAAGGGCTTTCACATAATGGATGCGTGCCCAACAGGAGAGTGTTGATAGTTGCATAACTTGAATGTTAGGCCTTGACTTTGTTAATGTAGAACTTTGGCACTGCAAACTTAAATTTTGCTCTGAATTCTTTTATAATGCTGATCTAAACAGAATTAGGAAGGTATGCTAGCTGAGGAATTTTAGTAGTTCGTGTTAGAACATCTGCCATCCTGTTTGGCTAGAGTTCCCAATGTTGCTTACACAAAAAAGTTCATTAAATGTTAATACATGCAAAGCTTATTGAATATATTAAGGCAATTGGTATTAACCATGTTGGACATGAATAATCTAGGGGAAATTTTGTGTCCCAATGGTAAACATGCAGAGTATCCTCAGAGAATAATGACAGTCTAGTCAGAAACTGTTATCAGGAATCTAAAAGGACTTGAAAAGCTGAAAAGATAATAATGAAAGGTTAGTTAAGTTTTGTGTCTGTAAATAAACTTATGGCAGTCCTTTCTGTTGTTACTGAACTATGTTACTGGAACATAACAGAGGAGAGCTAACTTTCCTCAAAGTTGCAGGATAATAGGTGGTCGTACAGTGTGTTATTTTCAAAAAACACATCATTCTGCAATAAGTGGAATTTCAGTAAATTTATATGAAAGGGACTAGGTTTTTCTTCACTGCCATGTAAGGAAATTTTGATTAGTCAACCTAGCTGATAGTAGGTGAAGGACTGTGAAGCTTGGTGCTGTTATGAAATGAAATTTCATTTTCCTGTGTGCCTTCCTGCTGTCTCTGACTCACTTCATAATATCTTGCTTGTGGTCTCTTCTCTCATTCTTCTGTATCCCTTTCTTTAGCTTCTTTGGTATTTTCCTTATCCCTCTTGTTATACTCTTGCCACCACCACAGCACCCCGTCCCAAACTTCCCTTCTCTCTTGGACACACTTTTTACTTGTTTCTCATACGTTTTCTCACTTGCATGTGCATCACTTCTCTACCTCTCATATTTGCATCAAGACAAGACTGCTCCATGCAGACTGAGGAGAGAGACCAAGACCAAAAGCATAGAATTACAAGAGTAAATATTTATTTATGCATATGAGGTATCCCAGTCAAACTGAGGCACCTGGATGTGGTTTAACACCTCTGTGCTCCTTTCTCACTGTGTCAGTCTCTCTCTTTTTCTCTGTCTGGTGCTACACCTGCCCCCCCTCAATTATTCCTCCCTCTTCCTTTCCTACCCTGTCTGACTTGCCCTTCTTGTGCACTTTGCCTCTCTCTCATGGCTGTGCTTTCATCACCCCTCATGTTTGGATTTCCTGCCTCTTTCATGTGCAGACTTTTCCCACTTGCCACATGTGTGTGCTTCCTGCATGTGCTTCCTGTCCTGGTTATGCTTATGTCTCTCTCATGGGCTTCCTCACTCTCATGCTCTCTTTCTCAGTGCACCTCTGTCACTCTGATGGTTCTGACCCCTTGCAAGCATGCCTCTCCCTGTTTTGTGCTTCTGCATGAGCTTACTTCCTCACTCACACTTCATGGCTCCCTGACTCCCCATTGTAGCTTTTCCCCTTCTCTCATGCTCACTTTTTCCATCTCCCAATCATGCTTGCTCCTTCTCACGTGTTCTTTCTGCTTTATGTGCTCTACATCTTCTCTCACACATTTCTCCCCTTCTCTCACATAGCTTTCTCCCTCTCTCTCACTTCCCTCACCTTTAAGCTCTTCACCTGGCTGGCACACTTCTCTTTTGTGTGTTCCCCTCTCTTCTTGTATGCTTCCCCCTCTCATGCATGCTCATGCACTTTCTTCCTCTTTCAAGCATGCAAATGCTCTCTCTCTCTCATTTGAATGTGCTTTGTTTTTCTCTTGCTTTCCTGTGCATGTTCAGTCTCCTGTGTCTTTGTCTTGTACATCCTTACGTCTCTTGTTTTTTCTTTTTGTGTTTTCCTTTTCCTTTTGTAGCTTTTCTCCTTTTTGCATGCTTTCTCATGTCTCACAGATTTTCCAGCTCTCACATACACTCAAATACTTCCAAATGCAAATTGCTTCCACTCTCCTTCTCTGTCCCATGGTTAACTCTTTTATCTGGGTCCTCATCTTCCCCCCCACCCTTCTTCTTTCACATGCCTTTTCCTCTTTTTCCTCCCTCCTTTGTCTCTTTGTCTTTTACTTTCTCCTTTGTATGCTTTCCAGTCTCTTGACAGGCATACTTTCTTGCGTGCACTCTGCCTCTCCTTAGCCTGCACTGTCTCACTTGTGCTTTCTTCTTTCCGATCGTTCTCTGTCCTTTCCATCTCTACAGTTTTTCTTCTAAATCTGTAGAGCTTCCCCCAGCCATACTTTGTTTTTGGCTAGTGTTGAACCTGCTTTTCCTCCCTCTTAGATTTGCATTTCCTCTCTCTTGAGGATTTCCTATCTGTCTTTTAAGCTTTCTTGAATCCTTCCCAAAACAGAGTGGCTTCCCCTCCTTTGTCTCCTTTGGCATTATCTCCACTTGTTCCTCTTCTCTGTTGTTCCTTTCCCACATCTCTTCCCTCTCTCACTGTGAGGCTTCTCTCTTTCTTTCTGCACCCATATTTCCCTCTCTCTGATAGGCTTTGCCTTTTTCTTATGTGCTTTGTTTTGCCTGTCCCTCATCTGTATCTTCATCAGTGATCTGTACAAAGGGATCAGGTCACCCCCTGTCAATTTGCAGATGACACCGAGTTAGATAGAAGTGTTGATCTGCTGGAGGACAGGAAGGCCCTGGAGGAGGATCTGGACAGGCTGGATCAATGGGCCAAGGCCAGTGGCATGATACTCAATAAGGCCAAGTGCCAGATCCTGCCCTTGGGTCACAACAACCTACAGGCTGAGGACAGAATGGCTCCTGGAAAAGGACCTGGGGGTGCTGGTTGGCAGCAGCTGAACATGAACCATTGAGTGCCCAGGTGGTCACAAAGGCCAATGGCATCCTAGCTTGTATCAGCAGTAGAGTGGCCAGCAGGACCAGGGCAGTGATTGTCCCCCTGCACTTGGCACTGGTGAGGCCACACCTTGAGTCTTGTGTCCAGTTCCAGGCCCCTTACTACAGAAAGGACATTGAGGTACTGGAGCATGTCTAGAGAAGGCAGTGGAGTTGGTGAAAGGTCTGGAGCACAAGTCCTGTGAAGCACAGTTTAGAGGATGGGATTATGTAGTCTGGAGAGAAAGAGGCTCTCTATAATTACCAGAAAGGAAGTTGTTACAAGGTGAGGGTCAGTCTCTACTCCCAGATAGCAAGTCATAGGACAAAAGGAAGTGATCTCTGACAGGGGAAGTTTAGATTGGATGTTAAGAAAAAGTTTCTTCACTGAAATGATTGTCAAGCATTGGAACAGGCTGCCCAGGGAAGTGGCTGAGTCACTAGAGGTATTTAGATGTGCAAATGTGGCACTTTGGGACATGATTTAGGGGTGTACTTAGCAGTACTGAGTTCATTGTTGCACTCAAAGGTCTTATGAGTCTTTTCCAACCTAAATGATTTTATATGCTTTTTGCATGAATGTTCCCTCTCATGCTTTCCCTGCGAACTGATGCTTGCTTTCTCCTGCATGTTTTGCCTTTCCTGCCTTTCACCTCAATAGTGTGCTATGCCGCTCTCATGTGCCTTTTTCTTCTTGTAACTCCGAACTTCCCTTTCTTATTCTGTCAGTTTGTTCTTGTGCTTTGACTTTTTACCCTTGTGTGTACTTCCCTCCACTTGTGTGTTTCTTCCTGCGCGCATTTTCTGTCCCTTGTACACTTTCCCTCTTATGTATTTTACATTCCTGTCTTCCCGTTGTCTTCTTTACAAGTGTGTTGCCTCTCTCTCACATGCTTTAATGTGGGCTTTACCTGTCACATGCTCTGTTGTTCCCTATTTGTGCTTTGTCTCTTATGTCATGTGCTTTGCCTTTCTCATTTTTTCTCTCTTTCTTTCTGCCTATCTCTCCTCAGTGTTTTGTGCTCATGCTTTACCTCTTGTGCATGTGCACTTTGTGTCCTGTGTGCGTGCTTTGCCACTCTGTCTCCCTCACATGCATTTTGCTGCTTTGTCTTTCGTGCTTTGCACTCAATGTGTCGATTTAGGCATTTTACTCTCCTCGTCTCTCTTGCTATGGCATCTAACGTTCTTCTCTCTCATGCATTTCTATCTTTCTGCTTTTCTCTCCTTGCACTTTGTCTCACTACAGCTTTCTGTCTCTCACTATGGCCCTTGTGTCACTTACTGTCCCACTCTCTGCCTCACTGTACTTATCTCTTCTGCTCACTATCCCTCCTTCTCAATCACACACCCCCCAACCATTCCTCTCCCTCCATAACTTTCCATCTCACTATGCATCTCTTTTTGCCTTCCTCTTCCCCATCAATCTATCTCTCTTTGGCCTCTGTTCGTCTCTTTCTTCATCTCTTCTGCTCTGTCTCCTATCTTTCCACCTCCCTGAGATGGGCTTTTCCTTTTTCATTTGTGTCCCTGCCCTGCAGCTTTTCTTGTCTTCCAGACATGTTTTACTTCTCACTTTCTTCACTTCTTGCATGATGTTTTTTCCCATGCTTGGCTTTTTACATTCTCCCTTGCTTTGTCTCTTACACTTTCTCCATTCCCCATGTGCTTTCCCACCTCTTTGACATATTCTCGCATGCACTTTCCCTCTCTTTCATGCTTTCATTCCATTGCTCTTGCTTTCCCTACACTGCTTGCAATTTCTTGCTCTCAGTATCCCAGTCTTCCTTTCTCTGTCCATCTGTCTCTTGGGCATTTCCTTTGTCTTATATGTGTTTTCTCTCCCTCCCCTCCTCACAAATTAGGCTTTCTCTGTAGTCCTCTCTGCTGTCCACTTCTCTCTCTCCCTTCCTGTTTTCCCTCCTAGCAGTGGTGTTTTTTCAGTCGCTTCCTTCTTACCTCTCAACCTGTGCCTCTCTCTTGGCCATGTTGCCTCCTTCCCAAAGAAACTCTGTGTCCTTCTTGTAGATGTACTTCAGATCAGCCTTCTCTTTCACAGACCCCTCCCCTCTCCTACAATCTTAAACACCTCTATTTTCTCTCACATGCATTGCTTCTCACACACATCTTACTTCTCTCTTAGTTTGCTTTTCTGTTATGTTCTTGTGAATGTTCGTGCTCTTGTATGTTTCTTTTCTATTTTTTTTGTGTTCCTCACTTTTCCTCCCTGTTGTCATCCCATTGACTTCTCTTTCTCATGCTCTTACTTTCCCTGTGTATTTTTCTCTCTTTTGTCTCTAAATTCCCCTTCTTTCTGAGATGTGCTTTCCTTCTCTCTCTGACATTTTTTCCTCTTCTTCTTACATGTTCTTGCTTTTGCAGTTTACCTATTTTACTTGGACCTTCACACTTGTGCTTTCTTGCTATTCCTTACTATCTGTTGCTGTCCCTCTCTCATGTTTCCCTTTTTTCTCTCTTTCCCTTTCATCTTTCTCATTCCCTTTCCCCATCCCATGCCCTTCCTACCCACTTGATTTTCTTGATTTTCTGTATTCAGCTGCCCTGTCCCCCGTCTTCTTTTACCTCTGTCTCAAACTGTCTTTGCCTGTCTTTGCACAATCCACTCCATCACTGAGAACTTTCTGCTTTCTTTTGCGCACTCTCACTCTCATGCTTATACCTTCTTGTTTGTCCTCTGTTCCCTATTTCATTCTTGATTGGTCACTTCCTCCCTCTCTTAGTCTCTCCTGAGCCTTCCATTTGTCTCAGACATGTTTTCCCGCTCTTTTGGATGTGTTTTGCCATTCTATGGGATGTATTTTCCCACTCTATGGTAAGCTTTCCCTCTCGACTGTGCTTTTCTTCTCTGTCTTCATTTCCTCATCTCCCTGATGCATGCACACTCATTAGCACTCCCTCTAGCATGTTTATTTTCTCATTGTTTCTTATTTTCTCTCTGTCTTCCATGTTTTTTCTCCTCTCTTCCAGCACATATTCCATCTAGCTCACCTTTCCTTGTGCACTTGCTTCCTTTCCTTTGACCTCTCTTCTGCTGTACCTCTCCCTGACACACATTCTCTTTACATCACTTTACCTCATAGATGGTTCGCTTCTCTCTCAAGTTACCTGAATTTCTGAATGCTGTTTCTCAGTGTTACAACATTTCTGAATGTTGTGTCATTGTGGTATGTGTGTTTATCCCTGTGCACTTTCTTTCTCTTGACCCCCTCCCCTTTGCTTGTCTTCTCTCTTGGACACACTTTTCTCCCACATCGTCTTTCCTGGTTTTGCATTTCTCTTTCTTGTTCTGCTTCACTTTCCCTCTCTCTCTTTTGCTCTGCTGCTCAGTCTTATGTTTTTCCCACCCCTTGCATACTTTGCCATTTCTGAAACATGTTCTTTATTGCCCTCATTTATACTCTTAGTCTCTCTTTCTCATGCCGTCCCCTCTCTTCGGTTCATTATCCCTCCTTTACTGCACAGCATGTCCCCCACTATCCCTGTGTCTCTTGGATGCATCGTCACTTTCTTGCATACGCTTCAGCACTCTCTTATGCTTTGCTTTTGTGTCTCATGTACTTCGATTCTCTTGTATGTTTCTTCTTCTCTTGTGTTTCCTTCTCATTCTTTTGCATTTTCTTCCTCAGTATTGCATTCCCAGTCTCTTTCTTCATCTTGCATGCTTTCTCCCTATTACACAATTTTCATATCTTCTGCTTTTGGTTTTCCTTTTGCTCTTGCTTCCTGTGCTTTGTGATTTTCCTCCCTTTCTTGCTTGAGCCCTTGCTATCCACATATCTACCTTGCTTCCCCCTTCACCCACTCTCTTCCGTTCTCCCCCACACTCTTCTCCCTCTCCAGCTTGATTTATTTTCCTTTTATTTATATTTATTCTCATTACCTCCCTCATTTCTTCTCTCTGTGTCTCTGGCTTACCTTTCACATGTATAGTCTTTCCCCTAGCATATTTTCCCTCTCTTTCCCATACTTTCCCAAAGTTGTTTACTTTCTTTTCTCTTAGCTTTCCCATTTTCAGGTGCTTTTTTTTGGTCACATGCATCTCTTTGTAGATTCCCAGATTTGCATGTGCTTCTTCCTTCTCTTGACTTTTGTTATTCCTCTCTTCCTCTCCCTGACATGCCTTCTATTACACAATCCCTTTCTTTCCTGCTAGTACCTTTCCTTCCTCATACTTTGTCTCTTGTGCTTCCTCACCTTCTTTCATGCTATCCCTCTCTCTCTCCTTCTTTCTCAACCTCTTTCTTTCTCTCACTTTCCCCTTTCAATCTCTTGTATCTTTTTCCGCCTCTCCCTTCCCCCTCACTCTGTCCCTCCTTTGATATTCCCATTTCCCCACTCAGAGTAAAAGGAGGGTAAAGAGAAACACAATCTCAGACGCTTTCCCTTTCACATTCACTCTCTTATGTGGTCTTCCTTATTTACTTTCTTTGCCGCTCTCACACTGCTCCTGACATGTCCTTTGTCCCTCTGTCACATGCTTTGCCTCTCTTGAGTGCTGTTACTTTCTTTTGCACTTTCCTCTTCCCACTCTTACTTCTCTCTGTCATTCTTTTCTTCCCTTTGGGTGCTTTTCCATCTCAGACACAGTTTTCTATAAACATAACGTGTGCACTTTCCCTCTTGCTTATGCTTGTGATTTCTTGCTCATACTTTACCTACTCCTGTTACTTGCCATCTCTTCCCATTGCTTTTACCCTTACATCTCTGTAAGTATCCTTCTCTTTTGCCCTTGTTATTTCTTTCTTTGTCTCTATCATTTGCGCCTTAGCCTCAGGCATGCTTTTCCTCCCTGATGTGCTTGTTCTCCTCTTTCCTCACAGGTTTCTCTCAAAGGGAGCTGAGCAGGTGGTCCCCTTCCTCTCGCAGCCATTCAGGAGCAGGGAGGGGCTTCCTCTGGCGATTAAAAGAAGGCCCTAGAGAGAACGGTGAACAGGGGTTGTTGGAATCAACAAGGCAAGAGTCTCTCTGAATTTTTCAGAGAGAAATCAGAGTGCAGGGGTGTGGCACTTGTTTGAGGAAGTAGCATGGCAGTTTGTGCAGGCAGGGTTTTGCAATCATCCTCCTGCTAGTGGGGTTTTTATTTTGTGTTGGGGTTTGTTTGTTTGGTTTTGAATTTTTTTTCAGCAGTAGTCTCCAAATGATCAAAAGCCATAGCTAGTAAAAGTGTGCCAACTCAAAGAGAACCCCCCAAGAAGGATGCGTCTGTCCAGACCCTTTCCTGTAAGGAGTGTTTGCGCCTGTCAGTTGTACCAGGGGATGGTGCAGAAGAGCCCTGCCTGCGGTGTGAACAGGTCAGTGATCTCCTCTGTCTGGTGGCCAAGCTTAAGGAGGAAGTCAAAAGACTAAGGAGTATTAGGGAAAAAGAAAGGGAAATACTGTGGAGTTTTACCCTTCCATCCCTGAGAGAAGCCCACCAGGAGCTAGAGGACTCCTGTGCCTCCTACAATCAGGCAGAAAGAGGAGACCAAGTAGATGAAGGAGAGTGGAAATGGTTCTCTACTTGGGGACTCAATAAAAATTCCTCTCAACCCCCATAACCTACCTAGGTCCCACTTCAGGATAGGTATGAGGCCCTGGATCCAGAGGGTCAGCCACATGACATTGAAGAAAATAATCTGCCTGGAGAGCCTCCCGATTACACTTCATTTATCAGACAGATCAGCACCTCTAGCATTAAAAAGAACAGTAGTTGTAGTGGGTGACTCCCTTTTGAGGGGAATAGAGAGACTCCTTGGGCTGATTTGGCCCTCTGATTATTACCCACTGCTGATACTCCAGGCTGGCAGTGATGAGATTGAAAATTGTTAGGGCAATTAAAAGGGACTTCAGAGCTCTGGGTCCAGTGGTTCATGGGGTAGGAGCATAGGTGATATTCTTCTCAGTCCCTTCAGTGGCAGAGAGAAATGATGAAGGGAATGTTAGAACCTGTGTGATCAACAAGTAGGCTGGTGCCATCAGCAGAATTTTGGGTTCTTTGATCATGACGCAACTTTTATAGCACCTGGCCTGCTGGAGCTGGGTGGGCTCCATCTATCTATTAAGGACAAAAGGATTCTAGCCCATGAATTGTCAGGTCTCATTTAGGGGTCTTTATATTAGTTTCAGATGGGGAAAGGGATGTAACTAGGCTCTCCAGAAACAAGCCTATGGGTGGAAAGCCAGCGTCAGGGGTGAAATCAGCAGCCCAGCTGAAGTGCATGTACACTAATGCACGCAGCATGGGTAACAAACAAGGAGAGCTGGAAGCCGTGGTACAGCAGGAAAGCTGTGGCATAGTCACCATCACGGAAATGTTGTGGGATGACTCACGTAACTGGAGCACTGCACTGGATGGCTGTAAGCTCTTCAGAAGAGACAAGCAAGGGAGAAGAGGTGTAAGGGTGGCTCTGTATATTAGGAGGGGCTCTTGATGCCGCAGAACTTGAGATTAATGATGATATGGTTGAATGCCTATGGGTAAGAACCAAGGGGAAGGCCAACAAGGCCAGCATCCTGGTGGGAGTCTGTCATAGACCACCCAACCAGGAGGGAGGTGGATGAACTTTTCTATAAACAGCTGGAAAATGTTTCACCATCAGCAGCCTTTGTTCTTGTAGGTGACTTTAACCTGCCAGATACCTGCTGGGAACTCAACACAGCAGAGAAGAGGCAGTCTAGGAGGTTCTTAGAGTGTATGGAGGACAGCTTCCTGTCACAGCTGGTGAGCGAGCCTGCCAGGGGAGGGACAATGCAAGACCTGCTGTTTGCAGACAGAGAAGGGCTGGTGGGAAATGTGGTGGTTAGAGGCCATCTGGGGCACAGTGCTTATGAAATTACAGAGTTTTCAATCTTTGGTGAAACAAGGAGGGGTGTCAATAAAACTTCCCACTGGACTTCCAGAGGGCAGACTTTGGCCTATTTGAGACTTATTTGTAGAGTTCCTTGGGAAGCAGCCCTTAAAAAAAAAGGGGTCCAGGATGGATTGGCATGCTTCAAATTAGAAATATTGAAGGTACAGGAACAGGCTGTCTCTGTGTGCCAAAAGATGAGCCATTGAGGAAGACAACCAGCCTGGGTGAGCAAAGAACTTCTGAAGGACCTAAGGAAAAGAAAGAGGATGTATCACCTTTGGAAGGAGGGTCAGGTACCTCAGGAAATGTTTAAGGGAGTTGCTGGTCATGTAGGAAAAGAATTAGAGAGCCAAAAGCCCCGTTAGAACTCAGTGAGGAAAAGGCAGAGATACTTAACAACTTCTTTGCCTCAATTTTCAACAGAAAGACAGGCTGGCCTCAGGACAACTGTTCTCCTGAGCTGGTGGATGGGGACAAGGTAGCAGCCCCATATAATTCAGGAGGAAGCAGTCAGAGACCTGCACCTGCTGAGCTGCTTAGATGCTCACAAGTCTATAGGACCAGATGGGATCTACCCCAGGATGATGAGGGAGCTGGCAGATGAGCTTGCAAAGCCTCTCTCCATCATTTACCAACAGTCCTGGCTCAGTGGGGAGGTCCCAGATGAATGGAGGTTGGCCAATGTGACACCCATCCACAAAAAGGGCAGGAAGGAAGATCCAGGACACTACAGGCTTGACAGCCTGACCTCAGTGCCTGGCAACATTATGGCACAGATCACCTTGAGTGTGGTCACATGGCACCCACAGGGTGGCCCAGGGCTCAGACACAGCCAGCATGGATTTAAAAGGGGCAGGTCCTGCCTGACCAACCTGGTCTGCTTTTATGACCAGGTGACCCACCTGGTGGATATGGGAAGGGCTGTGGGTGTTGTGTACCTGGACTTCAGCAAGGTCTTTGGCACTGTGTCCCACAGCAAACTCCTGGAAAAGCTGCAGCCCACGGCTTGGACAGGAGCACTCTGTGCTGGGTTAGGAGCTGGCTGGATGGCCAGGCCCAGAGAGTGCTGGTGAACGGTGCTGCATCCAGCTGGGCATCAGTCACCAGTGGTGTCCCCCAAGGATCTGTACTGGGACCAGTCCTGTTTAATATCTTCATTGATGATCTGGACGAGGGGATCAAGTCCACCATCAGTAAATTTGCAGATGACACCAAGCTGGGAGCGAGGGTCAATCTCTTGGAGGGTAGGAGGGCCCTTCAGAGGGACCTGGACGGGTTGGATAGATGGGCCAAAACTCACAACAATATGAATTTTAACGAGTCCAGGTGCCATGTCCTGCCCTTGAGTCACAACAACTCCTGCAGCACTACAGGCTGGGGACAGAGTGGCTGGACAGTGCCCAGGCAGAAAGGGACCTGGAGGTGTTGTTTGACAGCTGATTGAATATGAGTCAGCAGTGTGCCAAGGGGGGCCAAGAGGGCCAACAGCATCCTAGCCTGTATCAGGAATGGTGTGTCCAGCAGGACCAGGGAGGTCATTCTTTCCACTGTACTTGGCACTGGTGAAGCCTCACCTTGAGTGCTGTGTCCAGTTCTGGGCCCCTCAATTTTAGAAGGACGCTGAGATGCTAAGACATGTTCAGAGAAGGGCAACAAGGCTTTTGAATGGTCTGGGACACAGGTCCTGTGAAGAGTGGCTGAGGGAGCAGGGATTGTTTAGCCTAGAATAAAGGAGGCTCACGGGTAACCTTATCACTCTCTTGTCTCGGTTTGAAAGACAGGTATTTGCTAAGGAAAGGCAAGAACCCCTTCCCTGAAATGGAGAGTACAACCCTCTCCCTTCCAATTATTATAGTTTGAAATCAGGGGCTTTCAGGCAGAAGATATGGGAGGTAGGAATAACAGTTCTTTACTAATATATCTAACAAGGCAAACAGCAGAAACAACAACAGCTATAAAAATTGACAACAGAACAGAACAGTATAGCTCAGTTCCAGTCCCTTTGGCCAAGGCCCTCTCTCCCTGCGCTCAGTTCCCGGTGCTGTGGGGACAGGGCAGGTCCCGCGCAGTTGAAGAGGGCTGGGTGATGGCGGCAGCGGCCCAGGGGTGAGAGGGGATGGGGGAGCGACTCCCCCCTCACGGTGTCGGTCGTGGTGCTTGGCAGAGTGTCTGGAGATAGTAGGATGAGGTGGGAAGGCAGCAGAGCAATGTCCAACAGCAGGGAACGTGGCTCCCAGCGCTGGGATGGCAGGGAAGATGCTAGATAGGAGCCCCGGCTGTCTTCCTCTGACTCCATGAGCAAGCGAGAGAAAGAGAGCGAGAGCCCAGGCCCCTCTCCCACCTTTCCTTTCACTATCCCCCACCTCACAAATACTTAGCATAACAATGGGAAAAATTCCACAGAAAGAAAAGGGAACAATTCAACCCCCAACACTCTCTACAACTGCCTGAAAGGTGGTTGTAGTCAGCCTCTTCTCCCAGCCAACAACTGACAGAACGAGAGGACGCATTCTTAAATTGTGCCAGGGGAAATTTAGGTTAGATTTCAGGGAAAAAAATCTTCACTGAAAGAGTGATTGCGCACTGGAGTCATCTGCCCAGGAGGGTGGGGAAGTCACTGTCTCTGGACATCTTTAAAGAAAGACTGGATGTGGCACTCATTGCTATGGTTTAGTTGATAAGGTGGTGCTAAGTCATAGGCTGGACTGGATGACCTCAAAGGCCTTTTCCAACCTAGTTCATTCTGTGATTCTATGATTCTCTCTAAGTATCCTTCTCTTTTTCTTATGTTATGCCTTTCTCTTTGTCTCTATCATTTGCCCCTTAGCCTCAGGCTTGCTTTTCCTCCTTGATGTGCTTGTTCTCCCCTTTCATCACAGACTTCTCTCTCAAGCATTCCGCCTGTCTTGGTCACCCCATCTGACATGATTCATCTCTTGCTGTACTGTACCTGCTGTGGTCCTTCCTTGCCTCATTCAGATGCTTGCCTGCTCTAGTGGATTTGCTTCACCTCTCTCTCCTGCAGTTGCATTCTGTGGCATACTTACCCTCTCTCTAAGATTTTCTGCTTGCTCCTGCTTTCCTGATATGATTTCCTTCTTCCCTGTGCTTTCAGTCTCTTTGGTGTGCTTTTCTTCTTTCTCTCATGCTTTGCATCTGTTGCCACACCCCTCTCTCTGGTCCCTTGTCCCCACTAGTGCTTGCCAGCACTCTTCTTTTCCCTCCCCCTTCCTTCTCTCCCTTCTTTGTTCCACATGCATTCCCTTTCTAATTGGCACACTTCTTCCCATGTCTCCTTCATCCCATCTTACTCAGACATGCCTTTCCTCACTCTTTCTAGTGTTTTCTCTCTTACTTTCAATTTGCCTCTCTTATTTGGCATTTCTCCTGTGCCTTTGCTGTCCTGTAAGTTTATTCTTTCTCAGGTGGTTCACTGTCTCAATGTCTTGTTCTTATCTCTTCACCTCACATCCCTCTCTCTCGTGTGCTTCATCTCTCTTTCACACTCTTCTCTCTTTTGATTTTATTTTCCTCTTGCTTCCATTTTCACCTGTTCTTTTTCTCCCTCACATCCTGGTATCTGTGTTTGCTTTGACTTTCTTACACTTTGCCTCTTTTCCTCTTCTTCACTTCTACTTTTTTTCTCACACTTTCCCTTTCACAGGCTTCCCACACCCTTTTCCTCTCTCTGTGCCTATTACCCGTGTGTGGTGCACCTTGTGCCTGTCTGTCTCAACAGCCTCCATCTCACATGCATCTTTCTCACTCTCATGAGTTTCCCCTCTCACATGAATTCTGCCTGTCATGCTTACATTATCTCCCATGTGTGCTTTTCCTTGCTTGCTGTTCTCGTTCTCTGGCACTCCCCTCCCTCATGTGTGTTACTATTCTTCATTTCTGTGTCTTCCTCCCTCTCTTGCATGCTTTCTGTCTCACAAAATTGCCCTTCCTGTTTGCACTTATAATGTCACTTGCGCTTTTGGTCTCTCTTGCTGTCACTTTGTCTTTGTCTTGCTCCTCTTTTTCTCTAGCTTTCCCTCTCTCCTCATTCCCTCTTTCTTATTGTCCTCAGTTCCCCCTTACCTCTTTTTCTTCAACTCCCACCCTCTGTCACTTGCCTCATCTTTCTCACACACTTTGCCAGTAGTATATTATTTGCTTCCTTCTCACCTGCCGCGCCTCTCTCTGTCATGTGCTTCCCCTGAACATTGCGTGGTTTACTGATGTCACGTTCCACTCATGTCGCACTTTCTCACACTCCTTCCACATCTTCACCTCATCCTATTCCCTCTGCCACACGCATCTTCCCTCAGGCTGTCATCCAGTTTTATTGTCCAGCATGTGGTTTTTGTCTTGGGCATGCACTTTGTGCTCACTCTCTAATGCTTTGCTTCCCTTGCATGCTTTACTGTTTCCTTTTTTGTCTTGTGTGAAGTCTTTCTCTCTCACTAACCTCCTCTCTCACGCTTTCCCACCTTTCTCATTTTTCCTCTTGGATTTCCCTTTTGCTTGTGCTTCCAGTCTCTGGGAAATGCTTTCCCCCTCTAGCTTGCTACTTCCCTCTCTATTGCTCTCTGTCCTTGTCCCCCTTGCTGCCTTTCACACTTCCTCTAGCTTTACATCTTTCACAGTACGTTTCCCTCTCTGCCTTTACTACACTCCTCAATGTTCATGTCCTCTCTCTTGGGTGTGCATTTTCTCTCTCTCGGATGCACTTTGGCCCTTCTCTTGCTTTCTATCTCTCGCTTGCATGCCTTCATTCATTTGTGTGTGTCATCTTTCTCTTGCACACCCTTGCCCTCTGCCTTTGCTCTTCTGCTGCTCCCCGTTCTTGCATTGCTGTACAAGGCACACAGTTCTCCTCTCCTCTGCTTGTACTTCCTCTCTAACTCCTGCTGTCAGTTTCCTGAGGCTCCTTGCCTTCCTCTCTCTCATGATGCCCCTTTTGATCTTTTATTATCACTTCTTGCTTTCCCTTCTCCCTTCTTCCTTCCTTTCTCTTCCTCTTGTTTTCATTCCCTCTCACACATGATTATCTGTTTTTCTTCATCTTCCCCACACTCTTCCCTCTATCATGCTCTCTCACTTTGCCACCTTGCGTTTTTCCCGCTTGCATGCTTTATGTCACTCACTTGCCCTTTAACCCTAGCACATGCTGTCACTCTTGGTTGTGCTTCCTGTGTGTCTCTCACTCAGTAGCACTCCTCTCACTCTCTGTTTGCTAGTTCCCTCTCTCTTTGCATTCCTCTCCTCCATAATTTAATTCATCTTGCTGCCCCCTCACTTTCCCACCAAAACTCACCCTAACACTCCCTCTCTTGCTTCCTTACTCTTCTTGCCTCTCATGCACCTTGGCACTCAATGGCTTACACAGGTTCACAGCCACTCCCACATGCTCCTTCCCTATCAGTCTGTCTCTCCTGGCATCTTTCCCTCTCCCTTGCACTCCCTTCACTCCTCTCTGGACATCCCTTTCCTCCCACCCACTGTACCTTTGACTCCCCCGTAAGAAGCCTTTCACCCTCGTACCCTCTTTTTCACACACTTTTCTCTGTCACTTCCTTGCTTGCTTTCTCACACTCACCTCACAGGGCTTCCCTTTCTACCATGCATTTCTTGGCTCCTACTCTTCTGCATATGCACTTCTCTATCCCGATTGCACTCCTTATTTTTTTTCCTTGTAGGTTGACTCACACAGTTTGTTTCTCTTTTATACTTCGTTGTCTTTAATGCTTTCTATTGACCACATTAAGTTTCAGTTGAACAGTACCCCAGTCTCTCTTGCTTGTACTTTTCTAATTTCATGCACACTGCCTTTTTCTCACCTGTGCCTTCACTTGCTCTTTCATTTCCCCTCTTCTCCTCTTTTGCTCATGCTTTCTGTCTCTTTCACACATTCCATTCCTGTTTATTTTTTATGCTGTCCTTTTAGTTAATGCTTTCAATTCATAGAATACTCTCTGTCTCATGCCTTTCCTTTGTTGCATGTGCTTTACCTTTGGTCTACTGCAGTTTTCCTTGCCTGCCCTTGTACACTTTTCTCCCTTGGGTATGCTTCCCCTCCCTCTGCCTCACACTCTATCGTTGGTTTCCTCATCTTTCAAGTTTCTACTCCCTTGCATGCATGCTTTCCTTCACTCTCTATAGTGTGTTCCCCTTCTTCTGCATGTATTTTTCCTCTCTGATACGCTTTCCCCATCTCACAGTCTTCCACTTCCTCTCTAATGATTATTCTTACCCTCTCATTCTTGCTTTTACTTTCCCTCTCTTGGGTGCACTTTCTCTCCCTTATGCAGCTGTTTTTCTTCCTTCCTGTGCTGACTTGGAAACTTTATGTCTCATTTGTGTACTTTCCTGTTCTGTCACATGATTGTGATCTTCCACATGTGCATTCCTAATAAAAGTATCTTCTACATAAATTCCCTCTCATTTTTTCATCCATTTCCCCCCACATTTCCCTCCCTCTGACACCTCTTCATTCTTACTGTTGCACCTTTCCTCTCTCTTGTGCACACACTCTAATTTTATCTCTGGCTTCCCCTTATGCTCACACCCACAGACACATTAAGTGTATGTCCCTGGTATGTTTTCCCTCCTTTTTCCTGCTGTTTTTAATCTTTCTCTCATGTACTTTCTCTTCCTCAGTTTCCTGCTGTATCATGTGCATTGCTTTTCTGATAGGCTCTTTCACTTTCCCATGCACACTTTACCTCTTGTTTGTTCAAGTGTCCCTTGTCTCTGTTGTGAAATTTTATCACTTTTATAGTCTCTCGGTCTCTCTCAATCAAAATACGTTCCTCTCTTGTGTGCCTATTTCTCCTCTCAAATAGTTTCCTTCTTGATTGAACATCCATCTGATCCTCTTTCAGTCCCTCTTGCATGCGTTCTCTTCCTTCCTATCATGAAAGGTTTCCTTTCCTCTCTTATGTGTTTTACCTCTGTCCTATACATCTCTTCCTCTCTAGGACCCTCTTCACACTTTCCAATAAGGTCTTGATTTATCTTCCCCACTTTCTCTCTTCTAACCACTTTTCTGTCATGCAGTGTTCCTTTAATGTGTGAGTTCTCCCTTCCTCCCTGGTGCACAGTACATGTCCTCTCTCTTGCACCATCACTTTATCATTGATGTACTTTCCTGCCCTTTCTTCTTATGATCTCTTTCTCTAAGGCACATTTATCCTTTCTCTGTCACATGCCACATTACAATTGCTGTCTCATCGTGCTTTCCCTTTTTCCTTTGCCTATTTTCCTGGTCTGTCTGCTCTCTCCCCTGTACTTCACATGTCTTACATGTCATACATTATAACGTTGGCTGATGCCAGATCGGAGACAAAGACCTGGTCTTTATGATCCATGTGACAAAAGCATTTTATTCTTGTGAATTATTTTTAAATAGAGAATTTGGAGTTCCTGGGCAAACACATATGACTGGTTGGGAGTTTGGATTGCTCAGCTTTCTGACTAATTTTGTCTGCCTTACACTTTCTTTTAACAGTCACACTTTCCCTTTTTATCTTACATGCTTTCTCTGTGTCAGACTTGTCTTGTATCTCATGTTTTCCCCTTGTACTTTCTGTCTTGCATTCCCTCATGCATGCACTCTTTAACTCTCTTTCATGTGTCTGTTTTATAGTTTCTTACAGATTTTGTGTAATTCTACTCTCTTGGTTTTCTTTCCCTTAATTTTGAGCATTTTTCTTGCACGTGCTGTCCCTTTCTCTTATATGCACTTTTTTTCCTTCTCGTGCTCCCTCTCTCTTGTGCCTCTTCTTTATGTCAAGCCCTCTTCTTGCATATGAGGGCTTTCCTCTCTCCTTTGCACATCCTCTTTTGCTTCTGTTTCTTGCTTCCCTGGGCGTTTTTGTGTCTCTCTCATGCAATTTTTCTTCTTTACCTCATGTCATGCTCACTGTCTTACCCCTCCCTCTTTTCTGTGTCCTCTCATTTGCTCCCCTGTCGATATCTGCCTGTGCTTGCCCTTTCCCTCTCACTCTTCTTTCCGTCTTTCTTGCTCTTTTACCTTTGCTCTTCTTCCCCTCTTCCTGACTCACTTAATTCCCTTCTCATTCTTTTCTATCTGGTTTTTTCCTCTCCCCATTCTGCCCTGGCTTTCTTTGCCCTGCTTCTATTTATGTTTCTTTGGATCTCAGTCAGTCTGTCTATCCCACATGCTCCTTTGCAATCTCTGAAATTCTCATTCTCAGTTTCCTTCTTCCTTTGCGTATGTTATTGTCTTTGCTTGCTCCTTCTGCCATTTCTGTTCCTCTTTTGTCCTCTCTTTTTAAATCCCATTTTCTCTTCTTCTCCCTCAGTCCCCTCATTGCTCTCACACTCCCTGTACTCAGTCCTTGTCTCTCCCAATCTCATGCCACCCACAGCCATCCATTCTTTTCCTTACCTCACTCACTCTGTCTTCCTATCTGTCCCTCTCTCCCTTTTCTCTGCACTCCCTTCTTTCTCAGCCTCTGCTTACACGTCATCTTCCCCTCCTGCCAGCCTTTGCTACTCTAACTTCCCTTCTCTCCCTCCAGTGCTCTTTTCTACCCACTCCCTTGCCCAGTTTCTCCACTTTCCTTACCTTATTTCCCTTGCACATGTAGTTTCATTCATGCACATTCTTTCCGCCTTTGTATTTCCCTTTTTTCCCCTGACAACCCTGTCAGGGGACAATTGTTTCTGATACTGAACCTGCATTGTTTCTGAACCTGTATCTCCCCTTGCTGGAGTCTAATGCCATTTGCTCTCCTTTGGAAAGGATTCCATGCTGATCCTATGGCATTTTGTCCATGAGGATTGGGCACAGACAGGAGATATTGCTCCCAGGACACGACTACACGCTGCCAATTACAACACCCAATTCTAATAAAAGAAAAATTGGTTTAAGAAACAGTAGTAGTAAAGAAAAAAAACCGATACCCCACACCAAAAAATCACAAAAGCACCCTAAAAACCACAAAAAGATATAGAATAAGAATAGGACTATTAGGAAGAACCATTAGAAGTTGAAGCAGATAAAGAAGTAGTACTACAAAAGTGTAAGAATAGTAATGAGAATAAGAATAATAGTAAGAATAGGAAAATAATCAGAAAAAGAGAAGAAATAAGGAAAAGAATAAGAATAAGAATAACATAAAGCTTAAGAAGAAGAAAAAAAGTAAGAAAAAGCTTAAGAAGAAGAAAATGCAGGATAATAAAAAGCAGAATAATAAGAAGAGAATTAGAATAAATCAAAATAAGAATAAAAATTGGGAAGGGAATAAGAAAAAGCTTAAGTAAAAGAGTAAGAAAAAGCATAAGACAAAAAGCATTAGAAAAAGAAAACACATAATGAAAGCATTAGAAAAAGAAAACAAAATGAAAAATAAGAATTAAAATGAGCCTAAGGAATGAGAATAAGAATAACAATTAGAATAAATGTAGGAATAAGAAAACCTATAAGAACAGAAATAGAAAGAAATCAGAATAAAAATAGAAAGAAAGGAATAAGAAAAAGCTTGAGTAAAATGTAAGAAAAAGCATAAGACAAAAAGCATAATAAGAAGAAAATGCAGAAAATAAAGCATAAGGAAAAGTAAAAGACGAAGAAAAAGGACAAGGACAAGGAAGAACACTAGCAGGAACAAGAAGAATAAGAAGAACAAGAACAACGAGAAGCAGAGGCAGTGAGGACAAGTCATCATCCCTCCAAGAGCCCCAAAGCGCTGCTCACTGCTGAGGCCTTGCAGCAGAGCAGTGCACAGGATGCAAGGTGATGCCACAGATACAGAATGTGCTGCAAGAGACTGCATCAAACTTCACCAGCCAGGGCAGGTACCTGGGTGTTCTCCTGGCCCAAATGTCTGTCAAGGTTCTGAGCTCCATGTTTTCAGGGGACCCTCAGCACCAAGTAGACCTGATGGAGAGCATCACCAGGATGCCATTGGCATGCACAGTGTTGGCTTCTTTCCTTCCTTTCCCTTCCTTTCTTTCTTTTACTTCCTTCTTCCTTCCTTCCTTCCTGGAGCCCTTCCTTCCTGGAATCCTCCCTCCTTCCTTCCCTATACTCTTAAGTGCAAATTAACATCTGCAATCTTCTGAAAGTTGTGTAGTCTGTTTATATTTTCTGTCTCAGAGCCATTATAATTACAGTATCACCAAAACTATGGCATGAAAAATCCTGTGTTGATTTGTCTGTCTTCTCAGCTAGGAAGAGGGTCTGCAGCTACTAAATCAAGGTATCTTCATCAAAAATCAGATTGGTTTTGCAATTAATTACTTCCTGAGAAGGAACTTCCTGAGAATTACTTCCTGAGAAACCATTTTTTTCACTGTTCCTTTTACACTTAATGGTATTAGCAGTGTCTCATCCTTTGCAGAGATCTTAGGGTATGGGTTTACAGATCATGCTATAATCCATTTTGTTTTCCAGAGAAAGTATCTACAGTCTTCATCCTAATGCTGTGTATTGTTCTTAAAAGTAATTTGCACAAAGCTGAGTTACGAAGAAGTCCAATACCCCTATAAACTTGCCAAAGTAAAAAGTATATTTGACACTTGGGCTTAGTATGAGTATTCCTGTATAATCCCAGAAGACATCTCATTGCACCACAAGGAATAAAGAGTCTCTGAAGATGAATATGCTGTGCATTGTGCTACAAAACGCTATGAAGAAAGTTGGGAGCAATATTCTCATACAATGTATGAAGTATACACAGTGCACTGAAGAAATTACCCCATCGCCCCCTTTCTCTTCAGTACTTTGCGTGTTTCTTCCTCTTTATTCTGAAACAGATTGGAGCATAGTACCAACTTTGTTTCCTCTCTTAAATTAGGAAGAGCTGCATAATGATGTTCGACTGAGTGGTTTATGCTTCTGCTCAAGCAGAAGCAGAGTCATTCAGAACACTACTGGAAAGGGAGGGTTATATTTGTAGACCTTTGCTTACATATCTCTTTATTGTAGCAATGTTTCTTGATGTAACTTGTACTTTTGCTGGTATTGGCCTAGTCCTACTATTCTTACAAGTTTTTTCCTTTTCACCATTAGTTTTCTGTTCTCATCTATTACATGGCAAACATAATTGCTTGGTTCTGGTAGCTGTGGATAGAACTGTACACAACATACTGTCATTCTGCATTTATCTAGGATTTTTCTATCTTCTTTCCTCACACCTTTTCTTGAAGTTAACAAATTCTTCTTGAATGTGTGTGTTACTGGGGTGGCAGGAGTAATTTGAGGAGAGAGCTGTTATTTTATTTAAGTCACAAGTTTAAAAACAGTTACTGTAGTGGAAAAATACAAGAAAGAATTGACTCTGCCCTCAGTGCAGAAGAGTGAGCATTGCTTCGCAGAACCACAGAACACCCTAAGTTGCAGATGCCCTTAAAAGATCGTGTGGTTCAACATTTTCTGGGAACAGGAGCCTCCATGAGATCATCTAGCATGCTGTCCACTCTTGTCTTGAAAACCTGCAGTGATGAGGACTCTACCAGATTCCTGGCAAGATTGTATCCGTGATTGAATGTTCTCACTACAAAACAAGTGTTTCTTATACTGAGATGAAACCTCTCCCAAGTGCAACTTGTACTCATTGCCTTATGTTTTCTCCGTGCACCACCTGGTAAGGAGAACACCTCATCCTTTGTTGCTGTCTTTAAATAATTAAGTACAGGAATGCTGTGATGAAGTCTCCCTGAGCCTTCTCCATGAAGAAGAGATTTAACTCCTACTGTCTTATGCTGTAGAGCTCTACCATCCTCTCCAGTCCTTCTTTAGTGCCCTTCCAGCCTGTCCATGTCTTTTTGGGTGGGTGGGGGACCAGAACTGAACACTGTACTATAGGTATGGCCTGACAAGCACTCAGTAGAGTTGGGATAATCACATCTCTCCCAGCCAGTAGTGCCCCTGAGGATGCAGCCCAGGATATGTTTTGATGTTGCTGCAGCAGTGCTCTGCTGGCTCATCTTTAGCTTGTTGTCCCCCAGTGCCCCCAGGTCCCTTTCAGTAGCACTGCTTCCCAGCCACATGCATCCTAGCCCATAACCTGGGTGCAGGACTTTACACTTTGTTAAACTTCATACAGGTCTTGATAGCTTGACCAGATCTCTCTGTAAGACAGCTCTCCTAATGTGTCCGCCTTGACACCCAATTTAGTGCCAACAGCACTTTAGTGAAGGTGCTTTCAATCCTACCATCTAGACTATTTATGGAAACATTGAGCAGTTTGGGATTCAGTAACATTCACTGTGGGACCCTACTTGTGACTGGCTGCCACACTGAATAAAAAACACGGATCACCTAGTCTGGCTTTGCTGACCAGTTTCCTATCCATACTTAAATTGTGCTTTACCTTTCTAGAAATGCCTTGTGTCACTGTCAGTGTGTCTTGTTATACTGGTATATTTTAACTTGTTAAATTTGAATTTAATCAAATAACTTGGACACTAACAGTCTGTGTTGAATTTCTTCAGATCCCATCTATCAATAACAATTGTTGGATGCAATATTTCTTTAGGGCTTTAGCTAAGATCGTGAAGAATAACTGTTTGTTTACAAAGATGGGCAGGAAAGCCTGCAGATGCACCCTAACAGAAAATCAAGCTGTAAATGTTCTTGTTATTCCTTGCATGTATAATGCCAGTGTAAAATGCTTCATGTTTTTTTCCAACTGGAAACCTTATGAAGTGTTGAGTGAATTTTGGAAGAATAGTCACAGAAAATTGACCAATGCTGGGCTTTGACATACTTAGGATTTGTGTTTTGCTTATTAGGATGGTTTGGTTATACCTTGCTGCAGTAAAATCTGGGCCTATGTCAACAGGAATAGGTTGTTTTGGTTTTGAGGGGTTTTTTTGAAGTTTTTTTTTGTTTGGTTGGTTGGTTTTGGGGGGGGTTTTTTTGGTTGGTTGGTTTTTTGAGGGGGGTGTGTATGTGTGATTGTGTTTTGAGGGTTTTTCGTATGTGCGTTTATGGGCTTTTTTGGCTGATTTTTTGTTTGTTTGTTTTGTTGGGCTTTTGTTTTGGGGGGTTTTTTGGTGGTTTTTTTGTGGGTTTTGGTTGGGGGTTTTTTGGGTGGAGGTGGGGTTTTGTTTGTTTGTTTGTTTGTTAGGTTTTTTTTTGTTTTTTTGCTGATGTGAAGCTCAAAGCACAATTGATTATGCCAGCAGTGAGAACAGGAAAAAACATTGATACAATTCTATTTTTTGTACTCCTGATGCTGAAAGGAAGAGAATTGAATTTTCAAGGCCTAATAGCTTTTTATAGCTAAATCTTTTTGAGAACCTGCTGAACTTCAGTCCTCATGTGCTACAGTCCCTTGTAACTTACTGCCACAGACATGACCTTGCTTGGGTAGTTGTACCTTCTCTGCCTTTCTTACTGGGAAAGGGAATGCAAAGGGCAGAGAATAATCAGCCATCCCCAAGTTCCACCATTTTCACAGTGGCAGAATATACTTTAGAGCCCTTTTATCTTGCTGGCAACCACCATTTTTGACATCTCTCCATTGATAGGGTGTGGTGACAAAAACTGACTTCATAGCCTTAAAAAAGTTGTTCAGATTGGTAGTTTCTACCAGAGTTAATAATGTAAATTTCCAGAGGACTCTTGATTCCCTTGGAACGTCTAAAAATATAAAATGTTTTTCCATGACAATGCAGGATTGTGTTCTATAATCTAAAATAGTATTGTAGAATTATCCTAAGCAAGAGTGGAACATGTGGAAGAGATGTAGCAAATTTGTTCTTGCTGCCAAACTGATTGATACTTGCTTAGATCAGAGAAATTTCTTACACACTGCAGATATTCTAGGATGTTGGAGACATTTGGAGTGCTACACGGCTTGTTTCTGAGTGCAACCCTTCATTAGTATACATGGGTCAGATGAACAAAATGCCAAGTCGACGCGGTGCTGGAGTCACAGCTAGCTCCCAGAACCACGCCAAGAGTGGGCTGCTCCCCAAGGAGATTAGGGATACAGCTTAGAGCAGATGCTCTACAGCACAGATATAATTGGCACAAGCAGAGCCAAGGATGAGGGAGAGGTCTTCCATATGGTTTCCAAGGAGATTTTATTGCAAGGAAAGGTCAGGGATGAAAGACAGGACACTGGGTACACAGGGACTTTTATACGGGGGAGGTTCTAAGGGACAGTACAAACACACAACCAGTAGGGAGAAGGCTGGGGAAGAGCACAAGGCGGGATTTACAATACATAACCCAATGAGGAAACACAGCCAGAGGGAACAATTTAAACAAACCAATTGGGCTTCAAGGATTGGGGGATTTACAAAGGGGATTTACAAGCAGGGAGTTGGCACAAGGTGGCATCGACAAAGAACTTGCTGGAACAAGGGGCAGGTATCTGGTTAGATTGGCAGCTTAGGAGGAGGGTACTAACTGGGTATGAGCCATTAGCACTGGGGTATCAGAACAAACCATTAAAACTGAGACAACCACACCACCAAGTATTTTTCAAAGGGCACTAAACAGGTAGATCTTTGAAACTGCAGAATGCCTAGAGAGAGAAGTGCCATTTGATACTGTAGACGATGTTAATACAGTAAAAATTGCCTTCAAATAGGCAAATTCAATATCTCCAGTAGGAGATAACATAGGCAGTGATATTCAGCTAGAAAGGCAGAGTGGAAGGGCGGAAATGCTAGAGGGTAGCTTGCATTGAAGGGATTCAGCGCATTCAATACTGAAACCCTCCAGAACGCCCCTCCTCCTCCAACCTTAGCAAAGTGACAATACTAGGGTATTCCACTCTCATATGCTTGCATATTTCTAAAATGGTTATTTGATATGGTGTGTTCGAAAAAGGATTGGAACACTGTAAATACTGTAAAGTGTATTTTAAAATTCCTTGTGGATGCATTTGTAGGGCTATCCATGGAGATATTTTGCTTGATTTTTAAGCTACAAAGCTTGTTGCCACCAGCTGCCAAGTATTCTATATAACTAGGATACATGTTTTTGCAAGAAAATAGGTTTTTTCTTTTTTTTTTTGGCATCGTAATTTTTTTCATTTTGCAAGCCCTTGTATTACTCATCTTAGTGCCACCTTAGTGATGGCTTGAGAAGTAAAAGATTTGTTAATGAAACATCTGCAAATAGGTTTAGGATATCCAAAAGGTAAACCTATTAATATAACAGTTTCTTGGGTATATTTTACTACATGTTAAATATTTTCCATTTAAAAAGACAATTTTAGCTGAAAGCTGATATGTTCTCTAGACCACACTTAATGTTTGCATGCTAATAACAGTGTGTTTAGTGATTTGAATCTGTAGTGTTCTTTGCTTCAGAATTCTCCAAAAACCATTGTTTTTTGCCTGTATCTCACATGAAGTTTGGGTATGCTTTGTCATCTGTAACACATACGGATTTCTCTTTCAAGTTCCCATAAGGTAACTTCCTAGATGAGCTGAATATTAGAAGCTGAGTATTCCTTTTTGTTACTCCTGCATTGTGCAGAGGCCATAATAGTGGGCTGATTTTGTCAGAACATGGAGGTATTGTGTGCAGTTTATATCTGTCTATGCTCTTCTTTCGATAATGAAAAGTATAAATTGCTCAAGAGACAGTTCAGTGTGGACTAGTTACAGATTGATACTTTAAATGTGTCCTGTGGTCTTCCATTATTTTAAATGAAAATAGCACTGAGAATTTGCAAGGTTATTCATTACTGGCTTGTCCAGATCATAAACATGAGGATGTGTGAGTGGCATCCTACAGCCAGCTTTCTCTGTTCTCCTGGTGAATTCATTTGGAGTAACTCAGGAACTGGCTGAACTAGCTGGATTGTCATAGTCATGTTATCAGTAGCTGGCTTCCCTGTGGCCTGGAGATGCTCTGGGTACTGTGTCTGTAGAATGAGGAGAAGGAGCACACAAAGGTATTACTATTACCTGTTCAAATTCTGTCCCTGGCCGAAGTAAGAGGAAAGAATGATGATGTGCTTGAACAGTTAAGTTGTTGCCTTAGGATCAGGCCAAGTAGGTCTAACTGCTTGTGGTCAGTCATTTCAGTGTTCTTTCTGCAGCAATGCATGTGTGAACACTTTCACCAGCTGTGAGACAAACCCAATTATTCTGCTATTGAATCCCACTAGCAGTTTAACTTTGTGGATACAGTGTGCTTTTGCTGCCTTCTCTAAATTGCACCACTGCATTGTACAGTGAAACTGTCCAAGTTTTCCTGCTGAAGGTAGATGTCTGTGTTATCTTGAGAGGTGAAGTGAGTGCTGAGAGCTTTTCTAAGTAGAGGTATCCTATAAGTAGAAAACAGCTATTTTTATGGTACCAGAATACAGAAAGAATCGTATCATTGACCTGGGGATTCATCTATATGGTGTATCAAGTGCATTTTTTAACTCTAGAAAACGATTTTTAGAAGTGCCTGTTTGTCTGATTGAAATGCCATTTCCTCTGTTCATTCAGTGGTCATCTGACTACTACAAATACTATTTTTACTACAAATACTGTTTTAACTCATATCAGCATGAAAACAGCTAAAACTGAGTGACTGCACTTTATTTAATCCTTGTCAACAAAATCAGTTATTAAACATAAAACTGGTTATTTACACAAGCTCACTGAAGACTAAGTTAGTTATGCAGAAGTAGGGAGCAGTCTAGTTCACTCCCAAGTCTCAGTTTCCTTGTCTAAGCAGCAAGGGAAATAGTTTTCTGTGAACCAGATGTATGTTTTTCCAGTCATTCATGCCTACTGTTCTTGATTTTGAAACTCTGCTTTCATGACCCGTTCTTCCTTCTACTGAAAGCCTTGGGAATTACATTTTGACTTCATTGGAAAACAGGGCTGTATCCTAGTTATTTTTTATTTAAAGAATATGAAATTTAATGGTTTATGTAAAGTACTGTATTGTGTAGCTTACTTAGTCATAAGTGACTAATTAACATCTTGCAGAAGTGCTAGCTGTGTTAAATTTTTATTACTTGGAACAAGATTAGAATTAAAAACTGGGAGGAGCAGAACAGATTCTCAGATCACGATTTTGTTGTAAAACATTTCCACTCTTTGCCAGTGTGTTCTTTTGGGAACTGATGATGTAAAATATTTTGATGGGGAGAGGAAGATGTTCGCTTATTATTCCATGACATAGTTTTTTCCTTCCTTTTGTCTAAAGGAGTAAACATCTGAATCTAGTGTGAATTAACCTCTGCAGATGTATTTTAGGTTAAATTGGACAGGGCCAACCCAGCACAATGTCTTTGAGCAGGTGCCTCAGGAGAGGGAGGACAGTCAAAGTGAAGAAAATCTTTTCACTTCCATTTTCATCTGACTCTTGTCACCCACCAAAATACATCAATGTGGCAAATTTGGACCATGTAGGTTACATGTGACAGACATTTCTTGGGATGCAGTGGACCCAGCTGAGCAAGCAGCTGTGACAGGAATGCAATGTATCACTCCTGTGAACCTAAGAATATGGTAGTCTTTGGAGAATGTTATGTTAATTAGCTTTGTGAAGTTTTTGAATAGCACAATTTTTATGTTGTTTTGTACTGTGTTGCTGGCTATGGGCAGCAGTGTACTCTGACAAGTTTAATGCTCTTTACAAGGGGGGCGCAGACTCCATCTGGTTATTGAACAGATTAGGAAGCTCAGTGAGAAGTACTGTAGTCCTCTCTTCCTCTTACCATTCATGTTCTGTGGAACGGCATTGTAAGGCCAACAGGAGACAAAGCTGTCTTGAAACTTAATGCTTAATGGAAACTTTGACACTTAGAATAAATACATTGAAACACAGAACAATCTAAGTGTGAAGTGAACTACTGGGTAGCTTTATTGCAGTGACAGTTTAGTGCAGTATACTTACCCCAGACATATACATTATAGGATATATAGGATATATAGAGGTGACAAGAACAAATTTTATTGGTTCCTCATTGTATTAGCAATCAGTTAATCAATTAAAAATCAAGTTTTCTTACACAAAGTGGAGATCTCTGAATACTCATTGTGTTGTGAAATAATGCTGAAGAGAGGAGGAACTCCAGTCTCTTTTCTGAGTTTGCCTGAGAATGAACTCCTCTGTTTTTGTTCCTAGGAATTCTGCAGCAGTGGGTCATGGCTGTTTCTGCTACGCTCTAATGCGTTCAATTCCAGTTGCCATCTACGTTATTTTGGTAACAGGTCTGCGCTACCACCTGTTCATATGGAGCGTCTTCTCGCCAAAGCTGCTGTATGAGGGAGTGCATGTGTTCATCACAGCTGCTGTCTGCCTCTTCTTCACAGCAATGGATCAGAACCACTCTTACAAAGTGCAAGACTGAAAATAAGTGGGTGATTGCATTGCAATGTCCACTGTGCCACTGGAATGGTATTAGGAAAATATCAGCTTTAAATTGTTTTGCAGATGTTGAAGAGTAAATTGTTAAAAGAGTTGTTTATTTTAGTCAAGATTAATCTTGTGTTAAAACTGAGTTTGCTTTAAAAATGTTGAATTGAAATAAACTGTTTTTTCATGGATACCTTTTGTTCAATAGCTGTCATTATAGCACTTTCCAAATAACAGAGTGGTGATACTACATGTTTTGAATTTAAAAATATACATCTTGATATATAGACCAGTGCCTCATGGCATAGAAAAAATTGTGTGCATACAATTTTTTTATCTTCTTAGACTACAGAATCCTAAAAATGTGTGGGATTTCTAGGTGCTGTTCACATGATCCTGAATCCATTAGCCTCAGGGCATTTTTGTGTTGGTTTTCTTTCTAGTGGCTGCATTGAAATTACTATTAATTTTTTATTGTACAAACATCCCAGGTAAAAGATTTTGTTTATCTTGCATAGGCAGCAAGGATTTCTGTTTAAAAGCAGCATTTTTCTTTGTAAGATGAGTGTCATCATTATTTGTAATGGATTTTGATCTGCACTTCAGACAATGAATTAGAAATACTTACTGTCCAACAAAGTAATGAATCTTCTATGGAGTCCGTTCACTGCCAAAATATTGTTTCTTCTTATCAAGGTATAAATGATAAATCAGGTTCAGCAACCATGCTGAACATTTGATCATGTTTTCCACACATGGGTGGAGAGTTGTGAGCAGTGAACAGGAAAACAGTTTAATGGATTAAGTTGCCAGCAGAATAAAATGTGTAAAGGTGTGTTTGCAGTTTGCATCCCCACCCCGCTAGTGACCTGTCTAGCCATCTCACTTGAATGTGCTGTAATTAATTTCTAACAGTGGTGTTTTTCTTGCTTCTGTCAAGAAGATACATGTTAATGACTATACTGACTATCAGTATTCATGTGGGTCTTTTTGCCTCTTATTTTTGTCCATGTTTTGTTCATGTTAGTGGCTAATATGACTTAGTCTAAATGTGTTTGAGGTATATCAGAAGAGAAGCATACAGAGACCTTTTGACTTTTGTTAAGAATATGGAAAAATAAAGCTTTTCAAGACTGATATAGCTGACAGCACAATTGTTAAAATCACTGATGCACTTTTTGTCTTATGTTGCAGATCTCAAAATGTAGGCCTCCAGTTTTTATACACTAATAATAGGCCATCTTGATTACTAATAATGAAATGTGTTTTCAGCTATAAAACAATTAAAATTTTCAATACACTGGCAACATATTGCTCTATACCTGGAGTACTGGATCTTAATGTCATTTACTACTGCAAGATTGAAAATTAAATACTTCTAATAAATCACTTTTTACTGCCAACTATGGTTATTTAAAACAGTTTGTATTTGTGAATGTGCATCTACTGTTTTCATGATTCTCAGTATTTTTTTGGTTATCTGCTGGCTAGCAGCCGTGTAAACATTATCAACATATTCTCTGTTTACTTACGTTGTTAATTTGTAAGCCATCCTCCCTAAAATTCATATGGAGTATGTTTATAGGACATTTGAGTCAGAGAGAAAAGGTGCTAATAAAGAGATGGAAGAGATAGAGCAGACGTTGCTTCTGGTGTACAGAATCCTAAAGTAATGTGGGATGACATTTACAAGGTCTTTTATTCCTTCCGTCTGTTTTTGTTCTTTTTTTGTTTGTTTGTTTTTTGTTTTGCTTCTAGTATTAAGTCTCTTATCAAGTAGTGGAATTGAAACTATTATGTATCTATTGAGATTGCATTTTTTCAGATTGCTTAGTTAAATGATCAGTGTCCCCCTTCTCGTCTGAATTTGAAAGATTGGCTCCAGGATTAAATGGCTTGGGGAAACTGTTACTTAGGTCTTCAAGATGTGTAAAGGAAGGAAGAAGAAGAGACTGCATCTCTATCTCAAGTTAACTCACGAGTTTGCATGATCTGTGAAAGAAACATCAACTTCAGCATTGACACTTTCAACTTCAGAAGTGACATTTTAATTATTTTTCACCCTTTCCCTTTGGGTGTAGGCAAATTAAATAATGCTTCATGAATTTATGGGCTCTAGGAATGCAAATCTTAGGCAGTGAAGGAATGAATTAGTTCTTGCTGCAGGCAACCAGGTTTTAATTGGGGTGATTATGTTATAATAATTTTATTTTAAATCAACATAAAGTTTTTTGATCTGGCATTTGATCTGAATGTACAGAGAAAGTAAATACCTGAACACAAATTCTTATCTCACTAGTTAGTTGTTCCACCTCACTTGTCATGTTCAGCATGTTTCAGACCCTCAGACAAGGAGACAAGTGACATGGAAAGCAGGAATGCTACTGGGATTTTTTTTTTGCCATTCTGAGCATACCAGTTTCTTCTGTCCGAATCACCTGTAGTCTGCTCCAGAGTGGGATCAGCCTGGGCTTCCTTGGTAGTGCCCTTTGCACAGGTACAGACTCCTTAATTACCTTCTGAGCAGGGATGTTTTCTCTGTTTGGATAAAGTATTAAATGTTAATATTGTTAGATATGTTAAATATTTCCGCTCAGCACCTTCACTGCTGGTCAGACAGTACCACCAGTTACTGTGGTCCACAGCTTGCTCTGCCAGATTTCACTAGATCACCACCAGTCAGCACAACTCCAAACTTGAAACTGATGTCCAGTATGGTCCCAGGGATTCACAGTGGTGAAGCTTGAGCTTCATTCTTGTAAATGAATTCAGGTTTAAGGAAAAAATATTTAATCTATTTGTATTTCAGGTACTATGTATCTATTTCTTCTCTCTAGGAAAAGAAGCCTACATCTTGTTTCCCGCTACATAAACCAGCACAAAATATACAGTGTGAACCCCAGCCTTTTTGGCAGGCAGGACGTGTGGCAGGCCACTGTTCCTCCGTGGTTCTCTCTGTAAGGGTCAGGGAAGTTTCTGGAATCCCTCACATCAGGCATTTGAAAACTAAACAAGGTTTAGCTCCACAGTTTCAGGAGAAGAGGCCACAATTGCAAATTACCATGAAAGGCTTTCTCTGAAACACCAAAGTATTCCTGAGTGCTTCCCCAGAAGGAGGAGAAAGAAGCTGTGATCCCACTGGTCAGTGGAGCAGGAGAGGGAGCTGGCTGATGCCATAATGGGCATCCCACTCTCCTATGAAAGACTGTGATCAGGGGATGTTTGTGAAGCTGGCATTGCACCGTCTAAGAGAAGTATGGAAAGTCTGGGAAATAACCTCTCTTCAGTCTACAGGCAGAAAATATAGAGGGAGATTTTGCGAAGGGCTAGATGGAGGGAAAATTACTCAGAAGGAGTTTGCAGGACAATTTGTATCTGGCCCATTGGTACTTGATTTCACATTTTCAGTGTGATACAGTGGTTAAGGTATAACTCAGTGAAATGTTCAATCTGTTGCTGAAAGCACCACTGTATTTGCATGACATCATTTGACATTGTCATTTGAAGAATTAAGGATGCCAGCCACTAGAGATGGGCCTTAAGCATGGTACTTAGTCTCAAGATGAACTATCTCTATGCCTTAGGTTTTAGCTTTTATATTTTTCAGACTCTCTGCTGCTTGGTATGTAACTCTGAAACTTCATGTTATGTGTTAGTAAGTTCTCTTCACAGTCAGACAAAACATTCCCTCCCTAGCTAGAGAATCAAGGACACCCGTTACCCAAAAAACATGAACAAGGGCAAAGCGAAAGGGGCAAGCCAAGGGGTTGAGACTTCATAACCTCGAGCTGTGTTTGGACAACTGACCCCAATATGTGGATGAACCAAAACTTATAAAAGTTAAAACTCATGACCAGAATGCATCTTGGATTCAATGGGTGCAGCTCTGGCCAGGCTCTTGCACTGTCCACTTTCAATAAATACTTACTTTATTCCTTTTGCTCTGTCTAGTCTCTGTCCAGGTCAGCCTTTCCAGGCATCAATACATGGCAAAACTTCAATCACCTATGCCTTATATAGACCTCTGACATTACCACTGCAGTGTGTTGTATTTGCTGATGTCTGTTGCAAAGGCTACTGGTGATGCAGAACCTGACACAGTCCCACTCACACAGCAAATATGCACCCAGTACTGCATATTGGCATATTACTCACCAGCAAGACATCAGGTTCCAAACATTCAGAAGACCCTTCACCTCTTACCCTGAGAGCTGGTTCTGTCTGTCGAAATAGGAAGACTTAAGCTCAGCTTTTCCAAATAGAAAAAAAAAACAACCTGAAAAGCTGCTGTCTTTGGAGGCTGAAGGAGTTCCCAAAATAGCCCTTCTTTGGCTTAAGCTTTTGCTGACCTGCAAAGGCTGTTTGTATGGGGTAGTCGCCTGATAAAGCTGTCTGTGGTCACAGGGACAGCACTAGAGAGCTGTGTACTGTCTGGTTTGCTGATTTGGCACAAGCTGGTTTGTATTGTAGGTGGCTTTTTGTTTTGAATAAATGTTTAAGAGATTAACATGATGGGGGTCAACAGCCCAAAGCAGTGAGTGTCTTTGGAGTGGGTGAACAGCTTCTTAGATTTTGGTTGCATATAAAATCACCCTACCCATCAGTGGTCAGGACTTTTGGCAGTAGCACTGAAAGCCTAGTTCCTCCACAAAAGCCATGCTGGGGGGGCCTTTCCAGTGGAGGAAGGTCCCTGGTCCTTCTCTTTCACAACTGGAACACAAGGCAGCTGCTGAGAAAAGACAAGAGGCCGGTTAGAGAGGATTTTCACAGCTAGAGATGCAGTTATGACTGGAGTTTTGTTGTCCACAGCTCTGACAAAGACATGCTTCTGGGAAGGTGAACACCTCCTTTCTCCTCTATGTAGGCAGAAAGTCTCCAGCATTGTCTGTTTAATGTTGCTCAACAGTGTGCCAGACCACATAAGTAGTGGCTTCCCTCCTGCTTTCCCATAACCTTGGAGGGCAACCCTGTGGAGGTCCATCATGGGAGGGAAATGGGTGGTGCTGTCTCAGGGACCCCAGCACAACCCTGCACAGCACAGCCCAGCCCAGCACAGCCCAGCACAGCACAGCACAGCACAGCCCAGCACAGCACAGCACAGCACAGCTCAGCTCAGCTCAGCTCAGCACAGCACAGCCCAGCACAGCTCAGCCCAGCACAGCACAGCACAGCCCAGCACAGCACAGCCCAGCACAGCACAGCCCAGCCCAGCACAGCACAGCACAGCCCAGCACAGCACAGCTCAGCCCAGCACAGCACAGCTCAGCTCAGCTCAGCACAGCCCAGCACAGCCCAGCCCAGCCCAGCCCAGCACAGCCCAGCCCAGCACAGCCCAGCCCAGCACAGCACAGCACAGCACAGCACAGCACAGCACAGCACAGCATAGCACAGCTCAGCACAGCCCAAGACAGCCCAGCCCAGCACAGCACAGCACAGCTCAGCCCAGCTCAGCTCAGCACAGCACAGCACAGCACAGCACAGCACAGCTCAGCACAGCCCAGCACAGCTCAGCACAGCCCAGCACAGCCCAGCACAGCTCAGCACTGCACTTTGTGCTGTCACTTGCACTGAGGTCCCTGCGTGTGATAAATCCTTTGGTGAGCAGCACTGTGGGGCACAGCTTTGGTTTGGTGTGTCATTAGAAGCTCCATGCCTCGCAGGTCAGGGTGCACAGAGAGTAGCCTGGGGAACCCCTGTGAGGGCACTTCCCGAGGCTTTCAGTAGTAGACTGAGATGAATCCCTGATGGCATGTGAAGAACACTTAAGGAAAAGCAGCCCTGTGGTAAGGGTTGTGCAAGGATGAACAAAATTGTATTTATTGGGAGCAATGGTGTTGAATTTTTCTGTTGTGGGGTAGTTTCTGCAGGGTGGGCTGTGTTGTCAATCCCTTCTGCCCTTTCAACACATGTAGCATTTCTGAGCGAGCCAGAATAAATCTCTTTTATGAAAACCCCAGAATTAAAAAAAACCCAAAAAACGGAAAACCCAACCAAGCAAAAACCCCCAAAACAGGCCAGACCAAACCAAACCAAACCAAACCAAACCAAGCCAAACCCCAACTAGAAAAATCACAATAATCAGGACAGCTGTCTTACCAGAACCAATAGTTCAGCTACATATAAATTCACAACAGCTGGCTTTCAATAGGCTTTCATTTCAACATCCTACTCAGAAAATCTTGCTGGTGGACAGAAAAGAGAGCAGAAGGAAACAAAATCTATGTTACCATATTTGGAGTGCTGACTTGTTTGAATCAAACCTGGAGCAAACCAGAGGTTGCAGTGTATTCTGAGTTCCCATATCTCTTGGCTAAATATCCACAATGTCTCATGTACAAAGTTCCCAGGGCAGGCCTCTGCTACTACTTTGACTTCAGCAGTGCTTTTTACACTGTCTCCCATAACATTCTCATAGGTAAGCTCAGGAAATGTGGGTTAGATGAATGGACAGTGAGCTGGATCAAGAGCTGGCTGAAATGGCAGAGCTCAGAAGGTTGTGACCAGCAGAGTAGAATCCAACTGGAGGCTGGTAGTGGTGGAATTCCTCAGGGATCAGTGCTGGGTCCAGTCTTACTCAGCTTGTTTATCAACACCTTGGATGAATGGATAGCAAGAACCCTAAGCCAGCTGGCAGATGATGCAAAACTGGGGAAAAGGCTTTGCTGCCACTCAGAGGGACCTTGGTAGGCTGGAGAGTTGGGCAGAGAGAAACCTAATGGGGTTCAACAAGGGCAAGTTTAGAGTCCTGCACCTGGTGGGGAACAACCCCAGGCAGCAGCCCAGGCTGGGGGTGACCTGCTGGAAAGCAGCTGTGTGGAGAAGGAGCTGGGGGTCCTGGTGGACAACAAGCTGTCCATGAGCCAGCAGTGTGCCCTGGGGACCAAGAAGGCCAATGGGACCCTGGGGTGCATTAGGAAGAGCATTGCCTGCAGGTCAAGAATAGTGATCCTGCCCCTGTGCTCAGCCCTGGTGAGGCACATCTGGAGTGCTGTGTCCAGGTCTGGGCTCCTCAGGACAAGAGACACAGGGAGGTAATGTGGAGGGTCCAGTGCAGGCCACAGGGGAGATTGGGGGTCTGGGCCATCTGTCTTATGGGAAGACAGAAAGAGAAACTGAGAACTAGGCCCATTTAGTCTGGAGAAGAGAAGACTGAGAGGAGATCTCATCAATGCATAAAAATATCTCCAAGGCAGGTGTCCAGAGGCTCTTCTCAGCAGTGCCAGCAACAGAGCAAGGGTTAATGGCCATAAGCATAACACAAGAAGTTTCACCTCAACACAAGGAGGAATTTCTTTACATTGAGGGTGGCAGAGCACTGGAACAGGCCGCTTAGGGAGGTCGTGGAGTCTCCCTCTCTGGAGACATTCGAAAACCACATAGATGTTCCTGTGACACCTGCTCAGAGTGACCCTGCTTTGGCAGGAGGGGTGGTCTTCTGAGGTCCCTTCCAACCCTAACAATTCTGTGATTCTGTAAAGACCAGGCAGTCAGGAATTAGCTAGTGTCCACTCCACATAATAGCAGCCTGACCAGTCCATGTGCATGGGCTTTGGGCAAAGAACAGGTTTGACACCTGGCCTTGCTAGTTCCCCTCGTCCTGGAACAACCTTATTTAAATGCAAAGTGGAGGAGCTCCTCCAAGTTCCTTCTTACTCACTAAAGAGACAGTCATCTGACAAATGTGCCTCAGTAACAGAATTTTACTGCGTTTTTGATGAAGGCTTTTATCTGCAACCATGGTCAACACCTGCAACTCTGCCTTATCATCCTTGTGGTGGAGTCTGGACAGCTGCTGCCTGTTTTGATTCCTGAATACGAGTGCAGGATAGAAATGAGTCACCCTTTCCATCTTTCCTCTACACTGCTGTATCTGTCAGGGTATTGACACTGTCTGCACTGGATTCTCATCTCAGCAGAAAGGGAGCCAGGAGTGTCACACAGCCTGCCTGAGACTGGGACAGTGAGTTGGGAACGAACGCTTTTTCCTCTTCACTGAATGCTGTAGGGACATGCCTGGGGGCTGTCTGTCCCCCAAAGGGACATACAACACTCTCCTCACTCACAGATCAGCACAGACAGACAGATAAAAATCTGACTTTTCTTCTCCATTTTGGGTATAACTTGTGTGGAGCCTGCTTACTTGCCCTAGGGTGAATTTTGCAGAGCAAACATCATGATACCAAAAGTATACCACGTGCTACATACCACAGCTAGCAGACAGGTATAGACAAACAAGATATTTAAAGCCTGAAACTCAGATGATAAAATACTAGATGATTAGCAAAGTAATTTTACTCCATTTGTAACAAATGTGCTCATTTGCATGAGGAGTGCAATGAACGTAGATTAGATGAAACAAAAGCAGAGAGATTGGGCAGTTTTCCTCTTTTATGCAAAGACTATAATTAGTCTGTATTTTGATATGTGATGGTTTGAAAATATCTTAGCTGAATACAGAGCAAGTGTAACTTCCCTGGAAGTGTTTCACCTGCTGTTAGATGTTTAAATCGAATTGCTGGATTCTTTTCATCAGACCAACTAGATTATCTTACATTCTTACATATGATGTGCCACCCCAAAACCCCTCTAAACATACTGTTTCCTTGGAATGGGCTTTTAAATTGAGCTTTGCTTATTCTCTCTGAAATCAGAGGCGTTTTATTCATAGTGCCAAGAGAGCCCTAACTTGCAAATAATTTCCAGTTGCCATCACTGAAATCTCTTACTTGCCTGATGCTGTATTGCTTGAGATGTATGAAGTACTCTTAGAAAATAAAGACCAAATCAGTTTAATTCTTCATTTGAAATGTCAGTGTCATGCTGCTTTTATGTAGGCATATGCATATTGAGTATTATTTTCTGAGTGTAATTGTCTTAAGTGCTGTTGATCGTGCAAAGAGAATGGTGCATTCTCTAATTCAAGGGTATCAAAGATCCAGATCCTGAAAATGCTTAAGCATATGGAGAAGGCCTTCTCAAGGGCTGACACAGACATCCAGCTACTCTTGAGTTCAAAGCTGGGGTCTGCATTTAGCAGACTGGTACTAGGAGAAGCACTCTGCATCTTATGCCTGAGCAGTGCTGGTTGTTGGAGGAAGAGACTTGGCAGGAGAGCAGAAGTGATGAGAACAATTGCAGGCCGGAAAAGAGCAGTGTGGATTGAGTGTTTGGAATCAGATGGAAGTAGCCAGATGGGACACAGAAAACACCAGGAAGACAAATGAACAGAGGAAAGAGAGGAAGACTCAAATATGTGAATCCAGTGTCAGGCAGTGATTCTTCAACTAATTTGTGGCAATGTGGAAAAGCTAGGTTGAAATCTGTTTTCAAGGTGTTTCTTGAGGGTTTGTGACTAACTTCAATCCACTCTATTTCTGAATTGCAATGCAAAGAAAACTAAAGGGGGCTTGAAAACATAGGACAAAATGACCAGTGATAGAAAATTAGTCTATTTTGAAGACCAATAGCATATATAAGAACTACCAATTAAAACTCCCTGCTCTTACTGAGAGCTCTCCCTCTCCATTTACTGGAACATTCATTCTGTTCCACACTGGATGATTTCTTATGAGCAGCATCCCACAGTACAATATTAGAGGTAGAAAGACAGTACAAGAAAGACATGGACCTAAGCAGATCCATCCAGTGGATCCAGAGAAGAGCCACAAAAATGATCAGAGAGCTGGAACATTTCTCCTCGGAGGACAGGATGAGAGAACTTGGGCTATTCAGCCTGGAGAAGAAAAACTCCTTGACGGCTTACAGCACCATCCACTACTTAAAGGGATTTTATAAGAAAGATGGGGACAAACATTTTAGTAGGACCTGAAGCAGTGGTTTTAAACTACAAGAAAGTTGATTTAGAATTAGGAAAAAAATTCTTTACTGTGAGAGTAGTGTTCAGAGAAACTGTGGATGCCCCATTCCTGGCAGCAGTCAAGGCCAGGCTGGGCCAGGTCTGAGCAGTCTGGTCTAGGGAAACGTGTTCTGGCTCATGGCAAGGGGTTTGGAACTAGATGACCTTTGAGATCCCTTCTAACTCAAACCATTATATGATTCTATGAGATTTAGACTAGATATAAGAAAGAAATATTTCATGGTAAAAGTGGTGAAACGCTGGCACAGGTTTCCCAGGGAGGTGGTGGATGCCCCAGTTCCTGGAAATGCTCAAGGCCAGATGGGACAGGTCTCTGAGCAACCTGATAGAGTTGAAGATGTCCCTGCTTATTGCAGCGGTCTTGGGCTACAGTATCTTTTAAGATATCTTACAAGCCAACCTTTCTATGATGCTATGAAAAGCAGGAATAGCGTGGGAAACCTGTAAATACAATGTACAAATATCCATAGATGTTGCACCCGGAGCATTGCTGGAATTGGTAGTACAGAGCAATTTCTTTTTCATGCATGAATGTTTTTCAAAACACTCATTTTATGGCTCCTACTTCACAGAGATGCTTGCTCCCTCAAGGTAACATCTCAAGAAAGGTTCTATCACAGCTTATGAATGAAGAAGGGAAGCTTGTTTTAAGAAGGATGAAACCAAAATTCTAGAAAGTGGTTGAGAATTTTCATTGGTTTAAGGAGAGTTTTACTCAGTGAAAGAAAAACATAGCTAATCTGTGAATAGATATATATGGAAACCCCATGTTTGCTGAATACAGCATTTTACAGGAACATGCAAGACAAATGGAAGACAGCACCTGTATTCTCTTGTTTTACTTGTTTCTGTGTCATCACTTCTAGCTTTCAGGCAACTTCTACCCTCTCTTGCTTTAACTACTGAAGCTGCTGAGTCCTTGAACTACTCAGCTGTACACAAACTAGCTTATGGGAACACCACTATCATGTCCCTCTTTCAGAGTGCATCTCACAACTTTATGCATGCCTTTCTGTGTATGTGTTTGTTCATCTGCTGCATTTCACATGGTTATGTTGAGAGAAACTAAACTATGTTCCAAGAGGGGAAAAAGCTGTTTTAGATTAGTAGTGCTGTGCCTCTACTTTCACAGGGCAATTACTGCCTTGTTGGTATGTAGACAAATGGGGCAGGGGGAAGTTTCTGGGATTCTACTCCTTTAAATGACAAATTAAATTGTTTTCCCAAGTTAAATGACAGAGATCAAACTCATCCTCTTCTGCATGCTTCTCCATAACTGCTGTTTGTTGTGTGAAACAACACTTATGAAAACATGAGTATTTCAGTCTGGTAACTGATGAGGCTGGCAGTATACTGTGGTGTGGAAACCACAGCTGGTCTAGCTCTGATCCTGCAGGAGGAGTATGAAGAGAGCAAAAGGGGAACACTTAGCCTATCCTTTCTCCTGCTGTGCAACGTATTCACCAGAAAACAAGCTTCTACCCATGCTCAGCTTCTCTAGTCCTGGCAGAATTCACAGCACTAGTTGTATGGTTAGAGGTAAAACTTGGAGATTGGTCAAAAATGAGACAGAAAACTGCAGTGGCAGGTTTTTCTCCAGAGCCCCCTGATTAGAGCTTCAATATGGCCAAGATGAGGGGACAGTTGTCTGAGTCCCTCCAGCCCTAGGCAGTCAGGACCTTTAACTGAAGTGTGCTTTTACCTTGTAGTGGTTTGACCCTGGCTGGATGCAAGGCACTACCAAAGGCACTCTCTCACTCCTCTCAACAGTGCAGAGGGAAGAGAAAGTAACAAAAGGTTCATGAGTTGACATCAGGACTGGGAAAGATAACTCACCACATACCATCACAGGCAAAACTGACTCAGCTTGAGGATATTAATTGAATTTATAACTAGCAAAATCAGAGCAGGATAATGAGAAATAAAATAAGTATTAAAAAATATCTTCCCCTCCTCTCCTCCCAACCCTTCCCAGCTCTATCTCCTTCCCCAGAGAAGCAGGGAGACAGGGAATGGGGGTCAGTTCATTGCATGTTGTTTCTGATGCTGCTCAGGGACAGGAGTTGTTCCCCTGCTCCAGCGTGGCATCCCTCTCACTGGACACAGTTCTCCATGAACTGTCCATCATGGATCATTCTTACACAGGGTGTGGTCCTTCAGGCACAGTCTGCTCCAGCCTGCGTCCCCCACAGGGTCACAAGTCTCACCAGGAACTGCTCCAGCTCCTCTTTCCATGGGTCTGCAGGTCCCTGCCAGGAGCCTGTTCCAGCATGGGCCTCCCAGAGGGACACAGCCTCCTCCAGGCACCCACCTGCTCCAGTGTGGGGCTCCCCCATGGACTCTGCATCTTGGTGATCCTTCATGGCTGCAGGGGCACCATGCAGCTTCACCATGGGCTGTCTGTACCATGGGCTGCAAGGGAATCTCAGCTCCCGTGGCTGGAGCACCTCTTGCCCCTCCTTCTGCACTGACCTTGGTGTCTGCAGAGCTGTTCCTCTCTCATATTCTCATCCCACTCTTCTCTAGCCACAACTGCATCTGCACAGCAACTTTCTTTTTTCCTTCTAAAATGTGTTATCACAGAGGCATCACTATAATTCTTGGCTGTCTCAGCCCTGACCAGTGGCAGGTCCATCCTGGAGCCATTTGGCATTGGCTCTGTTGGACATGGGGCCACTCTTGCAGTCTCCCCACCACCAAGGCCTGTCCACACAAACTCAATACAACTCCCTCCTCCAGGCTCTCTTTCCCTTTGTATGAAGCAGCTGAGCATCCATCACAGCAGATGTTCCTCCCCCAGCTAATGAGCTGTTTTCCTCTGTGCTATGAATATTTACATGACTTGGGCAAGCTGAAGGACTGAGGGAAAACAAGGAGCACTGGCCTCAGCACAGCTTGCAGTGTGACTTGTAAAGAACCAGGCAAGATGTCCCTGTGCACAAAGACAATTTCTAGAATGGACATGATTTCTTGTAAAGGCAAAGCATGCAGGGGAGAGAATAAATTTTATTAGCTAAGGCAAAAATCAGGCAAGTTCTTGTGTGCGGGTCTGCACAAAGAATATGCATGTGAAGGAAATATCAGTGATAAAAAGTTGGAAAGCCAAAGGAAACATGTGCCACCTTCCAGAAACCCCAGCTAATGACATGTCCTTTTATGGCCACCTGCAAGGACTTGTGGAAGAAGGCAGCTTACTACACTGCAGTGGCTGGGCAAAGCCCTGGAAACATCTCACTCCCAGTTGATGTGCAAGAAGGAAGAGCTTGGTAATTCCTGCAGCTCTGCAGGAAGCTTTCAACTTGTGCTTTTAGAGACTGATATCCTTTAAGCTAGGACTCAGCAGTCTCATCCAGACTTGTGAATGTCCGTGTTCATGTGAGTATCTAGACAAGCATGGTTTCTCTGGTGAGTCTGCTCCTCCGGTGTGTGAGAAACAACATTTCAGTGGTTCCTTCCAACTGTTGGAGACTTTACTGACCTGATGTCTAGGTTTGAAAGACAGGTATTTTTCTAAGGAAAGGCAAGAACCCCTTTCCTGAGATGCAGAGTGCAACCCCCTCCCTTCTAATTATTTTAGTTTCAAATCAGGGGCTTTCAAGCAGAAGATATGGGGATAGGAATAACAGTTCTTTACTGATATCTAACAGGGCAAACAGCAGAAACAACAACAGCTATAAAAATTGACAACAGAACAGAACAGTATAGCTCAGTTCCAGTCCCTTTGGCCAAGGCCCTCTCTCCCTGCGCTCAGTTCCCGGTGCTGTGGGGGCAGGGCAGGTCCCGCGCAGTTGAAGAGGGCTGGGTGATGGCGGCCGCGGCCCAGGGGTGAGAGGGATGGGGGAGCGACTCCCCCCTCACGGTGTCGGTCGTGGTGCTCGGCAGAGTGTCCGGAGGTAGTAGGATGAGGTGGGAAGGCAGCAGAGCAATGTCCAACGGCAGGGAATGTGGCTCCCGGCACTGGGATGGCAGGGAAGATGCCAGATTGGAGCCCCGGGTGTCCTCCTACCACTCCACGAGCCAAGCGAGAGCGAGAGCCCACCCCAGACCCCCCTGTACCACCCCAGACCCCCCTGTCCCACCTTTCCTTTTCCGGTCTCCCCCCATCCCCCCACCCTTGGCATAACAATGGGAGAAATTCCACAGAAAGAAAAGGGAGCAATTCAACCCGCAACACCTGAAGACAACTGTTTTCCAGACCTCAAACAGAATTTGTGAAGAAAAGACAAAAACTTTCTTAAACGGGATGAAGTGAGCAAGGTTGTCTTGTCCAGATGAAAAGCCTGAAAGAAAAGCAGCACAGTTTCAAGGGTACTGCCAAGAATAGAGTTATCCGAAGGTGCGCATCGATCTCCAGTGTGTAATGTAAGAGGAGAGCAGTTCTGTGGGCATATTGCCCTCTTGGGTGCCTCCAACAAAAGCAAGCAGTCAGTTGACGAGGTGCTGGCAGGTGAGGCTGGAGCTTCTTGGGAACATTATTTCGAAGAGCTACCGCCTGCCAGAGGATGAGACTCCCAAATGAAATGGAAGATGGGGAGCTCTTAATTTCTGTGCTTTACAGGAAGCCACCACCATTTTCCCAGGTGTGTACTTGCTCATTTGTGATATTTCATTGTTCGATGTGTGAAGTTCTGGTACAGACGGGTTATGCGGGAAGACAGAAACCCCATATCCATGATGTAGGCACTAGCACACCCTGGAGGTAACTATTGCTTCTGTTTTAAAAGGCGCTACCTCGAGGGCCTCACACAGGCAGAACGTGGCAGGAAGGGAATGTATGAGATCCTTGTTGGGGAGGCCATCCTCTGCAGACACGGATGGGCCAGGGCAGGTGTCTCAGTTCTGGTGCTGAGGCAATGGCACTGCCACTGTGTGAAGGTGAGCAGCTGCACTAGAGCTGCTGGGGCCAGGTGTAAACTCAGCCCTGGTCCTGCACAGGCTGCTTTAGGTGGATTTTCAGCAAGTCCTTGAAAGCAGATGCATGCCCACACACCTTGTGAAATCCCAGCCCCAGCCCCTGGCCTCCTGTCTTACAAAGGCTGCTTGGGGACAGAGCAGCTGGAACTCCACTCATGGAGATGTCCTGTGATGTCTTCTGGAGAACCGAGCAACAAGCTAAAAAACAGCCTTTACATTCAGTTGTCTGCTATGTGCTGCCATTAATCCACTTCAGTTTATTTGGCAGCAGCGATCAGAATGAATTAATTTGGGATTTTCAGGCTGTTGAATGTTTTTCCTCAGGCAGCTTTCTGTTGAGTACTGGGCTTTGGGGATTAGCTGCTATTTAAAGCAGCAGTGTGTGAACTTTCCTGATGGCTTGTGCTCTGTCTGTCCAACTGAGACAGAGGAAGAAGTGATGCGTGTGGGTGCTAGTCAGTGCTCTGCTTTGGCTTCTCCATCCCCGGTGGGATTGATCTTGTCGAGTTTCTTGGATGTAGGCTTTCAAATCTTCCTGTATGCTGGGGTCTGCTGTGTGGCAGCTAATGTTATGCTAGAGACCTGTACAGTCTCGATCTCTCCAGGAAGAGAAGATGCTTGACAGCCACTTCTGTGGGGCTAAAGCAGCTGTTTTTTGCTATTTGCTTCTTGATGGAGACAATTCTATCTGCTGCTTCTACTTGCAGAGCTGCCCCAGGGGACCAGTCTTCGGTGTTGGAAGTAAAGCAGCTTAATAGAAAGACTGAGCATGGAAAAGTGGCAGGGGAGTTTGGGGAGTGGTGCAGGGACATGAGGAGCTGCTGCTGCGAGAGAAGCTGTCTTCAAGCTGTTCAGAGCATAAGCAGGAGGCTGTGTCCAGGGACCTGAATGCACTGAGCAGGGTCTGCCCTCTCCCAGCCCAGCACCAGCGTGGGCAGGAGGGGCCATGCAGCAGCACATGTTGAAGTGGGTGTGCCGTGTTTCCCTGCCTGCCGGCACATTCCAGCACGCCATTCATACCTTTCATCCCTGCGTGTCCCTACTTCCTTCTAACAGATTCTTTGACTTGGGTGCGCACTGTAAGGGTCACAGGAGTCTGTGAGAAGAGCCTGGAGTCTGGAAGTTATTTGCTGAAAGGCAGGTGCTTAAAATCTCACGTCGAGGCTGAGATCTGCAGCCTGACATTCAGATGGGCAGAGAACATCCCAAAGGCTTTAATAGCAACCATTTGGAAACAAAACAACAGAACTACCCAATAGGCTTGTGTGACTGACATAAAGTTTTCAGCTTCTTTTTATGTCCAGCTCCAGTTTTCTCCCCTTTTATATCACAAAGTAGCTTTTGCTTTGCTCTGCAGTGAGGATATAAAGGGGGGCCAGGACGAAAAATAGAGTATGTGCAGTGGGACTTCTGGTCTTGATCTTGCAAATGCACTTGTCTGGGATGCTGTAACACAAGGTCTGTGACATACACAGAGAAGGCTGTGTTTGACCACAGCTGGCCCAAACCTGCACTGGCCAGAACCTGATCACCAATCCTGTGTTCAGAAGCTATAGCTCTGTTTCCTCCAGCAGCTTTAGGAGCAAGCCTTGTACTAAACCCTGTACAGATTTATTCTTTTACCTTACCGGTAATTTGTGGTTTAAAAACATGAATATGTTATATAAAACATTTAGATAAAAATCAGTGCTCATCTCGCTAGGAATTTTTAACTGGACTGAAGTATAGGTCTGTTACAAAAAAGATAGCAGCTAGAACTATTCTGGTGACGGATTTTGTATTTGCAAGTTACTATAGAAAACTTTTCAATCCAGAAATATTTTAGCTGGCACTTGTTTAAATTGGATTCTCTGAAAATAGCATGAGTTATTTTAGAAATCTTTTCTGCCTGTAGCTTCTTAGTACCTATTAGGAAATTTTAAGTGTGCATTCACTATGCTAAAAGAATAATGGAGAACTCAGAGCAACCAGTTCTGTGTGGGATGCTTAAAGCATTAACATATATTGAAAAGATTATTTCCAAAATAAGATACCTAGAGTTCGAAGTGATCGTAATGTGAAATTCCTGCCATTGAAAGACATAGAGTGGGAAATGCAGAGTCATGTATGTGGTCTGGATTAGGATTAAGTGTTTATGTGTGCTCTCTTCCAGCCTACTGCTATAGCATTATTAATATCCTTTCATACATAACAGATGTATGTTAAAATATTTCTGTGATCTGAGAAATTCACATGAAGATACTAAACAAAGTTCTGACAACTCAAAACAAATAATGTTAATCATTATCATGTAGCTGGTTTTATTGTTTTTATTTTTGTACATTGGAGGGAATTTTCCTTTCAGTGTGAAAATTACCACTGCTTCCATTGCAAGGAGAACAACCCTTTGCCTGTACCTTTATTTTGGATGGAAGAGTGTATGCTAGAGAAAGCCACATGATACTGGATGGGAATGCAGAGGAGTGAGCTTCTGTCAGATATGGCTTTGGCCACCTAGGAGCTCTGTGATTTTGGAAATGTTAATATCTGCTTCTCTCTGAAAACCTCAGGTAGCTTCAGGATCCCCAGCTGATCTGGTGAAGGACTACTAGGAGGAAGGGTGGGGGATAGCTCTATTACAGGCTGGAACATCAGCAGTGTGCAGGAGTATTGTAAGCTTCTGGGAGCTATTCTGAAAATAAGGAAGTACTGCAAGGTAGAGACAGCCTGTAGGGATGATAAAACTAGTGCCTATTTTCTCTAGTGAGTAACAAGACCACCCCTGAAGCTGCCCTTGCAGCATCCAGAATGGACCCTCCTCTATTTATGCAATCATATCCCCATTTATGGACATTTTCCTGTAATGTGTGCTTATAAAGTACTAAATCTCCCCAAACCTCCAACATGCATGACAAAATGTTTGGCATAAGCCACAGCACAAAAAAAGCTGTATACTCTTCCTTCTTGCTTGTACTGCTGCTTGAAGCCATCAATTTAGGCAAAACCCTGCTACTGCTCAGTCCTGAGGGACAGAGGTTTCTGTCAGTGCTTGGACGTCTGCAGCTCTTTTTTAGTCCACTTCCTTACAGAAAGTTGCTGCTACTCAGCAGTCAATGAATTCACTGCAAACACACAACACACAACACACACACACAAACACACTCTCACAGTTTCATAGGCCTGTATTGCTCTTCATCCAAAGCCCTAAAACGAAACATGTCTGATCTACATTTATTCTAAAAAGTGATCTGTAGTCTATTGAGTTAATTTCCTTGTGTAATGAGCTAACAAATGTGCTCCTAGAAACGAAGGATAATGTCTGCACTTGAGGTTTTTCTCCTTACTCAAAATTAACTCAGCCCTCAAGCTCCTTTGTGTTATGTTCAGTGCCTTGCAACAGTGCCTCCATATTTGTCAAAGGAAACGTGAGCTTTTTGAGAGTGTCTTGAGTAACAGTCAAGCCAAACAGCTACTGGTGGCTATTAAGATACTAGTTAAAAATGTTCATACAGCAAACATTTGTCAACAAACAAGAGTTCTGGAAAGGCAGTAAAATGAATCCAAATCAAATTGAAACCCATTATAGTCATGTCTCACCTGGCCCACATTAAATGAATCTTGATAGAGTGTTTTAATACATCCCTGTGGAACTTGTCATCAAAATTCCTTCTAAATGAAAATACATTAAACAATTGTTTGACTAAAAATGTTTTCAAGTGCCCTTCATGCCCCAATGCCTGGAAGTGTTCTGGGCTCACACTAGTGCTAAGAAAAATCTTTAAATTTGTAGTAAATAAGTACCCTGGAGAAAACACACAGTGAGGAAGAAAAGCCCTGGTTGTCTTTGTAGAGTGATCCTTCTTTCTTAACACTCCCTGATGACAGGCCAGATTTAGGTCAGATTTCCAAGCCCATCTTCACTTTTACAGCAGTTGGAGCCATCCTCTTATTCCTTTGGACAGAATGCAGCCATGGAGCAGAGCTGGGACACACCCTTTCATGCAATAAACTCTCTCTCAAACAGCTGGAAATACCTTCAAGTTTTTCCAGTAACTGAGCAAGGAGAGGCAATGTTAATGCACCTTCTTTTCCTTGCAAGGGGCCACTCTGAACTTTACAGCAGTGATTGAGACATTGCTGCATATGCATGCAATGAAGGAATGACACAGGTTTGGAGACTAGCAGCCTGCTGCCTTGGTCAAATCCTGGTTTGCCCGAGGTGCTCAAGGAATACACATTGGCCATGATGCAGGAATATAAGATGAGGAGGGATCTGGGAGACACTCGTTCCTTCACATGATGATGTGAGATTGCTGAGCTGTGTCACTGCTCAGTGAATGTCTGCACCCTGGCACAGCAGACGTGTCAAGGAGACAGGAGCATGGATCCTCCCTGCAGTGCCACTGCTCTGTGGGGGTGAGGCCATGGCCATAGAACCACTTCCCTCCTTCCTTGCTCTTGGCTGTGGCTACGGAGCTTTGGTACAGAGCTTGGGGCTGAATCCCACTCTGCCCTGGAGAAACTGTCTCTTCCAGGAGGTTCTTCTGGCTAGTTTGGCATATTGCATCAACTATGACAAGGATGTGCTGGTGGCAGGCATCCAGGAGCCCTTCTTAGACTGACAGCTAGTGGGACAAACCTTTCTGACATGGTCTGGGATGTGTGCCAACATACCCATTGATAGGTAAATCTGCCTTTGTTTCTAGGAAGAGAAGGGATCCTCCTGTGCCCTTTAAGGAGACAGATAGCTTGGGATGTGGTCGTGGGTTGGATCAAGGCATCAGGGGGCACAAAAAAAATTACAATACTAAGGTTGTAATAAACACAGATTAGAAAAATAATTATTGAGATATGTCACTACTCTGTAAAAGAACCTGGAACCCATTCAAGCTGGGTGCAGACAAACTGTTTGGACAAAGGTCTTGTCAATGAACAAGGCAGCACATATACAGCATGACAGATCTTATGCTGGATATTCACCCAGAGGGGTATTCTAGAGTGGGTCTGGGATGTAAACAGCAGCACTGGGATAGAAATGGAGCAGCAGTGTCACCTCTGTGCTTGCTACTGCGGGGACTGCAGCAGAAATGCTATGTCCAGCCCTGAGCTTGCAGCTCAGAAACATGCTGCTAATTTGGAGGAGGCTCTGAGAGGAGGGAGGAAAACAAGTAGGATACCAGGAAACTTGCTTTTGTAATGAAATAGTTGGGAGTTCAATTTATTTGATTTATCACCCAGGAGGCCACTGTCTGACTTGATCCAAATTTGTAAGCACTTGCTGAAAAGAGAGATGTGATGACAGAGGGCTCTTCAGTGAAGCAGGCAGACAGATAACAAGACCCAGTTGCTGCAGCTTAAAACAAAACAAATTCAAAGCTGAAATTAAGGGTAGTTTTTCCCATCTAGGTTAATTGAGGGCTGTAGTGGAGTCTCAGTCCTTTTCCAGAGGTTGCCCTTGAACCTCAGCATTCCTGCTACATGGAAAGAGGATTTAGCAGACCAGCAATCCCTACCTTGCCATTCATCTGGGGAAGGCTGGCAGGGCAGTGTGAGCTTGCTTTAACCCCCACTATGGCCCAGTCTTCTTCCCCAGATTGACTTGCAGGTGTTGCAGCCTTCAAAGTGGAGGAATCGCATAGGAATGCAGCAGCAATGCCTCACCCCCCCTGGCTCATCTCAGGGCTTGCTTTACTGCTTTCTGGGGGCACGGGGCAGGCTGGAGCACTGGCAACCTCTGTGGTGCTGGTGCTGCAGGAAGCATGGCCCTGGCATGGGTTGCTTGGCCAGGGGTCTGAGGTGAAGGCACTTCCTCTATTGATAAGCCCAAGGCTACACAGCCTCTTAAACTCTAGAGAGGGGACTGCCTCTCTAGTGAGGCAGTAAGATTCAGGGATCTCACACCATGTCCCTTCCCTCCTTTATCTCAGCATAATCCTTTGCTCCCTCTACTCCTCCTCGGTCCCAAACCTGGCTGATCCAAGTGCAAGGCAAGCCTGCCCTGCTTTGGCTTATGATGCTCAGAGCACAAGGGAGAGAGGGAAGAAATGAGGGAAGAGGGCCACAGCTGGATGCCACCTCACCTTTTCGTCTGTGCTAGGAATGGAGAGACCATGCAGAAAGTTCTTCCTTAGCCTAGGCAAGGAAGGCCGTGGACAGAAGAAGAATTGGCAAGGCACATGGAATTATGAGTGGAAAGTCAAAGCATACGCGTTTGGGCTGTCTGTATTTCCACGACTCTAGATGGTCTGCAGAAGACAAACATCATCTTAGGTGAACTGAGACTTTTCTCTCTCCTGCCTGGGACTGTCACATCCCCATTTCATGGCAGACAACTCTCCTGTGTTCTAGATTCCATACTCTGTTGTGTGCACCATGAAATAGGAAAACTTTTAGGGGTGCAGGTCTATAAGATGATCATGTCTGGAGACAATAATGGAAAAATGATCCTGTCAGCTGTGCATTTTTCCTCCAAGAGGGAGTTGGTTTGAATGAAATCTTGGCTATCAAACTGGGATCAAAGTCTGGGGGTGAAATAGTTAGAGCCTGGACCTGGGGTGTTGACATGGCTTTGTCTATGGATGTGTTGAAGTACTTTACTGCTATTCCTGCTATTGGATATATTGGATATTATGAATGTTTTATAAGACCTTGCACAACAGCTCAAAGAAAGTTTCCTTGCTAGCTGGCCAAATTCTCACTGTTAGCTCAATGGGCAAATATTCATTGTTATGCCAAGGACTTAGTCTAGTGTTCAGGCAGCTAAGTTCTGTCCTAGCTATGGAAGTAGCTGTGAAAGTAGTCGATACTGTCTCTGAGACACTGTATGACTTTTTGAATAAAAAGGGAAAGCACAGAGATTTTCTGTGAGCTGCTCTGCTCCACTAGGCAGTAACACACTGCATTTGTTAATAGCAAATTGCTACTCCCTAGCAAAGGATTTTCTGCTCTTCGTGAAATATTCACTGCAACACTGAAGTACTCTAAAGAGGAAATTTTTTGTTTGCCAGGAAGAAGACTGTAAGGCTCATTTGGGTTCAACCTTTCTTCCCTTGGGGGAAGGTGAGAAGGCTACTGTATGCATGGTACAAGTTACTTTTATACCTAAATTTTATCCAGTTCTAACACATACCACAGAGATGATAATGAGAAGTGACTATCTATTACCCAAAGCTATAATGTTCATCTAACCAGAGGTCTAATGCTGGTTCCTCCTCTGTCATAAACATTTCAGTCTAGTAGCTGCAAACCTGGGTGATGTGCCCTCTGCATGTGCATCTCCAGTGGCCCCACAGCTGCATATGCCAAATTGGTCTTTTGGAGGAAAATGTGTTTTTTGGTTGTCTGCCTAGGTTTCTTCTGGTTTTTGGTCTGTGGGGAGACTGGCTGCAGCTCCTGGGATTTTCTTTCTCTTTCTTTGCTCCTAGTGTTTCCCATGGCGGCAACTTTCTTTCTCCACTGTCCTGCTCATGTCTGTACTGCTTCACAAGGCAGGGAGGAGACAGCAAGTGCTGGGACACAGTGAGCCTCGGGAGGCATTTGCAGCTTCCTTTTCTTGACTCCAGAGGGCCTCTCTTGAGTTTGCAATCTAAATGGCTTTGGACTGGATAAAGGATAAATCCTTCCTTGACAAACTCTCTGGAGGGTGCATGTGTGCTCAGGGCTTGAATCAGCAGAAAAACTTTTAGTGACTCCTTATACTTTGAATAAGGCCAATAGTGACAACAAGGAAAACCAGAAAATTAGTATCTGAGATGCACAGGGAGAATAGAAAGAGAGACAGGACGGTTCTTCTAAGGTCTCAGATACAAAGTTCTGTAATAAAAGCCAAAAAGTCTTGCTTTTTGCTGTAAAAAAAGCTGATTTTATAATGAGTGAGTAGGAGATTTCAGTTCTGACAGGATCGGCTGGCTCTGGGTTTGTAAAACTGTTACGCTTCCAGCTCTTTCACACATACCATCTTTGCTGAAAATGATGTTTGGTTGAAATCTGCCATATTTGGATGTTTGCCTGTAATTCCAGATGTTCAATGTCCTGATCAGAGTTGTTATGCAGAAATTTAGAATTGGAGCACTGCAGAGGAAGTGGTGTGTTCTATGCAAGTGCCACATTTGCTACACACTGAAATGGATGTGTTGAACCTTTTGTACACAATGCAGAGGAAGTCACTCAGAATCCCATCGGTTCATTGCACAATCTTTCTGTGATGGGACTTGTTCTGTGCAGTGAGCTGGACACAGAAACAGAATCATAGAATGGTGTGGGTTGGAAGGGACCTTAAAACGTTGTGTAGTTCTAAATCCCCCACTATGGGCAGGGACACCTTCCATTAGACCACGTTTTTCAAAGCCCCATCCAACCTGGCTGTGAACACTTCCAGGGATGGGGCATCGATAGTTTCTCTGGACAACCTGTTCTAGTGCCTTGCCACCCTCACAGGGAAGAATTTCTTTCTGATGTCCAATCTAAATTCTTGTCTTGTAATTTTAAACCCTCTCCCCTTATCCTATCACTGCATGTCCTTATAAAAAGTTTCTCTCCATGCATGGACATGATTTTTCTCCCAGAAAACTCTCCATGAGGAGAAACATGGCAGGCCTGTTTGGGGGGGAATATATATGATTCTGAATGATTAAAGTGTTTTCATGATTAACAGGATATTGAAATCTCTACTTCATAAGATTAGAGAGATTATCTCCCCCTTGAGACTAGGATCTCCCTTTTGCTGGAGAAGTCTATAAATGAAATGGAGGAAATGCTTGACTGGGACCAGAGACCACAGATCACCTAGCTTCAATATCCAGCATTGGACTATGACCACTGACAAATGCTCTTCTGGACAAGGATAATATGGGAGATAACATCTGGAGACAATTTGGCAATTCACCTAAAATCCTGTTCTTGATACCTCTGACAGCTAAGTTTTGTTGAGAAAAGAGCACATCACCTCAAGCACCTTCTTTGTCCAGTCACAGTTATCTTCGCTGACCTTTGGGGAACACTCTTGCAAAATGTATCTTATTTACTGTGAGCTGGAGAGGAGGTAAATTTTAATTACTCTCTGAAACCAATGGGTTGCACAACCTCTCTCTGTAGCCCCTAAGCACTGTGCATTCTCTTGTGTAAATCAGGTGCTTTATTAGATCCACTGTAGCAGAAAATGAAATGCAAAACTGAGTGTAGACTTATTTTTGAGACAGTAGTAGCAGAATTAAGAAGGGAAGTATCTTTGACTTACTGGGGGAAGTAATTTAGGAAGAAATTGGAATGGTTAATTAGAGAAAATTATCTCTATCTAATTCTTGAAGGCTAATTTAAATGCTCCAGTCTTTTTCATGTAAGGAAAGATCTATTTTAATAGCTTAGATTATTATCAAGGAATGTAACTTCAGTGGTAGGAAAATTTTCATAAATTTTCCATTTAAAAATATTGTTAATGTGGCATCTGAATATTTTGACAGAGACATAAAAATCATACTGGGCCCCTTTTAAAAAAATCATTATTTTATTCTTCTGGGGTGGAAGGTTGGGGGCAGGAGGAAGACAGGGAAAGAGATTTATGACACTTTTCAAGTCTTCATGTACATTATAAGTGTTAGAAACTTTGAGACCAAAAACTGTGTCTGTGAGATTCTTGAATTTTAAACTAAATATCAAAATAAAAATTTAACCTCTTGACAAAATCCCAGGATTTGTAAGGATGTCAGTAAAAATACTTCTTTTATACAGGGGGTATGATATTGCAAGCTCTCAAAGCATGTTGTTTCGTTTGGTTGCAACTAAAGAAAAGTCTTGTGTTGATTAACTACCCTTCTTCAATTTAATCTTTTATTCAGGCTTTCAGTTGTTAAAGTAAGAGCTTGGGAGAAATGTTTGGCAACTTTTCCAAAGCAGAATTCTATCTTTCATCTCCTGAAGACCTGAGGTTTTGCAGGTTGTGCTGTCTGTGAGGTGGCTGTAGATGATCATCTTGCAACTGTAGAGCAGCTGCAAAGACCAAAGTGAAAAACACCCTTGTTGCATTACCAGTATGTTCCAGTCTCCTCTGCCTTGGCTGGGATTGTCTGTTGTCTCCTCCAGTGCAGTAGCTCTCTTCTGGCTGAAGAGACTTCTCTCCCCAGACACCTGGTACCTGATCCCTTGCTAAAGCTCTGGCTGCTCAACAGAAGCCTTGCTTGGATTTTACCTATTTTCCAGTTAGAAGAGGATATTGCTCCTTTTCAGTCTGACTAGTTTCTTGTGCTGCCTGGGCTGTCCCACCTGATGCAAAGGATGTAGGGCATTAGAGAAAAATGATTAAACAGGGCCTGGAGACAGTCTGTGACTGGAGACATCACTGTGAATGTGCTGCGCCAGAATTTGTTGCTGTCGGCACTGTACTTTTTCTGGAACAATACAAAGCATTTGGACACCAAATTCACTTCTTACTTTCATTTACATTCATTCTCACAAGAATTAAAAGCAAGCCAGCCAACAGCTCCCCTGTTAGAAAACCCTTTTCCTTCTAAAATAAGTAAAAACCAGTTACATGGATGAGTCCAGGCACCAGCCTGTGTATGGTCATCAGGCATGAGGGAGACTCCAGGACTCTTGTATGGGACACTCCAGGAAATTGTGTTAGGGAGTCAGCAATACAGACCACACAGGAATAGTCTTTCATTTTTTCCTGAGAGATGGTAAATCTATTAAGCTACCTTTGGGAAGGATGCATGACATTTAGTCACTGGGTAGATAACTCAAGTCAACTTAACTCATGACAGTTTCTGCAATTACCTAATGAGAAGTCATAGGCTATTATTTTTCATTTGGGAGATACATTTTCTATGTAGTTATGCATCTTCTGCAGCAGGGATACTTTGCTTCATCTAGTATAAATTCTGTTTTTCACTGAAATTTTTGCAAAGGAGTGGGACAGATTCTGCCATGTTTGTCAAAAATAAATATGCAGTGATTTGTATTTTCAGTAGAATAATTCCATTCTGCCAATGTTACTATAATAAATTTGCCTTTATTTGGGTTGGTTGATTGGTTGGTTTTGTTTTTGTCTTGTTTGCTTGTTTTTTTTAATAACCCAATTCTGACAATATTGTGTTTTGAAAAATATTAGAAGTGTGGACTTGTGCACATACTGAGAGAGCTAGGAAAATTATAGCCTGGAAAATCATTCTCAGGCCAGAGCTTCGCCTGCTCTCTCAGCTTCTTTCCCAGGCATGTTCAGCTTCAGTTAGGGAGACTTTCTCCCAGGATGATAACTTGGTCAAAACAGAATGGAATTCATAATAAAGATTAACACCTGGTACCAACCGTGGGACTCTTCCTGAACTATGGTCCCACAGGCGTTCTCTCAATTCTCCAGTGAGCTACTGTCTTGTCTTAGCTCTGCGGAACATCCTATAAAAAGTACGAATCGTGCTCTCAATAAATGTCTCTTTCCTATCTTGGAAGATGACCATGTAGCTGTGCTCTTATTTCTGCTGCTTTCAAAGGGTTAAATCCTTAACCCGACAGCTACATGGACTACTTTCCACAAAAGTGGTCAGTAGTTCACATCTTTCTCACATAAATGTGATGTGGCAGCTTTGAGACCAGAATACTGACTCGTAAAGCAATCTTTCTACCTACAAGTCCTAATGTTAGGTGCTCTGGTGACAGTGAAATTCCATGATGACTCCTTTGTGCCAAAGCTGTTGAGAAGGGCATGTACTGTTCTGATGACTTCTTTTCCAACTGTTTACTAGCACCTAGCCCACAACTTCTGTAATCAGAAAAAACAGTATTCTTCTTAAATTACAAAAAGTAGTTACAAGAAAGCAACCAGCACGTTCAGTCCTATGCTTTCAGGCAGAGATTATCCTTCAGCTTCATTGGAGGCTGGAAAGAAACAACCTACAAGCAGCTTACTTGATAATAATCCAATGGCCAAGACTTTTGTGTCTTTCCATGGAGCAGTGGATGCTGGCCAAAAGATTTTAGCAGGGTACACCACTGGAGTTTTCTAGTATCACAGACACTGTATTTACAAGTGTAATTACATACTTTTGGAAGGGATTATGTAATAGCACATGGAACACATGGAAAGTAAAGCCAGATCTCATTTGGATTAACTTTAATGTGGAGCAAATGCAAGAATTTAAGCAAAGATAGTTCATATACAGCTACTGTACAATCTGAGTCTCAGTTTGCTCCAAGCTGCCACATACCTCAGTCCATCCCCTCAGCCTTCTTCCCCATGCTCAGGCATTCTGGCAGCTGCTAACCTGATGCTGTTGTGCTGTCACAGGAGGGTGGATGCTGTGTGAGAGATCATATTTCTCTGTTTGCTCTCTGGCTTTGCGGAGCTTGGAATCCACCAGCCCAGATGCCCTCAGCAGACTCCTGCCGGCTGTCACCATCAGAGGGCATGTCAGCAATATGTCTGTACTCAAAACGATGGTTTCGTGTATCTTCTGTGTGCATCTGTGATGCCCTAAACGTGACAGTACAAATAGTGATGGGGAAAGGGAACTTGCAGGGGTAGGATGCAGCTGGAAAACAGAAGAAGACCGAAACGTCTGAAGTGGCATGGCAGAGAAGAGGTGGGTAGACTGGGTATGAAATGTAGGGGCAGAAAGGCTAGTGAAGGAAAGAGGCAGACAACAGTTAAAGTGGCTTGGATCAGTGTGGAGAGCTTTCGCTGAGCAGCCCAAAGGGAGAAAGGGAAGTCTCTCCTATTTTTAGCCCAGCAGCTGTATGACTGCACTTCCCTGCCCGCGGGGGTCAGGCAGTAATGGAAACCACCCTGTGAGCAGCCGCTGAGCGGGAGCAGGGCTGTGCTCTGCCTGCTGGCACGGCTCATCCCCGGGAGCTGCGGGATGGCACGTGCTGCAGCACAGGCCTCCTCTGAGCTGGAGCTCAGGAAAATGAAAATGCTAAGAGGCTTGTCTGTGCTGGGGCACCTGCTGGCCATCCCAGGGCACCGGGCCATCGAGGGCTGCAGGTGGCCCTCCCCTCTGGATTTCTGGGGGAGCACAGACTCCGGAGCAGTGGTGTGCTCCAACCCATGGCAAGCTCTCCATCAGCCAGCCAGGCTTCATTTCTGTGCTCTGTGCAGCCCCTCTGCCTGTGGGCTTGTGTGTCACATCATTTTGGGTGTATTTGGTAAATCCTCAACTATCTAGAGAGATTATATTCCTGATTTATCATCAAGCACCTTGTTCTTTTCCAGAGGGCAGTTCAGTGCAGCTAAATTAGGTTCCTGCCTTGCTTTGTGCTTTGAAAGAGCCTTTTTCTCTATCTAATGACTGCAGAGTACGTGCTTCCAGCTCACATGCTTAAGTTAGGTAATGCTGTGTATGTACTACTGATTATTCCTGGCCTTGCTGAGGTGGCATCATCTCAGAAATACAGATCAAGGATGTGCCTAGCCGAGCAAATAGGATGGGAGATGATGTATAAGGCCGAGGGTGACAAAGGAAGAGAGAAGATCAGAGCAGTCCTGACATGAGTGTTAATAACACATAAAAAGGCTTGGGTTTCCTTCTCTGCAGGGAATTCTTGGTGTTGTACTCTGAGGAGCCATTTTCATTGATGGTAGTTTGTGGGGAAGTATAAGAAATCAGTTCATTGTACAGATACTTTTGTTATTAGGGTTTTTTAAAATTTTAATTCTTTTCTTTCATCACAACCCTGAAGCTGGTGTTTGAGGGAAAAATGGATGAAGTAGCATCACCTTTTTGTCCTTTAAAGGTCTGTGGAGAGGAGGGGAAATGCAGCAGGTAATTCGCCACTGCCAGGACCCTATCTTTTATGCAGATCACGGCCATTAAATTTAATTTTTGGTTTTGCATTTTTGAGTTATTATCCCAAAGGGTGGGCACAAGGGGGCCACAAAGGACAAAGGTTTCATGTCTCTCTATTGAGACAATCCTTTGCAGTTCAACTTGCAGCCTGTGAAGAGCCAGGCTTTGCTGGGCCTGTGTGGCTTGCGAAGCATGGGTTATTGCACTGTTTATTGTGGTGCCCTAGGAGAGGCAGAGCTGATTTATCCCCTACAGATTAAGAGTGGTGTGAATGTGGTGACCTCAACATAAAGGGGCAGAATCTAGTGAGAATGGGCCCTATCAGCATCACAGGGCCCCTGCGGGCACAAAATAAGTTATCCTGTCCTGCTTAGTGTCTTGCTTAGTTTACATTTGTGGGTATGTATGGCTTATAAGTGAGAGCAAGTGCTCTGCCCAGAAGCTGCCTGGAGGGAAGAAGGATGAACTGGTGCTGAGTTGCAGCAGAGCAGGACAATCCCCTCCCTTGCCCAGCTGTGATGCTGTGCCGGATGCACCCCAGGACAGAGCTGGCTCTCCTGGCTGCCAGGGCACTGCTGACTCATGTTCAGGTTGCCGTTGACCAGGACCCCCAGATCCCTTCCCATGACACTGTTCTCCAGCCTCTTGTTCCCTAATCTGTCCATACATCCATGGTAGCCCTGTCTCATGTGCAGAATCAGCACCTTCCCTTTTTAAATGTCACACAGTTGGTGATTGCCCAGCTCTGTAATTTGTTAGGTTTCCCTGCAGAACATCTGTGCCTGTCAGGGAGTCAAGACCTCCTCCCAATATCTTCCTTGGCTCTTGAATAAGTGTTGAGCTGAATTTAGGCAATTTATCCCAGTTGCTGCTCTGGGTCTTTCAACTGGTGAATGCAGTGCCAGAGACTGAGGCAGACCTGAGTGCAGCAGGTAAATGTCTCCTGTTGAGCTCAGAGCTGCTGTCTGCCTGCCGGCCCTGAGGAGGAAGGGTATCACCCCACACACCCTGCTGAACTTGGCTGCGGTGGGATCTTACTGTAGCATCCACTTTTTATGGCTGAGAGACACCATCAGCTCAGGACCAGCTAGGATCTCTGACCCGGTACTCCCTTCCTTCTGCACCAGATGGACCAGCCAGCACCTCTGGAGCACCAGTGGGAGCTTTGTGGTGTTGTGGCCAGCACTTCACAGACAGAAGCTGGGCAAAAGACCTTCTGCTGTATCTCATTTCTGCTCCAAGGTCTGGGCTCTGTGTGCCAGTGCAGTCCCAAGGTGGGGACTTGATGTCATTCTTCTGCAGGGCAAGTTGCTGCAAAAGGAGAAACACAGGAACTCCTCTCACAGGTGAATGAAAAGCATATGAAAAGCAAATGCTCAAGTATCAATCACTCAGCATCTCTGTCCTGATTTAGGAAAATGCATTTAATGAGCGGTCATACCACCTTGGTCTCCACTTTCCCTCTGGCTGATCTTGGGGTCTCCAAGGTTCACTTCTCCTGGGAGGGAGCCAGGAAATTAATTTTCCCTGGGAGTGCCAGTAGCAGTACCTGCTGAGAATATTCCTCTCACTGAAAGGCTGGAGATGGGTTTATCTGCCTTCATGAAAGGGCTATAGGTGGCCACAGTAACAATGGATGATTATCGAGGAGGTTTTGGAGATTACTAGTAGAACTATTTTAATATTGCTGAGATTTTATTATACCTGAGATGTGTTAGGCCACTGAGAGCCTTGGGCAGACTTTTTCATTATTGCTTAAGCTGACATGATGAATCATTGTTGGTACCTGGTCTCAGCTAGATCTGATGCAGTGACTGTCTGTACCTGCTGTTCTGGTTGTGCAGATTCTGCAGATAGGATCTGTGCTGTGATTTGAGCATGAAATATTTGGGGTATAGAAAAACAATGAGATTTTCAGGAAGCTGAAAGGTACATGAACAAGACTCCAGTGATGCTGCATGTTTGAATTTTGGGTCATTTGGAAACCCAACAGATGAAACCATCTTCTTGAAATTTTGCTGGCAGAGGTATCACAGCCGTACTTGGAGCATTTTTCCCTTTCTGGCTTTATTTCATAATTCCAGCCAATCTGACATTTCTTCTTCTGCTTCAGACCTGCTGTTCTCCAGCCTGCATCCTCACATGCAACACATGGGCCACAGTGGTTTACAAGAAGGTATTTACTTATTTGGCTTCAACTCAAAATCTAATTTGCTATGTGTATTTTGAGGTGCGCATAAACAGATACCTCAAGCAAGCAGGGAGAGTGACTAAGAGGCAAGGATGTGCTGTGGATGCACCCTGGAAATGCTGCTGTGTTATGTAATGAGGACCTGGGCTTGATGAAAGCATTAGGTCACAGCCCTGAACACATCCCTGCCTCTCCCAGCAGGTTTGGACTAAGCTGCTGACATGCAAAGCAGCTTCAGTGTTGCTTTAGTGAAGGAAAAAAAAAAAAGGAGAGAAGGAGAGAATACAAGAGAAACTGTTGGTAGCAGTTACTGTTCAGTTCAGACAGATGACGGCATTTTATTATCCCTTGCATGGTATCCAGGGGAGCCTCAGGAGCTCCCTAGCAACAATATAGCAGGAAAAGGAAGTGTCTTAATTCTTGAGGCTAATGTGTTTGTGGAGGGCTATTGGCCCGTGGGCACTATCTATCCTGGTTGTAATGGTATGGAGATCTGCTACTTCCTTCCACAATTTTTGCCAGGCAGCACAAATGGCAAAGGCTGCAATTTCGGAAACTGAGATAGAGGAAAAGGAGCAGACTTCATCTAAGGAACCATGTGGTCAATCTATGAGGAAGGAAATACTTCTCCAGTCATTAACTGAGATGCATGGCCAGTCTGTGTATTTTATAGAACAAAGCTGTTGTGATATCTTTGTTATCTGTGCTCTCCTAAAAATTCAGCTTTTCAAGTTCCTTTCCCCCTTTTCTATCTCCATTTAAATCATCCCTTTATCCATATCTGTTTCCATAATGTTTCCTTTTTTCTGAAGATGGTATATGTGTCCTCTTACTGCTCTGCTGTTAGTAGATCATGGCAAAATAGGAAACCATACTATCTGTGTTCCCTCAGGACTGGCTTTATATAGGATCCCAAATTTCCTTGATGGCAAAGCTTTCAGAGGCATAATGTAGTCCTCTAAAACAAGAAAGTACTGAGATCTTCTAGGAACTGAGAGACCACTGACACTGGAGACAAATGGCTCCATGTTGAAATGTCACCTTACAAAATTGATTTTAGATTTTTAATTTTGAAGTTGTGCTTAGACATGTCTCCCCTTTATTATATATGGAATCAGTGCATCTTTAATTTCCTCTGCATTTGTGATTCATTCACCTGTTGCTATTTCCCTGAAGGGCACCAAGACAGGGAGAATTTTGCATGAGTTCAAGCTTGGCTAAAGGCAGTACCTGAGAGTTGGCGTGCTCCTCCAGTTCTTCCAGCCCTCTGCTTTGTTCTGCTTGGCTAAGGTGACACATACATCTCTGTAACCAAAACTGAGCTATTAACAAAAAACTCCCTCACTCTCTCATCATAAAATCTTGAAAAAAACCTACTGTGTTGTTCTGTTATCTTCACATGTAAGGTTTGTTCTTGGCAGGCAGAGGTGCATTTTTTCCAGAGATGGGATCACTAGGAAGAAGTTCATAGGTAGTCTCAAGTGTCCATGGAACTGGTAGTTCCCTTCTGTTGCTCACCAGGGTGCAATTTCCAGGCACCAGATTAAGGTAAGTGCTGCAGACTCCTGGAACAAAATGTGCCTTTCTAGTTGGGAATATATGAAGTATTTTGTTTAAAACATTGCGTTTTTTCCCTAGATTTTTTGGATGATTGGAAAGGGGTTGAGTGTTCTTTCCCCGTGGCATACATTGCTTTCCCCTGTCATGACATGAAAAGTTTTCCTCACTAAAGGAACGTGGACATAGCTGTGTAGTTTTGCTGTACTCTAGAGTCCTCTGACCAGAGGGGAATAACATTTGTTTCGCTACAGATGCACATTGCACTGCAGACACCTTGCCGTGGCGTATCTCTTTTCTATTCAACTCTGCTATGGATACACCTGTATATTATGACACTTTCAACATCAGCAAGGCATAATTTTGCCAGCTTCATAGCTATCCAAGATCTCCTCTGCTCGGTCATTTGGAGATGAATCTGTGTCCCCCCACCCAGTTTGGTGCTATTGCAGCATTTCTAGCCATGATGAGCTGAGCAGAACTTGGGCTGATGATTCATTACTGGAAGAGTGTTGAGCATACAAATGAGAGAGTACAACCAGCAGTGAGGCTTGCTTTGCGTATTTCTGCTCTGCTTTGCTTCACCAGTAGGAACATTTCTCAGACCAGCCTGCAATCCACTGCAGCCCTGATGGCAGGCTCTCCAGTGATGTAGCACTGTAGAAACTCCTCTGACAGACACAGGCAGTGAGATGAACCCTGTACTTACTGAATGTGAAGTGCTGCTGGCATGCACCTATGCTAAGCTTCTCCTTTCCTGGTGGCCTTTTTCAGTGTGTTTTATTAGTCAGGCAAGTGAGGAGTTCAAACAAAGACTGAAAGAAAAATAATGGACATATGCATGTCAGTGCCTGCCTCATATAAATCAGAGTGTAATGATGAACCGTTATTATTTGTGTGCTTCTAGCTACTTGTAGATGGCCACAATCCAGATTAGATGCTCTCTGTGCCAGTACATCTGCTTGTCAATAAGAAGCAGCTGGACTCAGCTGAAGCAAAAGCTTTTTCCTGCATATGACAGAAGAGTGTTGCTAAAGTTGGCTGACTCCTGGGCTGTGTAGGATATATTCCAACAATAATGTTGTGGATTTTTTTTTTTGCTAAACACTTTCCAGCTTTTTTTTTTTTTTTTTTTTTTTTTTTTTTAAGAAATGTGCTCAGAATTTCCCAAAATGCATTTTGCAAAGCTGACAGTCAGCACTTTATGCGATCTTTTCTCCTTCTGGTGATATGAGGTAGGGGTTTTTTTTTGTGTAATTGTATTGACTGTAGTGATTTTATTTCCATTTGTCCACATCAAAGAAGTTAGAATCAGGACCTGACACTTATCCACTGGTGGCTGAAAGGCAGGAGGAGGTGGAGGAGTATAAACATCAGTGAGGTAAACAAAAGGATTAGGATACCAGCCCTGTTACACAAAAATATCCTGTAAATGCTTTGGTGACCAGCAGAAATTCATAGTTCACTGAAACCAGCAAGTGGTGGTGTGGTAGATCAGCAGCTCACCCATTTTCATGCAAAAATTTCAGTACAAGAACCCTACATCCAGCTCTGGGGTCCCAGCAGAGAAAGGACATGGACCTATTGGAACAAGTCCAGAGGAGGCCACCAAGATGATCAGAGGAATGAAGCTTCTCTCCTCTGAGGAAAGGTTGAGAGAATTGGGATTTTTCGGCCTGGAGGCAGCTTCAGGGTGATCTAATTTGGCCTTTCAGTAACTGAAGGGAGCCTACAAGAAAGAAGGGGAGAGATGTTTCCAAGAGCATGTAGTGACAGGGCAAGGAGAAATTACTTCAAACTGAAAGAGAGTACGTTTCTATTAGACATAAGGAAAAAAAATTTTTCCTGTAAGGGTGGTGAGGCACTGAAACAGAGAAGCTGTGGCTGTCCCATCCCTCGAAGTGTTCAAGGCCAGGCCTCGACATCCTGCTCTAGTGAAAGTTCTCCCTGTCCATGGCAGGGGTGTTGGAACTAGTTGGTCTTTAAGGTCCATGATTCTGTGTTTCTCTGATTTATGATCTCTTTAGGGAAGCAGATGGACTGGACTGTTATGCTGCCTCCCAGGTACCAAAATGGCTTGTTGTCTCTTTGCATTAGTTATTTGTGTTGAGGATGAAATGGTATTTCTAGGTTGAAGTGGGTAAATGTTTGTTCTGATGATGTACTCTGATGCCCATCTCCTCTGAGCAATACAGTTATTCATAGAAGCGAGGAAATTTAGCACGCAATAGCTCAGGAAACTCACTCTTTCCTATTTGGAGCCCTAATTAGAGCAATTAATCACTGCTGCTTCTGCCATCTAAGCTTTCAGTCTAGAATATATTGTCCTCACTTGTCAGAGCAGAAATGTAAAAATGGTTTCCCTTTACCTGACACTTTGCCAGTACAGCCTTTATCAGTGTCTGCCTTCCTACCAGCTTCTATCTTTCCTGAGAGCTGGAGCTGAAAATGCAAAGAACAAAATGATGTGACTGTTCCAAAAGAAAGAAGAGGTGTGAAATTTTAAGAGATCATCTTCTACTCTGTTTACATGAGTTTAAGCTGGATGTATCTGTTTGCATTACCTTTCCTGGGAATTTCTTTTGGGTTTCCATATTGCTGTAACACGGTGACCATTTTGGGGGGAAATACCCTGACATTTTCACTGTATACAGGGGTGCTCTTTCCACATGATGCAACTAAAACTTCCCCTCACAAAATCCCTGCCTATTGAAGTTCTCTAGGTATGTGCCCAGGAGAGGGCAGGATGAGAATTAGGTTGCCTCTGTGTGTTTTAACTCCGTATCTGCCCCTTGCCTGGTCCATCAGTATTTAATTTAACTGGTTAAATGTGATTGTAATTCTGCTCCTTCTGCTTCCCCATGTATCAGTGTGCGTCAGGTGATAAGCTGTAGGGGCTGGGGATCACAGGACAGCACCTTGGCCTTCTCCATATCAAACTACCTAACTGTAAGTTAGGAAGATCTGTGCTTTGGTCTCTTTTCTGTGTGTTCTTGTGAAAGAACAGGAAAGAAAGGCTTTCTTTTGGCACCTGACCTGGTGTGCTGCACCCTTGTGTGCACTGAGGATCTCAGTGGACTGCAGTATAAAGTGAGAAGCTGAAGATCTGAACAGTACCCTGCTTGCCTTTCTTCCTGGGAAAAACTGTGGTTGTGTCTTTCTGTCCACAGACCTGCAGGTTCCACTGGTGCCCACGATGGAGTGTGATGGGGGAAGAGCCAGGTGTGGCTCCACAACTCTGGCAGAGCCTGTACTTCTGTTGAGATTTAGTGGCTGAGTGGGGGTGCTCTGATGTTCTGCTGCAGTGCCAAACAGAATGGATGAGCTTGGCTCTGCAGTGGCAGTAGGACAGATGAAGATGGTCATCTGTCAACAGCCAGCATACACATTTTTCATACACACACACATTTTTCATACACACACACATTTTTCATACACACACACATTTTGCACACACACACGTATTTTGCGCACACACAAACACACCCCACACCACACACACAACTGAAAAGTCCCAACATGTAGCTATGAACAGAGGGTACTGGACTACAAGTCTAGTCTAGTCATGTATGGAAGTTTTTGAGTATCATCTGGAGACTTGCAGCATTTCCAGTTGCATGTATAAGGGAAGTTGAAATTCATGGTCTTGTTAGCCTTTGCTAACATTATGAATGGTCTGACAGTAGCATTGTGAAATATCAATTTTTTGGGGGTGTACTTTCGGCTGTTTCCTTACCACTCAGCTCCAAAACCTCTTACAATGAAGCAATTCTCTGAATTTGAGATGTTAACACTAATGTTTGTCTTTTTGCTGCCCTTGATGAAAAATTAATGAACCGTGAATGAATCAACGCTTCTGCCCTGTTTATGCTTTTTTCCTTTTCATGCTTGGATGCCAAGATGCATTTACTGAAACACGGGAACAGTTGTTTTTTGACTTTTGAGACAAATTCATTCAGAAAGACTTCCAACAGGGATCCTCATTCTTGGACCTCTGGATCTTGCAGACCTTAAGCAGATAAGAACTGCCACAGCCCTTCAGTGAAGGACAACCCAGAGCAGCTCATGGCTCTTGTAATGTGTCAAATATTGTTTGCTGCTCATTTCTATTTATTGCCCCACCATCTGATTGAGTAATTCAGCACACCAATAGCAGGCTCTCTCTAAGCAAAGAGGCAACAGACAGTGTGCACTTGGCATTCCTGAGCTGCACCTTTGGAGACGTTGTGAGAGGGAGCACAGGATAAATACTGAATCCAAGACACAACTGAACATTTCCATTGTGAAGGTCTACAGCTGGATCACTTTTGTTTTGTTGGAGGGAGTGGGAGGGGGTAGCAATAAAGACACATTGCTCTTCCCATTCCACTTGACTTGAACAACTTGCTTTAGCAGAAATGACACAGAAGCATCTCCCCAAATGCAGCCAAGATCCCGCTGCACCCCAGGACCACTGCACAAGTCTGGAAGTTGGCATTGTGACAGCAATCTGCTTTCCTCATTGCTGTAACACAAAGCAGCGTTTCACCTGGGCTGGGCACATCCCACCTTCCCTGCTCTCGACAGGCACAGAGAACGGCGCCACAGCACACTGACTCCCAGCAGCTCCCTGCACATATCCAGCTCCTGGATTACTGCATCACAGGAGATGGATGCTTGCTCCAACTGGCAAGACAAGCTCCATTGCGTAGGGGAACATGAAGTTCAGTGCAGTAAACAATGGTCCAGGTAAGCCTGGATGATGATGGTGCCTTTCAATATATTTCTGGTAGCTCTCCAAGGACATTACTGATAAGGAAGTCTCTGTGCTAGCCAAATGCATTTCTGTGCAGCTATCATCTCCCAGTTTGTTGAGAGAAGCACCCTTATGTTCCATTCAGGATAACAAACCATATTTCTTAGCAACAGTTTCACAAGGAGCTGTATCAGAATTTCTTTCTTTTTGATTTAGAGCAAAAGATGAATCAGAAAGCAGAATATGTTTTTTTTTTCAGTCTTCCAGCCTTATGTTGGTGGTAGTAATTTTTTTTCAATTCTAGTAATTTTGAGTGCCCAGGTCAGGAGGATATGCTACTGGAATTAACATAACTTTTGATTACACATCAAAAGGTTTTTGACAAATTAAATTTTCAACACTTGCATTTCCTTTTCCTACTTTCCTAGGAATCTAATTAGTCTAGACGATCTGCATACACCAGTAGCTTCTGTGTCATTCAGGAAATGGTAAATATACCAAAATGCAAGGAAATAGAAATTTCTCAGTGGCTCTTTCCATTGAAAGTATGAGCTTCTTTTGGTAGGACTTTTCCATGTTTCTAGGAGCCATTGGACCTAAATTTAGCAACATCAGCCTCTGCTCAGATCTACCACCAACAATCCCTTATGTGGGCATTCGTTTTCATAGACCTTGAGACTGCACATACCTCATCCAAAATCCATAACTGTCTGATTGTCTGGAACTTTCTTTTTTTTTTAGTACAACTTCATGCTGTTGCCTCTTTCATTTGTGAGGAAATGCCAGAATTTGAATGTTGGCAAATAAGGCCTCATCCGCAACATATGTCAAATTCCTTATATGACCTCTACAAGAATTGGTGGCAGTCAGTAATTTTGTAGAACAGATCTACTTAATCTCACTAAATTTAATAATTTAAATGCCTGGAGATTTCACTGAGCATTTTTGTGAGATGAGCTTTCATTTAAAATGTAGAACCTGGGAGAAAAAGCAAATTCTGAAAGAACCTTCTCTAAACCTAAGTATTAGGTTTCCAAAAATATAAATCCTGGAAAATAATCCTTTTAGATATTATAGGTATTCTTCCATTCTCAAATATTAATACAAAACCAATGAATGCTTTGGAACGTTTAGTCCTCTGAACCCATTAAGAGGATCATGATAAGCTTTCTCTCCTCCCACACTTCACTTTATCCTCTGCTGACAATGGCCACAGAGGAGACAAACGGTTAAGGATGCTTGAGGTATTTAGTAGGTGTTTAAATCCTACTTGCTGAAGTGAAACAAATGATTCATTTGCAAAGACCATGAAATGAACTTCCCCATCAGACAGACCCGTGCCAGAAGTAATCCCTAAGTGAAACCCTGGGAACTTCTGCTATGTTGTATTGCTATGGGAATACATCTACACTTGACTTTTCCGTGTTCTGCTGATGAGTCAGTATGTGTTTTTCACTAGAAGTGTTTCCTTCCACAAAGCTTAAGGAGGTCTTACAGGTACCTAAAATTCCACAGCCAAAGTAGTGGCAAACTGTAATGCAATCTCCACTCCTCCCTCGAGGTAAATTCACTGAAGTTTAAGGTGTTTGGGTCTGAAAAAGGAACGAAACAGGACAGCAGGACATTCTTCTGCAACGGAAATACACCTAAGAGAGTATTATGGCTTCTTAGATTACTTGATCTTCAATTTCAGACTCTCTAGGCTGACATCAGGGAGACATAGCCATAAACTTCAACTGAACTTCGCCATGGTGCCTGAGCATCAGCTAGAAAGTACACAGCACACCTGGCCAATAGAAAGAGAGGCAGTTACTTGAACCATATTATTAGAAGACAAATTTGAGGTTTCTCTTCAAAAGCTATGTTGGGAAAGAATTTCAGAACTGGAATTGTAAGAACGAGAACACAATGCACTCAACCTAAAATCTCAGATTTCTTCTAGTTATTCTGTTTGCCTCCTTTGGGGCAGGAAACACTGAATTGTTGCAACGGGTAATTGAAGCTTTTCCCCCAGCACTCCATTAGCCTGTGGATTTCCTGAAGTCCAAATCTTATCTGCTAAACTGTTATTAGATGGGCTGTTGCTGATTCTGGAATGTACACCGAGCCCTAGTCCCATGTCATTAACTACTGAGAGATAATTAAGGAATTTAAAAACGGGACAGTGACGATGACGAATTTGAATCTCACCCTTATGTATTTTAATTGGAAATATCCGCCTATATTAAGGAGAGGCAACTCTAGCACGGGTATGGAGTGCCTTCATAGGAAATGAACAGATTTTTACCAGCAGAATTTATCTAAAATATTAGAACATCTTGTAACGGAGAAATACTGGACTTACGGAAACAGATTCCACAGTAAAACCTGGAATTTTATATCATGATTCCACTTGCACCAGTTGTAAGTCTCTGAAAACCAAGTTTTTGTAATGAAAATGGTAATTAAATACTAGTTTCAGTTGTACTAATAGACATTTGCCTAAGATAAGAAAGAATATGAAATGAAGAGCATTAGGCTTTTCTTATAGGATATGCTGTGCTTTAAAACTTATTTTATTGATCCTAAAGTTACAAGATCAATTACTGACATTTTTCTTGAGGATCAATCTTGGATTAAATGGCAAAATGAAGAAAAGGTTTTCATATGTACTATATCCAAAAGCAGAGACAGATTGCCATTCTCATGTGAACATTCAGAAACCTTTTCTGATTATTAAACAGTATGTCTGAAATATATCTAAATTATACCAGCCGCCATAGCACTTTTTGGTGAACCAAAGAAGTCCTACAGTGAAATCAAATTTGAGTAAAATCTGTACTACTTTAATACAATTTCCCTCTAACAATTTTTTCCTGTTTTTAGATTCATGTATATTCTGTCTGTCAATTACAATGCAAAGAATAAGTAAGATTTAAGCAAGGATGTTGGAGTGTGAAAATAATTCATGTGAATTGCTAATAGGCTGGTGGGAATAAATTTTTTCCACATGAAGGCAAATCCTGTCTCATCAAAGACAGCAGACTTGATTTTCCACTGTTTGAGACCTTGACTAGCCACTGTTACCTGCAGAATGGACATGAAAGCTGAGAGCAGTCTGCTACTAAATCAGTGCTTCACTGTGACCAAAACAGTAGTATTGAGCCTATTCTTCCCTCCCTTTGAACAGATGCAAGTAAAGCTGGAAGCAAATTAAAACAACAAGCCATAGGGCAAAAAGAAGTCTTGTCATTACTTTAGGTAGACAAAATGGAGATTTCATAGCACATACATGTTTCTCTTCCATTCTTCCCGGTTTTGCTACTTAAGGCAGAAGCCTTGCAGTTATCACCCTTCAGTGACGTGAATTGGTCAGGTTTGCATTCACCTTGACAATCCTGGATTGTGATGGAGAATGGGAAATAAAGTGACGGTAGGAGTCCTCTCAGGTAATTAACCTAAGCTCCAATGCTTCCCACACCAGCCTATTTTCAATTTTGGCACAGTATAGTTTATACACTCTAACATTATTGCTCAGAAGATAGAATGATGATTCAGGTTTACTAAAAACAGCTTCACAATACTGCAATCATGCCTGTGAAGCTTCATCTCATATCCTGTATTTATAAGTTTCTTCTCACTGAGAAATAAATTTGTGTGGTGTTTCGTGTTTTATCAGAAAAGTTAGTCACCAGATACCTGAAACACTGATATACCATCTTTAATAAAACATGGCTTGTTTGGTCAATTTGCCTGCCAATTCCTTTTCCTGCTTTTAAAAACGTGTATAATACTGTAGGTGACCTCCCTTAATACTGCTATCCGTACAAATCACAAATAACTGAGAAATAATATGCCACTGCTGCATCCTGTCATGCCAGAAGATCAAGATTACTTTGAAGATTATTTAGAGTAGGTGTTACATATCATTTGTGCCCAGATCCACTGAAGTCAATGAAACAACGCCTACTGGCTTCTGTGGGAGTCTGACTTAGACATTATTCTGGCAATCTGTCCACCACTAAATCAAACTATTCCAGGGATAAAAGCCCAAATGAAGAAAACTAGAAATCTGGGGACTAAAACTGAGCCACAAATAAATATTCTAATTCAATGGCATCCTGAAAAGACTTAAATAAAACACAAACACACAGAGGCATGTACACACACATACATACAAAAAAAAGTTATGACTTTAACAATCTTAAAAATCCATAGTCTAAAATTGTTTACATTTAAACAATTGAGTATAATAGGTAGCTTTCTTGACTTTCCATATTATTTATTTCCCTGAGCACTGATCTTTGGAACATCTGGAGTTTCAGAATCATCTAGTTCATAATTCCTAAAATAATTATCTTAAGTAAAATGCTGTCTTTTTATGACAAAAAAATTCAATCCCTTAAGTAAAACTAGGACACAACTTCCATGAACTACAATGTATGTAGCCAATTTAAAAAAAACCAACAACTATTATTACATATCTGCATCTGTATTTAGGCACCTAGCTGGTTCGTCTGTTTTTCAAAATCACTCTGCAGTCTAGAAGTTCCCATTTAATTCAGTATCAGGTACTATGCTGTCTCATAAACTCATTCTATTGGAGACCTACATAAGAATTTAGCTTCCCTGCTTTAGTTACTCATTTTGCAAAAAATCTTGTTTTTATGAGCAATAAAGTATACTATGGAATTGGTCTTGTGCCTAAATCAACATCATAGGCAAAGATTACAGGACTTCTCACTTTCCCATAAGGGGTTAAGAAGGTGCATCTGCAGAGAGGCAGCATAAAACCAATCTTCAGTACTAAAATGGGACTTAGCTAGGGCATATGTTTTAGACTGGCATTCCACACCAGGAAATCTGCTGGCCAAAAGGAGCTCTATTTTAAATTTCTGCTATTTAGAACTACTTGACAAATTGGCAACTGCTGCTTTTCACTCTCTTCTCTAGATTAGAGCTTTAATTGTGAGCTTCACAGACATCAGTTCGCAACTTTAAGACTTTTCAGGCATTCTGAATTTTAGATTATACAAAGTGTGCAAGTCAAAACATTTTAGAAAACAACAGTGCAGATATTTGAATATTTTAGAAAGAAATCTCTCTCTCCAGTTCTAAGGCTGCGAATTACGTCAGCCTTTCTGCAGCTAAAAAGTTCAAAATAATTTTCCACGAACCACAGAAATAGACTGTAACTCAGCATACTCTTAACTGTCTCTCCACTCTGCCTCCCCTCCTCTTCCACCTTCCCCCCACCCCCCAACCCCTGGGTAGCTGATACACTGGCATTATGCAGCAGGCTCCAAACACAGGATTAACAAAAATGTTATTTTGTAATACTTCATTACAATATGCCTTAACTGGAGGAGGGGGCATTGAACCAAATGCAACCAGGAGAGCGAATTGCTTTTTGGTTCTTCGTGCAACATGAAATCAAGCCTTTGTCTGTTCTCAAATGATGTAATAAAATATGCCGCATCTGATTGTCTTCAATTAGCACTTTTTTATACTATCTAGTACTGGCATTCCACGGCAGAATCCAAAGGGAGGATTTAGCACTTTTTCTCTTTGCAGAAACCCTTTTTAATATCTCAAAATTCACAAAGAGTTAACAGCATACGATCCCATTACTTCCTCCCTCCCCCTTTTCAGAAATTAAACCGGCCATTCTTTAAATGAACAAACAAAATAAAACAAACAAACAAAAAATTTCCTTGCTTTAAAATAGGAGTATAAATACTGTTTTGAAAACACATTTGGAAGATGTTTTCCAGGATGGTTTATGTATTTTTTTTTATCCTTTAAAACTATGACTACTGCACCAGTTAAGGCTGTTTACAATAAATATATTTTTCAAATAAAACTTTTAATATTCAAGCTTACCAGATTGATGAATTATAACAGGTAAAATGGAACTCTTTACAAAGTAAACCATGTAGTTGTACAAAATAGAATTATACCCTTCACCTGTGCAAAACAAAAAGTAATCCTTCCTTGCATTAAAAACACGGAACCTGTTTACAAAAAGGAATGTGTACTACATTTGGACTTCCTTTTTAACTGCCATACCCTAGCAACATCTCAGTTATTTTAGTAAAGGAACTAATCATCAATTTTAAACTGCAGTGAATTTACCAAACATTTTCACTATAGACTTCTGAAAGCTTTTACAGTAAGAAGTTATCAACAAAAGCAGGCACGTTAGTGTACAAAAACGTTGTTGATTTTTTTTCCTGTTTCTTTTTCAAAGTGCAGGTTTTTCTCAATGTGCATCTTACAAGACCAACGAATGTTTTAACTCACTAAATCTTAAAACAGAACTCAATTCTCCCAAGGAGTAGTGTAAACGTTAAAGATCCCCAATACATCTCTAGTAAACGTGACACAAATGTCTCTGCGTTGTTTAGAAATTTAGCTCTTTTGAGAGGTAAAGAAGCTTCATGACACCTTTTCCTTACACTGGCTGGTTATCATAAATGGGTAACTCTGGACTGCTAAAGCTGGAGACTGATGAATCACTTGAAGGGAACTAAACTTGGCTACAGAGGAGAGGCGACGGGAGGAACCAACCCTTAGGCGTTTCTTGCGCAGCCTTCGGAAAATTCAGCCGCCGGAGGACGAAGGGTCGGTGTGGGGGAGGGAAGGGGGGGAAGGAAGGGGAGAGCAGAGAGGGAGGGAGGAGAAGCTTCCGCAGAGCCAGAGGCACGGCGGCATGCCGCCCGTGTCCCGCTGCGTCCGCGGCGGCGGGACCATCCCGTCGGTGCTGCGAGAACTGTCCCCGAGCCCCGTGGCTGCCAAGCGCTGGCGGGCCCGCTCCCGGCTCTCACGGCGATGCGGGGGTCGGGCGCGGAGCCGGGCGCCCCGGCGGCGGTGGGCGCTAAGTGCCGTGGGGGCAGGGCTCCCCGGGGTAGATCTCCTCGTAGGCGGGGGGCTGCTCGCTGGGCAGAGGGTAGCAGTAGGGATAGGAGGCGTTGAGCTCGGGGTCCATGGGCGAGTAGCCGGGCAGCTCGACGGAGGGATGTCCTCCGCAGTGCACCTCCACGCCAGCCTCGTCGAAGACGTGGAAGACGCCCACGTTGATGTAGGAGACGGCCTGGAAGGGGCAATCCCCGGGGCTGAGCTCAGGCTCGCCGCCGGAGAAGAGGGAACCCTGGCTGTGGCGCGGCGCCCGCCGCCCGCCGCCGCCGCCCCTCCGCCGCCGCCGCCGCCCGCCCGCCGCGGCTGCAGCCGGGGCCGCTCGCCGCCGCCGCCGCCTCCGTCCGCGCTGCTGCGCGGCCTTGTAGTTCTTGACAAGAAGCAGGTTGAGCAGGCCCAGGAGGCACTCCAGCGCGTTGAAAACGGTGGAGAGCACCAAGCCTTGCTGATAGTCCCGCAGCTTCTGGCAGCGGAGAGCCGCGGCGGTGCCGTCGGGGGCCGCGGGTCCGCTCCGCGGGCGGGCCGCGCCGCCGGGCTGCAGCAGGCAATAGTGCGAGTACTTCCTCTCCACCAGCGACACGGTGTCGCCGTCGATGACGGCGCCGGCGAAGGCGCTCAGCACGCCCAGCATGAACACCAGCACCCCCAGAAGCAGGAAGTTCTGCCGGCCCCCGGGCGACGCCTTCTCCACCGGCCCCGACGGCGCGGCCGCCGCCTCCGCCCCACCGGGGCCGCCGCTCGCCGGGTCCGTGTCCTCGGCCGGGGCCAAAGCAGAGGCCGGTGCCGGAGCCGGCCCCACGGGCGCCTCGTCGGGCGGGCGACAGCAGAGCAGTGCAGCGGCGAGCAGCGAGAGGCCGGCGGCCAGCAGCAGCCCCGAGTAGAAGGCGCCGGCGGCGGTGCCCAGGCGGAAGGGCTCGCCCTTGAGCTCGGAGCCCAGCGAGAAGCACTTGAGGCCCACGGCGGCGGCGCTGAGGGCGCAGGCGAGCAGGAGGCAGCTGGAGAGCGCGGCGCAGGCTCCCCGCACGCTCCACTTCATCCTCCGCGCCGCCGCCGCCGCCGCCGCCCCGCCGTCCGCCTCATCCTCCTCCCGCGGCCCCCCCCGGCCCCGCGGCGGCGGCGGCGCGGCGCGGCGCGGCCATGCGAGCGCGGCGCTCCCCGACGGGGCGGCTGCGCTCCGCTCCGCTCCGCACGGCAGGCAGCTGCCGGCCGCAGTGAGCCGGGCGCGGCGAGCGCGCAACGCTCCCCCCACCGCCTCCCGGTCGCCGCCGCCTCCTCGTCCCCGCCCGCCCTCTCTTATCGCGGCGGCTGCGGGGAGGCGATTAATTATGGATGGGAGCCGCGGCGGGCGGGGGGACGAAGGGGGCGGCCCACTGGGCCGTCGCGGGTGGCGGGGGCAGAGTGCGACCCCCGGCGAGGCCGGGGGCCGTGGAGCTGCCCAGCCCTCCCTCCCACCCGCGGGGCGCGGGGGGGCCCGCACGTCGCTTTCCGGCCGGCCCCGCACCGCGAAGCGCGGGGAGGGACGCTCGGATCGGGCAGGGGGTGGCAGGGGGGTTGGAACACCCCCGCGGGCTCCGTTGCCGAGGGCTGCTGTTTGTCTACGTGTTCCTGCCTTCTCTCCCCCTCTTAATTTTATTTATTTATTTCTTAGCTCTTGCGCTCGCCAGGAGGCTGGCGAGCCTCCATGAATCGCTGTGACCGCGTTGCGGTGTGTCGGCGGCTCTGATGCAGCCGGAGAGCGGACCGAGCCCCCCATGCCGCGCTGCCCGGCTCGGGTCCTCCGTGCCCGCGGGGGCGGCGGTCCCCAGCAGCCCTCTTTGTTTGGTGCACTGCCGGTAAAGCCCGTGGGCGCCGGGGCTCGAGGAACGAATAGCCCCAGCGGCAGCCTCGGGACGCCCCGTCCGGGAGCGCCTGCAGCGCCGGGGGTGGAAGCCGGTTTGGGGGTGGTGCTGTCAGTTGCCCCGGTAGAGGATGGCCTGGCGACTCCTCGGGGGACACCTGCAGTGGCCTTCTGAACGAGGAGTTGGAACCTCAGCCTAGGATCCGGCGAGACCCGCACGGGGTTCTTGAGGAAGGCTCTTCCTCGCCAGTCCCTGTTTCTTCCGGGAAGCTGTAGCCTTTCAGCTCCCCCATTTTCTCTATCTGCCGTGCGCACGCCAGCCTTGCTGGGTATTTTTAGCCGGCGCCGCTGATTAGCATTCAGGGGAGCAAGCAAGAGAGAGAAAGCAGTTTTCGAAATCGTTTTCTCTTCCTGCAGCGCAAGTGCACCTGTTGGTGGCAGGAGGGGTGTGCGTGGCGTTATCCGGTGTTTAGCTTTCTGCAGAGATGCGACCTTGCTCCCTCTGTCCCGTCGGGGCAGGCCCTGTTGGCATCTCGCTGGGGAGCAACAGCACGCAGCTGTAATCTCGGGCAGATGGGCACAGGTCTCCTTTGCAGCAGCTGCTCCTCCCCGAGAGAGGTTTCTGGGCCCTGCTGGTTTCTGGTCCTCCCAGAGACACTTGGTGGGAGGCTGTCCTGCCTGGAGCCCAGCTCTCTGAGGTTGCATGGTCCAGAAGCATCATTGGCTCAGTATCAAAAAGTATCAAAGGGATGCACCATCCTGCCCCGTAGGCCCACACAGACTAGGGAATTTTGCTCTCTCTCTCCTGTTCCCAAAGGGCCCATGGAGCACTGAGTATGTGAGAAAACACAGAAGTCCCGACCAACCTTCTAGTGTCCCTGGAGGAAAGGGTGGTTGAGTACGTCATCCCAGTCATCCCCAACTCTTCATCTTCCCAGGCTGTCCCTTACCCTGAGGACTGAGTGTGTTGCCCTGCTGATCTGTAGCCATGTGGAGACTTTGCTATAGGATCTGTGACTTTGGCCCTGTTTGTGGTGAGCGGCTGGACTGTTGGGAAAGATTTTCAGGTTCTGAAAAATTCACCGCATCACTCCTAAAAAGTGAATGCATAGAGGACACACAGGATTTTATAAAATACAGCACCTCCTGAGATCACTGAGCATTGTTGAGCATCAAAATAATTGCTTCAGAAAGCATGTGTAAACTCTCAATCCAGGTGTTAATCCAGAGGACCCTAGAAGACACCTCTGTGTGTAAGGTGAGGAGACGTAGTTAGTGGGAAGTAAACACTTAATGAACTAATTATACGTAGAATGGGCAAAGTGCCTTACTCCCTGACACACAACATAAATTTACATGTGAGAGAAAAATATGATGTATATAACTTGACTGTCAAGACCTTAAAAAATTAACTATTTATTGTAAATGATGAGAACATTGATTTAACACTAAATAAATACAAAACTAAGAAAAGTTCTAAGCCTTTATGCATCAATTTATTAATCTTTAACTTACAATAGTTAGAGTAGAAAAAGCAAACCTTCCATTGGTGGCAAATTGTTCCTTTTTTTGTACAAAGCATTTCTTGGTGTTTCTTTCTTTCTTTCGTGTTTTGACAACTGCCAGAAGTGGGCAGCAAGGCTTCTCCAGCATGGTTCTTCAGGTGTTTCTACAGCTGTTTCAGGTGTTCAGGCTTCCTCATCTTGAATGTCATCTTCTAAAGAAAGGACCTTTTCTTTTCTGTGTTTATGATAGGAGACTGATCTTTGATTGCATCCCACAAAGCCGTGTGTTGTGAGAGGCCAGGCTAACACACAAAGTTTGTAATGTAAATAATAATTCTGCTGTAGCTTTTTATTCATCCTGTGGATCAGCTTGCTAGTGTTAACCTTTTCCAGATCTTGCCTGCTTCTCCCCAAAACACCTCGTCTTCCAAGCACTGTGTTCATTATGCAAAGCCAGAAGTTTCACTGCCAACTTGTTTCACCACATGTTACTTATTCATAAACTTCTTGTGTTTTGCTGCCACTCTGAATTAGCCCAGTTTTTCACCAGGTTATTTACAGCTTTGTACTGTGACACATTTTCAGTTAGAGGATACTTTTAAAACACACACACACACACACACAAACACACACACACATACACATACACCAGAGTACGGTCATATGTGCATACACTGAGCATTGAAGGTCAGCTTCTTTGGGTAACAGGTCTAAAATGTTGTAATGATGTTGTTACATTAATAATAATAGACATAAGACTCTATAAAACATCTATATACCTATACTGAATAATTTGTTGATGACTGAATTAGCTTTACTGTAAAAAAATGGGGTGACCTTCCGTTGCAAATAAAGGTCACTGAAAAATTTTCTGGACCCCAAAAGGTAATGCTGATCACCTCAGCCCTAGCTAGTGGCTCCTTCTGGTACAGTTAGAATGCCCATCTCCTTGTTCGTAGCCGATCTATGTGTGTCTAATTCCTCAGCCAGGTCTGCCTGCTGAAAAAAAAGAGTATCTGTGTGCAACAAAAGATGGAGAGCTGCAAGCCACTTGGCCACATAAGACTATCACCTAAATTAGTTGCTGCAGGTAGTTTTGAATCTCTGGCAGCTGTTTTATTAGTCATTCCAAAATTTGTCAGTTGTTTTCAAGAGTTATTCTGGTGGGCTTTGGAGCAAATGTATAAGGTTTTGTAGGACAGCTCCAGCCTGAAAGATATGTTCCCAACAGTCTCTTCACAATCATTGTCTGGGCTTTCTCTGTGTTGCAGTGGTAGTCATTTATGGCCAGTTCCTGTCTCCAAAGAGGGGTAGGACATATTTGGTTCAAAGTTTTCTTTGGCTTGCAGGGGAGCTGAGGGAGCTCTGCTTGTTGGGTTGGGTGCTTTGTTGGGAGTAGGCACTGCCAGGACCAACAATGTGGGCTTACTTTGCTTACTGTGCATGGAACTGGAAATTTTCAGTAACGTGCACATCAACCTCTCAACTTTTTGTGGTGACTCAGTGGCACAGAGGACAACAGAGCTATCAATTATTTGCACTCTAGGCTTGAAGCTAAAATGCATGCTTGTAAAATAAATGGAGATCTTCAGCTTATGCCACCAAACTGCAAAGCATTGCATTGTTTTATTGTCTGCCTCTTCTCCCACACTGTGTTTATGGTAAGATATATGCGTTGTTATTTCTGTGCCAGTTTGATAAATGGTTGTCATAGCTTTGACTATTCAGTCATGATGGCTGTGTAACCTACCATAACTTATTCTGTTTCCTACTACTTTTTTTTTCTTTCTTTCTTTCTTTTTTCCCATTTCCATAGGGGACATTATGGACTATAAACTCCCCTTGCAAAAATTGCTCTACATGCAGTTGCTAAGAGCGCATTAGAAATTAGAAATTTGAAACTCTGAAGGTGAAACCCATCATATTTCTTTCTGGTTCTTCTTCTCTTCCATTTACAAGGTCCACAAGCGTAATTCTGTGTGCTTGAGGTCTGCTGTTCTCTAATTTTCACAGTATTTTATGGGAAAGACTCATCTCTGCAGGGAATTTATGGTGATCACATGCTGGAAAAAGACCTATATAAGGCCTACAAGTCTGGACTAATTGGTCGCTGGGCACTGATGAAAAAACATCTGCAAAAGCTGCTTCAGTGGGTGACATTTCAAGTAGAGAGTGGAGAGGTTGGGAAGAAAATATAAGGATTTAAAATAGAGAAAGCAAAGCCTATGCAAAAAGCTGAACATTTAAGCCTTTCCTGGCAGCTATAAGTGCTAGGAGTTTTGTAATAAGGGAAGAAGTGTTTGAGAAGTTAGGGTTACAAGAACAACAAGGTGGTTTGCACTCTATGGTGTAATTTAGGTTGGAAGGGATCCTAAGAGGTGCTTAGCCAGACCTGCTCAAAGCAGGCACATCTCTGGGGTTGCACTGGGTTGCTTGGGGCTATATGATGCTATTTGGTGTATTACTTAAACAAGGGCTTTCTTACTTATGTCACAAAATTATTAAATTATGGCAAATTTTTGGAAAACTAATAGTTTCCTAAGTGCTGTTCTAATGGTGGGACCTGGATGGTATTTTATTGTGTAGGTTCTAGGAAGGTGTTAAGTTGATTGTAAAAGATTGTTGAACACTTTGCCAGCCAAAAGGTGTCTCAAAGTCCTTCTCTTTGGGCTCTCAGATTATTTTGAAGTGTGTTTCTGTTTAGTCTTTCAGTTCAGTCTGCATGCTTGATATATTCTCATATTTTTGAAATCAATGTTGTACAAAGGTTTAAGACTGACAAATCTCTTAGCTTCTAGTTAGGCCTTCAGCATAGATCTGAGCAGCAATCATATATCTGTGCTTTGTTTCCTGCTGAACAATAAGTGTGCAAATAAAGATATTATGAAGTTTGAAAGGTCTGTATGGTTTTGTGGCTTAATCCTGACAGCAACCAAGCACCGTGCAGTCACTATCTCACTCTGCCACCATCGGGACTGGCGAGAGAACAGGAAGGGTAAAAGGTAGAATACTCGTGGGTTGATATAAAGATGGTTTAATGGGGGAAGGAAAAGCTGCACACACAAGGAGAGAAAAATAAGGAATTAATTCACCATTTCCCATCAGAAGGCAGGTGTTCAGCCATCAGGACAACAGGGCCCCATCACACTTGATGGTGAATGGGGAAGAAGAACACCATCACTCCGGATATGTCCTTCATTCTTCTTCCCCCCACTTTAAATATTGAGGGTGATGTGAAATGGTCTGAAATCTCCCTTTGGTCAGTTTGGGGGACCTGTTCTGGCTGTGTCTCCTCCAAACCTCCCAGGCATCCCCACCTTCCTCTCCAGCCTGGCTGCATGAAAAGCAGAAAAGGCCTTGGCTCTGTGTAAGCCCTGCTCAGCAATAACAAAAACATCTCTGTATCAATCAGACCTGTGTTCAGGACAAATCTAAAACACAGCCCCATATTTCACACTGTGATGAAAATTAACTCTATCCAGGCCAAAATCAGCACAGCAGGGTTTATTCCAGGTTTAGGGAAAGGGGAGCTATCTTCCTAATTTGGGAGAAATGGGGTTGCTTAGCTCTGTGTCCTGCAATTTGACACTGTACTCTCCCAACTATTGGGACAAAAAACGTGTTTGCATCTGAAGGGAGGAAGGATTCTGTGTGTATGAGGTGAGTTGAGATGGATCAAATGCTGTTCACTTACTCAAGAGGGTGTCTTGTCAGTCTTACCTGCCCAGGTCCAAAATTTAGGTACTGGGCTTAGAGGAGACTCTCCTCAGAAGATGCTCTGCTTCTGCATTTCTGTGTACCTAAATTGAATTTCATTCAATACTTGTTTAATATAAGGAGCATAACTTGCTCTTCAAGAAGAACTAGAAGTCATCTTCTAGTGACTGCTCTGCTAAACTTTGTTGCCTGTTGGGGTGCTTCTTTTTTAGCCCAAACAACCTTGAATTTTCTACAGAAAGAGATTTCAAGGCAGGACTGGAGGGGAGAGAAGATCCCCACTTCAGCGGGAGTTGTGATACTGGGAAAGTGTACATTAGAATCTTCTTCAATCAGAAAAACAGGGAAATCATTCTCCTGCCTGGGGCTGCCTTGTAAAGTCATGCACGAGGAAGGTGCAGCTCACTTGCATCGTGATTTCTTCCTTTGGCTGTATGCTGGGACAAAGAATAATCTGTCTGATTCTTGACTGTAAAGAGCATGGCGAGTCTGCCTCTATGTAGGTCTACACAGTTCTATAGCCTAGGAAGTGCCTCCCTGCTGCTGGAGGGCTCAGCGTGGCTGTTGCCTGAATGATGCCTAAAGATTCTTGCTTTTGTGGTTGAGCTGTGGTTTCTGCTGTGGGTTGGTAACAAAACTGCTGTGCTAGCTGCCTGTCACAGCTTGTTTTTCCCAGAGGTCTCAGTCCCTGTCTCAGCTACTTGCCTGGTCTTTCCCTAGCTTGTAATTGCAAGTGATCCCCATCACAGTGCATCCTTTTCCATGCAGTTGAGAGCGCTTGTGGGTGTGGGTTGGTGAGCAGTGGGCAGTGAAGCCATACAACTGAAGGAGCAGCAGACACACTGTCCTTTTTGCCCATAGCAGCAGCTGCTGGGAGGAGTTGATTCTCATGGACACAACGGTAGCACTGGACTTTTCTTGATTACCTGGGACATTGGTAAACTGCTTTTAAAGGGCTGGTGAGGGGAAGCTTTTGTCAGGGGACATAAACTCACTGTACTGGAGTCTGCAGCACCACTGGAATTATTTTAAGGTTAAAAAAGGGTGGAAATTGTTATCAAATGCTGGGACTTCTTAAGATAGCCTGTAAGGCTGCTGGTCTTGCACACATCATGTCCCCATCATGGAACCCATGAAGGAGCTCCCACTTTTCTCTAGAATTATTTTCCTGCCTGTTGGAAGACTGTGCTGAGCCTGACAGCTCTGGTGATTAGAAACTGCCTCAGTGCTAAGTGTATTTTATGGTCAGCTTGCACACATTTGTTCTGTGCCAACATTGTCCTTTAACTTAAATGGCTCTTCTCCTTCTCTGATGTTTACTCTCTGGATGTATTTATAGACAGCAAACATACTCCCTCTGAGATTTCATTTTGTTAAACAGGCCAGATATTTTTTCCTTATTCTTTTTTTTTTTCCTTTGTATTAAAAACTCTTTATACTCTGCAGTTTGACTTCAACCCTAAGCACACAACTGGGACAGTATGCTGTATCTTTCATGGTCTTACCAAGGCCTTGAAACATGATATTACAGCTTCCTCATCTCTAGTAGAATGTCCTTGCCCAATTATCTTAGAATTTTGATTGCTTTTTACCCAGGTCTTTCCCATAGGAGGCTGTACTTGTACTCAGTGTACCTCATGCTTTGTCCTCCACCCAGATGTGGGGCTGCCAGTTGGGGGCACTGATGACCTTTCCTCTTATTTGACTGTTTCCCCCCAAAATTTCTGTTATTACCTTAAGGTAATTAATTTTTTTTCCTTTCTGATACTTCAAACTCCCTCTCTGTTGAAAACATTGTTGTGCCTCCTGCTACTCAAAGAACCGTATTCTTTTTCCTCAGATGACAGATTTTTTTCCCCCTAGAGTCCTTTGTTACGTAAATCTGCTCCTCTGGTTTGGAAGTTGGTTTCCAGTTCTCTCTGTTACAATTTTCTGCCTATTCTATATTGTTTGCTCCCTCACAGAGCCTCTCTTTGCCCTTCTTTCTCATGTTCGGCTTGCTGCTGCTTTCTTCTTGACCATCACAGTTGCTTCTGCTTAATTCTCCTTTTCATTATCTGGGTGCAAGCCAGATAATGCTCACCTCTAATGGGAGTATGCCACTTCTCTAGAGGAAGCCTTTCTTCATTGTATGTTTTCTGCCCTGTGCATTGACCAAAGTTAAAGATTTATGCTGTCCTATGTGTCTTCAGCCACGTTCTCCTTTTCCTTCTTTTCCTCTGTCATGCACATTCTTATTTGAATTTGAGGTGTATTTGTCAGGGATTCTTTTTCATACTCAAGAATGCTGTAAAGGATGCTTGGCATGTCTAATCTTCTCATCTGCTGTTGGTATCTACAAATTTTTAAGGTCTTCCCATCACTGCTTTGATTTCAGACTTCTGCTTCTTGCATTCATTTTCAAAAGCATGGAAGAGCCTACCACTGCACTTAGAACTTGATTTATGTTGCTAGATCCCTTCATTCCTGCCTATTGACTCTTTAAATTCTTCACTCAGTTGTCAAGGTAATTTTTTCTTCAGTTGCTATGTCAGAGAATTACAGTTCTTTCCCTAGATCTGATCCTACTATCTTCATTGTAGGTCTGTGTTGTGAGTTATCCTTTCCATCATTTGTTAGGAATGGCAAAAAAACTTGGACATAGTTGCAGGTTTCAAATATGAAGTGCTGCACAGGTAATTATTTTTCCTTGGCTAGGAAAAACTCAGCTGAAGCCTAGGAGCTGACAGCTAGGGAAAACTGATCGATATGAATCCATCATGTACTTCAACTTTGCTTTGGAGGAGAAAGAATGGTTTAAGGTGCATGAAACCCATTTCCTATAGGATTCACAGTGAATGAACACTTAAATATAGAATATGTTGATACTACATAGCCATAGGCCTCGGTAGGGGGCTCTGAATTATGTACTGGCCCTTACCATCTTCCTGGGGACATGTTGAACTAAGTTTGTCTTGAGCAAGATCTCAAGGCCCAGCAAGGTGGGATGAAAATCCTGCAAGGACTCAACTATCTCTAACTCTTTACTGAGGATATGGTCTGATTCCCCTTTCACCTCATAAGGGTCTTGCTAAATCAGAAGCCTGTGTTGTATCCCACCACTACAATTTTATAAAACAATTAATCTGGTGATGGGATTGATGTTACTTTTCCCGTCTCTGAACCTCACCCCAACAGCTCTGAGCCTGCTTCCTTGGCAGTCCCAGTCAGAGTAGCTGTGCTCAATTACAATTTTTCTGATGCTGGACATCAGGCAGTGGTTTTGTGAGACATTTGCATCTGACCATTAGGTCATCAGTTGCATCTCCTCTGGTGACCCAGAGCAGGAGCAGCTTTCTGACAGAGACAGGATAGTGTTTGATGGCCTCTTTGTCCACATGATCTGGAAGTGACGTTTTGTGTCAGCCTGGGGGACCGCAGAGTCTGCCATGGGGGTTTGTGCCTGCAGGCACAGCTGGGCAGTCAGACCCATGTGCTCTCCATGGGGTAGGGCTGGAAGGAGGAAGGTGGTGGGTGTCTTTCAGCAAGTGAGTGTGAGGAGAGAAGGGAGTCCAGGGCAGCCCCTCACAGATACTGTCAGAAGGAGAGTGTGAGCAGTTGCTGCTCTTCAACTGTTGGTACTCCCTGCTATTGCTTTCGAGCATATCTATTATGTTTTTTCTTTAAAACTTCATCATCGTGTTCCCTATTATGTGTGCTGTTTGTAGTTATTAAACATACTTGTTTTGAGATAACTCTCTGCAATATGTTACATACATAATTAGGTATAATTAACTTCAATTAACCATATTAAGCTTTGCAACACTTCTGCCGTATTTTGAGGCTTATGACTAACAAATCCACATTTGCAGGTTCAGGTTATACAAACTCATCCATATTCCAGGTGTACATTTTTTCCTTTCAGTATTATGCCTTTGAATCCAATAATTTGTTGTTCAGTTGTCTGCATAATTAACTTGCAGCTTTAGGACTCTGAGTGCAGGATCCTCATAGTGCATTATTGGTGCTTTTCACATGATGTTTCTGGGAGCTGCTGATCATGATTGCATCTCAGTGTCTATTTTACAGCTCCCAACCTTGCCAAAGCTAGTTAGATGGGTATGTGCTGTGTTTGACAAAGGCCCAAGTGCCACACATAGTGAATAAGCCTTCACCTTTCTGATTTAACCACTCAGCCAAAATTTAGGCTTTTATCCTTTTTGAAGTCTGCCTCTCCCTCTTTTTTCCTTTTAGTATTAATTTTGTTGCTTTTGTTGCTCTTGCTGGAAAGTGTTCTGAAGTGTCATGCATAAAGAACAGCTGATTGATTGAAAGACAAATGCAGTTTGGCAATAAGAGGAAGATGCAGTTTATGTGTGAGGAGCATACTGTGGCATCGTGTGGCACTCTCTGGTGCCTAGCATCCTGCACCTCCCATGAAGTGAAATTGGCATCTTCCTTTGCAGCTCAGCCCATCATTTGACTCTTAGTGCCTAGATGTTGGCTTACACATTGCTTAGCATTTTGCCTCTTAAAGAACAGCTGGAAAACAATGAGACTGCTAGTGTAGGTTGCAAGGTGTGTCCTGTGTCCTGTTGATGGAAAACAGGGAGCACACACAGTAGATGCCAGAAATGCTGACACTGGCAGAAAGAGGCATCTTCGCTGGCCTGCATGCAAAACAGTTTCTTGACATCTATGAAACAGTTCATCAATACCCTGTTTTTTAAAGCCGCGTGGTTATTAATTTGCTTCAGGTTATAATCAAGCTGTCACTTATTTTAATGGGCCTTGGATCAGACAGGCCTGAGCTTTTTTCTATGGCTTCCATTACGGTGTTAATTAACTTAGCATGCAGATTTAGCTATGAAACTCAGAGATTTCATTTAGTTTTTATAATTTAATTGTGGAAACATGGCAGTAAATGCAGATGAAAAGTTATGTGCAATTAATGTTGACCCAGGACAACTGAAATGTCAGACACTTGTCTCTGAAGACTCCCGAGGAAATCCAATGTGTTAAATATTGATTTTGTGGCATGAAGTTTTCAAACAACCTTGGTTCTGGCCTATTCTTCTTGAAGCTGTATCCTTTCTAAAGTCAGGATCGTGTGGAACCTTGATATCTGCGAGTGCAGTGCCAACACAGAAAGCCAGAAAATCCTGTCATTTGGCAATGCTAGTAGCAGCGTTACCTCCTGCAACTTTTAATCAAAAATGCTGAACTGCAAACAGAATTAGCCTCTGTGTGGATGTGGTTACATGTATAAGGGCAGTTAGGAGATTGTTTTATTTTCATGGATTTTAAAGGTATTTAACTTAGAGTTGTTGAAAAACAGCTCATGGAAAATCTGGGGAGAGAAATTATTTTATCACAGCATTTGGTACACCTTTGCCTGGCCTGAAAAGGTCCATGCAATGGTGGGAAGGGGAATCAGTTTCCATGCTTACCTTCTCCTTGACATGGTTTGGAGTCTGAAAGTTAGGCTGACTGCCAGAGGATGGGTTCATACTGGTCTGTTGAAATCTCCCTCTGGAGAAATGGCTCAAAGAGGCACTGGGATTTGTACTGTAAGTGGCAAAAACTACCATATTGAAGAAGTGAGTAACCTGCTGTCATATCTACTGGCAAGATTAGTAGTCACTGGTTTGAGGTAAAACTTTCAGTCTGTCTGATACATCTGGGGAGTATGTAGCTTGACAATGTATAGAAATGATGTTATTAAAATTGCCCAATAACAGACTAGCAAGTATCTGCTATAGGTCATTCAGGTAGAGCTGTTCCTGCTGAGGTGCCTCTTTAGCCTGCAGTTCTGAGAGGCTGACAAACTGCTGTACTTTTCAGTTATATTTGATATTTCATGGAATGCTCTCTGCTCTGCTCTTGCCCTGATGGAGACAAAAAATGAATTATCCTGACTGTTCATCCTCAGGCCTTTGGGATGGCCCATCACCTAGGAAACTTCAAAAGGTGCTTCTCATAGCACCTTCTGGAAACAGTGAGGAAGGGCACAAGATTTTGCCTCTGGTGCAGCACTTAAATGTGAGTTTTAAAGATATGAATCCTCCCTCCCTGTTCATTTCATCTGCTATACAGCTCAACCTTGGAGGACAGGGCACTGAAGGGCAGCAAAAAGTCTGTATCTGAACAATTGTTGGATGTCAGAACAGGGAACCTACAAGGTACACTGCATTTTCATAGCCTCACTCCTTTCCCCATCTTGTATGGGCTTTCAAAAAAGATGGGGAAAAAATGCAATCCCTTCCCTCCCCACTCTCTTCCATGTTTTTTAAGACAGCCTGAAAGCAACAAAATTTGGAGCAGAGTGATGGCTGAGCCTGAGCTTATTGCAATTTTCAGTGCATTGTCCCTCCACATGAAGAACTGAAAAGGTAGGCTAGGACAAACAGCCTCTAATTGCTGCTCCAGGTTCTCCTGGAAATATTCCATTTGGTCTATGAAGGGAAAAGCTGCATGGGCACCTGTCTCTAAGCACTTGTCCCAGACTCCCCACAAAGAAGAAAATATGCAGTTGCCTAAGATCATTTTGATGGTGTTCTTTGCAGCACATGGGCACATTGTAGCTGCTTCACCTGCTTCAGGGCATCTGACAGTCTTAAGTTACGTGTGGTGACTCAGAGGGCTTTCCCTTGATGGCACATAAAAGTTCACTTGCAGAACATCAGCTTACGTAAAAGTTTGAGCTATTTTTGTTCAAGTGCATTGCCATACATTTTTAGACTTGCTAAACATCATGTACACTCTGTTTGCCAAATCCACCACTTTGCTACTTCCAGTGAGAGAGTTTCAAAATTCCTATGAAGCTTTTAGGGACTGCAGTCGTGCAGAATGCTCTGTGAACACAGCCATATTGCTTGTGCATCCAGATCTCAGGGGCCAAGCCACTGATTCGTGCATGGTGTGGCTCCTACTTTCTAAAAGGTACAAAAAAATACTAAAAATAACTAATGCATGAATGAAAGTTCAGATTTAGAGTGTATTGAAATACACTAGGATGGATCCTTACAAATTTTAGCTATTAAAACCTTCATAATGTGAGTGTATTCAGTCTTTGCCACTGTACAGAGCTAAAACTATATGTATCTTTGCCTTTTCTTCTTTGCTCTTCTCTTTGTTCCATGGTCCATTTCGCTGTGCTTTGGCTCCTGGGTCTATTTGGTCAGTTGCTCAGAGTACCTCTCTCTCTTTTTCAATGAAAACTTCTAAACCTGATTCGGTCTCCATCTGCCAGGCCTCTGGACAGACTTATTTCAATAGGTCTACTGGATACATGGAACATTCCCTTCCCCTTCCCCTTCCCCTTCCCCTTCCCTTTCCCCTTCCCCTTCCCCTTCCCCTTCCCCTTCCCCTTCCCCTTCCCCTTCCCCTTCCCCTTCCCCTTCCCCTTCCCCTTCCCCTTCCCCTTCCCCTTCCCCTTCCCCTTCCCCTTCCCCTTCCCCTTCCCCTTCCCCTTCCCCTTCCCCTTCCCCTTCCCCTTCCCCTTCCCCTTCCCCTTCCAAAATTCTGATGACAGGAACCTTCCTTCTGTGTTGGGAAAGAGGTTTACTTATAGTTGTATTTTTTCTGTGCCTTATCTCCCTTGGAATTAAAATGGGAATGCCTGCATGGTTTGGATTTATGTTTTTATATTATTATTATTATTATTATTATTATTATTATTATTATTATTATTATTATTATTATTATTTAGTTACCGTGGAATTGATGTAAAAAATATTTTCCCAATGTGAAATTTTTAATGAATTAATTTGTTTGTTGCTCCCTGCTGTGTCCCAGGACACTTTGAAAATGAGACTTTTTTTCAAGAGTTTTATCCTGCAGTATTTATATACCTCAAGTTGCAATAAACCCAAACAATTTTCTCATTAGCAGAGCAGTCTGCAAAAGTCAAGTAATTTCTCCTGTGGCTGTGTTAGGGACATTGTGCGCTTGAAGTAGTGGAGAGGAAAAAAAAGTTTCAAAAAAGAAGACTCAAGATTAATGCCATGCACAAGATTAATATCATGCACTCTAATTGAAATTAGCCTTTTCATCACACCATATTTATTGTTTTAATTTGCTTTGGTGGCATTTAGTGTTGGTGTATGAAGTATGAATGTGCTTGCTGCATGCATAGGCAGAAGGTAAAAGGATTTAACAGAGCTATTCATATGAGGAGAGCCTGAACCAGACCATGATCATGAATGATACTAGGTGAAAGCAGCACTAAAGGGGCTCAAGGTGGGACTCCTTAAATGCTTTAGAGAGGTTCATATTCAACAGGGGAACTAATCTGAGGCTCCATGCATGGAATCTGTCACAGAATTTATTGGATATTCACCTTTATGCTGGCAGAAAGTCCCCGGAGCTTCAGCAGCTAGAAGAGGAAGGAGCTCGCAGCCATCAGTGCTCCCAGTCTCCAGATGGGCTGAGCAGAGCTCTGGTGTCAGTACATCCAGGTCTGGGCTTCCTAATAGCGAAGTGCTTGGGGATCACAACAGACAGAGCTGCTGGAATGAAGTCTCTGTGCTCCCAGTTCCATCAAGGCTGTGGAGAAGTCAACAGCTTCCTCTGTTGGTATTCTGCACCTGGAAAATATTCACATTCTGCTTGGGTCAGTGCTGCAAAGCATGCAGAAGTGGTGTGTGTCCATCCAGGTAACTTCAGGGAGAGAGGATGGGGAAGCAAGGAAACAAGTCGTGGCATTAGCAGCACACAAAGACCATAACTACCAGTGGTCTGCAGCACTGATGGAGGTGGCACAATAACTGAGCCAGAAAAACTATCAGCGGGCTTGGATAGTAGTCTCCCATTAGTTGGTGCCTTGTTCCCATATCACTAATGCAGTTCAGAGATAGCTAGAGATGCATCATCTGTGTGTGGGTGAAGAGCTCTGCAGGGAAGCCTATGAGCTCCACAGGCAAATAGAGGCTGCTTATGTTTGTATTTTCCTTTTTACCTCTCAAGAAGGTAAATAGAGGCTGCTTATGTATGTATTTTCCTTTTTATCTCTCAAAAATATTATAGGGTAGCTTTTGGGTTGCTGATGGTTTTGCTTGGGTGCAGTTCTTGAGACTTGTGTTGTTTTCCACAGCAGGATGTCCATTTTTGTCCTGTTAGTGTGTCCATTATCGCAGCATCAGATATTTGCCGTGAGCAAAGAACAGGGCTAATATCTGTTTTGTGTGTGTATCTTTCCTTGCTCTGTTCCCTGGTGGGGAGATCTCCGTGGTGGTTTATTAAATAGCTCATGTTCTATGTGCTTGTTCCTCTCCAGTGAACTCCAGCAATGGAGATTGAGTTTATAAAAGAGATAGCATCTTTTCTCTGTTGTTCGTCTCCTACTCTGCCCATTTGTAAGCATTTAGCATCGACAGGCTCTACAGATGTGTCACTATTTCTGTAAGATGAAATCTCACAGTCACACAAATGTCAAAACCTAACACTTGCTCTCTCTGTGCTGCAAGAGACTTCCCGCTGCAGTACTTATGATGTACAGAGTGGTGACATCTCATCTCCAGAGCTGCCTCTCCTCAAAAGTTGGTATGGACAAAGAACTCTATGGATCAGAGCAGGCATTCCTCAAAAACATTTTCAGTTTTATTTCCCTTTCAGTAAAAGGATATACTTCACAGTGACCCTGTGAAGCTCACTTTTTAAAAATTTTATTTTACTCATTCACATGGGTATTATCGTGCCAGTCACTGTTACACCCTCTGACTGATGAATGTGCTTAACTTGCAGGGAGTATTCTGCCCACTTGGAGGCCACAACAAATACTCAGGAATACTGCCAAGATTTTTTTTGCCTGGACCATATCACTTGTGTCACAGTTCGGGGAGTGTCCCGCACATCAGCTCACAGCTAAAATGCTGGGCACTGCCCAGGGAAAGGCATCTGGATGGGTGCTGTACCTTTTCAATCTCAGATTTTGCCTTCGGTGAGCCATACACATGGGATTAGGAACTGAAATAAGAACTGTAACCCTGAAATAGGGGATATAACAAAAAGAGGAAAAAACTGCACTACGGGGAGTTAAGGATGAAGAGGGGAGATGAAGTAGGGAAAAGCAGACAGTTTAGGCAAGAAATGTTTCCACTGAGAGCGAGAGACACCTAATTTAGTATTTAATAGTGAACAAAAGGTGCTGGAAAACGGTATTTCTACATGGGGAAAGATAAGGTGCCTGGAGTCTGTGCTTGTCCAGTCATTTATATTCAGAATAAGGTGTTGCTAGTTCGGCTTTTCCAGTCCCATAAAGCTCAAGAAATTCAGAAGCTGGTGCTGATCAGAGAGAGTTGTGGGTCTGGACATAGTGCAGCAGGGTCAGTAATGGAAGAACAATTTGATGGCTATCCTGGACTCCCAGCTGCAGACAGTGTTCATTTTTTTTTCCCATTTGGGGTCTATTAAAAAAATGTGGGAGTCCACCTCCATTTCCTGTTCTGCCCTACATCTGATAATTCCTTACTCTGTATGCAAAAACAGATGGGTCTTGAAGGAGGGGAAGGCAAATAGCAGTACCCTTCAGATCAGGCCCAGGAAATAGGAAATGTAGGCAGTAGTAACGATCTGTGCCAGTAGGTGCATCTCCAGAAGAGAAGTAGGGGCAAAACTATGATGTTACTGCCCAGAACGTGAAAGGAAAATTAGGATGCACTGAAGGGACAGCAAAGAGTGAAACAAGCAAACCTGCCACAGGACAGCCCTCAGTGTAGTTCTCAGGTCCCTGTTCTCTGCAGAGAGGAGCACAGAGGGGTGCTGTGAAAATGACAGCAGTTTGTGAAATAAGACAAGGACTTGACAGTCAGAGAAAAGACAAGATAACTGTGTTTACTCATACTTTAAAAAGGCTGCTGCAAAGATAAAAGAGTTAGATCAACTTTTTTATTAACTGGAAAAGGCTTTTCAAAGATAATGAATTTTGAGGACCAGCAAGGAAAATCATTGAAATACATCAGTGAAACTTGTAACTTGCCATGTTTTAGTTCTCTTGAAACAGAAAGAAAGGCTGTCAGTGGGCATGAGATCAGCAATATAACCAAGAATGTAGCTGGCAACCAGGGCCAGTTGTAAAATAGCCAATGGACCAACCTTTCAGATTACAGTTTGAAGGAAAGGGCTGCTGTTGTGTGAAGGAATTCCTTCCTCACACCGATTCCAGCAGAGCTCCAAATTCCATCTCTGCTTTTCCTGGAGATGACCGTTGCTGAAGTTATAGAAGGCTCTTTTAAAATAGGGAAGGAGAAGTCAGATTATGACTGGATAATAATTAGCAGAGAATATGGTGATATGTACCTTAGTCCAATGCAGTAGCTATACCTAGTCACACTATATGGATTTGCACATCAACATGGTATAGAGCAGATGAGTCAAACAATATTAAGTGCAGAAAGGAAGTAGTCTGCAGAATATTTTCACCTGGATTATACTTTCCCCATAAATGCCTATGCATCTAGAGGCATGATGGTGGGCTAGGGTCTTGGATTTCAGCTCTGGACCCAATGACCCACCAGGGTGCTGTTTGTGTACAATAAAGTAATGGTGCAGAAGGCAAACTACCTGAAATGCCAAGCCAAATATAACTCCTGACAACTCTGGACCCACTGGTTGATTCCAGCTGTATGACTGCAAATTCTAGCCAGAGAAAGTTGGCTGCAAGAGCAAGTTATCTAAATGGAAGACCCAATCAATCCTCACCTACTTATTTTAGTAATTACTGCTGAATGGTCTGTGACAAGAATGCTGAAATATTAACCCATGATGATGTAAAATGTGTTTCTTATCTCTAATGAGGGCAATTTCAAGCTAGATTCTGACATTCTTGCTTTTATTCAGTAATAACTTCTTGGCTATTTTAAATCTATTTGTTTGCTAAGAGATAGATTAATGTATAAACAAATGGCCAAATATCATGGAAAAACTTGTCTGGTTTTGCTTATATCTAACTCTAGCCCCATTTTAATTTTTGCCATGCATTCTAGTTTGTTCTTGAATATTGTGTTAGCCCTGCTGGCATGTCCAACTGGATACAGAAGATGGTTTTCATATGGTCTTTATTTATTTGATCAAGCACTTGATCTGGTACATGAAATATCTTTCCCATATGGCTTTTGTATTTGACAAGTTGACTCTGCTGACAAATAATTCACTGAATCTGGCATGCAGTTATTCTTTTGCACTGAGCATCATGTTTTCATCCGATCCAAGGTTATTCCCCCCCTTGCTTTCTGCCTCCCTTCTCTGGCAGCTGTTCTCACACATGCAGAAGGACACTGTGCAGAAGGCATGCCTCCTGCAGACACCCTGTGGGTGCTTCTTTCTTAATGCTTCCTGTGAAGTTAGGCAGCTGTAGAGAATGTACACAACACATTGAGCCTGCCTCATCAGCTGGCAGAGGGAAAAGGACAGAAATCTGCAACCTGGAGCCACTCTTCTGATCCCATGCTGACTGGACTGGAAATGTGAGCAGAACCTACTGCCCACTTTACGACAGTTTACTGAATCTGCGGGAATCCTTATTGCATATGGAAGATAAATTGCCACAGTAACTTGAAATCAAATGTGTTCTCCCTACATCCCAGGATAAACAGTGTGTTTTTTGTAAGTGTCTGCATAACGTAGCTGTCTCGGTTTGAAAGACAGGTATGGTCTAAGGAAAGGCAGGAGCCCCTTTTCCTGCGATGCAGAGTGCAATCCCCCTCCCTTTTAATTATTTTAGGTCCAATTCAGACACCTTCAGGCAGGAGATATGGGGATGAGAATAACAGTTCTTTACTGGTATTTAACAAAGCAGAAAAACAACAACAGCTATAAAAATTGGCAACAGAAACAGTCTAGCTCCGCTCCAGTCCCTTCTGGCCGCAGGCCGTCTCCCTGTGCTGTTACCGGTGCTGTGGGCGCAGGGCAGGTCCCGCGCAGTTGAAGAGGGCTGGGTGATGGCGGCCGCGGCCCAGGGGTGAGAGAGGATGGGGAAAGTTACTCCCCCCTCACGGTGTCGGTCGTGGTGCTCAGCAGAGTGTCCGGAGGTAGTAGGGTGAGCTAGGAGAGCAGCAGAGCGATGTCCAAAGGCAGGGAGCGTGGATCTCAGCGCTGGGATGACAGGGGAAGATGCCAGAGCAGAGCCCAGGTTGTCTTCCCACTCCACGAGCCAAGCGAGAGATCGTTCCCCGCTCCAGACCCCCCTATCCCACCTTTCCTTTTCCGGTTCCCCCCCCCCCCCTCCCCCTCCAGCCACCCCCCTACGAGAGAACATTATCTGTCGTTTTAAGGTGTAGCCACAATTAATTAGCATAACAATGGGAGAAATTCCACAGAAAGAAAAGCGAAGCATTCAACCCCCAACAGTAGCATAGCAGTGTGCAGCAGTCCAGCCTCTGGACTGATTTTGCAGATGCGCTTGCATCGCTGGAGACTGCTCTTAATTTCCATAGGAGAGTAAGAGGGTAGAATGAAGATGCATTTCTTCTGCATAAAGCGTGCAGTCACAGTGAATAATGAGTGATGTCTCTGCAAGTAGCCCTGCAGTCCTTTATGAGGTAATGTGTTCTTTGACGTCAATGGGAAGCTTGCTTCCACAGAATCCAGGCAGGGACTGCAGGATTTGGTTTCATAGGGGTTTACAAAGCACAGCTTTCAGAGCCATTGAAAGAAATCAGGATGGCAGCCCTTCTGAAATAGGTTTGCCTATTTGTGATGCTTTATGGATGCCACCTTGGTTTATGGCATTGCTTCTTTGGTATGTATTTTTGTGCCTACACTCGCCAGTCTGTTTTTCTTCCCTTACTCCATTAAGGCCATGGAGGGGGTTAGTAGGGCAGGTTTGTTACTCAACAACTTCACTCTGAAGTGATGGTCTTGCAGGAAATGAATAGGGACATGAGCTTTTGGGAATTCAATGGGGCGCCAACCTGCTGACTTCATTTTGAGGAGAAGGGCACTGTTTATAGCTTTTGCAATACAATCCCAAGCCAGTAACACTTGGCTGTGTATTTGTGCTGCTCTGGAGGGTCAGTCATGCTGGTTTATGTCTCCCTTTGGGAAACAACATCATGCAAGTTCAGGGAAAAACACGTTTCAAACAGAAAAGTCTCAGCATTTAAAAGTTATGCATGCTTTTGGAGAGTGGGGCTTTCGGTGGAATTTCATGCTGTGATAATGCCTGACCCTTTAAGCTAAGGCAGTGGGTGCAGGAGAGTAAATAATCTCACCTGCACATTTGAGAAGCCCTTGGGTCATGAACCCAACCTCTTTTCCCTGCCTGGAACTTTCCAATTTTATTTCATGAGATTTTTTTTTTTTTTTTTTTTTTTTTTTTTTTTTTTTTTAAGTGATGAACTTTGCTTTCAAATCAGAATAGTGTTCACACTGGAAACTTCCCATGGTCCCAGCAAACACCTGTCACTCATTGTTATAGGCAGACCCCTGTATTGGTAAAAATTTGGAAAAATTTCTCTGACCTTGTCGTAAAGTAGCTGGCAGGGATGAGTGAAACATGGGTGTGCCTTTCTGTGTGTGGAAAGAGGGGATGTGAGGATAAAACCAGCAGCAATCTTAAGACCAGTCTTAAATGTATGAAGAGCATTTTAGGAGTTGGAAATACAGACAATTATTTGCAGCACATCAGGAGAGGTTTATGGGAGAGTTCTCATAAGCTCCATGAGGAATATGGTGCCTGTGGGGAAGGCTTTAGCTAAATTTACCTGAAGAGTGCATTAGTCCTAGTGTAGGGAAGCAGGCACAGACAGACCAGTAGCCCACTCCAGCCATTTTTTTGCATTCTCTATTTTCTTCAAGACCTACAAAACAAGGACTGATTTTTGGCACATTTCAAGAAGACTATGAGCACACTTACCAGGTAACAAAGACCCTATAGATGTCTGGCTCTCCAGTATTTTCTGTTCTTTGATAGCTTTTACACAGATTTACAGCTGCATTTAGCTTAGCTTTCCTTGTCCTCATGGCCCCACCGTGTCTAATTCCCTGTAATGTAGGGGAGAGGGAGTGGTTGTCTTTCTCCATTTATTTTACTGGATAAGGAACATTGTTTTGGCCCTGTCTGGGATCCCCCTTCTCAGTGGATTGCAGTAATTTCTGTATGTGGTAGGCTGACCTAGGCTGAACACAAGGTGCCCAACAAGCCACTTTTATCACTCCTGTCCTCAACAAGGTATGGAGAAAAAAGTAAACCATAAAACCTTATGGGCCAATATTAACATAATTAAATGAAGCAAAAACAAAGTCTGTGTGTGAAAGCAAGGGAAAATAATTTATTCTCTGTCCCATCAATAGGTGATGTCGACCCACTTTGTCAAAGGTAAGACTTCAGTACACATAGTGGTGGCTCCAGAAGACAAACTTAATAATAAATGTCCCCTGCCATCATTCCTCTGTAGCCGTGGAAAGGAGTTTTAACCCTTTAAGTGCAGCGGAAATAAGATGCACAGCTACATGGTCGTCTTTCCTGATAGAAAGAAAGAGAGAAGTTTATTCAGAAACACACTTGGTTTTATAGCATGACTCACAATTCCAAGAGTAGAGAAAAGGTGATTGGTTCAGAGAGAAGACACCCCATTCCCAGGGCCTGGTCATGGACCACAACAGGTGTTCGATATTGTTATTAGTTCCTTTTTATTTTGACCAAATTATCACCCTGGGAGAAATTCTCCCTAGCCTTGAGCTGGACCAGCTTATTGGCTGGGAACAGAGCTGAAAAGCTCCAGCCTGGAATATTTTTCAGGCTGTAATTTTCTTACTTTCTCAATATGTGTCCCTACATTCCTCTTACCTTTTGTTGCTTGAGCAGATGTCGTGTGGTATGGAGTATGTCTTTGGCCAGTTTGGATCACCCAAGCCCACTGGCCTTTGGGGGTAGTGCTGCACTGCTGCTCAGGTGTGTTACCAACACCTTCCTAACTACCAGTACAAAGCACAGTTCTGTGAGGGCCACTATTGGAAAAATTAACTCCATCTCGGTCAAATCCAATACACTGTAATATCACACTCTTCAGTTTCCCAGTTTCTGAATGCTGCCATCATTATGAAACAGCACCACAAACTTGTCTTTCTATGCTAGAGCAACCTGAGTACTTGGGATTGTAAATATCATCCATTTCACCAGTGTGACAGCTAGAAAGGTTATATGTCCAAAGACCCATGGGAAATAAGTGACAGGAGGAGAATAAATCTGTGTCAGTCTTTGAATTACTAAGTCATTGTAAAATCAATTAGATTTCTCCTAGGTGAGGCCCTTGTGCTGCTTGTTTTAGTGTGTGCCCTATCAGTCACTTTCACTTGTGCTGCATAGTAGTTTTTGAGCCTGTAGACCTCCGTTTTTTCAGACGTGTGGGAAAAACCCCTAGATTTGCAAGGAAGTTAAGGGATGCAGAGAAGAAGATCATGTTTCGATACTGATTACAGGGCTTGGAAATAAATGTTCTGAGACTGGGCACCCTGACTGAAATACTGCTCTGTGCAGGGGACCACAGACTGGAGATGAGAAGCAAGGGCTCCATCCTGTAGTCACTGTGTGTGTGGGATGCTGATGTCTACACCAATATTGATGCCTGTGGAATGTGTTGGTATGAAAATCCTTGGCACTCTGGAGCACAAAGCATAGGAAAGAAGGGCTACTGCTGTGTGGTGGCATCCTTCTGGTATCTAACTGAATGAGTACTCCCTTGCTAATTAAAATAATTACAATGGGAAGTGCCTATTTGTCTCTACTGGTAAAAATACTAGGGTGCAAAATGTTCTGGGGAAGAACCAGGGCTCAGTGAAATAGACTTGTTAACAGGATTTTTCAGGTGGTACATGGAATTCAGGATAGATGCCAATCTTTGGCCAATCTGTTTTTCATTAAGTTGTGTCAGCTGTGAGCCCAACCCCAGTTGTGCAAAGGCAGGTGTCAGAAGACTATCTGGAATGACAGTGGGCTGATGAGGGTTGTTGGGGAGGCGAGCTGGAAGAGATCAGGTGCAGAGTGGTGATGAGCAGTGTTGCTGATGGAGGTTGGATTGTGGTGTCCTGCAAGAAGAAAAGGTCACCTCCTCTCATTTTGGAAGTTTTCTTAATAGAACTTGTTGTGCTAGATTCTTGGTGCCAGTATTCTGGGGAATTGGTACAAATATATACTGACTGGATATAGTAAACTTATGCTCCAAAAAGCCTTGTTAGTTAAAGTGAGTCTGACCAGTGCTCAGCACAGCTAGTGACACAGATTTCCTGGAGGGATGTTTTTCTTTGCTCATTGGAGATGGTATTTGCCAATGCAGTAATCAAGCTGATCTTGCTTGGTTTAACAAAGAGTTTCAAGCCATCTCAGTCAGTTTCAAACAGCGCAATTATTGTTCTTTGACCTTGCTATAGACTTGTGAAGTCCTGCTTTTGAGGAATGTAGGAAGCTGCCTTGCGATGTTCCGTGTCACTGTACTAGAAACACTGGTGGTCAGCTTCTGTCTTCCGAGTATTGTTGTAGCTGTGATGGTCTGAGGGCACCAGGCAAGATTTTGTCTGTGAATACTAAGTTTGATGAAATTAGCCAGTATAATGGGCAAAATACCTAGCTGGGTACCCCATAAACCTTCCAACACACAATTTTTTATTTCTTCTGTGCCTGTTTTGTCAGGGGTTGAGGTTTGGCGCTTTTTTTGTTCTTTTTTTTTTTTTTTTCTATTTTTTCTTCTGAGTTTGTCTTTTCTAGAAGTCTTAGTCCTAGACATGAGTGTAAGTTCATGTCAGACAACTGCTACTCTGTGTGAATATAAGCACACAAGATATTAGAGACAGAAGTGTTGCTAAGTGTCATGGGCAGCCAATCTTATCAGTGGCTGAACCATTTGTCAAACTCTACTTTAAAATGTACTTACATGATTGCTCTGCTTTCTTGAGCAGACCTCTGCAATTTTATGTAGATGAGTTTTCTGTTTTATAGTAGGAGGCACATGAGATGAAATCTGATGATTTTTATTTAGGTATTTGTATGCAACTCTGGCATTTAATTTGAAAAAAAAAAAAAGCCAGGTTATTTTTATACAGAAAAATGCATGTTGTTCATTTAAGTGACTGCAGCAATTCTGCCAGCTCAGGCATTAAGAATCCTTTAGTAATAGTGAATGTTTTCTAGAGGACAATATAAAGTGACATTTACTTCAACTGCCAGAGCTGTAGTTGTGAAATTTTAACCTGAGCTACTACTAACCCAACCACCATCATACCTAGTGACTAGATCTGGGCCTTTCCTTGCTTTCATATAATTTTTAGGAAACAGTGAAACTAAACGTGTAAGTTACTAGGGTAGCTGGAAATTTTATAGCAGAACTGATAATTTTTCCCAGTATGTTCTATGGATCTGTAAGCAACTAAACTAGAGACGAAGGAGAAGAATAAGTGGTAAATTTGGGGATTTCAGTTTAGAATCAAGTCACCAGTGGAGTCAGAATGGGTCTGTGCTGTTGAACATATTTACAACTCTTTGGACAAAGGAGGTGATTAGTGAGGAGAAAAGTTGGCTGATATTGCTAACTTCATTCAGAGTTTTAAAGGCTGAGACTGTATCAAAGTAAGATCTCACGAGACTGAGTGGAGCATAAACAAGCAGCTGAAGTTCTGTGCAGGCAGATGTAAAGAAAAAGACATGGGAAGGACAATCCTAGCTTTATACATAAAGGAGTCTGGACTGATTTTTTTAAACAAGGTGTGAGATCCCGATGTTATAGAGGGGCTATGTAAATGTCAGCTCAATGCATAGCAGTAATAAGCAAACATGGGCACAGAACGCAACACTGGGTAACACTAGGAAGGGAGTAGAAGACAAGACTAAATACACCATTATTTCACTTCACAATTCCATGCAGTTTGTCCCTACCATGCACAGTCCTAATCAATGATATAATAGAATAATTCAGTGCTTAACTAGTCTCCCCCGCCCAACCAATCCAAGCTGATTGGAAGTTAAAACATATTATTAAAAGCATTTTTCAAATACGTCTTAAACACTGACAGGCATGGAACACTGACCCCTCCAGGAAGCCTGTTAGTATGTTGACCACTGTTTTGGTAAATAAGTGTTCCCTAAGGTTTTGTCTGAATCTCCCACGATGCAAATTTGAACCATTTCCACATTACCTGTTGCTGGATATCAAAGAGAAGATATCAGTACTTCCCTCTCCTTTTCCATCCTCAGGAAGCTGTAGGAAGCAATGAGATCACCCCTCAGCTTCCTGCCCTCCAAATTAGGCAAGCCAGAGTCCTTACCTGCTCCCCACAGGACATGCCTTTCAGCCTTTTCACCACTTCTATTGCCCTCCTCTGGATGCATTCAAAGACCTTTGTGTCCATCTTAAACTCTGGGACACAGATCTTCACACAGCATTGGAAGTGAGGCTGCACCCATGCTGAATACAGCAGGATAATCATCTGTTTTGACCAGCTGCTGATACTGCACCTCAGGATGTGGTTTGCCCTCTTGCCTGCCAGGGCCCACTGCTGACTCATATTGAGCCTGCTGTCAGTCAGCATCCACAGGTCTCTTTTTCCAGGGCTGGTCTCCTGACACTCTTCTCTGAATTTATATTTTTGTCCAGAATTGCTCTATACCAGATGTAGAATACAGTATTTATATTTGTAAAATCTCACACTATGGACTATTACTAGTATTTTACCAGGGGCACAGTCAAGGGATTAGGTATAGAAGCTGGTGGGCTAGATGAAGTAAGAAATTGCATCTACTAACCTGCTTCTTCAGAGTTGCATACCTGGAAAGTGCACAAAGGACTATGAAATGATAAACAGCATGCAGAAAAGAGAAGAAGAAATTCACTTCTCATCCACAGGCCAGAGGGCAGGCAATAATACTAATAGTGGCTCAGGAGCCATCTCTCCAACCACCTCCCACCCAAGTTCTATACAGCTGTACAAAACAGATGGATAAAGTTATGGGAGAAAGTTCTGCTTGAGGCTAAACAGCTGACCATCTCTGGCTTAGGAAGCTACTGGGAAAATGTCACATCATGCTTGCTGTCTTCCTATGCTTGTAGTCACAGCTCATGGTGGGGTACCACGTTATGGTACATAAGTTTATTCTTCAGTTAAAAATAATGTTTGCACTGAATGTATAAATGAATATTTGCATTGTTTTCCCCTTCTGACTGACTGAGAAGATATTCTGTTCTGGCTCCTTTAGCATCTTCAGATGCAGTCAAGTGAGGTAGTATTTGTCTTTTTGGAGCCTCATTGACTGCCTGAGAGGAAAGGCTTGTGCTTTTGTGCTCTCTACTGCTTCAGGCCCTTGTGGCCTCTCAGGCTGGCTTTTGTGAGGATCTGGTGCAAGACAAGTATTGGTGGTTCTGGGAAGGACCTAGGTAACAGGGTGCCTTATATTTGCAGTTCACCCTGTTCAGTGAAAACTAAAACACTTAATGCTATCATGTGCTGGTGTTCTGGGACTGTGCGTTGAGAAGGAAACAAGATTTTGTATTCCTTGCCCCAGTCGATGCAACTTCTGTTCTCTGTCCCACACTGCTCATCTTAGGATGGAAATAGGAAACCTAAAACACATTTGGGGGAGCACAGCACTGAAAAGTTCCAAAAGTGTTTCCAATCCATCAGTTGGCCACTGGTGAGTACCTAGGAGAAAGGCAAGTATTCAATGAACTTTCCTAGCATAGTTTCCAGCTCTCTGTGCAAGGTCTTCCAGAGCATGAGGTATTCCTGAAGTTAGTTAGAAGCTGGATTCATTCCATAGATTTGCCTGGTTTGCATAGAATTTCTTTCTTTCTAATCCAATCTGATGTCACACTTTGAGTTTGTCTCTGGCACCGACAGCCTGGGAGCACTTCTCATCTCCCGGCATTTATCAGCATCTCTTCCAAAGTTTATTTGCTAAATTTGTGTGTTTCTGTCTGTTATTCCTGCCGTGCCTGCAAGGAGCACTGCTTTCTCTGCTGTTTCTTGGCAGTGGGCAAAGAAGAAGCATTCTGTTTCCCAGAGCACACCTGCTGTTGAGGAGTGTGCCTTTTCTTTGACATGGGCATCCTGGGAGGACCCACAATTTTGATGTTTGTGGATGTGCTGAATAGCATGAAGCATGTGGCACAGGTAACAGTGAAATGTCATGCTGAAAAAAAATATCTGCTGAAAACATCTCTGCTGAAAAACTGAATTAAAAATCTTGACAGTGGAAAGAAAAAAATCAAAGCAAAACATCCCAACCCCAAACCCTCAGAGGTGAACAGCAAAACAAGACTGTGTCTGTGAAACAGGATTCAGCAAGGATTTTCCATGGATGAAGAACAAGGACTGTCTCCCAAATGGCACTCAAAGATTTTGCTCAGAGGGTCACTATATAACCAGAGATCAGGGTAAGGCCATTGCACTGAAAAAGGTCTAAAACTGTTTCCAGAGAAAGCTAAGCACTTTTCCTACTCCTCACACAATACTTCAAGAATAGCTAATGCTGCTTGAGTCTTCTGCAAATTTTCCATTTTCTATCCATTAAAAAATTTCCCCCTGTATTGCAAGAATAATTTTCACACATTGTGTCATCATTCTCATGTTGACAGTTCTGCTATACCACTATGGAATTAGCCTTAACAGCATTATTTTCTCCCAAATTCATCTTCCAGATTCATCTTCCTTATAAAGGTTCTGAAAAAACTTAGGAAATTATTTGGACATAGTTTCCCATAAATACAAAAGTCAGAAAGGTTTTCAGCACCTACTTTTTCTTAATAGAAGTTATATCTTCTTTTTTTCAGACTGCGTATACTTGTTTTACAATGCTGACAAATCTGTTAATAAATTATTTCATTTGAGAACGTAAGAAACAAGTGCAAAAATAAAAAGTCTATCAAGAGTTTCTAAGAAGAGGGAAAACAACAAATACATCGTAAATTTTCTTTTAACTTTTCTGTCTGTTCTTTAGAAGCACAAACATGTTTTAAGAACAATATGTGGGAAGATTTTGAATCTGAGCTTTCCAAAAAGAAAAAAGAAAGTTTTCAGATATTTCAAACGTCATTAGGTATACCAAAATAAGTGTATCTGAACCTCACCCCTAAGTTTCTGGAATAAAATCACAAAGGAAAAAACCAATAAGCTTCAAATTATTTCTTACCTGAATGGAAATCATAGGATGAAACAAATCATTGTCGTTTATCCTTCAGACATGAAGTGGAAATAAAAGACAACTGAAAGATTTGAGCCTGTCTCTATCTCAGGACACATCACTGTAACTTTGCTGAAGTGACAGCTGCAGCTGTAGCTCGAATTATCCAAATACAAGAATGTAACAGTGACTTTAACAGTATAATTTCTTTATCATAGCTTTTTACTAATAGCAACTGTATCTAGTGTAATTCCTTTTCTTGTGTGTGTGGGGGGGGTTTTGTTGTTTGTGGGGGTTTTTTTGTTTTTTGGGGGGTTTTTTGTTTGGTTGGTTGGTTTTTTGGGGTTTTTTGTTTGGTTGGTTGGTTTTTTTTAATTTATTCTTTATTGATCTTCCACAGTTCCACAATAGATTAGAGCAAATCTGGCAAAAGTGGATATGATGGATTAATTTACCTCATCACTGCCTCTACCTTTGTATTCTCTGACACCTAAATAAAAGATTGTTTTATTCATAAGTTTAGCTATTGAAAATCACAAAATGAAAAAAAATGTACTTAGGGCAGGGATTGCTCTCCAAAGTATTCATAAAATTTTTTTATTATTCATGCTTGGTTATCATTTTTATTCAAAGCATTATTATTTTATCATTCACATATTACAGTTACCGAATAGTTAAAACATCTGATGGATAATTTATGAGTGGAAGAGGAGGACCTCCGTGTTTATTAAGAAGGTCAGACAAGCAGACAGAATAATATAAATCTTAAATGACAATTCAGGATGAAGAAAAACTTGTATTTGTTATGTCATTTTGGTGAACAAAGCTAACATTCAGATGATTCGTGGATGAAGATATTTACGGATATTGTGATTTTTAGTAAAGGTTTTGTGGCTGATAAAATTCACAACTTCTAAATTATCTTGTGCTCATGCAAGCTGGCAAATATTGTAAGTTTCACTGCTGCCTTAGTCAAACTTTGTTAACACTGCAGTTCATGGGAGAAACAAGTTAGTAAGATGGAGGGCAGGGCTGGCCAACACACTGAGCCTTGGCTTTTGACTGTGATGAACACCTGGGAATAAATCCGAGAGCCATTGCCCAGTGCCACATTAATGCTTCTGATGACTGAGGGGACGTTGGGTGGGAAGGGTCGGCAGCACCACGCTCTGTGCAGTTCCAAATGGTTTCATACTCGTGCCTCCATAGATCTGCAGAAATGCTCAGCAGCCACTCAGTGCTGTACACACCATGGGTGCAGCCCAAGGAAAACAGCATAAGGATCACCTCTTGAGCTATTTCTTCTCTCATGCAGTGGGGTGGGAAGAGGGGAGTTGTGTAGAGTCATTTAAGAGAACAATGGGTGGGCCTGGTCACTTGGAAGGGAAGCAACAGGAAATCTCCTGAAATGCTTGGCAATTTGAGACCCATGGTAAATCACTGCCAAGTGGCATATACACTCAAATGCTGGTTATCTCAAGCTGGAGCCTCACCCAGAATTCTGCACAAGGGCAATACACAGCAAAGTAAGTAGGAGCACCTTAGTGCTTCATTTAGCCAGGGCTGCCTTAGTATGCAGAGCTACTCCACTCCTTACCCTGCTGGAACAACAGCAAAACTCAGTAAACTGTGAAGTGATATATCCTGAAGGTAAAAATCATTCCATTATTAGCTTTTTCAACAAAGCCTATTCCTCCATCTGGAAGAAGTTTCCCAGAAATGCATAAGGGCAAGTGTAGACAGATGAATCCCAGTCTGGGTGGTTGGACTGGTTTGGTGCTCTAGGGTTTGTATGTATCTAGTTTGTACACGAGAGCCATGATCTCTAGGACATACTTTATTTTGCCATTTGGAATGCCTTGGAAACTGCATGTGGTTTATAATATCTCCTTAAATTTTTATCGAGAAATGTGGTTTTGGTGCTTCAGTGTACTGTGAGTTCCCCTAACAGTCTGAAAGAACATTTATAATATGAAGTCCTATCTGGCGAGAGGGATTTGTTTTGCTTTGTTTTGTATCCCCTGTTAGAGGGGCTACTGTACGAGATGTAAACTCAATATAAGATATATTTGGAATGGTGGACTGTTCTCCCCAAAAACTGCCTAAATCCAGCAGGTTTAATGGGATCAGATTGCTCGGGGCCATGCCCAATTAAATATTGACCTCCTCCAAGGATGAAAATCTGACAACATCCCTGGGCAATCTGTGTCAGTATTTAACTACTTTTACAGCAAAAAAGATTTCCTGCTACCTAATCAGAATTTCCCGTCTTCTTACATGTGTCCTTTGCTTCTTTTCCTTTCACTGTACATGTCTGAGAAGGCTCTGGTTTTATCCCCTATATAACCTCTGATCAGGCAGATGCAGTGAACAGAAATGTGTCTCCTTTCCCATCTCCATTCTAAGGTGAACTATTCCTGCTTCTACAGCCTTTTCTTTTACTACATGTACTCCAAATCCTGACCATCTTTGTGGCCTCCAGTGGATTCATGGCAGTCTGTCACTGTCCTTTTTGTAGCAACCAGAAATAGACACAACACTAAATGCAGTATTGCAAGTGCCAAAGAACTCTACTAGACCTGACAGCTGCACAAGTACCTAAACAGGTCTGAATGCTGGCTCTCTTTGCTGCGAGGTCACGCTGCTGGTTCATATTTGACTTGCTGCTCACAAGGACACTAACACCTTTCTCTGCAGAATTGCTTCTCTGACAGTCAGCCCTGGCCTGTATTGTTCCGTGGGATTATTCCATCAAGAAGCAAGACTGAGTTTTCTCCTGTGGGACTTCACAAGGTTCCGGTAGGTCATTTCTCCAGCTTCCTCTGAAGAGTAGCCTTTCCCTCCAGTGAATTGTCTACTCAACCAGTTTGGTGTCATTCATAAATCTGATGACAGAAGGCACCATCTTAGCATCCTGGTTGTGGATAAAGACGTGAAATAGTCTTTGTGCCAGTTTTGATCCCCGAGGGATGTTGCTGGCTACCAGTCACCAGCAATTCCTACCCACTGCATGGTCCGGGCTTCATGAGAGACTGTGTCAAAGGCAGTAGAAAGTCAAAGTCTGCCTTACAACATCGTCTGCCTTAGGCATAACACTGATGTCCTCGTTGTAGAAAATGAGGAGGAAGAGGATCAACCTTGAGTGAAGTTCCTCCGAAGGTTTAGTGTCACAAAGAAGATAGAAGGTTTGTTTAAACAGCTGTAGTTGAAGGAATCACAGTTTGAAGTCATAGTGGGTTGACAGAAGCATGTGAAATGATTCTTCAGAGGACATGGGAGCTCTGGGGAGTTGGGGCTCATAGCGGCTCACAAGATCTCCTGGAAGTTCATGAGAATCCCCTGGGACAGAAAATAGGATAATTAAAACTAAACAATTTGGTTGATTAGGTAAATAGTAACTCACTGAGTGGAGCTTCCATAACTGCATTGTCCACTGCAAAGTGGAGCTTTTGCTGGAGTCATAAGCTGATAAAATACAAGATCTCACTATATTAAGAAATCTTATGGTATTAACAAAAAAGGAGCAGTTTACAGGACACATAAAAGAAATACTTAAATACATTCCTTGGAGTTGATCAAGAGTGTGTACACAGGAAGATGAAGTTCACATGAAAGGGTTCACTGAAGGGAAGAGATCTGTAAACAGATCTGTTTGGAATTCATGTGAGCTACTCAAGTCTAGTACTTGGAAGAACAGCCTATGAAAACTACTGAAGAAGAGAACAATTCTTCTCAGGAATACTGAGGGCAGTAGTCAGGTTGTACCTGCACACCACAACTCACATCTCCCTTTGATGTCTTACAGAAGGTTCTGACTAACCTTTCTCTGCCTTTGTAGTCCTTGCATTACCTAACTCCAGCAGGGACTGCAAAGTGTGACAGTGTAGCGATGCTTTACAATCCTGCCTTCTCAGTGCTCAGAGAGAAAGGATTAAAGATTATATTGCTTCTGGTGTCAGTGTGGAGAAGATGATATAAAATACCTTTTTCTGAGAAAAGAAAGAATAAATAGGATTCTGCTGTTCTAGTAAGTACTGTTCAAATCTTACAGAGAAATTTGTAAAGCATGTAAGTACTCTTCTGGAAATAAATGAAGTTCAGATGCCAGTTAGGTGTCTTAATCAATACCATTAATGCAGAACTCTGTAATCAAAGCTTTCAAATTTTAAAAACCTCTGTTTTGTACACCTTACTGGCCAAAACACCATGTTACACAGGCCATATATCTGAAATGGGCTCTGTCTACAACACCTGAAATGAACCTCAGGAGAAGGTCATTACTGTTATCTAAACTGTCAAAGAGAGAAATTTTAAGAGGCTTAATAAAATATACAAAGTCGTTAAACACAACCAAGCTAAATTATTCCGTTTGTGAAAAGTGCACATGTTTTTGGAAATGACTGGACAATGAAGACACACTCAAGGTGTGAGCTTGATGGGCAGTGTTGCATTTTTTCTGTGATAGCATGATGCCTTGACAAATGAGGCATGCTGAGTTTGTTAAACAGAAGCTTTGAAGTACTTTTCTGGATTGCTTAATATCCTTGGTTGATCAATCCAAAAGTGCCGCAAGTCACTGTGCATAAATAAGAGCTCATTCTCCTCTCCTTTTCTCCTTGTGATGCCATAGAAATCTAGGCAAAAGGATGCAAAAGAGATTTTAAGATTTAGCTCGTCTATTTGTTTTGAACTTGTCATAAGTAGTCACCTCCATGGCATGGAAAAAAATTTGGTCTTTCATGACGAAGTTCCAATCTTCCAAACAGAGACTTCTGTATAATTGTTTGGTGCTGTTTTTGATATCTTATTTAGACTGAGACAGGACAGGTATTTCAGTGTCACCTTAATAGCAATGAATATTTGTACATGATGTTTTACATGACTAATTTATGCATTGTTCTTCTGTCATCTCTCTACAATATTATTTTTGTGTTCTCCTAGCGAAGACAAATATTCTAGTTCTTGTTTTTATCTATAGACTGAAATAAATAATTGGAATTATTTGAAAATAAATAAATAATTAATGTCTGATGTATGATACCACTTTTATTTGTCTTGAGGATATGTTTACATTTTTCATGCCTGTAGATGAATTGATGGATTTTTCTCTGTTTTTTTGTTTCTGTTTTCTATGAGAAAAATTATACTAATGAGAATGAGGAACTATTATAAAGTATAGTTGCTGCAGTCAAGAAGAGTTTGTTTTCTCTAGGATAACATGAAATGTCTTCCTTATACCATGTAGAGGAGGGAGTGAATATAAGCAAAGCTTAAGCAATTTTTACTCGTGGGTACTGCAAAGAGGCTGAATCAAATGGCTCTGGAGCTGCATTCTAATAGGTTGTCTCTTGTTTTCCTTCAATGGGTTTTTGTTTTAATATGTTTCTGATGAAAAAAGAACATAGAACACTCTTTGAAGACGTATTTTTTTAAGCTCTACATCTTTTACCAGATTTGAAAGCTCATGTTCTTATGCAGATTGATAATTTCATAAAATAACTGTTTTTCCATACCAAAGGTTGCTGCTATAAATGCAATCTACTAATGGACTTTTACAATTCATAGTTACCAAAAATGGGTTTGATACAAAATATAGCTCAGAACAGAAGGCATAAGAAATTTTTGAGTGATTTTTCTGAGTTAAATCTGTAATACACATCCATGTTTATAGTTCAATGGTCTACTATCTCATCCCACTTCCACTGTCTTTGGTAGAAAGGTTCCCATTCATTCAGGAGGATTTGGCCTACAGGAGTTATGAATACTCCTGATTGGCATCTGCATATTATATGCATAAAACTACAATTCACCCTGTGCATGTTAAAAATGTCTGAAAAATATTTTTTTTACAACTAGTGTTGGAAAAAGACAATGATTTTTCTATTCATTGATGGTGAAGTAATCTGACTAACAAGTGGCATTTGAGAGCTGAAGCAATGGAGAGAGGCTGAATGTAGAAGCCTTTTATGAAATATCCAGCTACTTTAGGCACAGTAGTAGTAGGAGGAGGAGGAACAAAGGTTAGTTTTAATCTTTACTTCCAGAAAGACACTGGAATTTTGAACCTGAACAAAAGTAATGAAAAAGAAAAAAATTTGCTGTGTGTACTGATTGGTACACAGTGTGAAATTTCACTTCTAAAACCTTTCTGAACTATGCCCATAAAATATCCCCTTATTATCCTTAGAAAGTTACTTTCAGGAAAGTTAAGCTGCTAGAAGCCAATCATATACCTCTGGAAACACCTGTAGCTCTGCCTATTTGCAGATTTAAGAAGTAGTCCTTGGAGTTTTGGGTTAATACAATACCCCACAACTCCTTCAAATATTTTTCTGTTTGTCTTGGAATTGTATCTCCAATCTGTGCAAGTTGAACAAGAATACTTCTAACTAAATTACTTAACATTCAGTGAATCAGCATGAATCTTCACAACTCAGAATCTTACTGGTCTCTCCATTAAATGGGTCTTGTCATTTCAGCATCCCTCTACATTTCTGAAATGACTGGATTTGGGCTCTACATATTTAACCTCATTCTGTTATATACTAGAAATTTTAATTCAAAATTCCCTTCATTAGTTACTTGGCCATCTCACCAAGACTAGCAATATTTGTACCAGCTAATTCTTAGGCACTTCTTTTGGACACACTAGCTCATAATTTGCTATTTCATACACAAATTGACATATGCGCCAAAATTTTTTAAATTATCTTTTTATGGCTAAACAGGATTTATCACTGATTTCTTTGTGTTTCTGATCCTCAAGCTATAAACTTGCATTCTAGAGAACTGCTCCATGTTGTGAATCCAGACTTCAAAGGTTGCAGAAGTTCTCCTTTTTTTCTTCTTTTTCAGCTGCCTTTTTTGTTCTTTGTTTTTTTTTTTTTTTAAAGTAGATGATAATGGAATTTTCTTATTTTTAAGTGCTGATACTTTGACTTAAATAACCTTTATCTTTTAAGTACAGGATTCATTGGGATGGACTACCTTGGAAGAAATTTATCCTAAAAAAGCCTGTATTAGGAGTTACTGGTGTGGTACAAAAATTGGTGCCTGAAAGACTCTTTCTTTTTCTTTCTATAAGTTTTTATATGTTTTTCCAGTAAAATAATGACTGAACACTTTTGTCTTGTTATTTTGAAGCAAACTGCCTTTACTTCATCATCACAGTTTGTTTGGCAACAGGAGATGCTTTCTTACAAAGAACAAACTCTTCATTGCTCTATTGCTTGATTTTCCAGCAGTAAGTCTCAAAAGTTGACAGACTATTGCAAGGTCAAATCATAGAGTCATTTTGTTTGGAAAAGACCTTTACGATCATCAAGTCCAACTGTCAATCTAGCACTGCCAAGTCCACCTCTAAACCATGTCCTTAACCATCTAGACATCTTTGAAATACCTCCAGGGATGGTGACTCAACCACTTCCCTGGGCAGTCTGTTCCAACGCTTGACAACCCCTTCCATGAAGAAGTTTGATTAGTGACTTCTTATCTCTTTGATTAGTCACTGTCAGTCTAAATCTAAAGTATCTTAACTAAACTTTAGGCTGTTATGTCCACTGCGTGCCACTTGCCTGCAGTAAAAGCACAGCCACCCAAAAGAGAAGCTGTTTTAAACCCAGAGAAGGAGCTTCAGCTGTGTTTAACCTTTGGAGAGAAGGGACCATCCCACCAAAGAGAAGGATGTGGCCTCAGAGGACACTTCAGCCAAGCTCTCCTCATGACTGCATGTTCTTTCTGGATGCACAGGTGTGGGGGGACTTTCAGTCAGATCATCTGAAAGCTCTCACGAGCCAAGATAATTGGTTCATGACAGTTTGCATGCCTTTGGAGAGACTTTTCACAACTCAAGCCAGGCCAGCACAGCAATATCAGGAGATAATAAAACTTTATTAGGTTCAGAAAGAATAAAATTTCCATTAAAATTGCCTGAAATACTCAAAAACTCATGCTGTATTTTCTTAGCCTTTCCATACTGCTGGACTTTTTAATGAGGAACCTTCTTGTATGCAGGTGCTCAGTTCCCTTAAACTGCTCTTTCTCCATGATGCCTGAAGGTTAGAAGAAATCTAGAAGGGAGACAGTGTCACTAAACCTGCTTTCTGTCTGGATTTATTCCCCACTGTGTATGCTTATATCTGTATCCAAAGAGCTCCAGAGCTATCTCCTCAAAAGTCATGTGGTTGGTTTGCAAAAGCCAAATTCAGCTCCCTTTCCACTACTCACTGCAGAGCACCTACCTCTTGGTCATCTTCTTACACTTAAGGGACTCCTCAGCCACTGCAGCCAGTCACATCACCTTAGCTGACCTGCATGTGAGGGTCTAGATGCTTGTCCCAGCAGCATGCCACCCCCACAGGTGGTCACTGCCCACCAAAAGGAAGCAGTGTTGCTTGGGCTAATATTACCCAAAGAGAAAGAATGATCTCGATGGTTTTAGAGTCTCCTGGACTCTAATCAGGAAGGTGGTAGGTTTTCATCTCTTCCTCAGGCATACGGGGAAAGAAAACATGTAAATATACTGTGGAAAGTAGCACCATCAACCAGGGAATAACAAAAGGAATGTGTTGAAATATTAGAGGGAAAATCTGTAGCCAGTGTAGTAGGTGAAGCTGTTTGCAGTCACTACATAAGCACAACTGTGGCAGGTACTTGCACAAGAAATAAAAAGCCATTGGCTTGTATCTGCCTACCGTTGAAAATCAAAATGAAAACCACAAACCAAACAAAACTAGAAACAAACAACCAAATCAAGCAAGCAAAAAAATATTTCCTTGAAGTTTGTTGCAACTGACTCCCAGATTCAAGTATTGTAAGGGAAAAGGAATTGTAAATACTGCTTGATACTGCTGGATAGAAAACTAGAGATGACCCAGCCATGGGCACTCCCAGCCCAGAAAGGCAATGGGATCCTGGGCTGCATCCAAAGCAGCGTGGGCAGCAGGGGAGGGAGGGGATTCTGCCCCTCTGCTCTGCTGAGACCTCAGCTGGCACCTGCATCCAGCTCTGGGGTCCCAGCACAGGAAGGATGTGGAGCTCTTGGAGTGAGTCCAGAGGAGGGACACCAAGATGATGAGACAGATAGAGCACCTCTCCTATGAGGAGAGGCTGGGAGAGTTAGAGCTGTTCAGGAAAAGCAAAGGCTCCAGCATAACCTTGTTATGGCATTCAGTACTTAAATGGGCTTATAAGAACGAGGGGGCCGGACTTTTTAGTTGAGTCTTCATTGATAGGACATGAGTTAATGGTTCTAAACTCAACAAAGATAGATTCAGACTAAAAATAATGAAGAAATTTTATGCTGGGGAGGGGGGATTGGATAAAAAACTGGCACAGGTGGCCCAGAGAGGTTGTAGATGCCTCATCTCTGGAAACATTCAATATCACATTAGACAGGCTCTGGGCAGCAGGATTTATTGGAAGGTGTCCTTCCTCATTGCAGGGGGCTTGAGCTAGAAGACCTGTAAGTGTCCCTTTCAACCCGAACCATTCTATGGTCAGTGGCAAAAAGTCCTGCTAAAAGCCCATCACCACAGCAACATCCCAGGATGGATAATGCTTTTCTGAATCTCTGTGAATACCTTGGCTAAGGGGTAGAAAGTATCATCAGAAATCTGCAAACTATCTAGAGGAAGCTCAACTGTATGCAGTCCTGAGAAACCTGCTCCCATGAGCTCTGCTTAGAAGAGGAGGATTGGGTTAGAGGATCTGACAGAGGGACTTTCCAGCTGCAGCCACAGAGGCTCTGATTTATTTTTTTAAGAGCTTTTTTATTGTTGGTTTTTTTGGGGGTTGTTTTTTGTTTTTTTTTTTTTTTTAGTTTTGATTTGGTTTGGTTTGCATTTTATATTTTTTAGTTTTTGGTTTGGCTTGGTTTTGTTTAAAAGCTTTTTCAGGTATTTGCTTTTTACTAATGCTTAACTCCTTTGACACCATCTCCTATGTTTGTATGTCTGAGCACTGAGGGTTTCTCTGACTGTCTCAAGTCCACAGCCCCTAGTATGTGACAGATCAGGACTAGCTTAGGAGGGTGTATTAGGAGAGAGTTACATTGCCCTGGCCATTTTTTTCCATAAAGTATATATCAGGCTGTTGTCCTCATGTTAATATGAATAACTGCTACCGCATTCAATTCATACCGTATTGTTCTTGTGAACCTCCAAACATTTTGCCTACCTCACATACACTCTCTTATGGGCTGCAAAATGATGGTCTTTGGAGTCTCAGCATCTGATAGGAATTAGGGCCACCTTAGTCTTAGAAGACTGAAGGATAAGATGTATCCACAAGTCCTTGAAGAAATGGGCTCATTGTGTAGTGTGTATTCACTGCCATGGTCAATGTGTTTTCCACTGCAGAAAGTACTTTTGTTTTTCTCCCCTTTCCCTGGGGACCTCATTCGTCTCCAATGTGTAAATCGTAACGCTGTGGTCCAGGATATCTACATGGAATGGCCTCTCTCCTTCACTGATGTGTCTCTGACTTCCTGGATCCCTGCTACTTTATGTTAGGATGATTGTAGGGTTAATTTAGATCAACTCATCCTCTTTAGATGGACTGTCAGACTATGCTTACAGCACATTTGTGAAGTCATCTAATGACTTCTTTTTTAAAGGGAAAAATAAGGAAAAGTGTTAAAATGAATAACAAGTGCTTAATGGGGTTCACCACGGGTGGGTGATCAGTTGGCTTTTTAAAAAATTCTAAATCATACTGAGTATCATCTCAGTCTCACTCCTTACGCCAGAGAAGGGAATCAACAGGTTAAAGGGTGATTTTGGCAGGCCCACATGAAAAAGGTGATTTTCCCGTTCTGTCTTATTGCTGCTATAGAATCTGTGTTTTGAAAGGAAATTTTGGTGGCTGGTGGGGCCTGGATTGTATTCTCCTGTCTGGATTGATCTTAACAAGGATCAAGCTTTTATTTTATTTTCCTCTTTAATGAAGTAATGTTAGGATCTGTATCATCTATCTTCTGGTATTTCTGAAACTTCTTGATACTTAGAGTTTTTTCCACATTTTGTCTTCTGCTGAATGTTTTTGAAGTTGGTTGCGGGCAGAATTATTTTCAGGTGCAGAAGGACTTCAGCAGACAAGGATAATGTGACCATGTATGCTAGATTTTAAGATGTCATTAGAAATGCAGTTGGGTTTAAAAACACAAAAAGTTCATTATATTTGCTAGTCTCTCAGGACCTGTTAGTCTTTTAAGAGTCACTTTGACAGCAATTTCACTGTAAGGGAATGGGGGAAGCATCTTTTATTCAGGACATTTACAGGATTTTTTGTTGTTTTGAGTTTATTTTGGGGTTGTTTGGTTGGGTTTTTTTTGTTAGTGGAAAAAAAGGAAAATTAATAGATGATTGCTCTGATACTAGCCTTGGCAAATCACTACGTAATACAAAATCCAGCTGTCCTCAAAACACATTCTGTAGTGACAAGTGGCAACATCAACGTTTTCCCATGTCCAGGTTTAAAGGCCAGGTTGAATATCTTGGCAGTAAGATAGTAGAACTGCATTTTGAAGAATGTCATGGTAATTAACAACTTTTCTTCTACCAACTAAAAGAATTTTTTACTGAATTCGCATTCTCCCGAAATAAACATTCTTATTAGGAAGCAGAAGATTTTTGGTGATGCAAAAGTTATTAAGGGCAGTAAATTAAGGCTCTTAAAGACAAAGCTTACTAAAATGAGAACATGTAACTCCATAATAGAAAATGAAATTTATCTGGAAGACATTCAGGCTTGCAAATTTAAGGCATTTACTTCCCATAGTTGGTACAAGTTTGCAGACAATTGATTTATAAACATCTTGATTTGTTGATATATAATACTAAGTATGTAAGAAGTGTTCCTGATGTGGCAGTAGGAAGTCTGAAATATTATTATTTGCTGGTTTTTTTCAGGGCACCTAGATATTTTCATCTGTGATGTAATACTTGCTCTCCTTTTGTTTTCTTGCTGGATGGCATTTGCAGAAGCCAGGTCTGAATGATACAATTTTAAGAGCCAACAGAATATATCAGTGTCAATTTAGGTGTTGGCAAAATCAGATAGACTGAGCAATAGATCAGGTAGGATACCTGAAGCTACAGAGCAGATATGCAGAAGCTGCTTTTTCATGGGTATGAAACTAGTCTGCAGGAGGTTTTCTCCTTGCTGTCTCAAAGGGAATGCTGTCTGAATTTTTGCAATATACTGATTTATAGTTTCTGATCATTCACAGCTGGATGTATTGGATGTAGAAAAACCCACACACCAAAACCTTGAATTAATTTAATGTTCCTGTTCATAAGAATATGAGGAGAACGGATTAGGTCCTCTCTGTGCTATTACAAGGCAAACTGCTGCACTACCATGGGCCACCCACTATGGCTGGAATGCAGAGGCAGACAGTGCCCTGCTCTTCTGAATGTTCTCACATAAATGAAATCAATAAAACTCCAGTGGCTGAAGAACAACAATTGAAATGAAAAGGTCTGGCTTTTATTCCTGGCTTTGTTGTAGATTGTCTGTATGGCCTTGGATAGAGTTTGGCATTCTTTGTGTAGTGGTGGAAGCCAAATAGATGTCCTTTCTTCTATTTATTTGGGCTGGAGCTTCAGGGCAATGGCTGATTCTCAGTGTTTTGTGCAAGACAGAGAATGGCAGGACCTTCACACAAGCACAGGATCAGAGAATCCTTAGGATTGGAAGAAATCTTTAGAGATCATCCAGTTCAGTTCCTCTGTGAAGGCAGGATCACCCTGAGCAGGTGTCACAGGAACATGTCCAGGTGAATTTTGAATGTCTCCAGAGAGGGAGACTCCATGACCTCACTCGGCAACCTTTTCCAGTGCTATGACAAACTCAATGTAAAGAAGTTCTGCCTCATGTTGAGGTGGAATTTCCTGTGTTTTGGTGACAGCCACTGCTCCTCATTCTGTCACTGGGCACCATGGAAAACAATCTAGCTCCATGTGCTGGGTATGTGCCTTGAAGGTATTTGTATGCATTGATGAGATCCCCTCCCTCAGTCTTCCCTTCTCCAGAGTAAACAGGCCCAGCTCTCTCTCTTTCTCTCTCTCTCTCTCTCTTTCTCCATCTCTCTCTCTGTTCTCATAAGAGAGATGCTTCAGACCCCAAATCACCTATATGGCCAGCATTGGAATGCAGATGTGGAGTTCCACTAGAGTGGAGTAGAGCTGGGCAATCACCTCCCCTGACCTGCTGGTCACACTCTCCCTGATGCCCCCCAGGATCCCACTGGCCCTCCAAGCTGCAGGGCACACTGCTGGCTCATGGACAGCTTGTTGTCCACCAGGACCCCCAGCTCCTTCTCCACACAGCTGCTTTCCAGCAGGTCACCCCCAGCCTGGGCTGCTGCCTGGGTTTATTCCCCACCAGGTGCAGGACTCTAAACTTGCCCTTGTTGAACCCCATTAGGTTTCTCTCTGCCCAACTCTCCAGCCTACCAAGGTCCCTCTGAGTGGCAGCAAAGCCTTTTCCCCAGTTTTGCATCATCTGCCAGCTGGCTTAGGGTTCTTGCTATCCATTCATCCAAGGTGTTGATAAACAAATTGAGTATGACTGGACCCAGCATTGATCCCTGGGGAATTCCGCCACTAACAGCCTCCAGTTGGATTCTACTCTGCTGGTCACAACCTTCTGAGCTCTGCCATTTCAGCCAGCTCTTGATCCAGCTCACTGTCCATTCATCTAACCCACATTTCCTGAGCTTACCTATGAGAATGTTATGGGAGATAGTGCCAAAAGCCTTGTTTCCCATCCATAAACTCAGGACTGATGTGCTTTTGCATTACTGAGCATGCAGTGACTCCTCATTGCTTGCTGAAAATGGTTGCTCACCTGCTTGCTAAGGATAGTCTGCAGATAATGATGTAGCCCTACGAGTGGGTAGGTCTCATTCTTGATGGCAGCTATGTGCAAGAGAAGTACTGAAGGTAGCCTTAGATGAGAAGTGAATTAAAGTGGTTTTCTCATTACTACATTAGTCATAGTTGTGTCATAGGGGGGCAATCTAGCAGAAGATCTTTGTAGTTATTTGTGGAAGAAAGTGAAAAAGCATGTTCAACAAAAGGAACAGAAGCCAAGCCAAATCCCTAATGACCTATTCTTCTTCTTGCTAAGTGGTTACATGTGTTTTATTGCTGAGCATCCAGCTAAAACTTTCAGGGAAATTTTGGTGTGGTGTACTGGGACTGCTGACTCAGTGCAGCTCTCGCGGCCTATTCAACAAAAACATCTGGTACAGCTCTGATTTACACTTGTTTGAAGAGAGAAATGCAGGTGCAGCTACTGTTGCAGTGGGAAGCTGTCAAAAGAAGGGATCTTCTGCACCAGCACTTATCCTGGCAACTCTGAGAGCCATCACTGCTGTGACTCTTACATTTCAGAAGCCTCATACTCTACCTCAGCACATAAATGTAAGGCAACCCTCAATCAGCTTACAATGAGAGACCACTATTTCCTTCTTACACAGGACAATTTATACCACTAATGAAGAATTTATCTGTTCAGTGTAAGTGAATTCAAACTGATTTAGATTAGGTGGATTGATTTAGCTGAATGGAAAAATATCTTACAATGAAATAGGGATAACCTCCCAGGAGCTTAATGACTAGTAAAAGTTGCTGAAGCTTTCTCCTATGAAAGAAGCCTGATTTGACAGATGCCCTTAATGGAAGTACTAAGCACTGATCCCTTTGCTATGATATCCTGCCACAATCCAGGAAGCTGAGAAAGAGTTGTGAAGTGAGTCTGCTCCTCTGGTTTTGAAGAAGGCTGAAGGACCACTCTGTGATGCTTGTAAGCATGCACAAACACCAATTGAACTAGTTTATGGTTTCTTGGACACCAATGTAGCAATCCACTAGTGAAGTCAGGATATATTCCTGTCTCAAATGCTCCTTTTCCAACAATTTAGCTGAAGTTTTAAGTGTAGGGACCATCTGCATTGTTAAGCTAAACTTAACCTTATCTTAAGTAAACTTAAGGGATTAACTAGGCTGCTGTAGTTTCATTCAAATCACTGGAGTTAACATTGGCACACGATTAGAAGAAGTGGCAAATGGAGCTCTAATCTCCTGTCATCAGTGAGCAATGTACTCTTGTGACAAAGTAGGTTAATATCTTTGGCTGAATTAGGAAGGGTGCTGCAAACAGGTCAAGAGATGCAATTCTTCCACTCAGCTCAGCACTGTTGAGACATATCTACAATTTTAACCCCAGCTCTGAGCTCTCCAGTATAAGAGATGCATGAACATATCAGAAAATAGCACAGCAAAGAGCCACAAAAAAGACAGAGAAGTTGGAACATGTGACATATGAGGAGAGGCTGAGACAGCTGTGATTTCTTACTCTGCAGAACAGAAGAGCTCGGTGAATCTCACCCTTGTGTATGAGTATCTGTTGGGGACGAATAAAGAAGATGGAACAAAAATCTTTCCAGAGGTGCCCAATGAAAGGACAAGTCACAATGGGAGCAAAGGAGATTTTGGTTTGCGGGTTTGTTTTTGTTTGTTTCACTGTTACAGTGGCTGAACACTGGCAGAAATTGGACAGAGAGACTGTGGAGTCTCCATCCTCAGACGTGTTCAAAATGTGACTATTCGATATCCTGAGTAACTTGATGTAAGCAATCGTGCTCTGAGCAGGACGTTTGGTCTAGGTATCTCTGGAGGTATCTCTGAGGTCCCTCCCAACCTCAGTCATTCTGGGATCTTGCCACTGAAGAAAGATGCAATGTTGCAGCTAGCTTCACAATGGTACAGAACTGCCATGGTCTTTAATTCACCCTAATTTTACAGAGATCCAGTTCGTCTAATACTTAGGCTTCACTTGTCAGTCTTCCATTATCCTAAACATGGCTCATACTAATCCAGATACCAAGGAAACTCTGTGACAGACTATATTAGGGCACAAAGGATTTTCTAAAATACAGGCAATCTTTATAATTATAGAAAAATTTGATGAGAAAGATGAGCAGTGCTCTGACTGTTACTCAGTGACAGAGAAAATGAGCTTAGATAGCAGAGAGAAAGTGCTCTGCTGAGCCAGTCAAATGGAAGGCAGGATTTTCAAGTCTAACCATGATTCAGTTTTGCATGTCATTTTGCTATGAAAGACCCTGAGTGCTAAATTTCATGCACAGGTTTCCTGTGTTTTTGCAGTTATATCTACTGGGATTAACCTTGCCACTTGTACTTCATTAAGAATTCTTGAGATGATAGCTCAGCTGAACAGAACCTGGATAAATCCTCCATAGTTACTTCAGCTCTGTAGGTTGAGGAATTACTAGGAAGTATTAACATTCTGACCAAGCTTAGTTTTCCCAGGTTTGCTTTCCCAATTAGATGAAATTCCAATTCTCCAAAAGGTAAAAACTGGAAAGAAACTGGAGTCCTAGACTCAGCTTGTGATATGTAACGGAAGACAGCCTGCAGCATGCAGGTAGACACTATAATCCCAAGGAATTTAGCCAAGGTTGCTCTGTGGTTTAGGAACAAAAGTTCACCTGAACTTCAGAGCACTGTTTTTTACCTGGAAAAAGTCTTGGAGAGAGTTTTTGAAGCCTTCCCAAATGTTCCAAAGGGGAACAAAAGCATTTCATCCTGTTCTAATGTTTTACATCTATGTGAGTGATCCCTAGATTTCTGAAATGCCCAAGTGTTAGGAGGCAGCAAGGTTTTACTAAAGCAGCTTCTGGGAACACTGTATTATCCATGCAAAGCCACTTCAGCTGCAAAATACTAGCTATGTTAAAAGGAAAAATAAAGCAATTTGGAAGTTTTGTGGCAATGGTAGAGTGCTTAAATGGGCTTACATGATTATGATGTTGTGAGAAAATATTTTGACTGTGGGAAACCATCAGGTTTGCACCCAGCCACTGTTCCTTTGTGTTTGCAGGTGCTTGCTGTATTCATGTTTCTCTCTTGACTGTTATTTTCTCATTCCAGGTGTATTCGCTCTCTCAAACACCAAGAGTGCTTGGAACACAACTATTATTTTAAATCACCTACTATTGCCCACAGCGAACGAACAGGCTGTGAAAGCAAGGACAACTTTTTTGTTCACATATGCAATAAGGTGCCTTGCCAGAAATTGACATTATCACCTACTGTTCTCCGCTTTGAGGTCAGTAACTACAATTTCTGATGATTACCAGACAATACAAATGACTGTGGTTTAATTAGGGCATGAAGAAACACAGCACTTTCTTCCTGAATTCAAAAAAGGAAGTTGAAAAGACTTTCAGGTATGTCTTTTTCATGGTGTGGCATGGTGAAAACAGAGCCCAGGCTCTCAGGACACAGAGAAGGCGTTTGCAAAGCCATCCCAGCCTAAAGTTCCAGGGGTGGGTACTCAATATTGTAATAGGAGAAGAGGTACAGAGAACAAGGTCTGTCAGGGTACTTGCTTTTGGAATCCACCCTCAGCAGCAGAGGGCCTAGGACACCACTGGCCCTGCAGACATCCATGCCTTGAACCTTCATGTAACCAGACTCTAGTCTTTTTTGTACACATGACTTTGGATCCTTAAGAATCCAAAGGACTGAAGGATACTTCAGTGTGAAATGGACTCAGCCTTTGTCCAGTCAGGTCTTGAAGAACTCTGAGGATTGAGACTGTATCTCCTCTTTGGATTCCAGCGTATGCAGCAAAACCCTTCTGTTTATACCTGGTCTGAAACAATTGTTCAACTTTTTCCCATTGTCCCTCATCCTCCTTGCCTAAAAGAGAAGTCCCCAGACCTGTGTCACTGATCCCTTTCCCACAGCTACAGTGGGATTGTCAAAGCAATGCTGTATTGATTGCTCCATACAATTGGCTGCCAGCTGACATCTAGATAAATCGGCTCCACCACCTTCTCCAGCTCACTAACAGAGATGCCTTACTCTGCCTTGCCCCAGCTAGGGTGTTACCATTAATTGTGCTAAATAAAAGTAGCCTAGGTAACCTATGCAGTGTGTGTTCATCCTGTGGTCAGCTCCATAATGGCGCAGGAAATTAAATTTTTATAGAACGGATCTTGCTGGGTGCCTTTCTTGGGCAAAATAGGTGAATTTTAAAGATTTGTTACAATTTGTAGGAAGTAACACATTGCCTTTATGTGCATGCATATATTCAGCATAAAATTTTGTATGCAAGAATGTTTTCTTCAACTGGTCTATTATTTTTGCTTTTGCTTTTTAATGTTACCGTTAATGTAATGGTCATATTTTCTTTTCACAAGGCCCCAGCTGACTCCAGTGTCCGTCCTTCACAGAGGTGCTGAAGAAGGTGGCTGGTAGTGGCTGGGCTACAGCCCAAAAGAATCACAAAGCAAGCAAATCTGTTTTGGATTTCTGACCTGCTAAGATTGTGTGATGATAGCAGTCTGTCAGGGAAGTTGATCCAGCTGGTCACTGTGGAGTGACAAGGAATCACACAGCTCTGGTGACATTCAAGGACTTCTGTGCTGCACTGCAGCAGAGCAAGCTCTGGCCTGTTACTTAGGTATTTGTTTGGTGGCACTGAGATGAAAACCCTGTTTCTAGGATGTACAAGTTGACTGGCACAGATGACAAAAATATAACAAATGAGGTCCAGGTTGTGGGTAGGAAGGGAAGTAAAAATGAGTCCCTACCCTAGGAGCAATGCAGTGGTGTATGAAGCAAGACTAAAAAATATAGTGTGGATAACAGAGAAGGAAGGAAGAATTCCAGGAAGGAAGGAAGGACTCCAGGAAGGAAGGTTCCAGGAAGGAAGGAAGGATTGCAGGAAGGAAGGATTGCAGGAAGGAAGGATTGCAGGAAGGAAGGATTCCAGGAAGGAAGGAAGGAAGGAAGGAAGGAAGGAAGGAAGGAAGGAAGGAAGGATTCCAGGAAGGAAGGATTCCAGGAAGGAAGGAAGGAAGGAAGGAAGGATTCCAGGAAGGAAGGAAGGAAGGAAGGAAGGAAGGAAGGAAGGAAGGATTCCAGGAAGGAAGGATTCCAGGAAGGAAGGAAGGAAGGAAGGAAGGATTCCAGGAAGGAAGGAAGGATTCCAGGAAGGAAGGAAGGATTCCAGGAAGGATTCCAGGAAGGAAGGATTCCAGGAAGGAAGGATTCCAGGAAGGAAGGAAGGAAGGAAGGAAGGAAGGAAGGAAGGAAGGAAGGAAGGAAGGAAGGAAGGAAGGAAGGATTCCAGGAAGGAAGGATTCCAGGAAGGAAGGAAGGAAGGAAGGAAGGATTCCAGGAAGGAAGGAAGGATTCCAGGAAGGAAGGAAGGATTCCAGGAAGGATTCCAGGAAGGAAGGATTCCAGGAAGGAAGGATTCCAGGAAGGAAGGATTCCAGGAAGGATTCCAGGAAGGAAGGATTCCAGGAAGGAAGGATTCCAGGAAGGAAGGAAGGAAGGAAGGATTCCAGGAAGGAAGGATTCCAGGAAGGATTCCAGGAAGGAAGGATTCCAGGAAGGAAGGATTCCAGGAAGGAAGGAAGGATTCCAGGAAGGAAGGAAGGATTCCAGGAAGGAAGGAAGGATTCCAGGAAGGAAGGATTCCAGGAAGGAAGGAAGGATTCCAGGAAGGAAGGAAGGATTCCAGGAAGGAAGGAAGGAAGGAAGGAAGGATTCCAGGAAGGAAGGAAGGAAGGAAGGAAGGATTCCAGGAAGGAAGGAAGGAAGGAAGGAAGGAAGGATTCCAGGAAGGAAGGAAGGAAGGAAGGAAGGATTCCAGGAAGGAAGGAAGGATTCCAGGAAGGAAGGAAGGAAGGAAGGATTCCAGGAAGGAAGGATTCCAGGAAGGAAGGATTCCAGGAAGGAAGGATTCCAGGAAGGAAGGAAGGAAGGATTCCAGGAAGGAAGGATTCCAGGAAGGAAGGAAGGAAGGAAGGAAGGAAGGAAGGAAGGATTCCAGGAAGGAAGGAAGGAAGGAAGGAAGGAAGGAAGGAAGGAAGGAAGGAAGGAAGGAAGGAAGGAAGGAAGGAAGGAAGGAAGGAAGGAAGGAAGATGAAAGAAGAGAATAGAGAATCAGAAAGCTAGAGAGGAAAGTGGCTTTGGGTTCCCTTATGTAAATGCTTTTCTATTTGAAACGGCATTGATCAGCCTGTGCCTCTTAAATGAGCAGTTCAAGTACAGGTGATGCTGCTTTCCTTACCTGGAAATGGAGCACAGCTCTTTATGTGAATAATGCAGCTGGTTCACTATAAATCTCAAACTTGAAGAGTAATGAGGACAGGGAAATAGCATCCTGTAAATATTGCAAAATTTTGGTGGGGAGGGAGAGCAGTGAAAGGATCAAAAATTTACAGTGACATTGAAATAGGGAAACTATAATCTGAAATGAAACACACACGCATTCTCTGTGGGTGAGAACAATGTGAGAAGCATGGAGCTAGAGGGTGACCAAGGCACTGTTGTCAACACTGAATCGTTATGCTGTATTTCTTGTACTACCTGACCAAAAGCACGTTGTCTTGGAACAAGGAGAAAGTAGGCATTGTCTACAGACATTGTACCTACTCCAGTTCAGCTGCTGCATTCAGGGCTTGGCAACAAACTTCTGAAAGCCTGGAGAGGCTGGACATAAGAGCCTAGTGATGAGGGTCTGTGAGGACTGGTGTCCTGGGGTGACTTTGTCGTGTTGAATTGTATCCCCCTTTGTCTGTTTAGCCCAGAAATAAGTTCTGTACCTTTAAGGCTGGATTTGAGAGTGAAGGAGTGGTGAGGAAAAGCGGTGGAATGTCTGAGGCAGTTGTTTTCAAAACACAGAGATAGGAGTTCCATCGTATCATCCTCTTGGACTGTGTCACCGTGGTGGACAGCAGAGAGAGCTCTCCTTTGCTTTTTGTTAGTTTCTGACTAACTGAAGCAGAGAAGTTCCCCAGGAAGTTGGGGTTTTTTTCCTTTTTTCCTGGAATTATTTGAACCTGCTCTGATCTCGGGACTCGGGGGAGAACCAGGAGCTCGCACCTGCGGCCACCGGGGCCTGGCCTGGGCAGCGCCATTTTCCAGATAACAGAGCCGAGCTACACCACAGGAGAGAGACTTTCTGAATTTGTCATCTCTTCAGAGCACTGAGAGGTTTTGTTGTTCAGTATTGGGTTTGGGGTTTTTTTGTGCTGGGCAGTGCTGTGCCTGTTGAATAAACAGGCTTTTTCCACTTCTCTCTGAGGAAATTTCTTTCCCAAACCAGCTGGGGGAGGGACCGCTCAGGTTTGCTTCCTGGGGAAGGGGGCCCTTTGGAAGTTATCTCCCAAATTTGCCCTAAACCAGGACAACTGATTAATAAAATTACTGAAGGCTGAGGGCCTGACTAAATGCATGTGTGATTGCAGCTTGTCTGTCTTCAGGACAAAAGTGGCAAAGCCTATGTCTGAGCCACAGACTTCAGCTTTACCACAGACAACTTTCAGCTCATGAATTTTCTGCATTGATTATGGAGAACACTAAAATGTGTGTTCACACTTGGTCTGCTAAAGCCCTGCTGGGCTTTCAGAAGAGAAAGCTGATCCATAAATAAAGAGCGCTCTTTGGAGAATAGACAGGCAAAAATTTAACACAGAGTAAAACTGAACCTTCTGAGACTAATGAAAACATCCTCAGGCCTCCTGTTTTGCAGTGGATGATGTTGTGTGTCTGTCTTTGCTTAATACGTACAGCTTATTAGCAAATGCAGGCACAATATGAAATCTTTGCTGGTTGTTTCCATGAGAGAAACAAGATCAGTGGTAAATTTTTTGAAGATTCTATGAGGAGCTGCCAGCCACTGGATCTCAGTGATCCTGGCCTGAGCAATGCGGACTCCGTGTGTGGGAGTCCAGAGTTGTGCTGACCTGCATGTAGGAGTGCATTTGAGACCTGACCACCCATTTCAGAGGGTGGAAAAGTCAACTCAGGGTGCCAGAGGGATTGCTTCTGCAACAGCTGGAGGTTGTTCCTGAACAGTCATTCTTTTCTACCAAGAGAGAAGTGTGGTAGTTTGGCAGTGAGCAGGAATAGTGTTGCTATCTTGGGCCCTTTTCTTTCACACCTCTCAAATGCTTCCTGGAATGGATTATGAGACACCAAATTTGTTTGCAGACTGCAGCTCTCGCTGTATCACTGTGCAGGAGATGTTTATCTGGTTGTCTCTTTCTGCACAACACATTTTAACCACCTTTTACTAGGATTTTGCTGTAAACTGACGTATTCAGTGCCTTGTCTTTGGGTTTGCCTGTCTCTAAGTTAGGCCCTTATCCAAGCAAACATTTTCCTATCTCTTTGAAGTTAAGCCTCCTGCCCTTGCTGAAATCACTAAGATTGCTTGGATCATTAGTTTTGATGTATGTGTGCATGCACATGACTAGCAATGATGCTTAGTGGCTATGAGAAAATACTTCCCCCCCTAGGTAGATTGCTGAGAGGAGGTTCAGTCTATAAAAATCATGTAGTTACAAAAGCTCTTCCACTTCATCTTAGCCTGATGAAATCTGTGGCATCTCTCCAGATGAAGACTGGAAATGTTTTCCTTCCTTTTTTAGCTCACTGGGTATGTGTGTGTGCCACAGGCACTTTATATCATTCTAGTTTATTTATACTTTCAACTTATTGATTGGTAGATGGGATGATAGCCTTTTGGATTTATTTTGCTGCTCATTTATAATTAATTTGGCACAGGCATAAAAAAATCAACCTTTATTCATTTACTGTCTATTCACTGTGAGATTTTTTAGGAAGCTTAAAAGTAAAAGAGCCACGCACTAGGCAACAGCCCCACATGCACGTGATTCTCACGTGTTGCTGTAAGCCCTGGCTGTCAATTTTACCTGCATTTGCCCAAAAGGAGGAGTATTCTTTGGCCACCTGTACAGTGTGAGGACCTCCAGCCATTCTGGTGAGTGCTTGTGCAGAGCTGCCAAAGCTGCTGTGACTTCCACCAGTATGTGTTATGGAAATGAAGAGGGAAAGCTATTGCTTTGAGGGCATCTGTGTCCTTGTAAGCTCTTGAGGGTGATCCATACTGGGTGAAGCAGGAGGTCATTAGAGAAGGATGGCCACAGAAGTGAGCTTTGGGCTCTTGACAGAAAGCAAACTCACTGCTTTCCCAGTTGGCAGCCCCGTTGCTGGAGCAGAGTAATGGACCTGTAGAATAACTGTGCTGCTCCTGAGTTCTGATCACTTATAGCCTACTGGGCTGATCACACACAGCTCACAGGGAGTATGTTCTGTATCACTCTCCCCAGCTGCCAGTAACAACTGTCTGTAATTTGACTTGATAAATACAATAGATATGAGCATTTAATTCAAAATGACAATTCAAGGTTTCAAAGCAGTTCAACTGCTCTGCAATGCTTTAAAGATCTCCCAAAAGCAATCTTTTGTATGTGCTTGAAATCTGCCTCTGCCACTACTCAGATATATTTATAGACTACTGGTGGGCTGCCTATGAAAATTCTCATCCCACAGTTTTTCCTTAAGGTTAGTGAAAGCTTCTGTGTTTCACGAAGGTTAAGCTAGAAAGAGAGGATAGGACTGTAAATGCCTGCTAAGCCCCTGAAACTGTGATCTCAGCAATGCGTTCACTGTGCACTGTAGAAGCATAGCTCTGTGTTGCTCATGTAGAATCAAAGGGTTGCTTCGCTTTCCTTGATCCTTGAAATACATCCACCTATGTTTCTTTTAAATCACTCCTGCAGATTATCTTCTGTGATTTCCACTACTGTCCAAAATAATAAAATAAAGAAAAGTCTTGGCTCCCCCTATTTTCCTGCACTCCTCTTCCCAGTGTGCAAGCATGCTCAAGATGAATCACTGCATAATTATATTCCTATTGCTTGTATCCTTCCGTTGGCTCTCCCTTTCTGCTTTTTTCATGCTTACTTGCCAATCAGGCATATCATTTGAGGTCTGATTATTTGCTGGGGTTCATTAACCAAAGAGAAGATCTTCAGCAGCAGTCTAGGGGACACCTGAGAGCCTCCAGCCCACATCACAATCTCAGAAGGGCAGGCTTTACATGGTCTTGCAGGTACAACATCCCTTAATTTGCCTTGAAATATTGAGCCCTGCTTTAGGCTCTAGCAAATGTTGTGCTTTGAAATGGTGTCTGGGGTGAGAGAAGAGTTTGCCTGACTTTCCAGCTCTGCACAGGGAGGCACAAGCTGTGGGGATGCTGGCCTTCATGGGCAATTATGGGTGCCAGGGATATGCTTATACTGTGGATAAGGACAGGAAGGTAGCTCAGGTAGGCCAACACTTGGTAAATGAGGTGAGGGAATGACAGAGGGATTTGGGCTTCACATTGACGCAGCATTTTCTGTACACATGTTGCTGTGGCTCCTGGGGGGGAGCTCCCCTGGGAGGACACTCATGCATATGCATGGGAAGCAGGAAAGATCTGCAGTCTTTGAAGGCTTAATAAAAGTGTGCCCTAAAATATGCTGGTCAAGATTAAACATCAAGTTAAGAAACCAGGGTTGGACACTCATGCAGTTAGAGGCCTGACCAAGTAGACTTGATCCTCATCTTCTCTTTTTGTCAATGAAATACTTGGATTGCAGCTCTCGGAGGGACCCCAAGTGTGTCAGGAGCCTGAAATGACTGGGCATTGTTTTGATGCCTTCTTTTAAACCTCACAGCCTGTAGCGTTAATAAGGGCATTCTTGCAGTATTAACAGACATCCTGTAGCACAGGCAGGTGCTGCAGGTGTATGGGAGTACTTACTCCCTCTGGTTTTCAAACTTGCTTTGTACCCCTGAGTCTCCATCCCTATGAAGCTGTATAGAGCCACAAGTCCCATAGAGCCTCCCTGCTTTCAGGAGGGGACAGGTTTCCTGGTGGGAGCTGGGACCTTTTTCTGTCCCTGCTCTAGCTGTACATCACCTTCTGGGTGTCACTTCTTTGTGCTGCTGGTTTCAGCCACTTTCAGCACCTGCTGCACTGTTCTCTTTTGTTCTGACTCTGGGCTTTGTGGTTGCAAAGTACTGGAGTTCTCAGGCTGTAGTTAGAGCTGCTGCTTTTCTCTGTCTAGCTCCTCTCAATTTCAGCTGTATGTACGCTGCTTATCTCCTAGTGCTTCAAGAGACATTTTTTTCAGTTTTATTAATGCTTTAACTTTTTGTAGCTGTAAGGTCGTTCTTCCATGCCTGAACCACCATGCAACACCAGTGCCTCAGCCAGCACCACATCCAGCCTTTCCATGGAGCAGGGTTCTCCTCTGTTGCCTGGAGAGGAGGGATGCTGCTTTGCCCTTGGTCCAAGGCTGTTTCCAGTAAAGGAGGCCTTCCCTCCGGAAGAGAAAGGCAGGGCAGAGAAGAAAGCAATGCTCAGTTCTTTCTGTGCTGCTTTGTCTGCTGCAGCACCCAGCAGAGCTGGCTAGCTGAGAGGAGAGTGTCCCATCCTCTGCAGCACATGCTCTCTCGAGGATGTGCTGGGCATAGTCCTCCCCCAGCCCCACCCTGGCCAGCATACGATTTTCCCAAAAATATACAATACAGTTCTTAATGTCTAATCTTATTTTGAGAACACTTTTCAGCTTTTCACTGGGAAGATGATTAATACTGCATTGCCCAGCCAGTCAAACTATCCACAGTAGAGCTATAAATAAATACCACCCAGCAGTTGCATACAGCAAGCCCTATTTTATTATTTTCCATTCATAGTAAAAAACTTGACAAGGAACTGCTGGTTAGAGAAGAGGCTGAGTAACAGCTGTAGTTTAGTAGGCACCTTAGTCTTTCATTCTCCAATATCCAGAGGGCAAAGAAATCCCACACTTATTTTTGTGTAAGTTTTGCTGTTCTCTGCTTACAAAGGTTATTTGTCCATCTAGTTGGCTGACCCATACATGATTAAGTGTGCAATGTACTTCACGTGGCCCTAGGAAGGAAGGTTTTTTTCTTTTCAAAATTACGTGAAAGCCCTCTACTAGGATTGCTTTGTTCAATGGAAAATTGGTTTCTTAGCCAAATGCAAACAACTGCTATGGTTGCCATGGTTTCGTTATTTCTTATAAAGCAGAAGTCCCTTCCAATGTTGGGCAAGCAGTTTTGGTTAAAAAAAAAAATCAAGAATACCCCAGTATTTGAGATTAAAATTGCCAAGTGAAAAATAAAGTCCTTTTCAAGAATGGTTTCCACGGACATTTTACTGTTTTTTTGAATTTTAATTTAAAAAAAACCCCAAACCGAAAAACAAACAAAAAAAATTAATAAAAACAAACCCAAACCAAACAAAACCACAAAAAAACACAACAGATCATGAAAACTGTTAAACTGTAAGCTCTAGAGATTCCCACCCAAAACTATTTTTCAGCTAGCTTTATTAATGACCCCGCCTGAGCTGTTCAGCTGTGAGTCATGCCAGGGGGTGGGTGGACGGGAGGAGGGATGCGGGAGGGGCCAGGGGCTGGCGTCTCTCCCGTGTGGGATGGATGGGGCTCGGGAGGGCTGGAGCGGCTGGCTCCCTGTGGCTCCCTGTGGCTCCCTGCGGCTCCCTGCAGCAGGCGCAGGGCGAGCCGGGCTCGGGCTGGGCTCGGGCTGGGCTCCAGGTCCGTGTGGCCCCGGGGACACGAGCCCCTGCCTGGCACAGAGCTGCCTTGTGGCGCCTGCTGTGGCCCCCTCAGTAACAGCCCCTCGGTGCCACTGCCGAGCCTTCCAGGGAAACGCAGCTTCTCTTTCACTGTGGCTGTGCGGCTCAGGAGCACGGGGAAGGAGCTGCTGTTATATGAACACTTCTAATTATATGGGCTTTGTTTTCACACAGCTGCTAGCTTTCTGAAACATATTCGGAAAGAAAAAAAATATCTGCCATGACTGTATTACTCACCAAAGCCTAGATTTTATCAACGCTGTGCACAATAAACTTGCAGAAGCTACATAATTTGTTGGAAAAAAGTTCAATGCACTAATAAGATGTTTCATAGGATTAATTTCTTTGTTTGTTCTACAAAAACCTAGGCACAGTAGAAAATTAAATCCCTCCAATCTCTTGCACAGAAATTGTTTTATAATCTTTTTGGGGGATACTTTCTCCAGCTCACTATGGCACTTGCTTAATGATTAACTGAAAGGACTTAATTGGTCCCAGTAAAGACGTACTTTCTTGATATCAGCCAACGGTAATTCCTCTTCATATTGTAGTCTTTATGATTTTGCCATAGGGAGTCAAACACAGAGCTAATTATAACACTGTTATAATTAGGGGAAAAAAAATAGAACCAAAGTAAGGATTTACAAAAAGAAAATAAAAGGTAGTATTATCTTGATCTTGTTAAAATCTTTGAATGATGGCTGCATAATGAGCTGCTGAATTTTCTTTGCTAGAAACTCCTTCTTGCTTGCTTTTGGTGAAAGAGGATAATTTTTTTGCATTATGCCAAATAAAATGTACAGCAACCATTAGCAAAAAATGGAAACGTTAAGAAAAGATGGGAAAGCAGGCTTACAGAGAAATATCCTAATGACTCAATAATCACTTACTCAGGTGTTTGGTCCTCTATTTTGAGACTGAGGGAGATAAAGTTCATTAGTTACATATTCTTATTGTTGAAAAATCATGGCTATGTCTCTTGTGATTTGTAAGACTTTGTTAAAAGTCATGGGCTTGGAGCTGGAGGGGAAGAGGATTTCTCTCCTAGGCACTGACACGTCTCTGGTTTCTTCCCTTTGCTTTCACATAAAGCACTGGAAGTGTCCTCTTGCCTGCAGAGTTCCAGCTGAGGCGCTGCCAAGCCCTCAGGAAGGACAGTGCTTTTAGTGGGATAAGTGTCTGGGATGCAATGCTCTGGTGTTGTGTGCAGCAGGTGATGTCCTCTGTGACTGCTCTTGATCAGGGCTTATGTGGCACTGTTACAAGGACTGCCAATACTTTAGGCTGCAGCTCCAGTCATCCAGGAACAAGTGCATCTTCAGGTGATCCTTCCAAAGAACCTGATGCAGCAAACCCTGCAGCTTCCAAAACTTTATCTTCCTCTTAAGCTCAGCCTGCTGGCTGTTCTTGTGAGATTTCTGATGCTTGCTGTTTTCAGTAAATGGCATCTACCAGAAGAGGCATGATCCTGAAAAGGGATTTTTCCCTTGTCAGCAGGGAGAGAACAGGTCCTGCCTAGCTGGACCCCAGAGTGCACCCAATGACTCTCCAATGACTCTGCAGTGACTGCTGAAGATTCACTTTCTATGAAGCTGCAATTTAAAAAGTCCCCTCGTCTGTGATGGAACCGCTCAGGTTTAGAGCAGAAGATTTTGTCACCCTGATTTTTTTTCTTTCCTAACTGGCAAGTTGTGAAACTGAAGATAAGAAATATATATTCCTGGATGGACACTAATTAATGTTAATTTCTGAATTGAGAAAGCTCCCAGTAATAATGCCACTTGAAAGCCACTCTGAGGGGACATCCACCTGCACTTGGAAGTCCATGTAAACTATCAGATCAGGCTACCAAACTGAATTCCCCATGTGCCAATTCCCCAAGATGCCCTGAGCCCATCTAGTTCCCTGTACATCTGGGACAGTTCAATGATTTGTTTTCCTGTTGAGGGGCTCCTCTCTATGGAAGGCAAGACAGGAATGAGAACCTTTAGCAGTAACTAAGGAGCATGTGCAAGTGGGAAAAATTCCATAAACCAAGCATTTTACTAATTTGTCTGAAGCATTGTGCTAGTCAAACAAGCAAAATTTTCTGAAAATATTCCCAAGTACAGGCCCAGAATTTTTTTTGTGATGCCACCTTTAGATTTAAAAACAGTAAGTCCAGCAAAAGGAAAATGTTGACCGGTTCTGCTCTTTTTTTTTTCAGAGGCAGACCGTCTCCACAATATGAAACTTCAGCCCAGTTCAAAAATCTGCCAATTGTCCAGGCATTTTTCTGAGCTATTTTTATATGCCTGAGGGTGTGAGGCTAAATTATTACCCAAGGCAAAATCCTGGTAAGTGTTACGTGCAAAAAAATGCATCAGTTGCGTGTTTCCCACACTTTTGACTGGAGATTTTGTGTCCTTCCTTCTTTGAAGGTGGGAACAAGGATGCATATCTTGTTCTTTTTTAGAATTCGGGTTTCATTCAAATTGGAAAAGAATCAGGAGCAGGGCTAGACTGAGCACTTATGCTAAGAGCAACTGTGCATAGCAAATCACGAGTGACAGGCTGATAGATATGAAGAACAATACTGAAAAATACATTTCCTGACTCTTTTCCTTTGTACCCCACCCTGGTTCCATACAGGGACACACATATTTTATTTGTAAAATAGTATATTTAGTAGGCTATATATAGGTCAGGGTCTGCAGCCACCTAAACATTTCACTTGACTTTACTGCTAGTTAGTCTGTGTTCTTAAATACTTCGTATATTTTTCTTCCCATATTCTGTCTGGTCCATATATTTGCTGCAGAAATGTGTGAGCGCACGTTTCATCCAGCATGATAGATAATTTTCAAACTATTACATGCTATTAAAATTCCAGTTGGTATTTCAGCTACAGAGTACAGCAGCGTTATCCTCAACTGTAGTAAGCAAAGCACTCCAATTTTTTTTACCTCCTATAAACCTGCATATTGCAGGTGCAGTATTTATTCTTTAACATTAGAAATCACTGGATGTTTGGCTGATTAATGCTTGAGAATATATTAATGCACCTGGCCGATTTGTTTTTAAATTAAAATTTGGATTAAATATTATATTAGGAACAAAAGCCTCTCTGTATCTTTTTTAAAAATTATTATCTCTCTTAATAATGCATTTAAAGAATTTAAACGTGAAACTACTCAATCTGGAGAATCACAGCTTTGCATTTGATCTCAGACAGCCTGCATTATGGATTTCCAGTGTGTGAAAAGTATTTAAAATGTCTGCAATAAAAATCTCTCATTGCTTTTGAAATTAAAATCAATTTTACATGCATTATGTTGCAGAGAGTTGAAACTTGTTAAGTAGGTTAAGAAGTGGGAGGAATATTACAGAAAATTATTGCATTCCTTTGTAAGATAAATTAAAAAATAGTACAATAAGTAGAGAAATAAAGTAAGTTCTGCAATTAAATACAAAAATACACTAATTTAAAGTTATTGCTAAGTGTTGAGAAAGAGAGAAAGAAACATTAAAGTCTGATCTGTAATGACCATCTCCCTGACAGTAACTCTTCCTTTAGTTAATGAATCCTAGGTTGCATCTCAGGTAATAATGATAACAATCTCAGCTTTTAATTCCCAACTTAAGTGTCTTTTTGCAGGCTTAATCCCAGACTGAGTGGACCAGGACCAGGCTGCCATTCTGGGGCCAGGAGGAAAACTGTCACTCTATTTGTCCCTGCTGCCCTTCTCTCTGGAGAGGAAGAGGTCTAGGGGTGCAGCAGGGAGATTTCAGGTGTAGGGTTCCTTTCAGCTGTGCTTGACTACAGCACCATGCAGGATCCGAGCTACCTGTTCAGGCTGTCTTTGTAGCTGCTAGGTAACAGCAGGCAGCTTGCTGTGTTCCTGTGTTGGGGACAGCCACCAGTCCCTACAGGCTGCTGGGAAAGGCCAGGCAACAGCCTTGCATGTCTGCCTACAGGAGGACGGCCTGTATCTCACACCAGAGTCTCTCTCAGACCAGCAGCCTTGCTCAGGGTTGCTCCCCACAAAGCCTGGCTGCTCTGCACCGTGCTGTGGGTGCGTGGCCTCGCTCCCTGGGCATCTGCGGATGCATACAGATCAGACAGATTCCCCAGAGACATGTGTTGGCCCTTTTTAAGCTGGAAAGGTTTGCATTTCTGGAATAATCTATGATTTTGTGTGTTTGTTTTCTTGAAAGTAACCCTGGCTTTGTTCTTTCTCTCCTGAGAGCAGTTCTGGTTGATGTTGCTGTTGCATGGTGTAGAATAGTGCTGGCCCCTTCTGAATGGAGTTCCCCGGGGAACCAGTCATCTCAAGGTTCAAGCGATGCTACGGGCAGCTTTCTATTACAAAGCAGTGCGTATTTCTCTTCTCCTCCTTGTACCCCCTCAAAGTGCAATCTCATGCATGTTCACGTTTGAATCTCTTCTTATTTTTGTAATGTATTGGAGACAAAACAAACCCTCTGTGGCTTGCAAGTTTGTATACTGAAGGGCGCAATAATGACTGGACAGCTTTGATTCACTCTCAGTTATATGCAGAATTCTTTCAGAGACCCAAAAAAGCACACACCAGCCTCAGCTTCTCCTATTTGCTGCCTTGTTCCTGGGTTCTGCTGCCAGCTCTGCCTGGTAAAAGAGAAATTTTGTTCTCTAGATTTTCCGCCTTCACATTATTTATTGGCAGTCTCTCTTGTGAGTATAGATAGTAGCCTGTCTAAGGGACATGTGAGCTTCCTCTGGGCACTAAGAAAACCATCATTATCATTGTTCAGTTTTATAGGGCTTCAAAATGCATATTCTACTGGAAAATACCTAAGAAATGAAAAAGTTTGAATTAACAGAGGGTAAACACTTGCTCCCTGAATTTGTACTGGCCATCTCTTCTCTCCATTAGATACAGAACCTAATCTGATGCATTTTTTTCTTTAATTGCTCTCTCTGATATTCTCTGTAAAGAAAGGATAGTAAAAGTATGCACATACTTTTGTGTTTCTGATGCTGGTCTGACCTCTGATCTTGTTCACTTGTTTTTAAGAACCTATGTGATATTCACAGAGATCCAAGGATGGCTCAGTTTCCCCAGGATTGTCAGAGAGTTTGCACCAAGTTCCAAAAATAGAAGATTTGTCCTTCTCCCTTTGGACTTTTCCTGGGTTTCGGTTTATTTTCTTTTTCCAGAATAAACTCTACTTTTCCCTCTCTTGCCTCTTTCCACCAATACAAGGTAGTGATAACAGTAGTAGATTTATTACTTTACTTGCCAACAATCAAGGTGGCAGATTTTCATGGTGCTCTTTTTGAGGGGAAAGTGAGATCTGCAGCAGTATGTAATTGTTTATGTCACATCTAACTTTCTTGTTTCCCAGACAATTAAGAGAAAGAAGCCAGTGGCTTGCAAAGTTAAGATAAAGAAATTAAAACTTTCTATGCTAACAGGTAACTAATTTTCCATGAAAATCTATTTTCCTAGTCTTAATGCTGCTACTTTTCTTTAGCTTTGGGAGTTTGTTACTATGTAGAATAACAAGATCATCCATAGATTAGCATAATAGCAGTTGCTACAATAGTATTTTTAATAGATCATTTGGTAGTGCTTTGATGTTTTCAACAATCTCTAATGGTTCAGCATTAGAAATGATTCTCTAAGTGCTCAGAAATTAGGCCTCAAAAAGAAAAAAAAAAGCTCTCATTATAGAAAAGGCTCCTATTGATCCCTGTTACAGAGCTGGGATGCTATCTCGCCCTCTAGTTCTTCTGAATAAATAATGACCTTTGACATAATGCAGCACTGGACAGGTTAGAAATAGCAGCTAGCCTGTGAAAGAGGCTGAGATATAACAGCTTCTTAGCTGAAATGAAGCTGAGGTCTGCTAGGGATGGGGTCACCCTTTCACTCAGCTCTGCCACAGGATCTAACTAGAATTAAATATATTTGACAAATGACCTGGGAGGTTCTTGTTGAAGAGTTTCTTCTAATCAGAGACAAAGAGGTCTGAGATTCTGTAGAAGTCCCCAAACAGGCTGAACTCTGCAGATGTGCCTGAGGTGCTGGGTGTGGTTTCACCATAACATGACTTCTGTGGCAGAAGTGGATTTCATTTCTTGCTCTGCAGCAGACCCGGAGCCTTTTGGTACTGCTATTTGCTTTTAAAAACACTTGACCAGAGTCTTTGGAATTTCTTCCATATATTCCAGATGAGGATGTGACCCCCTGAGCTGCTGTAAAGCAGAGCAAAGTACCATCTGCCAGGGGTCTCTGTTGAGCAACACCTGTTATTCTTGCCCCTTACATTCCTTGGTCTTTTCTGAAACCCTCCAGGTGAAGCACAGGCTATGCAGTGCTACCTTGCACAGAGATCTTAAAAGTCATCTGCAGGCAGCATGCTCCTTTTCCCTGTGTATAGTGAGAGATCCCTTGGCCACTGGAAGAAAAGTGCTCGCATTGGCACATGAGACACACAGGATAGCTAGGATTTGCTGAGGTCTCCTTAGGGCAAGGGGTCACTGGCACAGTCATGTCTGTGCCTCTTTCTGCAGCTAGCTCAGCCCAAGCAGGTTCAGTGGTTGCTGTGTGATGCTCCATCTCAAGGTATCGCCATCACTTGAGCAGAGGGCCCTGCAAGGTACTCTGGGAAGGTGGTTTGTATGGAGATGAAAGTCATCTTTTAGGACAAGCTTCACAATAACATCAGAGGACTAAATAAAGTGTGCATTTGCAAGTCTCTGCCAGGGTTGCCATTTTATTCCAATCCAAGTTCTAGCTCTACATGCTCTGGTGATCTCAGCTGAAAGTTTTTGGGCTCTTGCTGCAGGCTATGGTCCCTGCTTTTTTCTGATACAAATACAGACCTGTAAGAGAGATGTGGTATTGATCTTTAGTGACTACCCTGCATGTCTCTGGTGTTTATGTTTTCCCTTTGGAAGTAGAAGTACTGCATTTTCTTACCAGAAATATCCCTTTATCATACAGAGTCTGTAAAAGCTGCACTGAAATTAACTGCAGTTGGCTAGTACCAGAACTAGGCAGGCTTGTGTATGCAGAGACTACAAGGTCTAGGAATAAGAAATTAGTAAAAACAGCTTGCTAGAAACAAGATCTTGGAAGTGTGAATATTAGAGGTGAACAAAGGCTTTTGGAAAGTACGTAATTTCCAAGAAAATAAGAATTTCTTTTTTTTAATTGTTTACATGATCTCTCAAATAACCTGATGTGACAGCGTCCTGTCCTTCCACTATGTAGTTGGGCATGAACTTTCATGAAAGGTGTCCACAGACCTTACAAAACTGACAGCCAAACTCAAAGCCATCCAAGAGTTCAGATGAGTCATAGAGCTCAATGTCGAATCCTTCGAGATCATGGATTTTCTATCCTAGGGACTTTAAATCTAGATTTGAAAACTATGCATGCATAGTTTATATTGGTTTCTTCACCAAATATGTCTCCACAGCAGCAATCAAAGCCTTGGGAGATATGTCTGTAAGTCAGTGTTGGGAATCTTTTAAAGATAAAACCTCCAAATGGGATATTTATATCTTCACAGGCTATCTTTAGGTGCCATTTGTCAAGTTCTTGCACAGTGTCTCCCAAACCTCCTCTTTCTGAAACAGCAATATTCCACACCTCGTTTTTAAATTTTGGGAAAACATGGAAAGTTCCCAAAATAATTTTCATTCATTTTGTAGAGCAATAGCATCAATGCCAGTAAAATGAAATTGAGCCTCTTGAAACGGAGCTTCCTCAAAGTCAATTTTGGAATAGCTTTTTCACATCAGCTGTGAAGCACTTTCAAGGACAGTAGGTTCCCAGCCTTATTGTTTTCTGTGAGAGGAGCAGAGCAGCACACCACGCTTGTGATCTGCTGCATGTAGGAATGATGTCTCCCTGCACCGTAGCATATCCGTGGGGCAGCAGGGAGTGTGAATGAAACAACAGACAGCGTGAGCAAGAGACTGGAATCATGTAGAGCTGGCACTGAGTCTGGGAATGGAAAGGGAGACACAGCAAGGCGCTGTCAAAACAGATGTAAAACAGAGGGTGCTGTAGCCGTGCATGTGTCAGGGAAGAGCACAGATTTTTGTGGAGTGTGGGGAGAAAAACAGACAAAAGCACATGCAACCATTTTGCATAGAAGAAATAATCCTGCTGATGGATAAGTCAGGAAAGAGCAAAGCAAACTTAAGAAATATCCAAAACAGGAATTCAATGCAAGACTGGGGACAAGGCTCATAATCAGTGCGTTGTGATCTCAGAGAAAGGTATTTGCTGGCCCTCAAATCTGTGAATCCAGTATGCATCGTGTGTCTTTCGTAATGGCAGAGGGTGGAGGCTGCAGATAAAGATAAAATAGGAAACACAGAATGGATGGGAGAGGGAGGAAGATGTGCAAAACTGTGTTATGGGTTGTTTTAAGTGAGGAAAGAGTTTTTGAGGAAAGCCAGGGTCACAGGAAGAAATTTCGTGCTTAGGTGGACCAAGACAATTTCGGGTATATAAGGCCAACAAGATCTGATATAAGGGTGGTGAAGATGTTGATGAGCAGGAGTGGTAAAAGTATTCCAGTTCTTCCTGTCTCCTGCACTTGGAAGAAGAAGCATGGAATGTTGCCTGACTGATGAAAACTGTAGGTAATTCAACATAGACTTTCAATCAGTAGTGTAAGTAATTGACTTTCATGATCTCAAAAGTAAGAATGAAAGCAAGAAAGATGCAACTTCCCCTCTGTCACTGTTAAAGCAAATATTTTATGGATAATTTATAAAAATATATTCAAGTACTTGGAAAACTGATTAAATATCTGAAGACTAGAAGTTGACTATTAGTAGGTGAACAAGATGAAACAAGAAGGTGTAGACCAGTTGAACTAACATCTCTTCTGAGGAAAATAATGGAAAATCTGATATAAGATTCAATTAGAGGAGAAATAAAGTGTAGGAATATAAATAATGTCAGTCAACATAGCTTTATGCCAAATATACCTTGTCAAATAGTATTTATTTTATTCCTTCAGATAATAAGTCTTATTGATAAAGGGAGATGTGGAGGTATGTGATTCTCTGTAATGATATTGATCATATACCATTGCCTTTTTGATACAGAAACACATGGTATTTGACACTGAATGTGCAGGCACTAAGAATTGACTAGCTGACATAAGTAGTTTCTAAGGGAAGTTATGATAAATATGGGTTCTTACGGTGTGTTCTGAAATCTTTTCTATTGAGCCTATTTGGTATCTTTCCTAATACCTGCAGAAGAATACAAACTCCCTGAAAAGTACAGCTGACACTCTGTCAGACAAAATGTCTGCATAACCACGTGCAAAATAATGCTGTACAAAAGGAGCAATCAGGATTATTCAGCAGGCCATTTGGAGAAAAATGGTACTGTTCAGGGTAGGGCTGTGCAAATGTGGATAGGGAATGGTGGCCTTACCTGCAGAGTGTGGGATTACAGCCTGGAAAATAGTTTGGGGATCAAAATGGATAAAACTGCTGAAATATTAAAACACAGTTGTTGTCACAGCAGGTGGATGTAATGTTGCCTTTGGAGATATATGCAACTGAGAAATGGAGGCTAGAAATGCCATGCTGAAAATTCTTTATAGGAATTCAGCATTTGTCCATGACAATAGCAAATATTTCAGAAAAGAGAAAATGGTGGAATTGGGGGCTGGGGACAGAGAGGTAAAAAACTGTCTTGAAATGTGGAAATTGGACCTTTACTTTGTGGTGGTATTAGGAAATGCTGTTTGGATTAGCTGCAAATACAGATTTTGGAAAAACTAAGCTCAAGTGGCTTGTTTACTACCTGTCCTCATTCAGAAAATATGACTGTACTTCATTATAAATAGTTAATTCTCCTGGAAAAGAAGTCAAAATTGAACTGAAGAGTCTTTCTCTCTGTCTGCTTATTTCCAAAAGGAACATAAATTTAAGAATTAATTCAGATAATCTTTTCCAATATCCTCTGTAGAGACAAATTTGGAAAGCATTGAAGAGATTTCGTTTGTTACACCCCTCCACTGGTCCCTCCCTCTAATGTCTAAAGTGCCATTAGAGCACAAGTACCAGAGGGGAGCTTTGGGCGTAGAAAAGAAAGGTAATAGGGAACAAATAGTTAAATGTCGTATCAGAATTTCAGGCTAAAGGAGAGGAATGGGTGTTTTTAACATGTTGAAACAAAGCCATATAAGAACTGGTGTCTCTCTTGAGCTCTCTCTGAGCAAAGATGGGAGACATTTCTGGAAAAATGCTGAGTCAAAAGAATTTGAGGGCTCAGCAGGAGGTTAACATGAAATATTAAGCAACTTCAGTTCCACAGGAGATCTTGATACAATATCTTACCATGTTTAATCTTAAGTGTGGCAACTAGAGGGAAGCTCATGGTCCAGTGAAGCATGTAAGTAGCAGTATCATTAAGAAGTCCCAGTCAGAAGTAGCTCTGAAAGAGATGCCACATCAGGCAAAACCGCAGCGTGCATGCATCAGGGAGACTGGAGTTGAGCAGGGATATTCGGCTGTGCTGCTCCTGCTAAGTCACTGCTTTGGCATGTGACATTCACCAAGGCTCAAAGATGAACCTCAGGGTTTGGGTGTTTCAGCCTCCTGGGAGGGCTTCACTCCCATCTGGTGGGCAAAGAAAGATTTTTACCTACTTGGCCATGCCTGAACTTTATGAAAAGCAGGACTGTGAGAAGCCTCATCTGAAATACTACAGAAGCTGTTCAGTCCATGTCCTCACATTACACCTGTCACGCTGCACTAGTCTTTATAGCTGATATGCTGATAGTTGGTATGTTGTTTCTGTTTGGCACTGAGCTACACCCCGTTACAGAAGGAAATTTAGTTATACGTTAGAAAATATTTTCTGTTTTTCTCAACAGCCCTGAAGAAAATATTTACTGGGTTCACGAAATAAAGAATGTAGCTTTAAATTTCCAAGAATAATTCTTCTGCTAAGTAAATGAATGTCAAGCAACTGTCTTTATTTTTTTCCTTATGTTATTCTTTTGCCTTTGTCCCTTAGGTACTAGTGACTCAGAGTGGCTTATAAAATATGAAGAACAACATTCAAAGTCTCTCAGAGAATAAACAGTATTATTTCCTGACAAAACTGCACACTGACAATTATTGAGCAACAGCATGACATGCACAAGATATAGAAACCCTAAAAATGGAGCTGACGTGATTGTGAGACTCCCACACAAACTGAGAGTATAAGAGTCACAGGTAGGACTCCGTTAAACACTCCTCAACCTTGCTACTCACAGATTACATCCCCAAGGAAAGGAAATGTTTTGGGTTTTTTTTACATAGGCTGAGGACATGAGTAATAGCTTCTCAATACTAGCAGTCCTGTGCTTTTGGGAGTAAGGAATTTATGGTTTAACGTTTATATATCCAGAGATTCAAAGAAATTAATCTTCCAAGTAGATACACAGCAAAATTGCCCAAGTACCCAAATGTGCTCAGTGCCTGGCATTTGCCGTCTTTACTAAGATTTCTATTGCCTGGTGCTTGGGAGACTTTTCTCTGATGAATTCCTGTGTCTCAAGCTGATTCTTTCTTTGTGTTCTTGTACTCTTCATTTCTTTCTCTGAATGTTCATGGGACTTTCACCCCTTCTCTCCATCCTCTTTTGGCATAGTTTTAACTTTAAACAAGATGTGGGTTGTTATTTGCTGGTAACTCTCCTGCGTTATCTAATTTGAATCAGCTGCTTTGTATTCTGTTTCTCTGCAATTATCCTTTCATGCAGGAAGACATTTTGTTTTTTCTTTCTGATATGTTCTTGTATTGTCAAATACAACATGAACAAAGTGGAATTACAGAGATCTTCCACTGGAATTCTTCTTATTCCTGTATGGATATTGTGGGTGGCAGCAGTATGATGTCCAAGTAAGTGGCTTCAGAGAAGAATGTTAAACAAAAGCTTCCAAACTTCCAGCCACAAGCACCAAAGTAGGGAGGTTTGACATTCTGATAAATGGACAGCTACTTAAAACGGGGGAGTGTGGTTTTTTCTGTCTTTTCCTTTCTGCCACTTTGGTACACTAAGCAGGGCAGCTTCTCACCGCCCTTAATTCTGGCAAGAACACCTTTTTAGGAACTGGACTTGTCTGTCTCCCATTTTAATGGCACAGTCAGTCCCTTTTAATCACCTCCCAGAGCTCTTCACCCATTCTCTATAGCTACCCTTTTTACTGTCTGTTATGTTTCTCCTCTGACTCCATCTCACAATTGATGAGAATGAAGCTGGTGGCAAGGCACAGCATTCCTCCTCCTAGTGTGCCAGCAGTACTTAGAGCAGTTAACAGCAGATCAGTTCTCTGCAGCAGAGAAGGCAATTATTGTCCTGTACTCAGCACTGATGAGGTCTTCTTTAGGAAATTAGAAACAAACTGGAGAGTCCACAGGAGGAAGAAAGAGCAATTAAAGGTGAGAAAGTCTGTAATCAGAAAATCTTGAAAGAAAACACTTTTCTGAGAGAGAAAAGGAAAGAAATAAGATATCCTTCCACTGCACATTTCTTCAGAGGTCAGTGACTAATTGTTAGCAGGCCCTGGGAAGGGGAGGCAGGTAACCTGCAGTGAAGGAGAGCTGCCCTCAACTTCCTCTAACTGATGTGCATATGTGCAGTGGTGGAGAACAGGTCAGATTTTGTCCTGCCAAAAAATGGGTAACCACCAAAATTATAGGTGCAGCCCAGCAATACCCATCCTTGGCAAGCTGTAAGAAAGCCTGACACAGGAGCAACGCTTTTCTGTCATGGTGTGGGAGCTTGTCACCATGACAGTACCACAGAGTCTGCTTGTGGGCTTGAGTATCCAAGAAGGTAGAGGAGTTTTCTGACCCTGTCTAGGTTGTGTGGGCTGGATCCCATCGTACAAAGTGTCAGAACAACTGAATTTTCACCTGCATGCAAATTTAGTGTGTTCACTTTACTCTTCAGTTTAATTGGACAAAAAACTTGAAACAGTGCTCATATTGCAATTAAGGCATAGCTCCAGTGTTTCATATCATAAAAGCATAAGCAGTATTTTGACAGGGTTGGCAGCAATCTGGTCTAAAAAAGCTGCCCCGACCTCACAGTAACTTTCTGCTGCTAGCCTGCTCCTCCACCATCTCCTCAAACAAACTTTTGTGATTTATTTGTGTGACTCCTTCTGAAGACTCAGCACAGATTGCCCTTCTCCAACTCCAATGAGAATGGCAAAATCTGCTTTCTGGAACTGCAGAAATAATCCTCCTATACTTGTTAGAAGGTCCCTGAAATAAACAGCCAGGGTAGGAGGCTGGAAATCAACTTCACTGAGGAGGCCTGCCTCTGGAAACTTTCTGCAGAAGTGCTGTTTTTAATTGGATGGGGTTATGAACTTGCAGACATCACATGCTGCCCACAGCCGGTTAATCTGCTGCACTTTTTCTGGTGAGATTGTTAAGAATCATTTGAGCAGGAGTATGCACAGCTCATGACAATGCTCTGTGTATGTAATTTGCTTCATCATCAATTCCTCCACAGCTGTAGAGAATGCCGGGACTGCTTTCAGCCTCCTGTAACATCAGCAAGAGAGAATTCTGCTCAGCTCTGTTGCCTATTTCTGCAGCTCCAGAGCCCTGAGCACTTTCTGCCCCTTGCAGACCAAATGTTGCTGTCACATGTGTCACATCATAGTATATACTGATCCAAAGCCCTGATTGACTCCTTACTAAGGGAAGGAGCATTAAAACCTGACACAGAAAGAGAGGAAGAGATCACACTGACCTTCTGCCATGTTCATTAGCAGCAAGGTTGAAAGAGGTGTTGATGATCACTGTGTGGCTGCTGGAAAGCCCCATACTAGCCATATAGTGCTTAAGGGTGCTTAAGTGCTTAGGGTGCTTAATTGCACCCTACCAAATTCAGATCACTCAGTCAATTAAACGTAACTGAGAAAGCACGATGACCTTTCTAGGCCAGTAGCATTTATGGCAAAATGAATTCCATTTTTAGATTTCAGCAGGAGGGATGCTGAACCATAAAACAAGGATTTGCTGCACCAAGGGTCAAGTTGTCGTGTTTTTTCTACCAAAAGATCTAATGTTTTGTGCTCTACCTTCTCCCAGATAGTATGGACACACTATGGAAGGACTTGTGAACTCTTCTTTTTTCTCTCCTTATTGATCCATCTGCATCTTTTGTGTGCAGTGGGGTTTGCAGGTGGAGGATGCAGAGTTTGTTTGAGAAAATCCTCATTTGCTGATGGAAAATAGAGTGTAGCTGCTAGAATCCAAGCAACTATAACTAAGGTATTTGACGATTTGAAATAGATTTGAAGTAGATTTTGAGAAAAATGGCTTATACTTTTACATTAAGTAAGACTATACCTTCTGTATAAGTAAAGTTAATCGCTTAACTAAGGTTATTCTCTTCCTGTCTACGAAAGCTATTGCTTATTTAGAAGTGAAGAAAATAAGGAGTGGCTGGAGATGTGTGCAATATTGCAAAACAAAAAGACAGTTGGAGAGAATATGTTTGCTAATGAGTAAGATGTTGGGTGAATCACAACAGTAAACAGTCTCAGCTCTTCTTTCATGTGAAAAAAAGCACTGGTAATATGATATCTTTCTGTGTGTATTGATGAGAGTGGAGAAAGGACCACATGCCTCTCTCCCAAAGAAGAAATTTTTGAGTTCTCAGCTGCACTCTGAGTTTCTCACAGGAACTCCTAGCAAAAATTACTCAGAAACCACCATGTTTGCATACTTGGTTCTGCAGTTCAGAAGACGTTTGTCACCATCAGCAACCATCTTATATATGTTACAGCAATGTACAGTAAAATTTGGTCAGTGTGTTGGATAGGTCAACCACACTCAATAGCACAGCTTTCTAGCAAGGAGAATCAATGCATTTAGTGACATAAAAATGATACCCCCTCTCCTCCCACTTTTCTAGACCGTGCTGCAGGATTGAGCTCGTACTGGTGTTATTCTGCTGAAACATGTCCTTTACTGTCCTCCGGGTGCTGGGACCATCAGGTGCCTTGGGAGAATTTTCTTGTGTTTTCTCCTCCTCTCTGTTTTTATCTGCTAAGGAGACAGGATGGGAAAGAAATGCCATCAACTATATGTATGGGACATATAGACTCATCATCTTTCGTGTATTAGTGTTTGAGGAGTGAAAGTGGGTTTTGAGAGCAAAGGTTTTAAGGAGGCTGTCATCATTCAAACGGAATAGCTACAATCTCTCCTCCTGATGAACAGCTGCATAACAACATTTAGCAAGGCCTGAAAGGCATGAAAAGCAAACGCTCCTCTCTGGAATACTTTTCTCAATGAGATGCCTGCCAGTCACTCTGGAGAGCCCAGGGTGGCAACTGACATGCCTTACACTGCTCATCCCAATACTGAATGCTACACAGGACATGAACAAACAACAGGAAGTTCAGTGAGCCCTGGAGATTGAAGGCCGGTCTGGTAGAAGGCGAGGAGAATGCGTGCCATTGGCTCCAAAGGATCTGGCATGGTTATGCAGAAATCTGAAGGACAAAGCCAAGTCTGCTGACCTAGCAATGTGATCATATGTTGATGTGCCTATGCACGTTTCTGAAGTGTCGGAAATTCCCCCTCCTCTGTGTCTTACATCTGGCAATTAATTTTCAGGAGACAGAGCATTGTGTATTCACCAATAACAACTTGCTTATGAGTGAACTAAGAGTGCTTCATGTACTAAGAACCTTAACTATCCTTCATCAAATTGCAGGCTCAGCTGTGCTAAATATTAAAGGCCACGACTTTTGTGGAAGCTTTTGCTTCCTCTTATATGATCCTTTACTAGAACTTGAAGCTGTTCTCATGCTTCTGCTTTCCCTTGGTAGTGTGAAAGGATCCTAGGAAAGGTCTTGGTAGTGTGAAAGGATCCTAGGAAAGGTCTTTGAGGCAGTGGTTTTACT